>NC_062572.1:90843253-91533878 GCF_022837055.1 Prionailurus viverrinus | reverse complement strand
GGACTCCGCAACCCTACTTCTCAAAATTACAGTTCCTAAAGGTTTGGCACTCGGAAAAGGTTTAAAACGTAAATGACTACGTGGATCAATTAATGAAGTTTGCTGCTTAAACACGTAACCATCGCTTCCCTTGTTAAAAGACTGGAGGCCAAAACCAGGGAAACAAGAAGAGTATCAGGAATAAACTAAGACTGAACAGGAAGGAGGCCCGTGGAGTAAATGGAAACGACATCAACCTTAGAGTCAGAAGTTCCGAGTTCTTGTCTCCATTCTCAAGAAGTCACCTAAGACCCTAACCCCAATTTTTTTTAATCTGTCTACCAGAGAGATTAGACCAGACAACAGTGTGACTTCTAAAACCCTGTTTTTAAAACAAATTCCATTGGGGGACACTGAAATACCTTTTTAATATTTAAGCGCATTCCAATTTTTCAGACTAGTGCAAATTTCTGTTTTGAAGCACTGACTGGCCACAATATTAAAAACCCATACCCATTTGCTACTATGATCACGACAATTACCCGGTGTGTTACCAGCACGAGACCATTCCCACCCCTTTCATTTACAGCAGCACCTTCCAAAACACAGTAGGAAGGAAGATCTTCTACTGAGGCAGACAACATAGAAGAATCTTCCAGCTCCTCAAGAACCACATGGAGACCTAACTGTATTCAACATGCTAACTAACTCTCTCTCAGTCCTTCCAAACAACCACCCTTTGGTCCAGCCCAGTAGATTCCTGCAGCGCCTCGGCATCCAATGGAAACAGCAGTACAAAAACAACATTCTGAAAACTCATAGATCCAGAGAGGAGCACTTGCTGTGCTTGGAACCATTGTTCCTCGGCACTCCGGGCGTCAGGTAATAAAGCCTTTGTGCTAGTTCTTGTTAAAATGCTACAAGGGCAGCAAGGGGAGCAGAGGTCTCCAGGGCCGAACGAGAGCAGACAGAGGATGTGGAGGCAGAGCCCATGGGTACCCAGGAGAAAAGCACCCAAGGACTAAGAAGTAGAGGAAGAGAGCACATGACTAACCAGTATGCATCTTTACACGGATGGTTTCCCGTGCACATGACCTGCACACGGAAACACAACTGGAACACCAACGTCCAAGGCACCAGCAGCACACAGACATCTGCAGCGTGGTCACACAACTCTACGTCCCTGCAATTTTTTTTTAATGTTTATTTATTTATTTTTTTTAATGTTTGTTTATTTATTTATTTATTTATTTATTTATTTATTTATTTAACTTTTTAATGTTTATTTTTGAGAGAGAGACAGAGTGAGAGCAGGGGAGGGGCAGAGAGAGACGGAGACACAGAATCTGAAGCAGCTCCAGGCTCTGAGCCGTCAAGCACCGAGCCCGACGCCGGGCTCGAATCCGTGAACTGTGAGACCATGACCTGAGCCGAAGCCAGATGCTCAACCGACTGAGTCCCCCAGAGGCCCCCGTCCCTGCAGTTATTATTTGGAACTATGCTGCCTCAGGTTACACGGAACTGGGATCAACCAGTTTTCATCACAATTATCCACAATCAATAGCATCCCTACTTGAAATTACAAACAGTGAAATTCTCATAAAAATAACTTTGCCCCTTGATTCCTAGCAGGCTCTCCACCTCGTCCCCTCCCTGACTACTCACAGTCCAGAAAACTAGAGGACAGCAGACAAGTCAAAAAGGAGTGGCGGAAAGGCCAGCACTCACTAGGCAACGTGCCACAGTTCTGTGACCCGGCCCGGCCCACCTCGCCCAGCCCCCCAGGGAGGTCCTCCCTGCTTCACCACCTCAACTCTGGTGGGGCTACCGTCCTTACAGGTACTGAACACCCCCAAACCCTGCCTGGAATGGGCTGCCCTGGTTACCTAACTCCCACTCACCTGCGTCCCAAGTGCCGGCTACCCGACGAAACGCAACCTTCCGAATTGGTCCAGCGAGACTTGGACGTGTCTTTACCTGAGCTTTCTCCTTCCATTTGAAGCGGCTATTATTTTGGCCATTTCAGCCCTAAAGACCAACAGCAGTGGCATGTATTGATGTTCCATAACTGTTTATTTAGTATTTTTAAAACCCTCCACTTCGCCCCATCAGCCACTTATACTCCAGGAAATTCCTGCAAGGTTCTTCAGATGTCATGCTATTCTACACTTCACTACTTTTGTTCTTTTGCTCCATCTACTGAAACTGTCCAAATTAGCCTGGCGAACACGTCCTCATCCTTCAAGCCCCAACTCAAACATAACCTCTCAAGGAAGCCTTTCCTGGTGTTTCTAAGCAGAGCCAAGCACTCCCCGCAGACCTCTGTCCCTTGCTCTTTCTTACCCCTTGTGCGTCCCTCTTCACGTCTGTCTCTCCTGCTTGGAGCACATGATGGCAAAGCCCTGGCAAGGCCCCTGCACCAGCTGGTCACTGGGTCCGCACAGAGAGGACACTCTCAAGAGTGTGCCCTACAGGACCTGAATCAAGACCTGGTTATGCTTCCCTCCTATGTACACTTCCAACACCTCCTCTTACTCAGACTTAGACAAATCAAAGAGCAAAACCTTTCAGAAAGTAAACGCCTTTCAGAACCACATGAGCAGGAAGAAGGAAGGAGAAAACAGGTTAACTTCCCTCCCCGCAAAGAAATCACAGGACAGGCAAAGGAAACCAGAAGACTGGCTATCCCCCCCTATTCCACCGTATGGATCAGGAGAGCTAAAGAATCCTGAGATTCCACAACTGGATCTTAAAATCACCACGGAACCATCTTAAAATAAAAATAAAGCAAAAAAATAAAAAAGTCCCTGAGATAGGAATTTGTCACTGAAAAAGATCTTGGGCCAATGCTGTCAACTACAACACCAAGAAATGACAACGTATATTGTGTTTCTATTTCATTACAGGTTGACGATACACACTGCCTCGAAATAAACCTATGACCCCCTCTTCCATGATGAAAATTCAAGAAAACACCACTACAAAATGGAGAGTAAGGCGTGGGGGTGGCAAAGCCTCTCACCATCTCCTCCACTGTCCCAATCTCACTCCCAAATCTGTCCTGGATTTACAAGAGTTCCCTGTAAAATACCCTAGAATCCGTATCTGAGAAAGAGTGTTTTTTATTTTAATATTATAACTAAGATGTCTTTTAGACATTCAAATTACAAAGTGATTTGGACGTAAAAAATCTAAGACAATGATCATTCACTAAACGGGACTTCAAGGACTCTAGCACCAGAGGAATAAACTAACAATGTTAATTTTATATTCCTCGCTGACAGGAAGAGAGACAGTAATCACTACGTGGCATTTTTAAATTTCAAACGAAAGGCAAAAAATATATCATCAAACAAAAAGCATCAATATATTACATACATAAAGTATGTAATATACCCTTTAAAATAAGAGTATTTGAATCTTAATTTAAATTTTTTACAAAACTGAGAGAACCTGCATTTTACATTGTTACAAGCATAATTCATGCCAGACCATAAAACAAACTCTTTCTATCTGTATCTTTTTAACCAAAACAACCAGTCAAACCAAATGCTTATGTTATCTGGCTGGATACATCTGTAGATATGATGGGTGTAATTAATTGTTCAGCTAAAAATGCAATTCCATGGTGCTTTTAATGATTTAGGTATACACAGCTTTAGTTCTCAGAACAGACTAAAAATAGTGATTTTAATTTATTCCTGCTGCCTACAATTACCCACAACCATGTATTTTTAAATATTTCCAGCCTATAAAAATTACTAATTTTTGCCACTTGTGTTTATCTGCATTTAGACTTTGATTTGGATAAATTAAGCTCTCAAGTGTTCCTTGCTTTATGAAACTCTGCATGTTGTAGACTTCAACACAAATAAATGACTTGTACCATTAGAGGTTTAAATAATGTAATGTATTTCATGCTCAGCCTGAAGCTGGATTCCAATGAAGTTGCTAATGCACGTAATGATTAAGTGTAACTCAAATACTAACTGTGTTGTTGAAAACATGACAGGCAATAATTTGGTCTATTATATTCTGCCATTTAATTGCCTAGTACAGACATTCTCTGACACATTATGAAGCAATGATTTACAATTATTCAAGCTGCAAAGGTCAGAAAGTGACATTATAATCATCTACATAGAGATCCCTTCTAATGCACAAAAACTAGGTAATGCCACACACACACACACACACACAAAGAGTTTTACTGCATTAGTAACTTTCTATTTAAGGTTTCTTAAACCAAATAAGAATAAACAGCTCATAAGCACATCAATACACAATAGAAAATGTCTAGAATCTTTTCGTGAACCCGGATGTAACAGACTTAAGAAAATGCCCTTATTCTCTCCTGATTAGGTAAATTCTACTCTACTACTTAACTCGACACACAAGATTCAAGACCAGACACAGGGAAGTCCTTCAGAAAATAACCTAATCCCCAGACTACTCGTACTGGGGTCTCTGTGAATCACGGCATGCAGCAGTCAACGAGCACTTAGGAGGTTGGTGGAAATCACACTGGTCTGCTACTCTTTTTTTTTTTTTTCCTAAGTAACTGATCATAAAAAACAAACACAGTAACCAAAGCTGATCAATCTTCACCCCTCTCATCCTAATGAAAAGGTAAGAATATTCTCACCTGTCCTGGCACTTAATTCTATTATACGATGTTCAATTTGTAACCACTCAAGTGCAATAGACTACCAACACATACACAACAAAGGGGAAGAATGATAAAGTTACTGAAAACAATGCTTTAACGTGAGAAAGTGAAACAGAGAAAGGGACACAAAAACAGACTGAATTCCAGAATGCTGAAGGAAACTACCATGCAAGCAAGTTTTCAAAAGAACATAAACCTGAGCAAAAGCAGAAAACAAAATTGGCTAGGGGCTGGAAGGAGGTAGGTAAATTACAGTTATTACATTCTGGGGAAAACAACCTAGAGAGAAAAAAATAAGTACAAATTAAAGTCAATAACAAACCAACAGATAATGCACAAAGCAGAAAAAATTTTTAAATAAAAATTAAAAAAATAAAGGGACAGTTAAAAGTAAGGAAACCATGGTCTACTCTTACCAGTACATAATTTGACTCCATCGCCAAAAATACTTTTAATCTCAAGTTTACCATCTGTACAATGGGCATAATAAACATGAGATGAACAATATCATGACACTATGAGATCAACAAATGAAGTGAATGTTAACAAACAACACCACCGCATAAATACCATTTCTTATGGACAGGATCACATACCCTATTACGTGTGTGGATACACACAGAGACAGAGAGACGTAAATTTAAACAGATTTAACGAAACATGGGGTCTATAAGCCACCCAGATTTCAAGTTGTGTTTTTAGTAGTCGAAGGTAGGAATCACTGATTTAGGGAAATATGTGTTTCACTTATTTCTAAACACATGTTCCCAACAAACATGATTAACTTCTGCAGAGAGATGCTCTATTATTTCTTCTCTCCCCACTAACCCTTGTCAGATCCACAGCACATGCTCATGTGAACTACCCAGTAGGTGCTGAATAAAAATACAACCTATACTCTATAAAACCCCACTTGAGATCACATTCACATGTCAGAAAAACGTTAAGAAACTGTATTGTTCAAAAACTCCTCCTCTTAGAAGTGAAAGTAAAATAAAAGGCTTCTAAATAAAGTGATCAACAACAGGTTCTTAAAACAAGAAGCGCAAAGCAATACATTTTCGAAATTTTTACCATGTCGGGGGCACATATAATAAACCATGGGTAAACAAAACTTAAATCCTGAACTCTGAACCCTAGCTACCTGATAGGAATTAGACGTCTAACACATTCAGCTACTTTTGTCAAACTGACTTACATCCGTAATATACCTTAGCTAAGATTTGCTGATGAAATGGAGACAATTATCTTAAAACCAAGCTTAACGAGTCAAAGAAAATCACTGTAGGTGCAAACAACTGGAATAAAAGTTTTAAAAGGCAGTCTTTGTTAAGGGGGTAGCTAACGCACAACTCTTCAGCCAAGCCTTAGTAAAAGTACGCGAGATACCTATCTGATGAGCGTCTACAATCTTCTAGAAAGGCAGACATGAAAAACCAATTACAAAGAATCTAATGTGCTCAATTCAACAAAACGCGCAGTTTACTATTTCCATCAATTTCGCTATAAAATGTGAGGGTTTTTTTTTTTTTTTTCAAGAAAAGCAAGAGTTACTAGGACAAAAGAATACAACATTGTGAGTATTAATTTCATTTTTAAAATGTCCGCTCCATTGTTTTTATATATTAGTCAGAACTATTCGAAAAGCAGTTTATTCTCTTGCAATTCAGGTAACGAAAAGGTTATTCATAAAATTCTAAAAGCCAGAGATGAAGATCCTAAGTACTGCAGAAAAGAAAACACAGTGCAGGGCCTTCTGTTTGTGACAAAATTATAGAGTTAATGTTCCTGAAAGATCACTTCACCTTTTAAAGCATGATTTTTTTAAAAGGTAAAATTTATAGCAATTAAAGCTAATGAAGAAATGCAGCATGGGCTGCTTATGTTCAGGAACTAATAGGTCCACTGAGCATTTCCAGGATTATTTAGCCATCAATGATAATGAATTGACATTGTCACCAGTGTTAATGTACCAATGCTACTGCCACTAACCTGACGGCCAATTCTTGCTTTTTATCATGATTCTCACTTTAGTTTTTAACCTACCTACTGCCCTATCCATTTGAAATACAGGAAATACAGAACGCCCTACAATACTTTTTCTTTCCCCCGAGAGGGCTCTAACTCGTTAGACCTAACTCATCAAAACTACTCGTTTCAACTCCACAGACAAACACTTCTTGGGTTTACTACAATTCTTCAGAACTTTCAGCGTCACCGTGACAATATGTACCCTAGAAAAGTTATTGTTCTATAACTTTTAAATCAAATTTCACTTACAAAAAATTAAGACAACTATTATTTCAAAGCGAAATAGAGTTCAATGACTACCATCATTCTCAAAGACACAGTTTTGGAATCTAGACTGCCGCTCCCGTGCATACATTCAGACCTCTGTGGCATCAGCACGCAACTCAATGTATCTCTATGTATTTATAACTCTTCGTCCTGGGAATCGAGCAAATAGACCACGAGTGTCACATGTCGGTGGTGTGCGGTAACAAGCAATGAGCCAAGTGGGCTTAAAAAGGACAATCAAAGCCAACCAGTACTGCTTTTGATGCTACTTAGGTCAGAAACTAGTCTCCAAAAAAGTTTCTTCTTCTCTTTCCCAAGACTTAGTAACCCTAATAAAAATTAAAAAAAAAAAAAAAAAAAAAAAAGGAGGAATTACATTTCTAATAACAGAGCATGCAAAAACTGCCCAATTATTTTGAAGATCTGAGGAAGAAACTGCTTAGTGCCATCTAATCGCAAATTCTCATTGGAGTCAGGGCCTTCCTCTTTCCTACAACTCATACGGTAAAAACAATAAATGAGGTATCTTTTAAAATTCCAAGACCTAGAGCAATTAAAATGAACCATTTGGCACTCAACCCTTGCAGCTAAAGCCAGTGGCAACAAAACTCATTCCCTACTGATCTTCAGGGGGCTTGAGGGCAAAGGTTCATCTTCATTTACTTTAGCTGCAAGTTACTGAGCCATCAATTCTGCCAATGAATAAATCACAGACCGTGGTTAATAAAACTGCTTGCAAAGTTATTTGTAAAACTATCGTAAGGGTCAAAAAATGCAACGGCATCCTGGCATGACATGACTGCCCAACAAAAGACAGAGGCTGTTTTTGACTTAAAAGATATTTGCCCACTAAATCTTCCACTAAAAAGGAAAACCTAATATAACATGTGCACAGTGCATAATTTAATTGAGCCTGTAGTATTTAGGGAATCGGCCATAAGAATTGCACGTTTCTCAGGTTTCACAGAAAGTGTTTTCACAGGATACACATATTAGTTAATTTCTCTAGCATAATAGCATTAAAATGTATTTTTAATCAGAGAGAGGGTATTAAAATCCAGCTCTGAATGTCCTATGATATACCATAGATGTCATGGCATTTTAAAACCTTTTAAACATTTCTGCTAAATTAATCAGTTGTGCATTAAGGCATCTCAGTGCTTCCTATTAAACGCAACACATCTGAGTGACAGCTTAACACCGGCAACGATTCTTTAGAGGAAGAGTCATTAACTAAAAATGGCAAACAAGTTTTGGAATAAAGTTACACAAAAACATACATTATACACTGTTTATTTAAGCTTCATCTCTGCAACAATCAGTGACCAGTTGTCTGAAATTAAATCTTTTTCTGCCTTTCTCTTTATGGGATATGTCCGGGATATCTAGCTATTAATGTGATTAAAAATTAAAGCAGTATGGCAAAAGAGAAAAAAAAATACATATACGTTCCTAAAGCTGTATTATGTATTTTTTTTATGTCTTTAAATGGAATTTACAGTTCTCTCTGGCAATGTGAATGAACATCCTATAATTTAGTCAATTTACAGATTACAGGTTCAAATTGACCTTGTAGCCCATAAAATTGCTCATCTGCAGTAGAGGATTAGAAGTGGGAGAAGAATGTCATAACTGTATTTAAGGAATTTACCATAACAATGGAAAGGAGGGTACGCATGCATAATTTTAGCCACTCTTACCCATATCACTTCTGAATTCTGAAACAATGGCTATCCCGCTCATGCTTCCTGGCTCACCACGGCAGAGATGGTTTCAGGTTACTCACCCACAGACATGACACTTGTATTCCCTCATCCCAAGGTGCCTTTTGACATGGTTTCTGGCATCGCCAAGCTGAGCCGTTGCGAAGTGGCATATCTTGCACTTGAATGGTTTTGATCCTAAGTAAATTTAACATAAAATATGATTTGAATTTGAATAACACAGTGCTGATAGTTTAAGGAGAGGCCTAGATCTTAAATCACACTTTTCATCCGATTAGAAATTTCTGGCCCCAAAATGGAGTACTTGCTTTCCTTTCTAACTGGAATAGACCCGCATTCCATAATTATTCCACCAAGAAGACTTTAATGTTTCAGTGAGTGTTCCTAACTTTCAATAATAACACTCTTAAGATTTAAAGTCCAACGTGATGCCGCTGAGCAGTGCTAAGTGTATCAGATGGGCTAAGTAATTTTAAATATTTTTCTACCAATTCGCAAAAATATCTTTTGGAGTCGCTCAACATTTAAAATGGAACATTATAAAACACAAATGCATACGCAGTAGCTGAAATTTTTTTAAGTATATTTATCATCAAATACATTTCTCAGTGGCCATCTCCCTCCTACTTCTGCAGCTTTCAATTTATTCACATTAAGAATGGCATTTCAGATTTTTTTCGGACATTTATCCCAAGTGATTCACTATATTACTATTTTGGTAGCACACAATGTAAGAATACACAATGGATAAGTTATCTGCTTTTATGATCATTTTATAGTCAAAAATCTGTGATGATTCTGCAAACCAGGAAGTACTGACATTTTATTTATTATTGATCTCAAGAACAAATATTTCATCATTAAAAAGCATAGTACCAACAATTTTTTTCAATTGCATAAAGAAATAAGGTTAACCTATACTCAAAAATGAGAAAGCAAACTAATTTCAGAGTCAACAAACCCGGTGTTGGTATCAGACAGACTGTAACTGGAACAAGGTTAACTAACAGATAATCGGTACCCACGTGAGCAAGAGCAACACTCCTTTCAGCGTAACAGGTATATACCATTTTTTTCAATTTTCTAACTGCTAAGTCCTCAAACAAATAAATGAAAATCATAAAAATCACAGCCTAGAATCAGAACAATATGCTTCCAGATCTTTCGTAGCATGTTTAGTACCTATTTGGTGAAGTATCTCTTCTAATATAGTTAGACAGAATATGAAATATGGGAACTTCAATAAATATACAAAAAGAGCTCAAATAAAAAAATTGCAATAAATCACATCTGATCAATGAACCTTTGTGCAGTGCCCTTGAAAAATATAATCCTCCAAGAATACTTTGTTGAAATTGAAGCACTCAGTAAAAAATTTTAGAGTCTTAAATTTCAATTTAACTCCCAAAAGCTGACAAAAAAAGTGAAGCATTTAATTTTAATCTTCCAACAGAAATAAAAAAGTCAACAGTACTAAGCGCGGGCAGACAAGGTTGAATACTTCACAGCTCAATGACAATGAAGCCAGATCTCTTAATACTTCCACTTGTGCTGTTAGAAGTAGATGTAAAATATATTTAGCACCTGAATGGTTATATCTAGTCAGCTTTATCTGTTTAAATGTCAACAGCAGGTTGAGACCACAGCTCACAGTGATCACACCCTATCAATCACATTAGAAACTACAGTTTATTTAAATGATTCTGATAAAACCAAGCCTAACACTACCTGGAAACATTTCATCTGAAGCAGAATTCTATAAAGGGACACATAAAAGACGGGAGTGAGAAGAACCAATTTACCTGTACTTTAAACTGAAATGCATTCAAGATAATAAGGTACTCAGGAAATTATTAATTAACAATAACATCAGGACTCCAACGGAAGAAAATAAAGCTCTCTCAATATCTGCATTACAATTTGGGTGAAAGGCTAATTTACAGTATCCTGTGGATTTAAGTTTCCTGGCGTGCCCCCCGCACTGACCCTGTGATGAGTCCCTCCTGAGTCAGCGTGCCTGCCACAGGGGCTGGGCACAGACCCTCCAAGTTCCCTTACGAGGCTCCTCAGTGAAAACCTCTAGTTCCTCCAGGTCTCGGCGCTCACTGCTAGGGTGCTGACAGCACATAAATGAGCTACTCTGCTGACTGCTTTCATGCAGAAATCACTGAGGTCCTGACTATCTTTCACATCTTCTATTCACAGCAGGCTGTGTTAACATCTCCTTTCTATGCCATAAAAATTCCAGGGAACTGGAGATCATACTTTTCTGCATAGGGGAAAAAAAAGTCCTTTCTTCCAATAACGTTTCCAGTTTTAAGCTTGGTATGCACATCCCAAGATGAAGCCAGGCATACTGTTAATAAGGCAAAATTCGTAAAATTATGTATTTCTCCCTTTGTCTTTTTCACAAGTGTATTGTGATTATTATAAACTGTCAATATTACTTTAAATAGTTCCATCCCTGGAAACAGCATTATCCTCACTGGGTTTTTTTCCTTTTAATTTGGCCTCTGAGGGTTTGCCTGTTTAATTTTTTTTAATGTGTATTTTTTTTAAATATGAAATTTATTGTCAAATTGGTCTCCATACAACACCCAGTGCTCATCCCAACAGGTGGCCTCCTCCATACCCATCACGCACCCCCCCTCCCTCCCACCCCCCATCAACCCTCAGTTTGTTCTCAGTTTTTAAGACTCTCTTATGTTTTGGCTCCCTCCCTCTCTAACCTTTCTTTTTTTTTTCCTTCCCCTCCCCCATGGTCTTCTAGTAAGTTTCTCAGGATCCACATAAGAGTGGATGTGTATTTATTCTTGAGAGAGAGAGACAGAGACAGACAGACATAATGTGAGCAGGGGAGGGGCAGAGAGAGGAGACCCAGAATCTGAAACAGGCTCCAGGCTCTGAGCCGTCAGCACAGAGCCCGACGCGGGGCTCAAACCCACGAACCGGGAGACCACGACCTGAGCAGAAGTCGGATGCTCAACCGCCTGAGCCACCCAGGCGCCCCTCTGAGGTTTTGAAAGGGAAAAACAAAAGGGACTCTAGCTTTCTGGCCCCTTACAATTTTACCAAAAGAATCCCAAAGGCTTTTAAAACTAAAACTCTCCACCCAGACCTACACGGGCACTCCTCGGCATCAGTCACTGCTAACTGCCGGGCATACGCGGATGTGACGACAGCATGTAAAAAGCGATACTAAAACTTGATACTAAAACTAAAGAATGAAGTACGATGTATAGAACCCATCATCCAATGCTTCGCCACGACGGCCTCCATTCTACAACCCTCCCTACACACTGAACACTCCCTTCCGCCCTTCATTCCCTCATTCGGTCAATAACACGGGGGGCCAGGTCCGGAAGGGGCCCGCACTGACCAGCGCAGAGACCGGCACTGACCAGTGCGGAGCCCCTGCTCGGGCTATGCTCAGAGTCAACAGACCACCTCACCTCACCACCTCTTCTCAAGCTGATTCAGCTTCTAAACCGGCAGACAGGAACTAAGTGCAACACTAGTGACCAGCTCTAGCCTGAGAATTTTTCAGCGAGCCCACACAACCCTCTATCTCCCTGCACGTGAACGTTTCCCAACAGCACAAGTGACCAGTGCACTCAGAGCACCAAATGAAGGGCTTCGGACAGTCTTCTAACTGAATGAGAAGTAACTTTTTTTCTCATTACTTTGTTATGAGAAAGTAAAGCTCTAGCCAATGGAATAATGCAGGAGAGAAAATGCACCACTGTTTCTGGGCTCCTAATGTACTGGGAAAGGCAACACTGCCCTTCCTGGTCACGCCGATGACTTCACACGAGCAAAAGCACAGGAAAACTCTGGGGTGCTTTCTTCCTACAATTCTGGATAACCAAAACTCATTTATTTCTTAGAGTGCTGCTTTCATCGTGCTAAGGATGGGAAGGAAAGGCTACATGAAGTAGAGAGTAAATCACAAA
Source organism: Prionailurus viverrinus (assembly GCF_022837055.1). NCBI lineage: Eukaryota > Metazoa > Chordata > Mammalia > Carnivora > Felidae > Prionailurus > Prionailurus viverrinus. The sequence continues at coordinate 91,521,255 of NC_062572.1, read as the reverse complement.
ATATGAAAACAGGGATTGGAAGAGTAAGTCTTTTTCCAGTTAACCATTAATAACAGCCCCTGCATTACTACTTCGCGGACATAAGCAAAGTATCAGAAAAGCAATTCATTTTCAGATGCCCCAAGAAAAAGACCTTGGATTAAAGCTGGGAGAGCAACATCCCCCAAAAAGTGGCTTGCAGAGCTGTAAACATGGGACTGGCATTGTGTCCGCAGAAGAGGGCTCCTCCGTGGCACCTGGGAACACGATAAAAATGTACTTGCTGATGAGCCCAACGCAAGATGTTAAAAAGTACGCTAACTTTTACTAAATGTTAGAATCAATGATGTAACTTATATAAGTAGGGTTACTTTGTCACATATTGATGGTTACCTCACTTTCACATCCACATTAACTTGATTTTAAATGCAATTAATACATATAGTCAAGGAAGACTAATGGACTACATTCCGCACTTAACCTAGTGGACGTTTTCAAATGGCACAAGTGACCAGTGCAAACCTATTTTGCATTGTAAACGACTAAATAAATCTTAATGGATTAAGAATGATCAGCTATCAACACACAAGGGAAATTAAGTGCTGAAATGCCTACATTGATTATTTTAAATTATTAGCCTTACTCTGTTCTTGAATTTGTATGCTTTTAGTGAGCTTTAACACATTTACAAGACTTATTGACTATAATTACAAGAGAATTCAAGTAATGGACACATCAATTATAAGCAACATGTCTTGACCAGACAGTTGCATAAAGAATTCTAAAAAGAGGTCCATTAGCATCTTTTTCTGAGTTTTATTCCGTTTTATCTGCCTTAAGAGGGCATGTTGAGGAAGTATACACCTTCTACACACGTGAACAAGCCTGATTTCTAAAAGCCCTATCATTTCACAAAGCCAGCTGCAAGCACAGTGCTGACAGAGGTATTAATAATGCCAACAAATAGTATTTGAATTTACTCCCTGACAACAGCTCCCCTCTAGGAAGAGTCAGCACCAGGAGCACAATGTTTGTATTTACCTAGATTAATCTGACGCAGGTTGCCCTGGTACTTTCTTCAATGAAAAACTTTTATCTGCCTTTAATCTCCCTAAACTAGCAACGTTTCACACTCTTTTGTCTTCCTCCTTGTAACCATGCACTAAGTTTCAAAAACTGCAAGAATTTAAAGTATAGCTTTAATAATAAGCCATTATTTAAAAGTACAGTAAAATAAACCTTACAGTTTTAATGAAAATATGTTCATTGAAATGTGAATTTATTATTCAAATCCACTCATAAATTCAACCATGAAGACAGAACTTGTCTAAGCAGAGCACAATGATTTAGAAAAGCTGTCTATTTAAAATAAAGAATGTATGGCAGGTTTATAGAAACAGTGCAGTGAATTTTTACATAAATTTAGAACAGTGGCTTATGCATTTTTCCACACACACACACACACACACACACACACACAAAGTTTAAAAAAAATTTCCACCCAAAATTAAACATTAAAATGGAACACTACATTTGACAGAGCAGGGACTGAATCAGGTGCTGCCTGCGTGAAAACCAAATCCCCACGACATAGCAACTTTGGAAAGTGTTCACTAACTGTGACCCTTGGAAGGAGAATCTTGTTGCCTGGGAGTTACACTTTTTGAAATAAACCATCTGGCAATGAGTAACTTTAAATCCCTAAAATTCCAAGAAAATTTGTATTATTTCATTCCTCAAAAGCCATTTAATGTGTCCTCTGAAACACACAGTGCCACTTGGTAAGTACCTTGGAAAAACCAAACGAGGACTCAGAAACAACTGAAAAGCTGTTCAGAGAAGGGAATTTAACAAAGGCATCAGAGGGGCAAGGCTTCTTGATGGAACGAAAAGAAAGCTGTCAAATCACCTGCCTTGGAATCACTAAGGCTTAACTTTGGAAATGGTAGGCGTCAACGATGACGTATGGCAGATGCCCAGAGGGCCACGCAGCAGGGTGACGGGAGCCAGGTGGAAGGTCGACAGGCAAACGCCCCGAGGACTCCACGTTCAGATGGGACCAAATGTGCCAACTGGATCATGCGTTCGCACTTTCTAGGTAAACACAGGTTTGCTCGCACGTACGTACCTGTGTGAGTGCGAATGTGCGCCAGGAATGCCATCGAATTGCTACTTCGACACATCTTCCCACAATACTTGCAGACGTTCCCCTGGTTTTCTTCTCTCTCGCGGTTGATCTGCTCAGTGTCTTCCACTATGTACTTATTCACCTCCCGAAGCAGCTCTTCGTGCTGCCCTTTAATATGGAGAAATAAATTCTGCTCTGAGTCAAAGGGCTCCGTGCACTTGACACATTTGAAGGTGGCCCCTCCCTCCGGAAGCTCCTCCACACTGGCCTGCTCGTTCCTCAGATGACCAGCACTAGCCAAGTGCTGGTGGAGGTTGCTCTCGGTATAGAAGGACTTTCCACACAGTAAACAATGAAAGTGCTTCTCTTTCGTAGGGTGCTTCATGGCTATGTGCACATTCAGTCCGCTCAAACCATCTGCTAAGAAGCCACAATCATCGCAACGAATTCGTGTGGATTCACCAAAGGAACTACCTTCACATTTCTTCTTTTTCACACCTTGGGCACAGTCTTTTAAGGGCAACTCACCGATCCTCACGCCTGTGGTTATGAGACCCTCTTCAGACTGGTCCAACAACTCACCATCTTCAGGGCTCTTTATTCTTATTATGGAAGAATCAAACCGGCCAAAACTGTACACGGCCTGTCCTTTGTCATCAATGCTGATTATAGTTTCATACACATCATTACTTTCAACTGTGCTATCAGAAGCCAGACCATCCTCTTCCAAGATAATTTTAGTTTCATGCTGGGAATTCATCAGAATCTCCTTGTTCTCTAGAACAGGGTCTTCTTGGGTACCATCTTTCAAGTCCTCTGAACTCTGCACACTTCCAACGTCGTTCTGACCACGGCTCTCCAGGTCTGGCTCCTGTCCCGTCCCTGTCATCACAACAGGGACGGTGCTTTCGGCCAGATGCCCTCCCCCTAAACCTCCAGGACATCCACGTTTGCTCAGGGTTTCACTTGCATTCTCGCCCACACGTCCCACATCACTCTCGCCACGCGTGCCTGGACCACCAATGTCATTCAGCATGCTGTGGCTTCTCTCTACTGGCTCATAATCCAAAGCTGAGCTTCCTGCATTTTCATTCTGAAATCTGCTCGGGGAGGCACAATCAGAGGAAACAGTAAGGGACACATCCTCGGGTTTCAGAGCTTTTTCCTTGGCAAGGGGCTGTTGGAAAGTTTCACAGAAGGAATGCTCTTCACTGACATTAGATTCATCTCCAGTCTCAATTTCTACTGAGTCGGGAGCACGGAGTACTTTAGCCACACCTAGATGAGTATTCTCATCCAAAACAGAACAATCAGCGGTACTTCTAGATTTCAGAATTTCTTCAGATGGTTGGTCTGAAATCACTTGATATTCCTCAGAATTTTGCTGATGCTGCTCGTTGGATATGATGATACTCCTGGGCACGTCTGCAGAACCTGCTTCCATGTCCGAAGAACTCAGGTAAGACTGTCTTTTCACCTTGTGTTTCTCTGTGGCTGCATGCCTCGTCATCTCTCGACGGGTCACAGCGTAGTAATCGCACGCCATGCAATAAAAAGCAAATTCCTTTGTATGCTTCCGTTTTACGTGCAGCTCTAGAGAAGCAGAAGAGTGGGCACTAAACTCACAGTGTACACACTTATTATCGCTTACACCCGTAGTGTCCCCCTGCTGGACAGGGCCCTCCGGTTCCAGACACATCTGTTCCTTTTTATCAGGAAGACGGCTGTCAGCTTCCCCATCTACAGAATGACACACACCTGCCACTTCGACTTCAGTTGGATTTCCACGCTCTGCTCCTGGCTTTTCTGAAACAGAGCCATCTGACTCAGCAGACTTGTTAGCGTGCTCCCCTGAAACCGCTGACGTAGCACTCTTTCTACAGGCTTCAAGGTTACCCCCTTCAGGGCCGACAATGATGTCTGAACTTTGTTTGCCGCTGGCTTCTACTTCTACTCGTCCTTTATGCTTCTTAGTGGCACAGTGACGCTCCATGTCTCCCTTGGTTACGGTGTAATACTTACACACTTTGCACAAGTAACTGTACTGGTGACTGTGCTTTCGTCGAATGTGAACAGTCAAGTTTGTGATACTAGAGGCCAAGAGACCACAATGAGAACATGTCCGTGAGATGTTACCTTTCGGTCTCCCTCTCTTTGGGGTGGCGGTCAAAGTGACCTCCCCTTCTTTGGTCATTCCGCCGGACTGTGACAGTTCCTTGGTAGTCAGCACGCTCTTTTCGAGGCAGACATGCTCCTGTAACTGTGCACCTTCCACGTGGCCTTCTATCCTGCCATTTCCAGAAACATGAAACTCTTCCTTTTTATCATTTGCACCTATACACACCCTTTCAATACATTCTTCAAAACTCAAGCCAATGTTATTTTTCTTGGCATTTTCAAGATGCTTGCTTCTCTTAATGTGCTTCTCCATGCCTTCTTTGCTCAACGAATAAAGATTACATGCTTTACACAAAAAGTGGTAGTCCTGACCATGCCGGAGCTTTATGTGTCTCGTGAGGACAGTGGAAGACCTTGTTTTATAAAAACACTTCTTACACTGAAACTGAGGCTTACTGGAATGCCTGACTTCATGTCCATGGCTCACCCTGGACTTAACGGGCTCTTCCTGAGCTGCTTTACCGGACTCACTCAGAGCATCTCTTGTATTTTCTGATTCTAAAGCACTTAAGGGTAAAGACTGTAACACCAAATCACTGTTACGCGGTTGAGAAGCCTCTGGCTGAACCAATAAACGAACGTGCTTCTCAGTTGTTCTGTGCTCCTCCAGGTCCTTCTCAGACAAGAAGAACAGACTACAAGGAGTACAGACAAAACACATATTGTGTTTTTCCTTCATGTGGTCTGTAAGACCTGGTTCGTTCTCGGAACTAAACGAACAGCGCTGACAACGGAGGACACTGGCGGTGTGCTGGTGCTGGTTGTCGTACAAATGCTTGTCCGAGTCCCTCCTCGACGGGCTGGAAAAGTCACGCTCCTGGCAGCGAAGCTTCACGTCTCCGGTGGGGCACCCCTCCCCACGGGTCTCCAGCTCCGTCCTTTCTGTAGCTACTTGAGCACAGTCCGTACAAGGACACGTCTGCTGGTCGGCAGCTGGCCTCGCGGCGGGAGAGTCCAGGGAGCACGCGAGGTGGGAGCTTCTTCTGTCCTGCTTCGGGTCCCGTGTTTCTGGGGAAGTCACACACAGACTGTGGACACCGCCACTCGCTTCTGCGTGTCTGGAAGCAGACTCTGCATCACCTGTTCTCACCTGGGTTCTCAAGTGTTTCATAAACACCCTCTGCACATCAGTAGTTGCTCGTTTACTAATTCCTAAAAGATTAAACCTTTTCTTGGCCTGGCCCTTTAAAGTAAAAGTGCCGCTTCGTCGACGGAAGCTACCGCCCAACGTGAGGACGTTTCGCTCAGGTCTTGGTCTCGAGCCTGCGCTGATACCGTGCACTGCCTGTAGGCTACTTCTGGAAGATTCCACCTTATCTAAGAGACCCTCTGAGCTGACCAGAGCTAACTTTTTAGTTTTACTTTGGTTTTCAGGATTTCGAGCTATGCCAAGAGAAGTTACATTTTCTGCAACAATCTCTACTGTTTCTGACGAAGGATCCCTGGACGGCGTCATTTCGACAAGCAGCTCACTGCTACTTCCGCTTTGCTGAGAAAGGCCCCCTCTGAAATCTTTAAATTTGCTTCCAACGTCTCGTAATCCTTTTGAATCACTAGCCTTTGCTACTGGCTTAGAAGCTCTCGGTTTCACGCGAACACTTTTTGTTCCCATGGAACAAGGTTTCTTGGGAAAGGGCTGTTTTGTTAAGATCTGTACAAATCCTCCACGAGCAGCAAGATTCTGACGCCGGAGGTGTGTTTTGCCAAGATAATGTGCATTCAACAGGTTTTCTTCCACGCACTGAAAGCCGCAGAGATCGCAAGAAAAGACCCGCTGCGGCCTGTGGGTCTGCCGGACGTGCGCGTGCAACGCCGCGCTGCTCTCTGCTTTGTGGCTGCAGTGGCAGCAGGCGTGTTCCCCAGGTGGCTGCAGGTGACACTCAGCATGCTTTTCCAAGTCAGTGCAGGAGGAAAACAGATGACCACATACGTCACACTTGAAGACCGTATCTACGTTTCCAACAGTACAACCGACACTCATCTCTTTCAGGGGCAAAGGAGATTCTCTTCCCGGGTCAAGGGAAACCATTTCCCGAGCAGACTTTTCTTCGGTGTCTGTTTTCGGAGAAACAGCATCAGTGGTGCTCAAACTGGGAGGCGGGGAGAAGGCACTGGGGAGACTCGTGCCTCCATCGGGGCGTTCATTCAGGAGGGTCTCCTTCACTGCCTCACCCAACGGGACGTGCCCTTCGGGGACCGTGCTCTCAGAAGCTTCCAGCCCGCGAGCGCCCCGCTCTTCACGCTTTAGGTGTTCTGCCTCGGCCGATAACTTCATTCGTTTGGAAGCATGTTTATTCCCATCTTGCCCCACGGTGACGCTGCCGAGGTTCGAGGATTCTGAAAAACCTCTCTTGCTTGTGGAGTTTTCAGAGGAATTTGCTACCGCATCAACTACGGGCCCACAATCTACATCATGACGTGAGACATCCCTCAAGTCTCCTGCTTCTTTGTTTGCATTTTCATCCTCATCGTTCTCTGGCTTCTTCTCAGTATCCATCATTAAGAAGGTCCTGCGTCAGGGCGGCTCACTGGGCACTCGTAACCTGCGAAGAGAGCAAACGCGGCGTTACACCTCGGAGCGGAAAGAACACGCATACGTTAGTCAGGCCACCGGCAACATGAAGGGACACACTGAACGGAAAAGGTAGCACAGCATCAAGATTTCCTTTCGTTGAGATGAACTTGATCCCACGTGTGATCCTTACGAAGACTGTGAAGTCAGACTCGGGGACACGGTTGACGCAGGAAGCGATGCCGCGGCATCTCTGACTGAAAGTGTTCTCACCCAGCTTGCAAACACACTCCCGTGCTTAATTCTCTTGACCGGTATGTTTCGGTTTACTTGTTTGTAAACAGAGAAGCCCTCTTGTCAAATTTCTCTCCTGTGAACCCGCCCCCCCCCACCCCCATCTGTGAAACACATTAGACCAAACAGCTGAGAGGCAAGCCAGGAAGTTGGGCCTTCCCCTAGGTAGCCTCCCAACAGAAGCCCAAGCCCCAGGGTAAAAGGAACAGAATTCAAGAACAACTGCTTCCTCCTTCCCCCCTACAGCAAAGAGCCTAACCTTGACTCTCTAAACATATGCTAATTAACAACATGCACATTCTTCTCGCCGTCACTGTTCCTGCTCAAACCCGCTGCCAATGAAAAGCCACTCCTGTCCCCACTGTCCGTCACCAGTTTCCTCACCTAACAGGCCTGCTGTACCTTCTGAAGGTTAATGGCAAACGGAATGTCGGCAGGGGAGCAGGATTAATGAAGCAAACTTTGGGGGGAGAAAAGAATTTCACCGAATAAAATGCTTTAAAATCAATAATATTGATTTTATTTTTCATTATGCTATTTAATTCAATTAAAACATATCATTTTCCATTTACTTTACACCAGGATTGGAATTTTCAGCCAAATGCTATTTGATTTGATGTGACTAAAAAACCATCACATATTATGGCCTCAAAGCTAATGATAACTATTTTTAACTATTTTAACTACTTTTTTCATAACAACGACAAACCAAATGAAGGCTGTTGCTTTGACTCTGCTAAAAGTGGGGAATGAATAAATAAATACACACACACACACGCACGCACACACACACACACACCAAAAGCATGAACAACAGAAGAAAAAGTAGCTAAATTGGGCTTTATCAAAATTAAAAACTTCAAATGACTATATGCTTTAAAAGCCACCCTCAAGAAAGGGAAAAGACAACCCATAAAATAGATAAAACATACTCCAAATCAAAGGTCTGACACAGGACTTAATCCAGAATACAGAGAAAACTCTTAAACAACTCAATAACAGAAAAAAAAAAAAACTCTAATGAGCAAAGGAGAATATACATTTCTCCATAGAAGATACACAAATGGCCAAGAAGCACAGGAAAACAGATTCTCCATCAACAGCCATTAGAGAACTGCAAATCAAAATCATCATCAGTCCCATTGGACACTCATCAGGATAGCTAGAAGCCCAGCATCAGATATAACAAGTGTTGGTAAGGACGCAGAGAGGACACCCCCGCAATGTTAGCGGTGTGTAAAATGGGATGTCACTCTGGAAACAGTCTGGCAGACCCTCACAAGAGGAAACACGGAGTTGCGGAGTTCCGATACAGCTCATCAATCCTGCTCCCAGGTGCATGCCCAAGAGAAATAAGCCATAGGTCATCGCAAAAACATGCATACAAAGGTCTATGGCAGTATTATTCGTAACAGCCAGGAGGTAGAAACAACCCAAGTGTTTATCAACAGATTAAGGAAAAACAAAAAGAGGTACACCCACATCCACACAATGGAATATTCAGCCACCAGAAGGAATGAAGAACTGACATGCCCACAGTTCGCATGAACCTTGGAAATGCTAACTGTAAGAAGCCAGTTACAAAAGACCACATACCAGGGGCGCCTGGGTGGCGCAGTGGGTTAAGTGTCCGACTTCAGCCAGGTCACGATCTCGCGGTCCGTGAGTTCGAGCCCCGCGTCGGGCTCTGGGCTGATGGCTCGGAGCCTGGAGCCTGTTTCTGATTCTGTGTCTCCCTCTCTCTCTGCCCCTCCCCCGTTCATGCTCTGTCTCTCTCTGTCCCAAAAATAAATAAACGTTAAAAAAAAAAAAAGACCACATACCATAGGACTCCTTTGAAAGGAAATGTCCAGAATAGGCACATGTCGGGTACAGAAAGCACATGAGTGGTTCCTTAGGCCTGGGGGAGGGACACAGCGGGTGACTGCTGAAGGACCCGGGGTTTCTTTTTGAGGAGATGAACATGTTCTAAAGTGTACTGTGGTGATGGTCGCACATGTCTGTGAATATACTTCAATCCATTAAATTACAGTGTAAATGCGTAACATGTATGGTGTGTGAATATCTCAACAAAGCTGCTTAAAAATACAATTTGTCACATATAATCTACGATACAAAAACATCTTGTATTTGTTATTGTATTACAGCACAGTAACATATAGTTTTATTGCAACTATAAAGTATTTACCATGTCTCCAGTATGTGATCCAGAAAATATAAATTAAGAGGTTAATAGATGTTTAGGCAAGAAAAACATATCCCTAGTCAAATACGTTTAGGAAACTCTGATTTGAACCAAAGTTTCTTTACCACAGGATTTCTCGGCACATATGCATTTCCCAAACCAGTTTCATTACAGAACTCATTGTTTATAAAGAATCAAGAAACCAGTGGTTCCAAAGGACCTTTTAGGAAAGGGACAAGGGACCTGTAAATAAAGCATTGGCTTTGCCATTCAACATTCACAATTAAAGAATAAACAGAGGGGGGAAATGAATCATGCATCTGTTCCAAAAACTTCACTTAGTGCCCACTACATGCCAAGTATTGTTGGTTGTAGATACTGGAATTATAGCAGAGAATGACACAAATTCTCTGCCTTAATTGTAAAGGGTAAGATGTTTGTTTGTTTGTTTGTTTGTTTGTTTTCAATGGAAACACTGAACACGCCTCTTCTAGAACATCCATTTCTAGTCAAGAAGAATCACAGGGACCGGATTTCCTCTCACGCGTGAAACAACCGAAAAAGAAAAAACGGACAGAATCTCTGAAACAACAGCCTAAGACTTTGGACATCAGCAACCAAGGGACAGCGATCCCTGAGAGATGAGATACAAACAAGGGGGGTCCGAATCCCAGCTTACTGCCTGGAGAAAGGACTCAGGCCACAGCACAGGCAGGGATCCCAGACAGGGCCCAGGAGTCTTCCCACAGAGTGGACAGGCAGCTAAAGTCTGCAGGGCAGAGTCAGAGAGAGCAGAGGCACCAGAAAGAGAAGCCCAGAGACCTTCCAGGGGTCCCTCAAGGGTGCTCCGATCAACACAGACAACATGCCATCTTTCCAGAAAATTGTCCCTTGCCCCTCCCACTCACTCCTTGGTAACTCCCCCTCCCTGAGGCAACCACTGTCCAGTATTCCATAATGCATCAGTCTGGCCTGTCCCGGATGTTCATATAAATGGAACCAGACAACAGGCCTTTGCGGGAAGGAGAGTCGGCCTTTTGCTCAACACAGTGTTTTTGCTGCATGTATTAACAATGCATCCACTTCCGCGCTGAGCAGTATCCTGTTGTATGGAGACACCACAATTCTGTTGATGGGACACCTGAGCTGTTTCCCCCTTCTGCGGCTATGGTGATAAAGCTGCTCTGAATATTCTTGTACAAGTCTTTTTATGAACATACATTTTCATTCCTCTTGTGGAAACACCTAGGCATAGCAAGGCCGGACCACGGGGACCAACGTGCATGCTAACTTTGTGAGAAACCATCTGACGGACCTTCAGAGTGGCTGCACTGCTTTGGACAGCCACCAATGTCAAGAGTTTCGACTGATCCACACATTCTCACCGATATTTGATGCTGTCAGTCTTTTAAACCTAAGTCATTCTAGTAGGTGTGTATGGTTTTAATCTGCATTTCCCTGACGACTAGTCATGGTGCTGAATACCTTGCTACGTGCTTTGTGAAATGTTCATTAGCCTTCTGCCCATTTCTTACGTAGGTTGTCTATTTTCTACTGAGCTGAGGGGTTACTTATGTGTTCTGAAGATAAAACATCTGTCGGATATATGTCTCACAAATATTTTCTCCCCTTTCATTTTATTAATGTTTTTTGAGAAGCAAAAGTTTTAAATTTTGATGACATGAATTTTTTTCCTGTTCTGGTTATTTTCTGTCTCCCCATGATAGAAAGTAAGGGCATGGTTTATTTTTTCCACCCTAATATCCCAAGAGCCTAGAACAATTCCAAGCACATATGAGGTACTAGAATAAACAAATACCTCATTGTGATATAAGAAATGTCTCTTTTCTAAGTATTTAGAGATAAAATGAAAAAAGTGTGAGAGACGCTTTAAAATAGTCCAGGAGGGGGGCACAGGGAGGCCATGTGCGGATAACAATGAAGGCTAGATGACAGTGACGTGGAATTCAATACACCACTCCATCAACTTTTGTATATGTCTGTATATGCATGTGTTTGAAAACGTCCGTTACATACTTTATGTTTAACGGGTTTTAATGGTTTGTCTAAAGTGGTATGAATTCCCTTCCTTTCAATGTTGAGTCCAACCGTCTCCTCCTCTTCCAACACCACTCTGACACACCACTGCCGCCTTCACTATGGACACCAGAGGACTTTCTTCTCCAGAAGCATATGCCTTCAAGAAACACGAACTTGGGGAGGACTCACACACGTACATCTAATCAGAAAGAATGTTCTAATGATGGCACCTGACTAACACATTTCTGAAGACACAAGAGTGACACCTGCACTGATATGCAGAAGCACAGTATTGAGACCCTTTATTATCTCCTATATAAGGGCTCCAAAAACTCTAAAACAAAAGGAGAAAATATTTTTATACTTGCTATTCCCCAATTAAATAATGCAACATCTCATTGCACCGAGAAAGAACATCAAACACTCAACAAATACATACTGAGTGCCTACCACAGGACAGGAACTACCGAGCTCCAAACGCGATCTCTGCCCTCGCCAGGCTCGTGTTCTGTTAGGAGCCACGTGACACACACGCCCAGGAACTCTAACACGAGACCACGTATGAACACGGGCGACAGGAACTAAGACCGAGAGCTGTATAAATGAGCAAGGGAATCCTGTGCCAAGCAGAACATTTGGCCAGAAGAGCAGAAATATCACTCCAGATAAACCTTGAGGAAACAAAAACTGCCGTTTTCTTTTTCTGACAGAGCAGGCAAGAAGGGTGAAACACTCAAGTGGAAGAGCGAGATTCGGCAAAGCCACTCCACACGCGAGACTGCAAGCGCACACGACCGTCAGCAGCCCGGACAGCCACGCCGCTGGCTCTTGCCTACACAGCGGCAGGAAACAAAAGCAGAGGACCCACCAAGAGCACGTCACACAAGGCTCTGAACTGAGAGTTGGAACGCATTCAGTGGTGTCGATGGGAAGTCACTGGAACACAACACTCCTTCCGGATGATCACTTTTACAGAATGCAGGACGCATCACAGGTAGAGAAATTATATAGGCAGAGCCCATTCCAACAGCCCATAACCAGGATGACGTCAGGGCAAGATGATTTAATAAATATCTTCAAGGGATCTAGACGAGATTAAACAGAAATGAGAAAGTTTATGCTAATATAAATGAAAAAGAAAAGCCTTCATCAGAAAGATTATTAGAACAAGTACCAAATCGCCAATGGAGATGGGGGAGAGAATTCAAACCTCACCCAACTGGAACAGTTTAGGAGCTCATTTTTCTGGAGGCAAATTTCACTCATTCACTCCACAAACATTCATTGAAAGCCAACCAGAAAGCATCTTTAGAAATTTTTTTTTAACGTTTATTTATTTTTGAGACAGAGAGAGATAGAGCGTGAACAGGGGAGGGGCAGAGAGAGAGAGGGAGACACAGAATCTGAAACAGGCTCCAGGCTCTGAGCTGTCAGCACAGAGCCCGACGCGGGGCTCGAACTCACAGACCGTGAATCATGACCTGAGCCAAAGTCGGACGCTTAACCAACTGAGCCACCCAGGCGCCCCAAGAAAGCATCTTTAATTCTCTCAGAAACAAAGCAAAGGAACAGAGTGGCTAGGGGACTCACTGCCAACCCTCAGGACAAGTAAGGCCTAACCTTGGTTTCTTCTGAAAGATCTGGTACTTGTCTGCAGAAAGAAAATGAGTCTCAGTTATCCTCCCAGAGTAAGGGTTCAAGACTCAGAAGTCCTGGTAGGTGTTTACACGAAAGGAATGGGATATATTATTTAACCAAATCTTCTTAAAGCATATGTATCCTTGGGGCGCCTGGGTGGCTCAGTCAGTTAAGCATCTGACTTCGGCTCAGGTCATGATCTCACAGCTGGTGAGTTCGAGCCCCGCATCGGGCTCTGTGCTGACAGCTCAGAGCCTGGAGCCTCTTGAGATTCTGTGTCTTTCTCTCTCTCTCTGCCCCTCCATCGCTCACACTCTGTCTCTCAAAAATAAATAAACATTAAAAAATATATATATATGTATCCTATACAAATCCATCAATTACCATTCAACACATATCCTCACTGTCGCACAAAGATTTTCAAACAGGCAATTCCATTTATAGTATCTATTCATCCAGATTCTCAACTAGTTCCTTGACAGGAAGGAAGGAAGGAAGGGAGGAAGGGAGGAAGGAAGGAAGGAAGGAAGGAAGGCAAGCTGCATGTAACTTTATCATCTTCAATTTCACTCACCGAGAATCTGTCATGAAAGAACGTTCCTGCTCTAACCGAAAGACTCCTTGCTACGGTTGAAAATTCTTTTAAAAGTTACAAGAGAGAAATCAAAACAGTCCTTTTTTTTTTTTTTTTAAATTCATATACTTTTAAGAACAAAATAAAACAAATCAACAGCAGCCTTCTGATGACACCTGGTGGCCAGTGCTCACAGGAAGTTTCTTTCACATTTTAAAGAAAGCACTTCAGGAACTACTGGAGAAACCGAAGTTATTGGACCATCTTTCCTGCTTCCCCTGCCCGCCCTGGGCTAAACTCTTCACTCAACCCGATCTCTTCTGCATTTCTCTCTTCGTCCCTTTTCTTTTCTGATCATGTCGCGTTAAGCGAGCTTGAGCCAGGCTCGTGCATGCTCACACTCTTACACACGAGCTCACAGACACGCTCTCACCGCTAGGACACTAGAAGCCAGCTCTCCCTGCCCCCACCCCACGGCATCTCACCCTTCACCCCTCCTGCACTCGCCCCATTAGTGGTACGAACAGTGTGGAGCCAGCAGGTGTTGGCACCAGGCCAACAGGAAAGTCACAGCGGGGGACACGTGTGTGCAGCACGGCAGGTGCGCACACACGTGCACGTACAACAACTCCCAACGGTCTTCTGACCTTTCCCTTTGGGGAGTTCAAAGAAGGATGAGCTGCAGAAGTCATTAAGATCCTACTGTAGGGACTGCCTCCTCCCAAAAGGACAGGGTAAGGCAGGTGAGACTTCCTACAAGCCTATTAGGAGCTGAGTTGACAGGAATAAATGGAAGCCAGCGGACTACTCCGATCTCTTCCAGCTACTACTTCCGACTGGACTTTTTACTGAAAAGAGCAGTCTTACCATTATATATTACCTAACTGAACCAGGTATCACCAAGCCCTATGTGGAGCTGCAATCTGTAACAGAGACCGCAAGACAAAGTATCTGATCCTACAAAGAAAAAAGTCACTTTTCTGTGAAAATGCTTATAAGTTGAATGAACTCTTCCTTGACAACAGAGTATAATTTAACAGCCTAAAAACCATTCACGAAGAGAACACCTGAGGCACCTCACCATGAGGGATGGATGTGGACACAAGTTGTGGTTTATTCACAACTGGACCAGTGCATGAACACCTCGGTCCAGGAAAGCCCGTGTCCTCACTGGCCAGAGAACAGGCTGCAGCGCGTTCTTAAGAAGTAAGTCTGTAAGCGTGCCCATTTCCCCACCCCCGAAGATGCCCGCAGTGGTTTACAAAGAGTCCACACACCCTGACGCTCCCTTCAAAGGATGAAACCTAATTCTCTCCCCTCAGCGTGGGCTGGCCTCGCTGACCTGCTCACATCGGCCAAAAAATAGTGGAAGAGAGAGTGTCCGACCGCGGAGACCAGATCACAGAAGGCAGAAGCTTTCTGCGCGCCCCTCTCCGGCACCCCTGTGCCCAGTGCCAGACAGGAACGGGGGGCTCCTTCCTGCCGGCTGGGGAGCGGCTCCTCCGGCCCCAGGCCACACTGCAGAGGACCGCAGCCCCTACAAAAGCCTGACTGCTAGAGAAACCCAGGGCCAGAACCTTCCAGACCCACAGAAACCGTGAGTAACGGATGCTCGCTGCTTTAAAGCCACTGAGTTCTGACAGAATTTGTTATATAGCAATAGAGAACTAACAGAATGCCCTGCCCTCTCCTGCCCACCTCGTCAATAGCCAGGGCTCAATTTCAGCCTCCTTCCTGTATATTCTTTATATATTTCCTGTCCTATGTGCTCCAACCTTTAATAAGAATCTTCTGTGCTAGCACAGTAAGATTAAGGAACACAGGAGGAAATCAGTACCCGTTCGCGGAAGTATACTGTTTGAGAAGATTTCAGAAGTTTACTCGGCTGACAAATACACACATGCCTCTTCCGCTACCAAAAGCAGATCTGATACAGCTCACAATGCAACGCGGATATAAGAGAACCAAGAGTTATTGAGTGCTAATAAAGAGATGAGGTAGAGCTTTAAATTTAGATTTGTATGGAGTAAAAGACATGTCTTAATGGTTCCTGAAAATCCTGCTCATTTTGGATGAAGACATCACCCATCTTTAGCAAGCAACCGCACCAGAACCAGCAGTAGCCATGCGTCGCTTCCCAGCTGGGCTCGAAAACGCTAGCAGCCAACTCCCAAGAGTCCCCGAGCCTGATGAGGCAGCCCCCGCGGGGAACACCCAAAGAGCCACAGGCCACATGACTACCTCCTTCCCTGGCAGGACATATCCAAGCTCAGGAGACCTGGGGACCTCTGGCCACAGGGCTCGTACCTGATTAAGTTCCATCTCCAAAGCATCTCACATACCACGTTTAGCGTGATCCCAGAAAGAACCTTCCCCTGCCAGAGTGTAAGGACACACTGAAGCCAGGCAGACTGGAGCCATGTGATCCCCAGACCAAATGGCAGGAGTGAAGTAAAACTATCAGATGGAAAAAAAAAAAAAAAATCTCACTCAAGTCAGAACAGAACTTTGCAGGGGATACCCATGTTCTATTTCAAATACCCAATTCAATTTTGCCCAAGTTACAAATTAGAGTATTTGCTTACTGCTTAAGTTAGAGCTAAAACAATCACTAAAAACCCATATTGATAGGGATCAAACACAGTGAGCACAACAGAAAAAAAAGACCATCATCCCTTTCATTACCAAAGATTCCTACCTTTCCAACACTATTTATGAAAACGTATTTTAATACATTTATACATTTAATGCATTTATATCACTTTTAAGTGATATAAAACAACAAATCATGGGACAAAAATAAACTATTAAAGTAGCTCAGCCTTCTTACCTGCCTATTTTTTTTAATCTTCCTACACATCAAGTACGATTTTCCAAATACGTTAAATTGATCTAGTAATAAAGTTAATTTTATGACGATCTTATATCAACCACCTCTGACAATGCATCTTTTTGTAGTCGGAAATATTTTACACAAAAAGTTAAAATTTAATATATCTTTCAGAAAGCATTTTTAAAAATCAATGCTTGTTAGAATTTCCATCTAATTTTTTAAAATTTATTTTAAAGAAATAAAATTCTTATTGGAACAGGAAAACAGGATAAAAGAAGGGAATGAAGACTCCATGCACAGAGAATGAAAAAGTTCAATGCCATTAAAAGCAGACACATAGGACCATCGGTATCTTATGCCATTTGAAAAGGTTGTTTTATTATCAATGTAACTAATCACAATGAAACCATCTCTTACAACTAAAGACATTATAATGAATTTTCTTTACAACTACAGAGAAATGGGATTTGCTGTTTCACATCAAATAGAACAGGCTGTATAAATTCTTCTTCCTATTTATTGTAAAATATAATTTCATCTATAAAATCAGTCATGAAATATTAAAACTGAAACAACAGAATTTATGTCCTTTACTTAATTTAGTTTAAACGGTCTATTCACTAAAAAAAAAAAAAGGAGAGGGAAGTACACGTGATGAACCCCTATACTTTCTCATTAAGTGTCTCCATCAGACGCTTTATTTTCCAGAATTTATAATGCAGCCGTAAAAAAAGCATTCCATGATAAAAGTTAGTATACTTTCCCTAAATTTGCCTTTTATCTTTTTCAAAAGGCAGGAGAACGAAGCACATGGCACGTGCAAGCTGAGGAAAGAGGAGAATAAAAAGAAACACATAATCCATTTGCACTGAACGTTTTAAACATCAGTGGACAAGAACATTAAAGTTCAAGGGACGAAGCCTTTGTGCGCATCCCAAAGGCTCCAACGACAGGTGTGGGACTCCGGGCAGCCACGGAGCTTTCCCAAGCCTCAGAGTCCACCTTCAGAAGGTGGGGGAAGGGCTAAGAGCCCTAAATCCAACAAGAAGCCCCTGAGTGACAGCTACTCAACGCCAACAACAGAAAACACACTCTTAGGAATGGATTTTTTTTTTTTTTAATTCCAGCAGAAACACAGGAAGAAAGAGGGGATTTCCAAAATGCAAATCTTGGGGGAATATAACAAAAAACATCTAGAGACACATTCCACCGAGTTTGTGCTTAGACAGCTTCATCAGGTCCACTGAGAAGAGCTGGGATACAATGGCTCATCAAAGAACTGCAGGGAAAAAAGACTGGAACTATTAATTTTGGAAGAAATCTGGAAAACACTGTAATTCCAAATGTCAATAAGCTCACACACGATATAAAACTATCAAGCCTCAAGACATTTGGAATATAAATTATTAGGTATAAAAGACGTGAGTGCTAAGAAAGTATATTTAGAAAGGAGAAAAACCTTCAGTATTAAATTTTCTAAATGGATGTAGTTCTAACCAAGTTCATTTATATACCAGAGTGAACAGTTTTCTTCCTCTAGGTGGCAAAATTATAGGTAACTTTTTTTCCTCTTCCTGGCATCTTTCTATACTTTCTAAAATATATTACCTTTGGGGGGGTGGGGGGGGGAGACTGACAGAGAAGTTTAAAAAAATCTCTACGTATGGTTGAAGTAATAGAAATTGACAGCCACTCTCGAGAAAAGAAGTCCTAAGATAGAAATGTATTTATGACTGTGGTTCTTGGACTAAACTCAGAATCAAAATAAATAAAAGGAAATTTATGGGCGGCTTATTTTAATAGTTAGAGACGTTTGGTGAAACACTCAGGGACACCAAGAAATTTACCTGGGGGGGCAACCTGGATGGCTTAGCTGGTTGAGCGTTCGACTCTTGATTTCAGCTTAGATTATGATCCCAGGGTGGTGATCTAGGCTCAGCGCTGAACGTGGAGGCTGCTTAAGATTCGCTCTCTCCCTCTCCCTCTGCCCCTCCCTTGTGCACATGCATGCCCCCCCCTTCTTCTCTCATAGATAGATAGATAGATAGATAGATAGATAGACAAATAGATATATAGATAAAAGAAACTTCCCTATTGCTCAGGGACCTCATAGTGACACTCAAGAACGAAGGGAGGCCAGAAACAAAACACTGACAGCACCTAGGTCTCGACCTCTAACACCACCTCCACTAAAAGGAACCTGGTCTCAAGAAATGGCAGATTCTAGGGCTGGGGCAAGGTAGCTGTACAAGATGAGCTTGGAGCATTTTATTTATTATGTCAAAAAATGGAGAAAAGTTTTTTTAAAAAGGATGTGACGATACCCACCCCCACCCCCCATCACTGCAGCTGGAAGCAGCTCCTACTGGCCAAATCTGGGACAACTTGAGCACCAAAATAATGAAGTACCATTAAAGATACGAATGGATAAGTCCACATGGATAACTGGGAAACAGATAGACACATGGATGAAACAATGGGCCAAAAAGTTGGCTCTGTACATAGTAGGATGCTGAGGGCCTACAGGTAAATATGGAGGGAGCGAAGGAGACAGAAAATCATACTGGCAAAGATTACATCAGGCAAGAATCATCATTGGATACTAACTCTAGGAGGCATAATTTTGATGTTAAGAATGTTTGAATGGTGTTAAAGCATCTCCCCACAAATTGTTTATCAGTTGCAAAGGAAGAAAAAAAAAAAAAAAAACTCAGTAATCGTCCAGTAGATAAATGGACAACACCTTGCTTGGGGCGGGGGGGCGGGGTGATAAGAATTAAGATCCTCAATGCAGGGCAGACAGACATGGTATACCTCCAGACAGAACACCCTGAGAAGGACAGGACAGGACACCCACCCTCCCCACCCCCACATCACTGCAGCTGAGAACACAAAACCTCCAGTTAATCAAGAGGAAACAGACAAATACAAAGTGAGGAATATTTTATCTTAGAAAAAAAAAGTGGGGAGGACTACATTCTTCACCAATGTCAATGTCATAAAAGACAAGCAAAGACTATGGAAACATTCCAGATTAAAGGAGGCAAAGGAGACAAGACAACTAAATCCAATACCTGTTCTCAGACTGGATCCTGTGATGGCAGGAAAATGCTATTAGGACATTTTAGGTCAACTGACAACAAGGACTGTGATGATTAATTGTATGTGTTAACTGGGTTAAGGGATGACCAGATTGCAGGTAAAATGTTGTATCTGGGTGCGTCTGTGAGGGTGTCTCCGGAAGGGATAAGCATTTGAATCAACAGACTGAGAAATATCACCCTCACCAATGTAGGTGGGCATCACCCAATCTGCCGAATGTGCTGAATGCCTATGTACAATAAAAAGACAGAGGAAGGGCAAGTTTGTTGTTTTTTGGTTTTTTGCTTGAGCTGGGACCCATCCTCTCCTGCCTTCACAGTCCTGGGTCTTGAGCTTTCAAAATCAGACTCAATTAAACCACCAGCTTTTCTGATTCTCCAGCCTGCACAAAGCAGAAGGTGGGATTCTTGGCCACTGTAGTCCTATGAGCCAACCCTTAAACCCCTATAATAAAGCTGCTCATGTACACATGTACTACATTTATGTGTATGTACGTATATGTACATATACGAATGCGTGCACCCTCTTCTGTTTCTCTGAAGAATCCTGACACAGAGCTTTGTACAGAGTGGTTCTAGAGGAGAATATTAAGGAGAAGTTTTCTGACTTGGTTCTGGGATTTCTAGAATTGGCTCTCTAATCTGATTAGATTGAAAGACAGGAATGACGGTTTTCAGTATAAAGATAGCACTTATATTTGGTCCAAGATAAGAACTGATTACAGGCACACAAAATATCTACATTGGATACTCGTAATCAACCATTTATGTGAACCCAAGAGATAAGTGACTCTGTATATGATACTTACTACCATTCTGGAAAACTAAGGAATAGAATGATTGGTTGGTTGGCTCTAATGCTGCTGGACAAGGTGATGAAAGAGATGATGAGCTCAGGGAGTCAAATTCCCAGCTCAAGCAGAGCATAAATGACCTAAAGCTTCCAAGTGCGCCCTGGAGGAAAGCCTGATCTAGAGCTGCAGGGCTGACAGTGCTGCTTATCAAATGCCTACTGTGGTTCTGTGACTGGCTAGATCAGAAAGCAAGCCGAATGCCCAGCCTCAAGGGGTGCACTGTTACTCTATGGACACCAACTGGGAAGGACCAAGGCCCTGTAAGTTGGGATGGGGACATGCAGGAAGACCCTGATAAACCTGGGGATGTGGAGTCCCTAAATTCTGACAAGTATTCTTTGCGAGAAGAGGTCTCCACAAGGCCAAGGGTCCCCTCATGCCAGTTCCTATAACAAACCTCGTATTTTACGTATGTATACTTAATATGCCATTGGTTCCGTTTCTCTGGAGAACCCTGATATAAGTACCAATGCAAATTTATAAAACTAAATACTATAATTATACAAGGGAATATCCTTATTTCTAGAAGATATACACTGAAGGATTTATGGGTAAAGGGTCATGACATACTTAATTTACTCTTAAAAGGTCCAGGAAAAAGTAAGGGGTGTGTGTGTGTGTGTGTGTGTGTGTGTGTGTGTGTGTGAAGAGAGAGTGAACACACTCTCCAAATCACCTCCAAATAAAAAGTAAAGAAGAAAAGAAAAGAAAAAACAAAAAGCTGAGCTGGTTTCATACATATGGCTTACAAAGACCTTGCCCCATCTCCAGTAACTGTCAGGGGGTCAAAAGATTCTAAAGCTCCTTAAAAATGACAAAGACCACTTTCTTAGACTGGAAAAAAACCCTTACTAAAGTTCCCATAAAGCAGTTCCCATAAAGACTCCCAGGAATCCAAAAAGCTTCACCTCCATCTGAGGGTCAACTACAAACTAAACCCTTCCCAGTGCAGCTGTGTCTCTGTAGTAAAAAGTTTTAACTCCTTTGCCATTAGGAAGAAACAAAAACAAAAACCCATTTGTTGGCATCTTTCTGTCAATTCCTGTCCACGGCTGTTCCCACAGCAGCCTTAAAAAAGTCCTGGGAGGCACCAATGCAAACAGAATGTCCTACGTCAGAGGGGTGTGAGGGCATTTTTCCTACTGCTGGCCAAGCTGGTCAATGTGTGTTCAATCTTTTAA
This sequence comes from Prionailurus viverrinus, assembly GCF_022837055.1. Classification (NCBI taxonomy): domain Eukaryota; kingdom Metazoa; phylum Chordata; class Mammalia; order Carnivora; family Felidae; genus Prionailurus; species Prionailurus viverrinus. The sequence continues at coordinate 91,499,758 of NC_062572.1, read as the reverse complement.
AATTCCAATGGCATCAACCAGCTCCCTGCAAAAGAAAAACGTTTCCTCGTGTCCCAAGCAAACGGATGCAAGCTGGCACACACATGAGAGTTCACCGGCAAAGGCATGACGTGAAGAGGCACACGGTGAGGACATGTGGCTAAGACGTGTCACGAGACTAACGTCCTTCTGTCTGGTCAGCACCGCTTCCATGTTCTGTCCTCGGACACCTGAGCTCTGACTGCGGCATCTAGTCTAATGCTCTGCGACCAAGGGCCACACGCAATCGTACGTACTTGTGGATTCCTTCCTTACCCTGAAGGCTCTCTGCAGATTTCTAGTGATTCAGTATGAGGTACTATCGTTTTTCTGGATCTTGTCTTAGCTCTCACCTAGCAAAACTGCCTTTCCGTTTTCAAGTCTCCCTCTGAATCCTCCTTCTGACTTCCACATTGCTCCTTTCACTAAACCTCTGTGTCTCTTATGCCTCACTCTCAACTACTTACTATAAATGAGGGAAGGTTAAATAATCCCCAAACTTTATTTAAATGATTGTTCTTGGACTACTTTAACATATCTCTTTTGTTTTACCTGATGTGGTACAAATTATGAAAAGAAACTCATTTGAAATTCTATCACCTTTCCTTTATTTTTCTTGCCTGCTTTTATCTATCCCACCTACTGATATGGGTGTTGATGAATTCAAAAAATAAAAAACAAAATAGGGGTAAAGGAAGCCAGGAGAGGAAACAGGACTATATACAAAGCTAGACTCTTCAGAGAGAAAACCAAAAAGACTAAGTTTCAGTTTACTCAATGTCTACCGTGCGAAAGACTCATCTACAGAATTCTCGAACACTTTAAATAAGAAGCTCCCTTTTAACCTTAAAAAACAGATATTCAGAACAAACTTAAAGTATGAATTTGCACACCAGGAGACAAACTTATTGAAGAGGCTAAAAGTTAAATGATGTAAAAGTCCAATGTCGTCAGTAAATTCTAGAACTTTAAAACCACCTGAGAGGGGAGTGAAGAGGCGCTTGGGCACTTCCTCAGCTGAGAAGGACGAAGGCGACACAGAGGCGTCCCTTCCAGCAAGCACCGCCCCCTGCTGACAAAATGTGCCCGCGGGTGGCACCTTACCTATGCTCAGGTGAACACAAGAGGAGGGGCAGCCAGAAGAAGAGGGAGATGTGAATCCTGTCCCCACTGCCCTTCTTTCCTCGCAGACCGGAAACAACTTAAATCTGTAATCTAACGGTGCTTCTCAGCCCCTTCCAAGGCTTCTTACCCCCATATGCCCTCGGGTTGGGGGGTTACCATCACGTTCCTTCTCCACCCAAGTATCGGTGTCTTCCGGGACCTCGCCTTCCTTTCTGCAGGCCCTGTGGCCACTAACTCTAGAAGACTATGCCTCACCCTGTTTACGGACGGTTGAGACACACTGTTCTCCTTATCCCTCGGTGACAAGCAACAGGCGCAGACTTAAGCAAACAGAATACTGACCTTCTCAATAGGAAAATGCTGCAGCCAAAGCCCCGTGAGACGTCGCGTGTCTGCTAGTTTCCATGTGACCTCACTTACTCCTGTTCAAATCTTATGGATGTAGCACTGAAGTTACTAAAAAATCGTATTTCTCACGTGAACAGTATTTCCCAAATGTGACAGAAATATCACTAATGGCACTGTAAAATAAAGTCATATACCACAAGTGAGGATTTTTAAATAAGTTATGTATTATTCAAATGTGTACAGGAAGAAAACAGGACCACCCTAGGACTCCGCGTGTATTAACACATTGCTTCTTATGACAAGGCCAAGTTAAAAAACAAGATGAGATTAAAATACAAGCCCAGGTGAGATAAAATATAGCAAAAACAGCGAGGAAGTAGCAAATGACTTAACACTAGAAAAACTGCATCACACCATATTCATTTACTAACGTTTTAATCACATAAATTCTAAGAAATCAATAAAAATGGTAAGAGTAGGGGCGCCTGGGTGACTCAATCAGTCGCACATTCGACTCTTCACTTCGGCTCCGGTCACGATCCCAGGGTTGTGGGATTGAGCCCCTCATCAGACTCCACACTGAACGTGGAGCCTGCTTGGGATTCTGGCTCCTCCACTCCCCCCCTCCCCAACGTACGCACATGCGCGTGCTCTCTCTCTCAAAAAAAAAAAAAAAAAAAAAAAAGAATAAAAAGTTAAGAATTCTCGGCTCCCAGTTCATTTTTAAACAAGAATGCTCTGACAATCAGTCCCTTCCTGTCACTGACAACCTTCCAGGTCCTTGTCATCGTCTTCATTTACTAACGTTCACATGTGAGTAGCCTCCTTCAGATCAAACCTCTATGAAAATACTCTGGTCTGATAAGATGTCCTAACTCTGTACTATTACGTTTCTACATTGTAGGGTTAGAGAACAGAATTCCGTGGGAAGGAAAACCAGTTCTCTGCATATGTCTTCTTGATTTGGACATCGCAGCTAGACCCAAACCAACATGAACCCAATGCCCTGACACCTTAACTTCTATAAGAAATGGGCTTTAGAATGGGTCACATGCAGATACGGAAGTGTGTATCTTGCTCCTGTAAACTTCCAAGGCCAGTGTCCCTGGGCTGCAGGCAGTCAGCTCCAGGCTGATTCCAGAATCCTGGCTCCCTCCGTGGTCAAGGCTGGCCTTCGAGCTTCCTCATGCCCTGAGTTTGGCTGACAGAAGCGAACACGCTTGAACAAGGCAGCACGCTTGCTTCTTCGAACCCTGACTCCAAGGCAGCACCCACCACTGGACTCACACTTGCGTGGCTGGCAGGGAGTCTGAAGAGTGTGACCTGGAACCACACAGCTCTCTCTGAGCAAAGAGAACGGACTTGGGGGGGGGGGGGGGGCAGCCAGTCCCTCCCTCTCCCACACACCAATCCAAAAATTATCATACTGCTGAGCATCTGACCATTAAGGAAGGCTTTCAGTCTACAAGACTTACAAAACCCTGAGACATATAGCTATCCCTGAAGAGCATGCCCACGGCTATTACTTCCACACATGAAAACCAAGGGAATTACAGACAGGATCAATCACCTACAAATTCACCTAATCATCAAAGTTTGAACTCTTGGTCTTATCGACAGAGAGACACTGATTAAGAAGTCTGGAGTGAGGACAAAAGTCTGCGGTTTTAAAGAGCTCCCTGAGTGATTCTGATGAGCCAGGTTTGAGACCTACTGGATTAAAGTCCCTCCTACCTTCAAAAAAGCGAATACAGACTTCGCATGTATCTACAAGACCTGGAGCTGAGGTGCAGGGGAGGAAAGAGAGGGGAGAGAGAAAGCTGAGCCAGGAAGGAGAGCAAACGTGCTGCACTAAACGGGCCATCCCACAGAGACCCCCAAATCCTTTGCCTACGTCATCATCTGCCATGAAGAATTGCAGTGAGGGCGCCTGGGTGGCTCCGTCAGTTGAGCACTGCCCTCTTCGTTTTGGCTTGGGTCATGATCGCAGGGCTGTGGGATCAAGCCCTGCATCAGGCTCTGCACTGAACGTGGAGCCTGCCTGGGATTCTGTCTCTCCCTCTCTCAAAAAAAAAAAAAAAAATTACTCTGAATGTCACTTTTAACAAACACTGCCTCAGCCTATACCTATACCCCGAAAGCCTAGGGTATTAAACACCACGTATGTGGAAAATCACATAATGGACCCAGACGATTCTTCATGAAAACCATTTGATCTCATTTTTTGAAAGACAATAATTTCTACTAGCTCTCCTTAATGATCTAAATTTTCTAAGCTATTTTTAAAAGTACATTACCACCTTAGTTTAAAATCTAATGGCTTTATAATTATATGCACTCTTATAGCTATGAGTCCTCGTTTTATAATAACTGATCCAATAATTATATATCAAATTCTGATCCATAATTTACAATCAGCAGAATTCATATGTGAATTATGCACTTCAGAAGAAGTAGCTTATTGCTTCTTCTAGGTTTAAAACACAAAGTTTCCATGTATTTAGCAGCTGACAAGAATGCTGGACTTTGGTTAAATTAGATGATTGCACTGATATAACTCTAACTGTGTTAAACAATGTTTCTTCCCAACTACACTTCTTATTACCCTACTTGCATTTATTTAGTACTATCTGGGACTTTGTTGCGGGTTTTTTTTTTTTTTTCAGGGAAGAAAACAGCATAGCATGTGAGAGAAAATAAAAGATTAGTATGAACATGAAACACCGTGAAAAGCACCAAGAATTAAGACTGAGATTATGTATCTTCAGCAAAATGCAGCAGAACTAGAAAAGCTGAAGTATCTAAAATCTGTTTTAAGAAGCCCGTGTTCTACATTTGCCCATAAGGGATCTCTGACAAGCAGTACATGTGTCTGAAATGCAGACATTCCAACTATGGAAGGACTCTCATGGGCTGTCAACTTCTGAGTGAGGGGCTGACGCTGCTAGAAAGTATGACATTACATAATTACAAATGTTTGACAGTTCTCCTGGTTTAGACAGGAGACTAAGGAGACTTTGTTATCAAACAAAATTAGTCGTGCTATTTGGTTCCACAGGACATGTCATTTGACTTAGGGCTTCTAGAACCACATTTTTGTTTTCCCTATACTTGTTCATTTCAAGGAGTGACTGTCATACCATGATGGCTTTAAATAAGGTTTTCAGTATAAGCAATGTTGAAGAAAAAGTCCTCATAATATAGGATAAATATGACAGTCAAAAAAATTATCAAAGGTTAAAAAAAAAAACAAAAACAGGCAAAGGTAGATTTCCCCAAAGCTCCCTTTTTAACAACCAATTACCCAAGCAAAAAAGTATGATTTTCCAAACCCTATGGCATAATACCACTTTCTAATGAACTGGAAGACACAATCCCTAGAACTAACACAGAGTACAATTACTTTTTCTGCTTTAGGGACTTGCCATCTGCTAATGATAAAGTCACGTACACTGGTTTAAAAACAAAGCTAAGACTGGGGCGCCTGGGTGGCGCAGTCGGTTAAGCGTCCGACTTCAGCCAGGTCACGATCTTGCGGTCCGTGAGTTCGAGCCCCGCGTCAGGCTCTGGGCTGATGGCTCAGAGCCTGGAGCCTGTTTCCGATTCTGTGTCTCCCTCTCTCTCTGCCCTTCCCCCATTCATGCTCTGTCTCTCTCTGTCCCAAAAATAAATAAACGTTGAAAAAAAAAAATTTAAAAACAAAGCTAAGATAAAGTTAACTTTGCAAATGGGGTAAACAGCCCCTTTAAGGGTCTCCTACACCCCCACTCAGACTTTTCCTTTTTCTCTCGTGACCCCAACACTCTCAGTCCTGACTCTCTTTTGTCGGGTTGTCTTCAGCTCTGCCCTTCTCGGACAGGGTGTTTCAGAGTCAGACAGCTGGGTGCCCAGAGCCACCTCCCCTCCTCTCCAGGAGTGATCCTGACCCCCAAGGATTCGCTGTGATGCTCAGTCCTCAGTTAACAGAGTATATGCTCAGCACACAATGTGCTTAGCACCGAGTAAGCGCTCAGCAAGCATTACCAATCGTTATCATTGAGACTAATTTCCTTTTTCAAATCTCTACTCATGAAAGTACTTTTCTATCCTAACCCTGCAAAAGCACATCTTTACCACAATCACTCCATCATATCTTTTTCATACAAAGTCCCTGTGTAGACAGACTTTGCAAAAAGAGGGAACAAAAACCATAGATGTTTGTGTTTTAAATATTTAGCAGCTACAGGGGCGCCTGGGTGGCTCGGTCAGTTAAGCATCTGACTTCAGTTCAGGTCATGATCTCACGGTCCGTGAGTCCAAGCCCCACGTCGGGCTCTGTGCTGACAGCTCAGAGCCTAGAATCTGCTTCGGATTCTGTGTCTCCCTCTCTCTCTGCCCCTCCCCCACTCGTTTGTTCTCTGTTTCTCTCTCTCAAAACTAAACGTTAAAAAAATTTAGTATTTGGTAGATACAAAAAATAATTTTAATCTATGCAAGGTATTAAGCACAATGAAACAAAGCCCTTGGTACAGATCACAGCCTAAGAAAATGAAATTATGTATCTTTTAAGCCCCTCTTGGTGCCCCATCACCTTCCCTCTTCTTACAGAGCTGAGCGCTAATGTGGATTTAGCATTTGTAATGTACACGTTTTCTGTATTACTTTACTAAATCTGTACCTCTAACAGTCTGCAATTTTGCTTTGCACATTTCTAAACTTACAAGAAAAAAAAATGAAAAAAATACGGTATGCATTCTGCTGGAAGTGTCTTCTCTTCCCCCCAGTGACATTCCTGACACTAACCCCTGGTGATGCATGCATGTATCTAAGACCCATTCACTCCCAGCACTGCATAGTCCTTCACTGTGGAAATGTAACAGAATTTAACCACTCTCCTGTGAGGGACGCTGGTCCAGCTTTTTCCTCTGACTGGCACAACTGCAGGCGTGCTTTTCCGTGCTGCCCAGCACGCAGGTACATGACTTTCTCCAGGGCAGTGGGCTGCCAACTTGAGCGTGCGCTCAGTCACCCGAAGAGCCTGTTAAGCTGGCCCATCCCCAAAGTCGGATTCAGTAGGTCTAGGGCGAGGCCCCAATCTGCCTACCAAGTTCCCCGTGACATACCGGGAACACAACTTAGAAGCACTGCACTGGGATAAAGACCCAGGAATGGAATTCCTGGGTCAAAGGGCACATGCATCTCTAACTTTACTAGAGAACCCCAAAGTTATTGTACCAATTCACACTCCCACCGGTTGTGCGTAAGCACTCCAGTTGTTCCTTACCTCCCAAACAACAGACATTGCCAGATTTGCACGTGGCTGCCAACCTAATGTGGATGAAACTATACATTATTTTGGTCTTAATTTGCCCCTCCCTAGTTACTAATCAAGTTGAAAACCTCTGCATTGGGTTTCCTCTTTTGGGGATGCCAATGGGGGCCTTTGCTCATTTTTCTACTGTTATTACTGATTTGCTGATACTAATCTTTTTATCAGTAACCTGTACTGAACATAACTACTGTCACTTGTGACTTGTCTGTTCACTTTCTTGATGGCTTATTTTAATAAACACAAGTTGTCAATATTAATATTGTCAAACATTCCCCATCCTCTACGCTTTGCACCTTCTGTGATTTTTAGAATGTCTTCCCTATATCAGAGTCATACAACTGTTGTCCTACCTTCTCTTCTCCCAAGTTTCACAGTTTTGCCTTCTGTATTTAAGGCTTTAATTGACCTGTAGCTGATTTTTGTGAATAATGTGATTTAGAAATGTATCCCACTCTTAGGAAGTTTCCTGTTCGGTAAAGGCCAACAGACACAGCCAACTATAACCTTCAGGAGGATACAAGAAGTGTCTCAAGTGAAATACTGATTAGGTGTTAACACTCCTCCACTGGGTTTATTCTGCTTTCTCGCTGACGCAAACAAAAATCTGAAAATATGGGAAGTTATTAGCAAATTAGACTATGATCCTGAACCCACCACACTGCAGGAACAATCTTTAAAAATCTCAAAAGAACTCAATGTAATCTCTTTCTAAAAATATGAGAATTAAGCATTGTTGAAAAAGTGTAAGAAAATTGTCATTCTCAATAGTACTGGTTGGGACATAAATCTATACACTTTCTAGACGGTAATTTTGCGCTCACTCACTCGCTCGCTCTCTCTCTACACACACACACACCCTATACATATGTGCGTTTATATATACATAGCCTTACAATAGGTGTCTTCTTTAGGCTATCAATGACTCTCTACAGAATTTATTTAAGGAAATAACTGGACAAAGTACATATTTAAGGATATTTACCATGAAGCTCTTTATAATACAAAACTTATAAACAAACTAATATCATATGATGCAAGATGAGCTAAAGAGGCTGCTGTGGTATGTCCACATCCTGGAACACTGCAGATTACACAGCTGTGTCAATGTGAAAAGTTATCCGCAATACTCTGGTAACTTACAAGAGCAGTTAACAAAATACACATATAAATATTCATTTATTCATAAATATTTGTCAAGTACCTTTTGGGGGGGGGGGGTGTAACCCATCCAGCATCTCACCATGGCACACAAAGAGAACACATGCGCCTGGCTCCACGGACCAGCCAGGGCTGGTGAGGAGAGCACACTTAGAGCAAATGCCTTGTGATGAATGAAGTGCATCTATCTTCTACAAAAAGACTCTAGGGAGAATTTTAAGAAATGCAGTGTCATTACAGAAAGTCACACGCTGGAAAACAAATGTGAGACACTGCAGAACCACAGCAAAAGAGTTGGGACAAACAGCTTCCATTCCTGCCAATTCAAAACTGAGATTGACCAAGATCAAGTACCAGTTCTTGAGCAAATAACCATTCTTCCAAGAGCCTACACTTTTCCCTTATCCTGTTATGTTTGTGTCTAAGCCTCTCATGATAAGAAACATCTCACAATTGGGGATAGGCTCAAAGGATTCTGACATTATATGTTCATTCCTTTTAATCTGCTGCACCAAAAATCGGTAAAGTTATGAAACTCATTAATTACAAAGGGAAAATTTTTTAATTTAGAGCACAGATATCACACACTACCCCAACCAAGAAATCAAAATTAACACTCATCAGTAGCAAGACATATCTATATCATGCATGTCCCAATATAAGACTGAGCAGGGCACAACTTCTCCACTGTGGTATTCCTGCCAAAATGCTTAACCCTCAATTTAATCATGAAAGGACATCAGACAAATCCAAACTGAGGGACATTCTACAAAATAACTGATCAGCACTCTTCAAATGTATAAAGGTAATGAAAAATAAAGAAACCCAAAAGGAACTGTCACATTCTGGAAGAGACTAAAGAGACAGAATACCTTAATGCAACGTGGGACACTGGATTGGATCCTGGACCAGAAAAAGGACACCCGTGGTGAAACTCAAATAATAATGTTATCATGTGTCTGGTTTTCATAACTGCACCATGGATGCATAAGATGTTAACGAGGGGATGTTGGTTGAAAGTCTACAGGAACTCTTTGAACTATTTTTGCAATTTTTTTATAATTCTAAAGTTATTTCAAAGTATAAAGAGTTAACAAATCATTGCAACTGAATACTACAAAGGTATGAGAGGGATCACTGATTAAATGTAACATAAAGATAGGCTACATCCTCCAAAATTGTGCTAAAACAATCCCAGTAATTCCAAATAAGGCCTAAATTGGAATGAAGTGTAATTATTTCATAAAAGCTTATAGCTGGGATAATGTAGTGAGTACAGTAACTTTCCTAGGAAACTGAAATCTCTCCAGATAAATGACCTACTTTATTTTCTCCCTTAATGTTTGTTTAATTCAACTTTCATTCATGGGCATGTAACTGTGCTAGAGCCTGATAAGATTTTGATATATAAGAAATGAACATTTTAGAACACTACAGAGAAAAGCATTGAGTAACAAAACTGGAAGTAATTTTTCAATCCTACACAATCTAGCAATTAATCCTGATACCCTTTTTAGTGCAAATGTTGTGAAGAGGCAGGGCCCTCACACTTCACATATATTCCCTTCAGCAGTAAGTGGTTTTGACCTCTAGAGTTAAGTCCAAAAATTATCCCTGAAAATGTCAAAATGACTCTCTGAGAAATGCCATATTTCTAGTCCTTCCCCCCCCCCCCCGCCATTTAATCACTATGGTTTTGGTGCATTGCTGTTTATAGCACAAAATTAAGGAACCTGACTCTCTGAGTACCAGGGAAAAGATTATACTGGTATAAACCCATGGAGTTTACTTAGTCTCTTCTTGTAAGAGATCAAAGGCAACATCGTAGAAGACCAGGGTTCCCAAAGTGTGACCCCAGAGCCCAGGAGGAATTTGTCACAATGCAAATTATCACCCCAATCCAGACCTGCCAAATCAGAGCCTCCAGGGGGGATGCTCAGCGCGTTTTTTCACAAAGCTCCCCAAGTGACTCTGATGCACCCTAAGTTTGAGAACCAATGATGGAAGCAGAAAGACTAGCCTGTAAATCAGGAAGCCTGACTCTAATCCCTGTTCTCTCACTAATCTCTGAGATAGATTACTCAGCCTCTGTGGGGGCTCAGCCTCCTTACAAAACAAGGAGGGAACTGGAACAGATCGCTGCCAGTCCTTACACCCAGATTTGATCAATCTAGGAAAATATTCATTCCTCTAAAGCCTAAAACAAAAAGACCACCACAGCATTTCACCACCTATCTCTTTTTCATTAGAAAGAAACAATGAAAATGTCTTCTTTTCCTCAACTGGTCTCTGAACCATATCTATCTAAAATAATTTATTTAGATAAAATTACATTTGCATTAACCAAAGCTACGGAAATGCTGATTCTAAGGTTTCGTATTTAGTTCTATGTCAGGTGTGTGTAGGAGGAATCCCACATAATGACAATGTCTCTAGGAAACCCATCTACTGTAGACTGAATTACGTCCTGCATAATTCATATGTTGAATCCCTAATCCCCAATGTGATGGTGTGGCCTTTGAGAGGTAATTTAATTTAAACGAGTTCATGAGGGTAGGGTCTCCAAAAGGAATCAAGAGCAGGGCACCTGGGTGGCTCAGTTGGTTGAGCATCCGACTCTTGATCTAGGCTCAGGTCATGATCTCACGGTTCACGGGTTTGAGCCCCATGTCAGGCTCCGTATTGACATCACAGAGTTGGCACAGGATCCTCTCTCTCCCACTCTCCCTGCCCCTCCCCTGCTTGTGCATGCGCGCTCTCTCAAAATAAATAAACTTTAAAAAAGAAAATCTGTTTAAAAAAAAAGGAAAGAAGAGAGACTAGAGTTCTCTCGCTCTCTGCCATGTGAGAACACACCAAGAAAGTTGCCTTCTGTAAGCCAAGAAGAGTCCTCATCAGGAACCCGCATCACGATCCTGGGTAGAGCTGCGAGGCGTAAATGTCTGTGGCTTCAGTCCCCCAGGCTATCATATTTTGTTACAGCAGCCAAGCTATGACACTCACTCAAATGTCTGGCGTGGGATCTCACGCACCAGGTTATAGTTCAGAGCAACTGTGTCCCTGTCTGTGCATAAAGAACATGTGGGATCTGGGGCACCTGGGTGGCTGTCGGGTAAGCGTCCAACTTTGGCTCAGGTCATGATCTCGTAGTTTGCTGGTTTGAGCCCCACAGGGGGCTCTCTGCTGACAGCTTGGAGCCTAGAGCCAGCAGACTCTGTGTGTGTATGTGCGTGTCTCTCTCTGCCCCACTCCCACTTGTGCTCCCTCTCAAAAATAAAAATAAAAAAAATTAAAAAAAAAAGAACACTTGTGATCAGACAAGAAGTATTTAATAAGTTTGAAAACAAAGAATTTTAAAATTTATAGGTCTAGACATTTTCACTGCTGCATAAGAAACACAGTTTAATTTCTTATCCTACTCATGGATTTATGAAGTGGGATTCTTCTCACAACTGTGATACCTGTGACCCCCATGATACCAACCTCTTCTCTGAAATATGGGAAAGAGGAGGAAGAGACTCTGTTTTATGAAGGTTAGAGAATTCTCCCCTAACAACACAAACCTATTAGAGTCAATGTTGGGACAAATGTCCCATGGAGCAAGTGAATACCTACTAATCCTCAAGACCTAACTCACTGTAAGCTGCAAGCTCTGACCCCTCCCTGGCAGGCAGGTAGAATCAGACCATTTGCTCTATGCTCCCATATCTCCATGTTAGCAGTTGGCAAAAGGCACTGTATTTGTTTCTGTTGTCTCCCCAACCAGATCCTGAAACCCTCCGAGGCAGTGTATTATAACTCCAGCACCTAGAGCAGTGTCTGGAAAAAAGCAGGAACCAGTATTGGCTGAGGGGAAGCCACTTTACTGAATACCAGTGGAACTCTCTGTCCGGTCTTACCTGAAATTATGCCAAAATAAGGTTTTTAAAAAAGACCCCAGTGGCAACTGTTTTCAGCAATAATCACACTTGTCTTACCAAATGTGCGAGAAGCCATCAACTACTGGAGAGCCAACGGGAGTTCCTAATCTCGAGTGTGACAAACTTGAGAAAGAACGACTACCAAACACCCGAGATTTGAATTCTGACATTAACTTTGGTCACATTACTTAATCTGGCTTTTAACTGGTAGTTAACAAAGGGAATAAAAATTGCTACTCTAGAAGACTGCGGTGCTAAGCGACGTTTATAGAGTATACATCAAATGAGCTCTCCTAATGATGTTCTCATCAATACGTATTAGTGCTCTTCCCTTTACGGGTGTTTCAACTGGACTCACCCTTCACCGCAAAACAGGTGCATGCTGTAACTAATTCCACCAGCACTGGCCGTAAGGTTGTAACTCAGTCGCCATTAGGGTTATGATTATCTATAAAATAAAGAAATCCTACACGTGTGTCAATGGATGCCAACCTTGCCAAGATGCCCTTCGCGTTCCTGAACTCCCCCAAGAAGTAAAAGGGCTACTCAAACTCAACACAACCGACAGGGGTCAGCAGCTCCAGGACCCAGCTCCACCAGACTAATCTCCAGAAAGCGGGCAAGCGCACTCAGGACGTGCTCTCTGGCTAAGAAGAGGTGGGAATCTACCGGGGCAAAAGCCACTGCTGCAGACATTGGTGCGCAGCAGCCCCGGGTCCCCCCGCCCCCGCCCCGGTGCCGAGAGCGGCTGAACCTGGGGGGCCTGGACCCTCCACCTGCACTCGCTCAGCACTCGGTCGCCAGCGTCAGGGGCCGCCGACCGCACCAGCGTCCTTAACGGAAGGAGGCGCGGGTGGCAGCGGCGCCTCAGTGCCTCTGGGGGGTGACCGGCGGTGGGCGGGCGGCGGAGGAAACCACGGCCGGGACTAGAGACCCACACCTCCGCAGCTCCGCGCCGGGGCAGCTGTTTCACCCGGAGAGAGCCGGGCGGTAAGGAACGCCCCGCTGCGTGCAAGGCTGCTGACAGCCAGCCCCGCGGGGAAGCCGGGGCCCCGCTGGCCGCGCGAGCCCGGCCGCAGGCTGCCGCGCAGCGAGCGGGGGAGGGCGGGAGCGGAGACCGGGCGGCGGCCGGGCCGCGGGCAGCGGGCGTGTGCCGGGCGAGGCTGGGCGGCGTCGGGAGGGACCGGCGAGCGGGGAGGGGCGGAGGCGGGGGGAGGGGGGAGGAGGAAGAGCGAAGGGCTCTGGCGGGGCTCCCGGCGCCCGGCCGCCCGGGCCCGGGCCCTCAAGCCACCGCCCCCAGGCCCCGCGCTGACGCTGGACGGTCCCCGCCTCCAAACCCCCCGCCCCGGCCAGAGAATAACTTACCTGTTTGCCGACGGGATCGCTCCTGCTCGCCCCTCTGACTGACTCCTCCGGCTCACCGTCTTCCCTCTGGGAGGAAGGGGAGGGACTTCCTGTCTCTCCTTTGAGCGACTTCCGGCGGTTCCCAGGTCGACTCCGTCGTGGACCGAGCGCCGAACAGCACGTCCAAAACACAGAATCTCGGAACTGGTTTAGTGAAACCCACATCGGGTTCCCTGTTTCTGCCCCGAGTGGCCCGCAAAGCCCCTGTGCCGCCTTGTTTTCAGGCCATCATCTCTTACCGGAAGCCACTGAGAAATGGGGCCGGAAGTCCCGCCCTTCCCCCAGAGAGGAAGACGGAAGGCCCACGGAGTCAATCTAAACCAGGGGAGATGCGTGTCAGGCTGGAAAGCTGGCGCTGTCCGAGCAGGAGGGCCCCCCCACCCCTTGGGATTTCCAAAGGGTCCCGGAGCGGGCGCCTCCTAGGCGGTCCTGGCTCCTCCCTACCCCCTTATTCCCCACTCCGCCCCGGCGCCCGAAGGCCATGAAGGGCCCTGAGGGCGGCGCGGGAGAAGGACGCGGCCTGGGCCTTGCTTGCAGGGACCGCAGAGGCCTGCGCCGGCCGGCGACCAGCGGCTGGCTATCCCCGGTCTGGACGGGGCGGCGGGCGCCCGGCGCCTCTGAGCCTTCATCCGAAAGGACGAGGGTTTTGTGCTATGGCAGGCGCCTGCGCAGCTCCAGAGTGCGAGGAGACCCACTCGGGTGATTCCAGCAAGGGACCCTCGGAGTCAAGGCCCTGGGAAGCCTCGAGCCGAATCCTGACCCTAGCAGGGAGGCAGGGAAGCCGCAGGTGGTGGTTCGCCTGTTTGGCTGCAAAAGCTGCGAAGTACTCGGTGTTTAAAACGTCCCCGGACGGGCTGATTTCGTAAATGTTAACGGCAGGGCCCGAGGCAGGAGCCTACCCGGACCTACACTTCACAACCTTTTCTTTGGAAACCCAAAGTCTAGCAAGGAAAACCACAGCTTGAAAAGTTCAGTGACAGACACCCCGTCTGGGGTCAGGTTGGCTAGGAAAATCTGTGAAATAATCGGTTTGTATTTATAAAGATAATTTTAGGCAAACGGGATTTTAAAATTATTGCCTTACGGTAATAGTGCTAAGGCTTTCTAAAACAAATCATCTCTCAAGGTCAAGTCCACGCAATTATTTTTTAAAAAATGCAACTATTCGGGTGATGCCAACTTTTCATATTTGTTTAGAATAATTTCCATCGGTGGTATCTGGTCAAATTCCCATTGGAATCCATGTGAGTTCTCACGTCTGTGTTTCACAGCAGGTAGGATAATGCAGGTTGAAATAGTCAAATAACCATTCCAAGATCTGGCCGCTAGTAAAGGTGGGATTCAGCTTTGAACTCCAGTCAGCCTTTTCCAGCCTACCATGCCGACTCCGTTTAGTAATAGTGCATTAAAAGTTCCAGAGAAATACATGGAAAACAATTAGAACAGGTGGCTAGCCTGTCAATGTTATGTTTGTGCCATTAACCAACATTTACAGGTGAAAACAATGAAAATATTACTGGTAAAAGATAAGTAAAAAGCTAGATTCTGTCTCCAAAGAGTTCACGTGAAAATTACTTAGAATTTACTTGAAAATGTAGTACTTGTTAATATAACCTTCTAAATATCTGTTTTGACAGTGTTAGTCTTGTATGACATGGTCACAGGTCTCTGAATGGTAGCAATAGTGCAGTTCTCCATATGGATTAGGCATCCTTTTGGGTCTTTGGGTGATTGGTCTTGCTACCTTTCTTACCTGGGAGATACAGTTAACGTGTTATCTTTCACCCTTGAACATTGAAATAAAATCTGAGTTCATCTTCAGTTTCATCCATTATGTTGCTGAAACCGGACTTTTATGTCATAATGTGACCTTGAGAAAGTCAGTTGGACCTCATTTTCCTCGTGGAAATTTTTGATGATGTGTGTGTTTTCCCTAATTTAAAAAAAAAAAAAAAGCAAGAATAATGGATTTTATTTCCTTCCTACAAGCTTATCATTCACACTCAACTAGAATTTGGAGAACATTTAATTTCTGACCTCATTTGTTTTTGCTTTATAATGTCTAATTCCCATGTCTCCTCCAACCAGATTCTGTAATTATCAGCATTTTACCATATTTGCTTCATTGGTTTATGCATATTTTGTTCAGAACCATTTGAAAATACATTGCGAACAAGATGCCCTTTTAACCCTACATGTCAGTGTACATGTCCTAAGAACATGGGTAGTCTCTGAGATAGCAATACAATTATCAAAATCAAGAAATTAATGCTGATACAATGCTCTTATGTAATAATCAGACCTTGGGGCACCTGGGTGGCTCAGTTGGTTAGGCAGCCAACTTCGGCTCAGGTCATGATCTCTCAGGTTGTGGGTCCTGTGTCAGGCTCTGTGCTGATAGCTCAGAGCCTGGACTCGCTTCGGATCCTGTGTCTCCCTTTCTCTCTGCCCCTCCCCCATTCATTTAGAAGTGAGTCTCTCTCAAAAATAAAATAAACATTAAAATAACCAGACCTTATTCATATTTTTGCACCTATTTTTTATTGTCCTCCTGTATTACATAATTTAAGGGATTTGCAAAAGGTTACAGATGAATTGCCATAATAGATAAAAAAGAGTATCTTAGCCCCATGTGCTGCCCACAAGAGATGTTTATTAAAGATATCTTTCCATATCTTTTGGCCTCCATTTGTTTCTGATGGAGCAGAGATCATTCAGAACTCTTATGTTTCCCTATATGTAATTTGTCATTTTTCTCTGGCTACTTTCAAATTTTTCTCTTAATTTTTGGCTTTTAGCAGTTTGATTATGATGTGCCTAGCCCTGATTTTTCTTCATACTTAACCAGCTTGGTGTTTTCTGAGTTTTTAACATCTGTAAGCTTACCATGTTTGGAAAATTGGGGGGCATTATTTCTCCAAATATTTTTGTTCCCCATTCTCTTTTTCTCCTGAACTCCAATCAAATATATATACACGTCGACATTATATACAATTCACTGAGGCTTTGTCCTTTTTTGTTTTGTTTTCATTTTTTTCTCTCTCAGTTCTTCAGATTAAATAATGTCTATTCATCTGTGTTCTATGTTCCCTTCTTCTGTTATCTCAAATCATCTGTTAAAACTGCTAATGATTTTATTTCAGATATTGCATCTTTTAGTTCTAAAACTTCTATTCAGTTGTCTCACCATTTCTATTTCTCTGATGAAATTTCCTATTTGTTTACTTATTAAAAGCATATTTTCTTTTATGTCTTTGAGCAAAGCTGTAATAGCTGCTTTGACATTTTGTCTGCTAATTCCAATGTATAAATGATTTTGGGATTAAGCATCATTAATTTTCTTTTTTCTTCATTAGAGGTCATGTTTTCCTGTTTCTTAAATGTCTAGTAATTTTGAGTTGTATCCTAGACATTTAACTAATATAGCTATTCTGAATTTAGTTACTTTCCTCTGAAGAGGTTGTTTATGGTTGATAGAGTTTTAATAGGCAGTTAGTTATTCTGACTGTATTCATACTCCATACTTTGTCTCCCTTGTTGTGGTGGCAACTGAAATCTAATCCGGTTCCCTCAGCCTTAGCTGGGATGCTTTAATCTGCCTCACACAGGCTTAGTTCAGAGGTCATCTGGCAATTTAGGCAGAGTATGCAGAATTTGGTGTTTTTCCTTATGTGACTCTTCTTTCCAGAACCTCCCTCCTCTTACTGTGTCCTAATGCAGTAACTCTGGGCTCTGCCTTCTGGCTCCTCAAGTGAGTTTTAAATACAGTTTAGATGGCCTCGTTTATTCGATTCTAATTATTCAAAATTTGAAAGAAAGCATTGGTCATTTTTGGTGACTAATCGTTTTTGAAGATGAATTTAACAGTGACATTTAAAGTGCTAATTTCCTTTAAATTAACATGTACTTCCATTACTTTTAAATGCCTACCTACAATAACAGTAAGAATGTGCTATGAACACTTAACCACCCACGCTAGAATTTTAAATCTACGTTCTCTTTGAATGCTGTTTTGGTGAATTTCAATGTGGGAGGTGAGATGATTTCAAACTTCACATTTTCTATCATAGTCGAAGGCATAATTTTTCTGACATCTTTTCTCATTCTGGATAAGAAATTATACAGCATAATGTTTTTAAATAAAATTTTTCCATGCAATGAAAACTTTTTTCTCTTCAATCTACTCAAGCTAAAAAAGCTCAGAAGCATTTATTTATTTATCATAACTGTTAAGAAATTATAGTCATTACACCTACCATCTGTGCTCTTCCACATCATGCTGGAAAAGAAAGAATACATCACTTTGCTTCAGAAAATCTCCTGTATTTCTCTTTGCACTTCATCAATTGTTTGAGCCTTTGGATGGCTGAGCAAAATATAGAATATACCCAACCCAGCCTCTGCCTCCCAGAGCTTGCTTCCTATAGAGGAAAGTTCTTTACAGCATAGTTAAGAGGAAGATGAGCTTTCTTGAGTGTTACAAGCTCCAGAAAATATAAAGTGGATGTTACAAAGTGAAAGTAAGTGAGAAACCAAATTGAATAGCATTATCTTCTTTTGTGAACCTCCTTCTTTTTCCACTTCTAAGAAATTTGTTGAGCACAAATTATGGGCCAGGCACTGTGCTTAGCACAACTTCTCAGCTCAACTGGCTCATCAGCCTGTGGGAACAGATCAGTGTCGCCCAATCTGGTAGTTGCTCAAGAGAAATTTGTGCGAATCAGTCCACTGATTTTGCAATGCTGGCATCCAATTCAGAAATACTTAGGACACTGCAAAGGCCACATGAAACAGAGTGAATGGAGCCTTGAGCCACAGGTTGCTGTTTTGTGGCCTCTGAATTAAGGCATGATCCTTGTGAAGACACAAGTGCTGCCCAGCGGTATACATGTGAGCCATTATCAGTCACTGGCACCTCAGCATGACTTGTTGTATGTACTTTTCCCCAGTACTGGCTACTCCCAAGACAATTCCAACTAGGAAGAACATGAGAGGAAGAGGATAAAGACAGAAGTCCATGCAGGAGACAGCAGACCTACCAGAAGACACTCCAAAAATGCAACTGCAAAATTAAGAGGAAGATTTCAGCAAGCAATACTGAGCATTTTCTGTGCGCAGTGCACTCCACCGGGTCATGCACACTGCAGTGTGACACATACGTGGAAGAGGACTGCCATTTAGGCAGAGAGATTGGGTGAGGGCTTCTGCCATAAGCAAGCTACACAGGATTTGGCTTTCAGGCCATTGGATGTGACAGTGGAAATGGAAGGAAGTGGTGGCTTTTGAATAATGGAGTCACCTGGTTTTGATATTGAATTGGATCTGAAATAGAAGTGTCAAAGAAGATTTAGGATTCCAGTAGTCCGTGTACCAAGTCAGGGAACACTAGAGGTGAAACAGGTTTGGGAGGATGGGCAAGAGTTTCCGTTTTGGATGAGTCAAGTTTCAGATATGAAATCTGCAGGAAGATCAGGGGTCCAGTTCTCAGAAAAGGTGGCTGAGTAGAGCTGTGCTGGGAGTCCCAGGCATCGGGCTAACAGAGACTGACAAAAGGATGTAGTGGAGTGAGCATGTGGAGGGAGAAGAGGCCCACATCAAGTCCCTTGATGTGCCCTTGACCCACTGCCCCCCTCCAGCTACAAGTGCAGAAAACGTGTCACCGACAAGGCTCTCGCACCATGCAACGCACACTCACACAGGTCTCCAGGCCAATACACTGAGTGATGTTACATTGCTCAGAAGTGCTTGAATTTACTTTACAGCCAGCTTTTGTTCATTGACTAATATGAATACCCTTTTAATAGTATAAATTGGTGTCCTAAACCTCTTGCAATTAGTTCTTGGGAACTCTGCCAAATACATCAGGTAGGCCCTGCAAAATCCAAAACGTCACATGATTCAACATAATCTGGCAAGCATGAACCAAGCTTAACAATAAAGTGTATCAAACACCTGTCCATACTCTACAAATAGGAATCGATGTTCGCTACCATCAGAAGAAAAGCAGATCATTCATATAGATGCCCCCATGAAGCTGACACCTCGTGTGGTGTCCCATTTCTATGACGAGAAGCTGAATCACTAGCCTATGGTGCAGCCCTTTTAGATATGATGCTGCAACTTTTAAAACTGATATTTCAAAAACCCACAAAGAGATTAAATGCATTACGCTTTGATTTTATTTGGAATCCTAGGAGAAACATTCTTAATAAACTCTTAAATTCTTCTCCATTAATGTCATTTAAGTAATGAATTTCTAAAGATTGAATTGATTTGTTTATATACACTCAACTGTAGAAAAATTACATTCTGTTTGTTTGTTTGTTTGTTTGTTTACACCATCAAATGCAATCAAGGCAAACAAGACGGTTAACTAAGATGATTACTAAATGCAGCATTAGCTGATGGCTTTAAATTTAGAATGTGTTACTGATGTCAGGGCTGATTAGATTCATTCTCTATCTAAAACCGATGCTATTAAAAGCTTTGAGCAATTTAGATGTAGTCACTGAGTAAAATTCCAGCGGGGGGGAGGGAAATTCTATCAGGATTGATTCTCCTGTGGTGACTTTACGTGTGCAGGGATGTCTGGGGGGATGGGGCAGGAAGAAAGAAGAAGGTGCAGGAGAGGTGGTTGGTTGGCATGAGTCCTAGAAGAGGTAAAGAGCCTTGAAATAGAAAAAGTACTCATCTTCACAACGGGAATCCCAAATGGCATAAGGATGCAACTACTGACCATTTCTGTTTCAGAACTTTCCAAGAAGCAAGGCAAAATAAACGAAGGAGAAGCAAAAGGTTAAGAGGGCATCACACTCTAGTTACTCCTCTACAAATGAACCCACAGGGAAGTCATGGTCGCCAGTGGTGGGACCAACAGTTTTACTAACAAAAGGAATGTGTGGTAAAGGAAAGGGTGATAGAAACACGGAATGAGTATGTCATGAGCACCGCCAGAACCTAAAAGCACACTGGAGTGATCAGGCCCATCGAAGTGCCAGGGAGAGTCCAGTGGAAGAACTGTCCTTGTGCTCCAAGGAAAGAGTGAGTCTCCTCCCGGGGCTCCTACAGCTGGCCTTAGGGAGATGTTGCAGGTAGCTGTGACTTCAGAAAGGTGTGCCACTGGGATGGTACACCATTTCCAATATCTGTGCCTTTAAAATGTTTTATTACTGGCCCAAATGTCGGAAGATATTTTAAATGGGAGGGAAGACATTATTTCCTGGATGGAAATTCTCTGGATATTTAGATCCTACCCCTATGCAGGGCTGCAGGAGAGGGTATCTGTCAGTAGGTCAGCTCTAAGCTGGAAGGTTCCTGTCATTACAAATGAAGCTTAGCCATCTCTAGGAAAAAGGCAGCAAATAACTTGGATCCTTCTATGTAGTTCCACCTAACAAAAGAAGAAACAAAGAGAAACATTGTTATTTCCATGCAAATGACAGGGCAAAGTAGCCTACAATGTAAATAGGAAGGTTTGGTGATGGAAATTCGATCGCCAGTATGTAACACGACAGAGGGTTACCATGTGGAGACTTGGGGTTTGTGTGGTGAAGGACTGGCCCCTCTGAGGAATCCGCTAACCTGTTGATTTTCTCATTCTGAGAGTGTTCCCCATCATCAACAGCACCCAGCGGGAGCATCATCACACTCTTTTGGATGATATCCTGGAATATTCTGGCAATCGGTATGGTTGAGCCATCCCGGGTCATGTCTGGCTCTGTTCCAAATACTGAAACACAGGAAAGAAGGCATTCGAATAAAATAATGACAACACTACCCCTAGCGATCTTCTCAAATGCAGTGTTTGCTTTCTCTTTTCTTTTTTCTTTTTCTTTTGTATTTAACCATTAAATTTGGTGCCTGGGTTAAGTAAGCTTCTTGATATCATGCAGTTTATATTCTAAAATAGTCACTAGAGGCAAGAAGAAAACCGTGGTTGCCTTCTTTACAATTACTTACTTGGAAAAAAAAAAAAACTTTTAGGGGCACCTGGGTGGCTCAGTCTGCTGAACGTCCAACTTCAGCTCAGGTCATGATCTCAGTTTGTGAGTTCAAGCCCCACATCGGGCTCTCTGCTGTCAGCTCAGAGCCTGCTTCTGATCTTCTGTCCCCTCTCTCTCTCTGCCCACCCCCTCAAAAATGAATAAATGTTTAAGAAAAACTTTTTAAATAAAATTTTTATTTTGAATTGTAAATTTTATAGAAAAGTTGCAAAAATAGTACAGAGTTCCCATATGTTCCTCACTTTTCTTTCTGTAATGTTAACATCTTGTATCAGTTAACATCTTATATCAGTAAGTTATAAAGAATAAGAAATTAGTATTGGAATAATATTATTCACTCAATTCAGACCTATTTGAATTTCACCAATCTTTCCCTTTTTCTATTCCAGGATCCAATCCAGAATCCTAACTGCTTCTTAACTCTCCTCTGGTCTGTGACACTTTCTCAGTCTTCCCTTCTCTTTCATGACCTTGATCCTCTTGAAGAGTACTGATCAGTTGTTTTGTAACCTCTTCTGGGTTTGTCTGATATTTTCTCATGATTGGAAGAGGTCATGCATTTCTGGCAAGAGTATTGCAAAACAATGTACCTACTTTTATGGTTGCTTCATGAATTAAATATTTGGAAAGCGGGACTTCTTTGGTTTTATAAGCAATATATAAATAAATAGCTGTATTCAAGTGTCACCTGAATGTTGTTGTTTTTGTGCTCAGCTGTCAAGGTAGCCCATGGAATAGTTTTCATGGATATCCTAGGGTCTAGAGCCATGAGTTGAAACCGTCGAGGCTAGGGCACAAGTTGCCAGTGACGGAGGGGAGATGCAAAATAAAGACACAAAAGATAACATGCCACATGTTCTTTATCCACAGAGCGAGGTGTGAATGTGAGTCCAGGTGATGTACTTTGCTAGGAGAACTGGCTGTACACACAAGTAAACCAAAAGGTGCCTTATGCGTTCCTGCGAGAGTATTTCAGGTCTTTACTGCTGACCTGGACATTTCAATCCCACATCTCTCCTCAGCTGGCAGGGCACTTACCTTCCTGACTCTTCTTTCTCTCTTCCTGGTTTCCACAGTTTGGTGGGAACACCCTGCGACAGCCGGAGCAGCAGGAATGATTGCGTAGACAACTCTGGCTCTAAGTCTCAGACTGTCCTCGGACCTGCCCTCTAATTTTTATGGTTTTACTTTTACTATATTTTTTAAATAGACAGTGGTGAAAGCGGAATTGACCTTAATTTTATTTATTTATTTCGAGAGGGAGGGAGAGCGAAAAGAGGGTCCCAAGCAGGCTCCACATCCAGTGTGGAATAGGACGCAGGGCTCAAACTCACAGTCGTGAGATCATGACCTGAGGTGAAATCAAGAGTCGGATCCTGAACCAACTGAGCCACTCAGGCGCCCCTGTCCTCTAATTTGTAATGTCCCTGTCCTTGGTACGGATAACCCTGGTAAAGCGTCACTGTTCCCGGGTAGTCTGAACCTCGGAGTCCAGCTCAGCTCTGACTACTGTGGGGCCTGGCCTGAGGCCTCACCCAGGATATAACGCCCACAGGTCCATACAAACACGTGTCAGTGTTTTCCCACTCGGCTTTTGGGGAGACTCTGAAAATCCCCCTGCTTTTCAGAGATTCCCCTACTTTGCAGTTGTGGGCAGTGTCAGGAGCCAAAGAGACTAGGTATTCCTTCTCCCCGCCCAGGCAGCCAGGGCCCAGGCACGTGTCCCGTGCTCACCAACCGCACAATCCGGCCCAGGACTTGAAGTATGTGCCATCAAAATAGGGACCAGCGAGAAAATCCCAAGTACAGCTCTGCTGTCTTCTCTACCCTTGGACAAGCAGAGTGGCAATAAAAAAAGACCACTGGTTTTAGAGTCAGATAGGCTGGAACTGAGTTTATGTGTTTGGTAACTTTGTCCAATGATCTCATCCCCAGGAAGCACCTCTGTGGAAATCCCACGTGGCCTTGGAGCCGTTTGCATCTATGGACCTCACAGAGAGTGGAATTTGAAGACCCAAATATCATGAGGATGGACCCACAGTTAGACCCCTCCAGGGTGAGCCTGGCTCTTGGGGAAGGCCCTACCTTCAAGTAGTGGGTCTCGTTTCCTGTTCTCCACCTTGTGCTGGCCTAAGGCCATGAAAACGCACCCCTCCCTGTGACCAAGAAGAGTGAATCCTGGGGAGCCTGGGGGGCTCAGCCAGTTAAGCGTTCGACTCTTGGTTTCGGCACAGGTTATGATCTCACAGTTCGTGAGCTAGAGCCCCATGTTGGGCTCTGCCCTGACAGCACAGAGCCCTCCTGGGATTCTGTCTCTCCCTCTCTCTCTGCCCCTCCCCTGCTCATGGTCTCTCTAAATAAATTAATTCATTAATTTAATTTAAAGAAAGAAGATGAAGAAAAGAAAATCCCCACAGGGCGGCCCACTGTAAGCTTGCTCCCTCCATGAAATTTTAGCTCCTTCCTCATTTTTAAACCCCAGAGTTCCTTTACTTTCACGCAAATTCAGCTGTGCCCTTTAAAGGACATTTTTATATGTTGGCCATCACTTCCGTAAGTATCAGAGGCTCTCAAGTCCACCATTTTGCCCCAAATTCAGGCTTCCAGACATAAACCCTAATCCTGGCCTTGCCGCTCCCAGCTCAGTGCCCTTCAGCAAATTCCTTAATGTCCCCCAGACTTTATGAACCAGGGGAGGCTGTCGGTAGGGGCGGTGGGACAGTGTGTATGAAGAGCCCTGTGCACAGATGGCACCCAGCGACGTGGCCTTGGCGGAAAGGAGGGCCGGAGTGAAATTCGGAATGTGCTGCCTTCTCCACTGCCCCACCAGGCACCACACCTGGTCCCACGGTAAACTGGCAACTCGAGGTATCGCAAGTCTAACCTGTTTTGATGGCTCTTTTGGCCGCAAGATACTGATTATCTTTAATATTTGCCATCCACGGCTGTAGTCCCAGTGTCATAGAAACAGTCATCTGGTTGGAACTATTTCTTTTGGAGAATATATGTTCAAGATGCTGCTTCACCTGAAAAGGAACATTTTCATTTGTAAGAGAACATGTCAAGTTATTCTCACACGCAGTGACTATATAGCAATTTTTCATCCCAGCCTGACAAATTCCAGTGCTGTGATTTTGCCTTCATTCTTGCAGAGGGGCCTCAGGGACAGAGAGCTTCAGTGGTTACAGAAACACTTGTCTCAGGACCCTGCAGTCCTCAGCCCTCCGCCCGCCCATCCTGACCACAGTGTCAGACTTCCGACGCCTGGCTATTATGAATTTTGGTAATTAGGAAACAATACAACTTCTCAATTTGAATATCCCTCCTTTTTAACTCGTCAGTACCTTAGTGACTATTGTGGGAACATTATGCATTTGGAAATTTCTGGAAAGTGGGGGCAATTCTGAGCTAAGCTATTAAAGAGCATTTGATCAGAGTCCTTCTCTGTCCCCTGGGCTCCATTCCAGTTGCCACAATGGAAATTCTCCCAAGAAAAACTATACTCTGAAATATCCCTCCCATTCATTCCTTCAACAAACTTCTATTGACTGCCTGTCATGTGGCAGGAACTGTCCTAGGTGCTGGGAACACAGCTGTGAGCAAGAGGAAGACAGGCCTGCCCTCTCGGGGATTCGTATCTCCTGAGAAAGAGAAACAATACGTCCAAAAAGAGAAGGAGGGAGGGGAAAAAACAGGGACAGAGACTGGGAAGGCGGGTATTTTGGGATGTAATTAGTGCTAAGAAGACAATAAAAGAGGTCAATGAGAGAGACTTGGGAAGAGGTATTCTTGGAGCTCATCTATCCAGAGCCTACTTTCTGTTGAACTGGAGGTAAACTGATGATAGGTTGATAATTTGGACATGTAACTCCTTCCAGATAACATTTTCATTAAAACGGCTGCTTTCAGAGTACTGATTCCAGACACCAACGGGCAAACTAACTACGGGCTTGAGCATTTCCGGCTCCATCCGGCCGTAGGCAATCAGCTTTTCCGTCTGTGTGTGAACCAATCTTGCCTTTCTGTCAACTGTTTAACGTAAAAATATTTCCCATCACTCCAACCCCAAACGGTTATTTGTCTGACTACTGTAATTGCATACAATTACAGAAAGAGATTTCACCAAACAAAAATTATATTGGTTTCTTGACGTGTGTTACAATCCCTTTTATGTTGGGAAAAAATGATACGTCAGTGCCAACAACTGAATAGCCCACTAAGCCATGGGAGGCGGCCCTCAGAAATGGGCCAATGCACATCTGTCACCTGTTTTTCCACCACAGACGTATTCATGTGAGGGACCAGACGGATTGAAAATTTTCCGATAACTCGGCCAGGGATGACGGTTTTAGCTCCAGGCTCATCAAATGCACCCTCAATCCCGTGGATTGACAGCGATGGGTACCTCCATAGGTGCATTAGAATTTCCTCCTGAATTAAAATAAAATCATTTTACTAAATTAAAGAAGCTCAAGGAAAACTGTTCAATTGTATCGCTTGTATCGCCGATTTATGTGCATCTCTAGCACTGTTTGTGACAAGCTAATTATCACCTTCCTCAGATGTGTCTGGACTAGCCAGACAAGTGGGATCTCCCCTCCAGACCTGAGACACTCTGCTGCCTCTGGCTGACCGAGCCGCTCCACCGATGAGGGCCCCTCGTCGCTCGCGCACTCAAGTTAATAGATGGCAAAGGGGCCCTTTCAGAATTTGGGGCTTGATTATGAATTTCTACCCCCAATCATCACGATGATAAGTTGTGTAGTAAAAGCATTTTCTTTTTTCAGAAGGCTTCAAAGGACTCTGCGTATGGTTGAGCCAGTTTTCTTTGCTGCTGTGACCAAGGCGGAGCTGGTCTGAGGGAAGAGATATACTTCACGGTAACAAACTCTATCACGTCTGTTCAACAGGGTTCCCCTTCTCCTGGCAGGTCCCCCAGCCACCACACACCAGAGCAGCAAAGGTTTTAAAAAGAATAAGAAGGAGAAGGGGAAAGAAACCATCCAAATTTGCCAGAAATGAATGCTTTGGGCTCTGGTTTACTTACACTGAGGCAGCAATGTAGTAACTCACAGATTAGCCCCCAGGGCTCTTGATTTTGTCTATTAAAATGAACAACTGGGGGTCTTGGAACTGGAATGATCAGACTCTTCCCAATCTTTAAGCAGACAGGAAGTGCAGACAGCTGAACACATTGGGTCTAATAAACTGATTTGGAAAAGCATGTCTGTGAGATGGGTGGCTGCCCCAAGGTTACATGCCCGAGGCCAGTGCTGGACAGACCCCACACAGACTTCTGGTTGATCTAGACCTTAGGGAAGTAAGTGGCCACGAAAGTGAAAATCTGCCTCAGAATTAACATCTGCTTTCAGTTCTGAGATGTGTGGATGAGCAGAACACAGTAAATCAGGAATTGGGAAAATATGATTTATTACTGTCATTCCTCTTTCAGATCAGCCATCAACTTGTGAGCATACCTTGGTGTCAAACAGAAATTTCTTAACGTGGCTGCTATGCCGGTATTCCTCCAGGTCCAGATCAATGGCTTTGTACATTTTTCTCTCTTCTTCCGTAAGAGGAGCCACTTGGTCATAGATTCCAGGGATCAGAATATGACCAGATGAGTCCACCAGGCTGCCTGCAAGGGACACGGGAAACAAAGCCAGGGAGGGCTTACGAGTGCACTGAGGTTCCGGCCCGGGCGCGGGGGCCCGGGTGACTCCTGTGGCCGCAGCAGGCCTTGTGACGGGCCCTGGTCCCCCTGGGCAGAGCCGCTAGCAGCACTCACGTCTCCAAAGGACAGAGCTGGTCTCCAGGCAGACTCAGCCTGAGCCAGACCCATTTTAATGTCTACCTCATCAGTGCAGGGATGGAAATACAGGGGTCTGCGTACATGTAACTGGGTAGGACTTAGCTGCATGACACTGGTCCTCAATTGTACCTTCTGTATCAAAAACAAGGTTCGTTTTTTAAATGTTCATCTATGCTGAGTTAAAAAGTAATATATGTTCATCATTTAAAAACTTTGTATGGGTATGTCTATACAGCATTCCTGAGGAACCAAAATCATCATTCTCAGCTTCCCCCCCATAAGAACCATAATATAATAAGTACTCATCTTCAATCAAAAGTATAAAATCCTTGAGATCAAGTCTATGAGGCATACATGATGACTACAAATGCGTTCATAGTGAATAGGCAGATATACCAGTCTGTTATTTCTGAAAGAGTTTGGGGATTCATAGGAAGGGGGGGGGGAATCATCAATGAATATCTACAGAGGAAGTAGATTTAGTAAAACACTGCTCACTACCTTGAAAAAATACTTCTCAAAGCAGCAAGTAGACTAGTGGAGATGGTGAAAAATGTATGCGGGACATCGAAATTTCTCTTCGATCCACGCGGGGACTCTTATTCAAGTGAAGACACTTCGTAAAACATATGCCCCACAGGCGTAATGAGATTGTAACTTGACAATGTCAAAAAGCTACTGTGGCGCACTGTACCTTGAGGTCTTCCTGTTAAAGCTGACACTTGACAAAGCTCGGGGCTGGAGGCTCTGTGAGCACCGGTGTGTCCCCCCAGTTACGGGACACCCGCTGTGCTCAAAGAACCAGAGGAGTGCTGGGGACGCTGAGGATACGTTAAGACCCTGCTTTCGTCAGCAATGGTGCCATCTGTGGCCACACAGACTGAATAGCAAGTGTGACCCGGCACAAGCAGACCAGCGGGTGGTCTGGCTGTCTGCGGGCACAACGGGATCCAAGGCAAACAGGCTACCAAAACCCACAGGACCAGTGGTAGGGTGGTACGTAACAGGTGTCCCAGCACTCTGAGGCCATCCTCGAAAGCAAGACCCCAAGTTTCGAGGGCATCAAGGCAGCAAAATGAGAAGGGAGGTCTTCGCTGTTCTGGTTTTCGACCACCTCCTCCTTAGCCCCTCCCCGGGTCCCCTGTGTACCTCACCCAAACTTCCACAGCCACCCTGGGGATGGTATTGCAGACCGCTATCCACCTCCCTGTGCTACTGTGTTATGGGATTCGCCGCATTTAGCCCAGCACAGCATGTGTGAAATAAGTGATACAAACCGATTGATAAAATTGAAGTTAAAAACTAAGCTGGGTGCCAAGGGATTGGGACTGGCCGTCACTGGTTAGCAGGCCACCCTCTGCACCCTCGCCAAAATCAAAACCGAACCTAAAAGCACCACCAGGAATCACCAGGTCCTCCCTTCGGGGCACGTCCCTAAAGATCTGCCGACACTCTTGTACGCAAGGACAGAGCTGCAAAAGTGCACGAAAGACAGACCCCGTCCGTAATGCGGCTGGAAAGACACAGGGAAAGAAACACCTGAGGGTCCACGAGCAAAGAGCTGTGAAGGGGAGCGGACACCCAGGAGCTGGCAGGGCGCCAGCCAGGTTGTGTGGGACGCGACCGACACGGTCTTGATGGTGAGAAGAGATGGGTGTTCGAAACGTCAAGGTCAAAACAATGAAGACCTGAGACACGCAAGCAGCAGGATGCTCAGTGTCCGTACGGGACACTGAACCGGGACATTGTTGCTGTCATCTCAGCCAGCCGTGCCAGGCATCACCGTGGGGATGGGAGTCAGGGGTCCTTGGCAAATCAGGCTGTGACGTGAGCAGGGGCCTTGCCTCACGCTCACTGCACTTGGCCGGGGCCCGGTGCGGTTTCGAGTCTCGGAGCCTGTTTTCTCAGGATGCAGGACAGCCGTCCCAGCTGCTGGCAGGACAGAGCGCAGCCGACACCCCCCCGAGTCCCCCGCCCCCTGCCCCGCGCACCCACCAGCAGGGAGATTCACGGGAGGCTCAGCACGCGGTGGCCTCCAGGCGCCGCAGGACCGGCCGGAGGGAAGACACCGCGCGCGCCATCCGTGCTTCTGCCCCACACGGCGTGTTCCCGCCGCGTCTTTGCCCAGTCCTCCAACACCGAACGCGTCGGCAAGAAAAAGGACGTTTGCCAAGAATTCATCTCCCCACCCCCTCCTCATTTCCCACTTGACATCACCATCCTCCGAATGGGATGTGATTTCTGCAGCCACGAGGGCCTCGGCCGGGAGCCCAGTCTGGAAGCGCAGGGGAGGCGGAGGGTGGCACCTTTGAAAATGGCAAACGGGAAGCAAATCAAGTAATCCTTGATCCTCAGGAGGCCCCTTGGAATCTAACGTTTGGTAAAAGCACCCTGCACCCGGTGACCTCCCTGCTTTGTGGCTTTTAGGTGAGGGCAGGGAGTAGGAATGCCCACAGAGGAATGCCCAGGAGCAGAGGGCTCTGTGCAGACAGTATGTCCACCCCCACCTCCTCCGACCTCCCATGTACACCCCACTCTAAGCCTCTTTGAAAACAGGAACTTGCAGTGTTCCCGGGGCCAGGGGGAGCTCCCCGTATCCCCCTGGTGGAGACTCCATGCCTTTCATACCGTTGGCACTCAACACACGTTTGTGACTCATTAGCACTCATGGTTACCGGGATCACACAGACAAGGAGCGAGGACAGAGAGATTAGGAACTTGCACAAGGTCACACAGCAGCACCTGACTAACGTGTAGGGCACCTGCCAGTCTGCAGGGGGGAGAACCCAACAGAACCCGCTCTCCCTGACATCCGAACGTGCAGCGGCCCTCAGGGAGAGCCCGGGAGCCAAGATGCTGCCAGGGTCAGCAAGCAAAATCCCTGCTTGTCATCTGATCAGTGCTGCAGTTCAACCGTATGTCCTTCAGGTCTTTCTACAAAGCATATGAAAGCCATAGAGAAGACCCAATCCAGAGTCACTTCACTATGGATTATTTGATTTGTCTCAAAAATAAAAGAAAGTGAAACCACGTGCTTTTCATTCTGTTCGTGATCCTGATCGGATTGTTCTTAACGGAACCATATGCATTTGTAGGACTAAACGGAATTCTATGCCTGGGTGAAACCATACAGTCTAAGAGGATGCAATGCAGCAATCGTGATTGGGGGGGATTGAAATGTACCATAAAGATTTGATGATGCTGTTCTTAAGGAAAAGAAAATTAGCTCTGGTAAAACAGAAGATTAACTCTTTTTCCCCCCACAATACCGAGTTGCATGCTATGTGAATTCTTCTGGAAACAATTTAAAAACTTTAAAAGAGAATGGATTGTTGTATTCCGTCTGATATTTTCAAGCATGTGAGATATGGTCTAAGAGTTATATTTTAGGAAAAGTAGAAGGTCATAAAGGAATAGATAGATGATAGATAAAGAGACAGAAAGAACAGGGGCACTGGGTGGCTCAATCAGTTAAGCGTCCAACTCTTGATTTCGGTTCAAGTGATGATCTCACAGTTCAAGCTCCACATCGGGCTCTGTGTGGACAGTGTGGAGCATGCTTGGGATTCTCTCTCTCTCTCTCTCTCTCTCTCTCTCTCTCGCTCTCCCACACCCCATCTGCCCCTCCCCTCTCATGAGCTCTTTCTCCCTCTCCCTCTCTCTCTCAAAATAAATAAAAAAAAAAAGACAGACAGGACAGACAGATGGGAGATAAATGACAGATAGCATAGCTAGATAACACATGACAGATGGATAGATTTCATTATTTACTTTGGGGAATGAATGAGCAAGAAACTCTACAAGTAAAAACAGTTCTGAAGACCCTAATGGCGCAGGTGGACTGATGGTGCCCTCTCGAGACTGCCGAGGCCAAGGGGATACAAGCCAGGGGGCCAGAGGTGACGCTGTGTCCACACACGAAGAAAAGAGACTTTTTCTAGCTGACTCCCATAGCGGACATGCTTTTTGGGACATGTCTGGCCCAAAAGGGACACGTTGTAAAGCTTTCACAGAAGTACCCTTTGTGCCAAGTGAAGACAGATCCAAGTATTGTGGGGTCTGATGCTTCCCTGAGAACCTCTTTTTTTAAAAGAACACCCAATTATGAACACAAAAGCACAGAGTCCCTGCCAAGCCTGCAAAAGGGGCTCATCCAAGTGAGGCCCCTGAATATGAAGCTTCCTTGAACTCCCGGCATCCAGCCGGATGCTGGGCAGGCCGACATAAGCAAGAGATACAGGAAGAATCAAGGTGATCGGGGTGGGCACTCTGGCTCTCTGGAAACACACACACGTACACATGACCTCCGCTTCCGTACCCCAGACACGCTGCAAGGTCAGGGGCAGGCAGCCACGAGCAGACCCACGGGAGTCCTTGTGCCACTGGGGGCCACAGCAACCTGGACGAAAGGAGCCAAGTGGTGCTGATGTATTTGGCATCATCTCTGGATGCTTCTCCAGAAGGGTCTCTCTGCTAGTGACCCCGAGCGTGGCCAGTTGCGTCACAATATCCAGTAAAAGAAAAGGGGGTGAATTGAGGAAGAGCTTCAGTCCATGAACAAAAGTAATGTGGACTCAGTAAGCCCAAGGAACATTTAGCCAAAGCGGGGGAAGCTAGGAATACGGTTCTTCCTCTACTCGACCCTTACTCAGAACTGGCTTGGAAGCCAAGGGAGGAGAGATGCACTGAACCAAACAGAACTGTATTCCAGTAGGCTCCCCAGTGATTAAAAAGCGAAATGAAATAAGACATTACCAAGAAGTGCAACCAAATCAGCCATTGGCTCATGGAGGATGCCACCAAAGGTTCCTGAATGAAAGTCTTGATCTCGGCATTTCACCTGGAAGGCAGGCAAGAGAGAAGACAGGCGCTTACCCCTGTGGTAGCTCTGGCAGCAGCTATCACGTGGTCGGACACACCCCACGTGCTGTCCCTCAGGACTCGGGTGGATACCTCCCGGTCACAGTGCGTGGGGCACCTCCCGCGTCTTCATTTCCCGTTCTTTCCTGCATCCTCTGAAGCTGATTTCAGTCCCCAACTGTCCCTCCAACATGGCTCTGTCTGAGGCCAGCAGCCCCTTCCCCAAGGGGCTGACGTCTCTGTAGCCCAACCCTGCCTGTCGCTCAGCCCTCCTTCCAGAAACCTCCTCTTTGTCCTTTTCTTACAACTCCACTGGTGTCTCCATTGGTAACTTCTTCCCTGCCTCCCGCCCTGGAGCTCCGTCCCTGGCTCCTACTCCCTCTACACACAGAACTTCAAGAACCCCTTCCCTAGGAGGCGCCCGGGGGGCTCAGTCGGTTAAGCACCCAACCCTGGCTCAGGTCACAATCTCGCCGTTCATGGGTTCAAGCCCCGCGTTGGTTTCCGTGCTGACAGCTCAGGGTCTGGCACCTGCTTCAGCTTCTGTGTCTCCCCCTCTCTCTGCCCCTCCCTGGCTTGTGCTCTCTCTCTCTTTCTGTCAAAAATAACCATTAAAAACATAACAAATAAAAATGAAAAAAGAACTGCCTCTCTGTGCTTCATTTACCGCCTCCACACCCTTCCGTGTCCATCCCTGGAGGTCTGGCCTTTCACCTACCACTCATCTGACCTCAAAATGTTGGTTGCTCGCGGTGCATAGTACTTTGGTGTGCTCCCAGTTCCTGAAATCCTGTAGATGTGGAGGGGAGCTGCGCCTCTGCTCCCACAGCTACCTCCTACCAGCTCACCCATTTCCAAAAGAAGAACAGACACGGGTCCTGTAAACCTGTCACCTTAAAGTTATCTTTGACTTCAGTGCACCCCACACCCAATCTGCTACCAGCTCCTAATGAGTTGCGTTGAAATGTCTCTCTGGTTCGTTCCCCCCATCTCTCCCGCCGGGTTGGTCTTCCCCTCCTCCGGTCCGTCTTCAAAGCACTGCCAGACGCGTGTTCCGTTGAGTCACTTAAGCGTCAAACCTCTACTTCATGAGGCAGTCACACTAACTACAGCACTGTGGGGCCTGCAGAGTCCCACCTCCAAAGTCTTTCCCACCTTCCCCCCACCCCCGATTCTCCTGTCACTTCCTGCACCTGCTCGTGGCCTCCCTTGACCAAGCCAGGATCTCCGCACCTGTTGTCCTCCTGTCTCCCCTCAGCCCTGCATCGCCCATCACTTCTAACCGTCTGTGGCCAGTGGTGCTCTTGGCCGTTCCCTCGTCCCTCCATCACACCGCCTGGAAGGACCTCAGCCCTAGGTCAGCCCTGCCCACTGGGGCCTTCTCCTTCCCTGGCTACTGAGCTCGGCTGCTAACAGTGACCCAGCTGCAGGGCAGGGGACTCTCCCTGCCCAAGCCTCCCCGACGCTTGATCATGATCCGGTCCGTTCTCCCACCCAGTCCCCAGTCACCCTGTGGCAGGCAGACGTACTTCCTACTCAGCAGAGACCCAGAGACGCAGTGGGACAGATGTCCTGCATGTTCTCCCTCGGCAGTGTCATCCTGCACCTGCTCAGAAGAGCTCAGGACACCCCCCCCCCCCCCCGCCGCCCCCGTGCCTTTGCTCTCATAAACCCCTGCTCCCTTGGAGCTTTTCGGTTGCCTCCTGAAGGTGCCCAGACCCGGTGCCCCTCTAGACGTCCTCTCATGTCACGCCTTCTCAAGGCCAAGTCTTTGAGAGAGGTTTCCACAAGGACCTCGCTGCTTCTCCCTCCCATGTCTTCAAGCGTCTGGGTCTCTGGGCAGTAAACTCCTCGAGGGCAGGGGCTGTTTCAGTCAGGCTGTCTGGCCTGGGATTCAGCATCCTCACATCTGGTGAGCAGAAGGCACACGCTGCCATTTAAGTGCCTGTGAGCGCGTGAGCATTTCCACCTTCTCTACACCCTCTCATGCTCACAGCAGTCGGGTGTGGACAGGGCATGTGTGGCTAGTGTGCACCCTGTTACACGAGGACACACGAAGTGGCTGAAAACCTACTGATCGCCCAGGGAGGGCCGTCTGGCTCTAAAGTGCTATCGTATGACTAGAAAAGTTAAAGGAAGCCGAACTGGACCTCCTACTCAGGGATCCCAATGACCCTGGGAGGGGATCACTGGGCCCACTTTACAGGTAAGGAAATGGAGGCTCCGAGTGAAGGAGCCTGCACAAGGCTGCACAGGGAGTGAGCCAGAATTCCCATCAGCCTCAGCCATGCAGGTGCCCCCCCTCCTCCCCCTGCCATAGGGCTCCTGCCCCTCCTTTCGGCAGCCTGGGCCCCATCAGGCAGTCTCCTTACCCCCTGAACTGCTCTTCTCACCTCCAAACTCCACAGCTGTGCTTCCTAAACCTTTTGGTTTTATGAGTCACAAACCCCTGTATCCTCTCTCCAGAAAAATGCACACAGCACAGCCACTCTGTTTGGGGGGCTTCCTGAATCCCCCGTCCTGAGACCTCCATGACCTCCGTGACCCGGCCAAGCCTCCAGGTCAGAACTCTCCTCTCTCAAGAGCTTTCTCTCTTCCCTCCAAGATCCCAGGACGGGCTCCTCCCTCGCCCTCCTGGAGCTTGCAAATACCTCCACCCTGAAGTAGCTGTTCCCTCTCGTGCCGTAGGTGAGGGCCGGCTTCCCCTGGTTGATCCACAGGTTATCTGAAATCACGACGTAGTCTACACTGGAAAAGAACCCGTCCTTTTCTTTTCTGACCAGTTCCTCCAGGGCAACAGAACCGGCTTCTTCCATGCCTTCGATGATGAATTTGATATTCACGGGGAGATCCTGAATCAGATTAACAACAGAACAAACCATTCTGTCAAAAACTTGCACAACATGCCCATTCATCTTTTCGGATCCAGAAGTAGTTCGCGTGTGACATAAATACATCACCACACACATTCAACGTACGGGTTGTCCACATACCCAACGGCTCCATTTATAACAAAGGGGTCAGACCTAAGACCAGGAAGGAGAATTCAAGGGAAGGCCCAGCGTACGGCCTCCAGCATGACCCATTGATTCAGCGTGGACCACAAAGGACTCGGGGAAGGAATTCCTACCGAAAAAGCAACGTCTACACTTCAGGGCTCGGCTGGGCCGCCACAGAGATGGGCACCTTCCTCCCTCTCCCCAAAAGGAACTTTTCAAGAAAGGTTACTCGATTACAAACCTTTTTCTGTTCTCGTAATTCTGAGCGTGATAAATGAGAACTCCTTCCTTTGAACGACTGTCTAATGTTTAAGCCTCAGGATAATTTTTATTTCAAGTATCTGTTATTTTTCAGCTTTGAGTTCAATCTGCCTTTTAACTTATTCAAAGGCTTTGATCTTGCAGCAAAATGGAACTCAGGTTTTTCTCTAGCTAATATTAGGGCACAGAATAGCTCCTTTAAAATTTTTACAATGTGCCTTTCCCCCATTCGGTTTTGATCTTTTTGTATCTTTATAATTTATAACTTCATATCTTTGAGAGCCACATGAAGAGGAGAGGTCAAAGTCTTTTCCTGGAGCATAAAACATGCACAGGAGAACTCTAGAAGTAATTCCATGCAGATAATCAATGGCACAAACATACTAATTAGTTTTAACGAGTGGGATTGACTCACCAAAGATTAACAAAGGCAGGATGAGCGGAGGATTATATATTAGAAATTAAGTGACCTTCGGTCATTCAGTTGGTTAAGGGCATTTGGGGATAACGATTTGTTCAAATGTATCCCTTGGGTACATTTATTTCTATGTGTCTTAAGAAGTTAAGCTGAAGTTCTGAAATATTAATATTTGAAAGCTCTTTATTAACATTTAACTAGAAAACAATTGCTGAGAAGTAGTTGGAAAGCTTAAGAATTTTCTGGCAAAATGTGATTAACACAACACAAGCCAGTAGCTGCTACGTGTTGGGGGAGGCAGACGGCACAGCTGTCCGCTCTGTCACTGACACCCAAGGCGCCCGAGACGAGCTGCTCCACTCCTCGGCCACTCACCTATCCACCTACGCGGTATGGGTGTTAACAGTTGTCTGCCTCTCGGTGAAATTAGCCACTGAGGTGAGGTGCATTTGCGCGCTCGATAAGCAAGACACAGAGAGAGGACGGGAGGGCAGAACAGGAGGGCACCAGCAAGGAAGAAACCACACTGCAAAGGGCCTCACACTCCCGGGCTCGGAGCTCCTCCTACCTGGGACTTCATCTACTCCACTCTAGGTTCCTAAGGTCGAGGGGACTATTCCTAGTTCACACATCAGGTAAATGAGGCTCCAAGAGATTAACTGATTTGTCCAAGGGCAGTGAACATCTCTTCTGTTTTTGTTTTGTTTTTTAATTTTTTTAATGTTTTATTTATTTTTGAGAGAGAGAGACAGAGACAGAGACAGAGTATGATCTGGGCAGGGGCAGAGAGACAGGGAAAAAGAATCCACAAAGCAGACTCCAGGCTCTGAGCTGTCAGCACAGAGCCCGATGTGGGGCTCAAACCTGTGAACCATGAGATCATGACCCAAGCCAAAGTCGGATGCCCAAACGACTGAGCCACCCAGGTGCCCCTCTTCTGTTTTGTTTGTGATCGTGTGCATTTCAGAGTTGAAATTTAAAAAGCAAAGCAAACTTTGGCCTTTATATATAGGAACTTTATTATAAATATTGCTTTCTCCCTAGGAAGGAAGGAAGGAAGGAAGGAAGGAAGGAGACAAATAGAAGGAGGGCGGGAGGGAGGAAACAGAGAGAGAGGGAGGAAGGAAAGAGATAGAGACACAGAGGAAGAAAGGAAGGAAGGAAGGAAGGAAGGAAGGAAGGAAGGAAGGAAGAGAGAGAAAGAAAGAAAGAAAGAAAGAAAGAAAGAAAGAAAGAGACAAGAGAGAAGGAGGGAGGGAGGGAGGAGGGAAGGAAGAAAGGAAATAAGGAAGAAGACACAGAAAGAATGTAGAAAGAACTAAAGAAAGAGAAAAAGAAAGAGAAACCACGATCATGTTAAACACTCAGGGCTTATTTAAGCAGGTATGACAACTCGGGAGGCAGCTTTGTAGGGGGTCAACGGGACCCAGCCAGAACAATGGGCTCACTTAGGAAGCTCGTCTTTCTCAGTGAGATAAAGCAGTGGAGTCAAGAGCAGTTACATCCCTCTCTTCTGCTCTGTCTCAGGAGAAAATGAACTCCTGAAAGAGAAGCCCCTGGCTGCCGATGAAATTGCCTCTAGGAAAACATGGGGCAGAGTCAGGACCTGCTCTGACGGACAGGATTTGGAAGAGGCCATCCAGGAGGGTGGGCTGGCTCGCTCTGCCTGGCACCTGGACACAGACCCCTCCTTCCCCAGGTCTCCTTGGAACAGGCTGGATGGAGACCCACACAGCGGGACCCCCACCTCGAGCCTCCTCTGTCCTAGACAGGGTGTGCTGCTCTCAGAGCCTTTGGCTGGGGTGGGGACGACGGGCAGAGGGTCTGCTTCCTCTGTGACTGGTGACACCTTCCTTTTTGCCCATGAAGTCACCCGGTGGGCCCCATTTCCTTTTTAAATATCCAATCTTCAAATGGTTAATTCAATGAAGTCATGTGAGCAAGAGGAGAGGAAGGTAGAAAGGTTACACATTTCGGTCCCACAAAATCCTTCCGCACTCCAGAGGCACAGAGCTAATGCTTTGTGGAGCCCAGACAGGAACCGAGTGTAATAAATGTGCATGTCCCGGAACCAACAGAGCCAACCCAAGCTTCCTTCTTCTTGTAATACCGCATCGAACAAGATAGGTGCAAAATGTCAACCCTATGACTTAACTTAGACGCCCCATTCCAAACTGCACTTCAAGGAATATTCCACAATGGACGCCTCATAAGTAAGTCCTGAGAAGAAGGGAAGCTCTGGCTCAAAGGGCCTTGAAGAACTTCCTAAAACGCCGAGGCCATCTCAGTGTACCCAGAGACCCCAGGGCCATGAAGCAGGTCCGCTGTGAGCTAGGGAATGAGGCCAGGACCATGGGGACCTGTATTTGCAGCCCCTGGACCTCTCGGGTGTCTGGAGCACAGTAGGTGCTCTGAGCTTAATGCACAGGGAGAAGCCGGCAGGCGGCTTTCCTTGGGAAGTGCCTTAGGAGTTGGGGTGCAACGGTGGTGCCTCCCCTCCTTCCTCTCCTCTCTGCCATCTCCATTTGAAACGGCCCCTCCCACCACGTCTAGCCCTAGAGCCGCCTCCTCTCCAGGAAGATTCCCTGAACTTGCAGCTGGCTTGGGCTCTGCGTGGGGATTTCCCAGCCTTCCCCAGAACAGGGAGCACGGACAGGGGCTAGGAGGGCCCTGTCTCTCCCTGCCATCATGCTCACCAACTCGACGGGCTAACTCAGTGCCAAATGGAAATATGCCATCAACTAAACAGTGTTGGAAAGCTGACCACCCAAATCAATGCCCTCATTTTTACAGAGCAGAATCTGAGGCCCAGAGAGATTAACTCTCTTGCCCGTGGCCACACAGCTAGATTGAATCCTCTGTTTGGAGTCTAACCACATTCGTTAGTAGGAGGAGAGTGGTGTGAGTTGAAACCACCCTTGGAGAACATCGCATGAGACCGTTAAAGATGCAAGCTTGGGTCCACCAATGCCATCCTCCGGTGGCCTGAAAGAGGAGGTCCCCCTCCTCAGGCTGCACTCCTACCTTTCCGTGCCCTGACTTGGACACCTATTGAAACCACTTTTCACACAAATGGAAAGAGATCTGAGGATTCAGACAGAACGTCACATACCAGAGAGTTCTATCTTGATAATCTGTAAAGCAGCTAATACGTTCTTTAAGGTGCATGTCTGTCTCTATTAATGAAGCCATATCTCGTGTTAAGGAGGAGGAGAAGACAAAAAAGACAAGCTAAAGTAAGATAAAGATAAAAGAGACAAGATAAAGATAGGAGACCAGACAAGAGAAAGATAAAAAGACGAGTACAGACTCCTCCTGTGCTTTGTGTTTTGTTTTTAACTGTGGTCAACAGCGCAGGCTCAAAGTACAGCACCACCCCTGCCCCAGACCAGCGGGCAGCCTCAGAAAGTCCCTTTGTTTTCCCAGGCCTCAAGTTCCTCATCTGTGAAATGGGTGTGACAGTAACCCACACCCCTGGAGACTGCTGGGAACAGAAGAGGACACAGCGCAATTTTAAGCTTGGAGCACCGTGACACAAAGCACGCTGCCTTTATTGTCATCGTCATCCTCATCTTTGTCATCCTTGTCGTCATCATTGCCCTCGTCATCACTATCACCCTTGTCCTCGTCATCATCATGATCGTCATTGTCATCATTATGTCCTCACCATCGTCATCACCATCATCGTCGTCATCAGTGTCCACACGTCATTGTCATCACTGTCAACATCAATGTCCACATCATTGTCATTGTCATCATCATTGTCATCATCACTGTCATTGTCATCATCACTGTCCACATCATTGTCATTGTCATCATGTCATCATCATCGTCATCATCATGTCATCATCACTGTCATCGTCATCATCAATGTCTAATCATCATCATTGTCATCATCATCGTCATTGTCAGTGTCCACATCGTCATTGTCATTGTCGTCACTGTCAACATCAATGTCCACATCATCGTCATTGTCATCATCATATCATTGTCATCATCGTCATCATCGTCATCATCACTGTCATCGTCATCATCAGTGTCCACATCGTCATGGTCATTGTTGCCAATCGCCATCCTCGTCATTGCCATCTTCACCATCACCACCACCTGCACTGTCATCATCACCATCATCATAATGGTCATCATCATCAACGCTGTCACCTTCACTGCCATGATCGTCCTTGTCATCATCATCATTGTGATCATAGTGACCAATGCCGACAATATCCCCTCCCAAACACAGCTGGTTACCTACTTCTTCCAGGGCTCTGAAGGCGCTCACAGCATTAATCCACGCTAAAACGGGGCCCTTGTTGTCTGTTGCTCCACGACCATAAAGTTTTCCTTTAAAAATAGGGGAAGGACTTTGAGAAAGGCACAGACACCGCTGCCAAGTTGAGCAAGTTAAAAACAAAGGTAGTTTTATGGGTAATCATTTTAACAGTACTTTCTATTTTTCCAGGCACAAATCGTGCTTTGAGATCACCATGTCCGATTTCTTCTGTACAAACAGTATGGCCATCAGCTAGTCAGATAATACAAACTAATTTGCAATATACAAATCCCTCTGGCCTTAATAGGAATTAGCCCTTTTAGCCAAGCTCGCTGGAAAGGACCTGCGGACCTGTTGTGGAATGCCATGTAACACAGCCTCTCCTTTCAAGAGTTTATAATTTGCATGAGAATGAAAACAGGGTATGTGTGTATCTCCATTAACCTTTCTTCTTTTCTTTAAAAAACATAATTTCACTCAGTACTTTAACAAAGGAAACTGTGTGACCCAGACGACTACCTTCCTCCCAAGAACCCCCATCTTGGGAGTTAACTCGCCCAAGAGCATGCATCACGCGCACAGCTGTAGTTTATTTCACAAATGACTAACAGCCAGCCTTGTTGGACAACTGGTAGACTATAAGACTGGCAGCATTTTGTTGATCCCTAACGGTGACGGGATAGGGGTCACATCTTTAGTCCCCAAGCCTTGTAGGCAATCCCTTATCCACAAAGAACCCAACACTGATGCATCACTGACCATCCACTTCCGTCAGCGTGTAAGGGTCTGTGAGCCACCCATCTTCCTGTCTAGCAGGCTGCACGTCCAAGTGGCCATAGAAGCACACGGTGGGCTTTTTTGGGTCATTTCCCAGTTCGGCCAGGATGATGGGAGGTATCGGGAGAGTCTGACCATCAGGCAGCTGCAGAAGAAAAAGAGGTCACATAAAAAAATAAATAAATAAATGTTGTCTAGTTCTCCCAGAAAAATTCAGACATGAGATTAGGAGTCCTGTTTTGTGTCTACCCATGGTCTTTTGTAGAGCCCACATAGTTTTTCTGATCATCCCTTTATCTACATTTAAAAAGGGTACCATGAGCCACTTAATTAAAACCTAAAACGTAGTGAAAAATACTTTTTTTAGATGCATGGTGACAGTCAGCTGAATCGAATATGCTCTTCAGTATGAACTCAGACTCCAAAGGCCTAAATCCAGTAGACATGGTTCTGGAAAACAGACCATTCAGGGATTCATCAATGCTGACACGGGTGCAACGGCACTTGGATGGAGGATCGCCATTTGTGACCAAGACACAGTAATAAGCCGTAACTCTGATGCAAGACTGCGTCCTTTGAGAAAGGTACATTTGAATGTAAGGGAAAGGTCGGTTTGGGAGTAACTGGAACCACACGTGAAGGATGTGAATAGAATACGGAGGGGGGCCTTCCCAGTCCTGACACAACGAGAGATCGGTAACACCATCTCATCGGGGACAAGATGTAATTCTTCATCTTTACTGGGTATGAAGATTATAGGGGCGTTTTTCTGGAGGATTGAAGCCAGTTCCAGTCTTGCCACCCCCACGGGAAGCCATGGCTGACGCCCAGGGAGGTGGCCTCGCTCGTGGTGGGGGAGGGGCCATCCAACCTGCTGAAAGCCCGTGTCCACGGAGTCCACGCTGGCACCCAGGCACCGAAGCTTGTCTGCAGCCAGGGCCATCATTCGGAAGAGCTCTTGCCTGAGGTGGGGCACGGGCTGAACGGAGTCACTCTCTACGGCCACCCACTCCTTAAGTATCTGTGAGGAAAGGCGACAAGGTGATTTGCCTGAGGAGTGTCATCCACACCCGCTCTGGGTGGGGTGCTCCTCACTGAGACGTCACTCAGGGGTAGGGGACACCAAATCTCTAGCACTCTTCACCTGACCTGAACACTGAGCTGGCAAACAGGCAACACCCAAGATGAACCGCCAGACGGGCCGGTAGAGACGTTTGCTGTGTAAGGAAGAACAGGCCAGGACAGCTTGGGCACAGGGTTGCCTTCCTAGACAGCTGCGTCTGTCCTCCTTGGATCCACAGGGTGCACAGCAGGGCTCCTGACCCACCACTTCTGGTTTAGTAAGAGCCTGGAGCAGCTGTCTGGTGACTCTGCTCCAGGACGCTGGGCCTCCCACAAGGCCCCGGAGGCGCCCGGCCCTCGCTGCTCACTCTGGTTAAGCACACGGTGGCCTCGGCTGGGCTGCAGGGCTCCCTGACCACCCTTGGCATATAGGTGTTGTGGTCAGCCCCCGGCACCTCCGGAACCCAGTAGGCCGTGTATCCCGGGGCCTAAACTCAGGCCTCCGCAGGCGGACAGCCTTGCCTCCTGCACCGGGTTCTGCCCATTCGAGCTGGAGGGACAGCACATGTCCCTCATCCCCATGAGGAGGGCAGTGCTCTCCACCTGTGGGCAGTTGTGCGTGTGATACCATCACACAATAAGAAATGTATATTTTGACCTTTGTCCTGGGCTCTTGACCAGAGCCTCTAAAACCTTGGTAATTTCCTATGAGATGACGGTGCAGGAGTATCTTTTGTTCAGAGACTGGGCTCCTGAAAGAGAGCTCCCAACCCCGTTGGAATTTCCCGGGAGGCAGGAGCATATTTTGTTCTAATGAGGCAGTTCTAATGGGCTTCTGGATGGGGCTGGTCCCCAGAAAGACCACGCTGTGTTTAGAAGCTTGGGGCTTCCGACCCCAGCCACATCCTCAGGGGAGGGAGGGGCTGGACATTGGTTCACAATCGATCCTGCCTTGGTGAAGATCCTGCCTATAAGCGTCCCTGA
This sequence comes from Prionailurus viverrinus, assembly GCF_022837055.1. Taxonomy (NCBI): domain Eukaryota; kingdom Metazoa; phylum Chordata; class Mammalia; order Carnivora; family Felidae; genus Prionailurus; species Prionailurus viverrinus. The sequence goes on along the minus strand of NC_062572.1, from coordinate 91,457,025 downwards.
AAGTATAGGGTTCAGACATCTTCCAGGTTGGTGACTGCATCTGCGGCCTGGGAACGAGGCACACCCCAACCTCAGGGGGACAGAAGGTGCTTCCAGACTGTACCCTCTGTGCCTCTTCACCTGGCTGCTCACACATACCCTTTATCATGTCCTTTATTACATAACATATGGCAACCGTAAGTAACTGTCTCCCTCAGTTCTGGAGCTGTTATAGCAAACGATGGGACCTGAGTGGGAGTCCCGGGAGCTGTATGGAACCTGTGGGTAACTGGGGGCTCACTACCTGTGACTGGCATCCACAGTCGGCAGTGGGGGTAGGGGGGTGACACTCGTGCCAGGCAGGTGGGTCGGGAGGGAGCTGGACTGTGGATGCCCCCTTGGTGTCCAGAGAGCTATATAGTTGCTTGACATGTGGGAAATGCACACATCTGGCCCACAAGAGAGGGAAGCCAAAAAGATAACAAGCATTCCTTTCCGCGAGGATCAGAGAAGATGACGACACATGACTTATCTCAGAGCCTGGGCCCAGGCACCCAATCAACACCAAGTAGTATTGAATTATCAATAATAATCAATCACAGGGGCGCCTGGGTGGCTCAGCTGGGTGTCCGACTTCGGCTCAGGTCATGATCTCACGGCTCGTGAGTTCGAGCCCCGCGTCGGGCTCTGTGCTGACTTTAGTATGAAGTATGTGGCACTTTTATTTAGTAACTGGACCTGAAGGAATATTGTGTTTTGCACTCTTAAACTAACATTTATAGAACAGAGGCCTCCAAGTAATCCCTAAAGGCAACGGACTGGGTACATGTGAGGAGGCTGCAGAAAGGAGAGTTTGGGCTGAAACACCCAAGTCAACACACGTCCATCACACATTGTCCCCCATTAATTCTAAACGACACCGGAGTCCCCAGTTGGGTTTCAAACACCCAAGAGGCCTCATGTGAAGTAAAGACACACACGAGTATGAGGAAGGATTCCATGAAGGTCAAGTGTAGGGCCAGCGGCCTGGCCATTCAGCTTGTGTATCGGCAGGAGACACGAGCTTTTCCCATCTGTCTGCCCATGAATATGGCCAACGCCGGCTGGTGGATCCAGCATACGTACACTGAACGTGAATCGTGTGTCAGACATGGTGTGCGGGCTCGGGTACAAAGTCCCGTGAGATGTCACAGAGTTCCCGGGCCATGGTGGACACTCTCACGCGTCAAGGGGCGAGAGGGCCAGCGGAGGAGGAGGGGACTTTCAGGGAGACAGTGGCTACAGCCCGTGCCTGCCCCCACCCTCTCTGCTCCCAGGCCCCCTCTCCCCTTTCTCCACCCCTCCCACTCCATCTCTTCTCCGCGAGATGTATGCCCTGCACCACGTGCAGTCCGCCATGCACTGGGTTAGGAATGGAGCAGAGGATTATAAGGGAGGAGATAAAGTGCACATTGCACAAGGTCTACAAAACAGCTTTGACAGTGACCTCGGCAGAACTCTGGACCTAAAGCTTGCTGCAGCCAGGTGGTATTACCCTGGGATGGCGTCACGGGGGGATGAGTCTCAGGCAGGCTCTGCAGGAGGAGGGACCTCAGCAAGGGCCCCAGTAGGGGAGGAATTGGCACTCTGATGACGGTCCAGGGTCAGCGTGGGCTCAGCAGGTGTCAGCACTACGCGGACAGCCGTGAGAGAGAGAGATAGCACGAGCTGGGAAGGGGCAGAGAGGGAGGGGGACAGAGGATCTGAAGCCAACTCCAGGCTCCGCGCTGACAGTGGAGAGGCCGACGCGGGGCTCAGACCCACAGACCGTGAGGTCGTGACCTGAGCCAAAGTTGGATGATTACCCAACTGAGCCACCCAGGCACCCCACAAATATTTCTTAGTTTAATTCAGTGAAGACTCAAGGGCATTTCAAATGGAATTAAGTTGTCAGGCAAAAAAAAAAAAAAAGAAAGAAAATTCCACACCTCCCAGCAAATAACCACTCACCCAGAAAGCCAAAGGGTATGCCATTTAAGCGTTTCGTGTGTGTGTTTCCTCCTACCTGTACAAACTCATTCTGGTGGAGATCAATGAACTGGAAGACCCTCTCCAACAGCCCGGAGGGTGGTGGGGACGGAGAGAACATGCCTCCCTCGAGCAGCAGCAGGTAAGCCAGGAGAGAGGTCACCTGCAGTGGGCGACAGGGGAGGGACATCAAAGATAAATACCGGATGTTGAACCTTCGATCTTTCAAATACTTCAAGAAAGCTTATGTTATCCAACACAGCTACTCCCGGTCATTTGGACTAAAATAACAAAAGGTAGTAGAACAGGAAATTAGAGTTTTTGCTATATCTTCACCAAATCACTTCATTTTCAACACTGAAGAATTTTAATAAGACAGAAACCAAGTGAACACGCTCGTTAACATGCCATCTTCCCTGTTGGCCCTCTTCCCGTGAAGGCAAGTCAGTGCTCCACATCCCAGGTGGCAGCAAGGGCAGTGTTTGTGAGAGAGAGAAGTATGATGCAGTTAAAAAAAATTTTTTTTGTGTGTGTGATCATCCAGTTTATTAGAAAAAAAAAAATTTTTGTAAGGACTCTCTAAAATCCTGTGTGGCATTGTGGGTTCCTTCCATCTGCTCCTGAGGTTAGAGTCCCTTAAAAAGAAACTTACAAGCCATGCGGTAAGGACATCAAAGGCCCGGCCATCACTTAGACACCGTTAGCCCCACCCTCCACCTGGGAGGCCCCCCGGCCCTATCTCTCGTCTTCCCCGAGAACTGCTCTGGCCTCTCTGCTTCCATCCATGAGGTGTCCCTCCTTCCCTTACCTGTAAATGTGGGACCTGCTAGAGACCCCAGTCTCCCCCCTCCTCCCTCCACAGCTGTCCCTCCACCCCGATGGTGGGCTCCAGGCTGGGCACAGAGCAGAAAAACTGGTCCTGACGAGGGTAAGACTACCAGCTCAGAACTAAACTCATCACCTTCTTCCAAACCAGCTCTTCCTTCTGGACTTTTGTACATTTTTACAATAGAGCCTCGGCCTACGGTTCCAGGCACCAGCACAGCCAAGGTGAGGACTTGTGTCTACAATATAAGAAACTACAACTCAGTAATAAAATACAGATTAACCCGGTTTACAAATGGGCAAAGAATCTGAATAAACATTTCTCCAAGGAAAATACACAAATGGCCAACAAGCACATGAAAAGATGCTCACCATCATTAGCCATCGGGGAAATGAAAATCAAATCAAACCGTAGCAATACAATTCACACCCACAAGGATGGTTAAACCCAAGAAGTCAGATGATGACAAGCGTTGGGGAGAATGTGAAGAAACCAGACCCTTCATGTGCTGCCGGTGGGGGCGTTAAATGAGGCAGCTGCTGGGGACAGCAGTCTGGCAGGCCCTCAGAGGATTAAACAGTTGCCATATGACCCAGCAATTGCACTCCTAGGTATACACTCAGGAGAGATGAAAATACATGTCCACACAAAAACCCGTACATGACCATTTATAGCAACATTATTCGTAACAGCCGAAAGGTGGAGATAATCCCAATGGCCATCGATGGGTGATACAGACAAGATATGTTGCTCAGCCCTAAAAACAAATGGAGTACTGATACCCGCTACTACAGGAACGAGCCTTTAACACCTTGCTAGGTGAAACCAGACACAAAACGCTACAGATTGTCCAGAATAGGCAAATCCTGAGACAGAAAGCACGTTGCTGGTTGCCTAGGGCTGGGGGGATGAGGGGAGATGGGAAGTGACTGCTCACGGGCAGGGTTCTGTTGGGGTGATGACAGACAGGTTCTGGGATTGTGACAATGACTGCACAAGTCAATATACTAAAGCCACGTAACTGCACCATTTAAATGGGCGAATTGTAAGATATTAAGTTATAGTGCAAAACAGTACAGCTGTTGTAGAAACAACAAGTATAAGCACTCATTCAGTATACCACTGAGTAGGAGAATTGTCCATAAAGGAAGCAAGGTAGTGGGTAACAAGGTGACAGTGAGCCGTCCTCGGTCAAGAGCGGATTAAGAACTTTGTCCAGTAGGTGGCGCCAGTGGGCCGCTCATGGGCTCCCTTTGCCTCCTATTCTGGTGGGAACACAGCTGGGTCCAGCTAGGCTCTTGTGGGGCAGAGCCAAAAGCTGAAGGCTGCAAATAAATCAGGAGGAAGGGACTCCTTGAGACCCACAGTGGCAAGAAGATGGAGCTCTGAGCACCCAGGAAAAGCCCTTTGAAATGGAGCAGGCTATTTTTTCCACCTAAATCAATATTTGAGCTTTTATTATCCACTCAATTTCCATTAAAAATTATCTGATGCTCCTCTCTGATGGAAAACAAAAAGGGCTTTTTGAAGAAGAAAAGGGAGCCACAGGCAAAGAGGGAGAACTGTACCGTAAGGCCTGAGAACATCTCCATTTCCAGGGGGAACTACCCCCTTCCCAATGGGAGCCGTATGCCAAGGACTGACCTTCCCAAAAGACTGCTCCTGGTGATGTGGCCCGGACAACAGGGGTCTACACCACTTCACTTTCACTCCCCCTCCCCGCGGAGCACATGGAGCACTGCTGTCCTTTGCTATCAGGCCCACGGAGTGGCTCGGGGCACCAACCCTGCCTTTAAGATCTGGGGCCGACCCCAGGCTGCACCTCTGCTCCTCTGGAGTCTCTCAGGTTCCTTTATCTGTTTGCTTCCCTGTGTTATAGTCAAGCTTGACCTTGAACTAATCACCCAACAAAATTCTGGAGATTTAGAAAGGCTATTCCTGACTTTGGCCTTGGCAGAAGGAAGAAAGTTGCTAGAGAAGGAGAAGTTGAAGAATGGGGTCAGGGGTAGAGCCGGGAAAGCCCTGGGGTGTTTTCTTTCGGGGAGCAGGTAGCCCAGCCCTGGGCTGCGGGGGCCCGTCACAGAGGAAGCCTTGCTTGCTAATTCCAGCTAGCTGTTCCTTGATTTAGAACAAATTTCCAAGTACCCCGGTGCTGACTCTTATTGTTAAACACTTTACCTTTAAGACTTCTCAAAGTCATGCCCATGTCTGTGGTGTAACCACCCCCAACCCCAATCCAGCCCCACCTCCTGAAAGTCTCCCCTCCCAGTCTGTGGCCTGGCTTCCCACCGGACAGGACAGGACGGACAGGACGGACAGGACGCAGGCCTGTTTCTACTCTCCTCTCTCTCAGCTCCGCCAACAAGTGGACAAAGCCGGGTCATCGTGCGCTTAGCCGAAGGCAGCCTGGAAATCGCCAAGGGCTGCCTTCACCAAGGGCCTTCCCCCCAACCTGCCTCCAAAGCAGCAGGAGCCCTGAGAGGGGGCTGGGGAGGGGGCGGATGTGGATAAAACCCACCCCCTCCCCATTTGCTGTCCTTGTTTGATTCTGACTGTTGAACAGAATAAACGATAGAAAAGGAAACTGTTGCCGCCCACAGAGCCTGGGCCAAGCTCGCTTTCTCCCACGACACAAAGGCCCATCAGCAGGGCCTGCTTCCCCTTGTGAGCAACTTCAGTGCGGGGCCAACGTGCACACATGCACTCTACTCACCACGTCTCCTGGCGTGTCCCGCGTGATTGCTCTACAGGGCCTGCCTCTGCCCCGGGTCTGCTTGGATGGATTTGTTACAACACGGAAAAGAAGGCTTTATTCACCTAGTTAGTCTTACCATGACAGGATTAAAAATAACCCCCCACACCAAAAAAACAAAACCAAAAAGCCAGGTTTTTCTGCCCCTGCTGGCATTGAACTGAGCCAAGCGATCCGGCAGAGATTAACTAACTCTGACAGCAATTGTCCCTTGAAGAATGAGCTGGAAGGGGGCGTGGCCTTCAGAGGGCAGCCTGGAGGCCCTCCAAGAGGAAGGAATCTTCTCCCCAGCAAGTCCCAAGAACTGGGGTTCCTGGGCCAGAGACCGCCCGAGGGGGAGCTGCGTAATCGCAGACAGCAAGGGCTCAGACACAAACAGGAAGCGGGCCCCTGACCCTGTGCTCTCAGGAGGCCTGAGCTCCTGTACACAGCATCCGGCCCTCTTCGGCCCCAAGGCTCTGTGCACAGTGCTCCCTCCTGGATGGCAGACAGCCTGTCCGATAACCGAGCTCCCGACATTTAGGGCGCGTGTTTTCTCCTTCCCTCCGGTCTTCGCCCCACGTGGGCCGCAGGGAAGGAGAAAGCAGGCATCGCCCGCCTGTGATGTCACTTCAGACAGGACTTTTGTCACCCTTCTTATTCCCTCCAGGCTGGCCAGGGATCTGGGCCTCTCCAAGCACCAGCCAGAAGGAAGGCCTGCTCTGCGCGGCTTCCGGAAGCCCGCCGACACCTGCAGACACGCCAGCTGTTTACAGCACGAGGGCAGACGCCGTGGACAGAGACGGTGAGGCTGTTTCTCCCACAGACAGGTACCCGTGGAAGTCCCACGACGGAAGTCACAGTGCGGTGACTGCAGTGTCACCGTATGGAGCTGCAGAGTGGCTTCTCCAAGACAAGAACCTGTCTCCGACTCCGCACCTACGCCAGGCCGTGGCCTTCAACTCGAGGGGTAAGGGTGTGACTCCCAAATTGTCAACGCTGGTGTGCCCAGCACTGGCCAACTGAGTATCCTAAGACGTCCTGGCTGTGGTTAGACCACAGGCACCGCCTCCTTTTCCTTCCTTAAATCTCATTTGATTGACTTTTTCTAAGAGTTTTCACAGGATAAGTCTAAACCGCCTGCAGGAGTGACTGAACGATCTCGGGAACAACGGGTGAGATCGGGGTTCGGCGGCGGAAGGGAAACACCCGGAAGCCACAGAGGGCACAACGTGCGCACTGGGAGCCGGGAGACCCAGGCCGAGCCCAGCAGCTGGGCTCACGGGGGAGGACAGAGGTGCTCCGGAAGTCAGAAGAGGAGCCCCGTGCAGTTCAGCCGGCATTTTGTCTTCCTTGGTCTAGAAACCTGTAATCGCGTACCTTCAACTCACAGAAAACTTGGTGTGCCTTCAAAGCCTGGGGCTTTCCTTGTCCTTCAAGGCTGGGAAGCAAGTCGGGGCATAAAGGGAAGGGCGGATTCCAGGCGTGGCTGCCTCCTGGAATAGTCCTGGGGGCGGCTCTTTGGACGTGAACAGAAAGTTCAACAAATACAAGTTCAGGCGCAGGGCAGTCCCAGGGGAGGGCAGGGATGGACCCATCCCCAGTATTAGCGTCCTGGGGCTGCGAGAGCAAAGGGCCCCAGAAACGGATGGTCTCACAGTTCCTCAAGCCTGTGGCCGGCCGTCCCGAGGGTCCCTGGCTCCCAGCTGCACCCTTCAACCTCGGCCTCCGGCTTCACCGGGCCCCCGTCCTCTCTCTCTTCAGAGGGACACTAGGTAGTGGCTTCAGGGGACACCCACTCCAGTATGACTTCATTTTAACCAATTACATCTGCAAAGACCCTACTTACAAATAAGGTCACATTCGGAGGTTCCGGGTGGACGTGAATTTTGCCCCTGTGCACCTGCTCTTTATTTTCTTATCATTACCCAATATTCTATATATTTGCTTACTTAATAATTATCTGCCTGACTTGCTAGAACTTAAGTTGTATGAGGCCTAGGACTTTTGTCTCCCTGATCTCCACCTCCCTCAGTGCCTGTCACAGAATAAGACCCCAAGCCATAGTTAGGGACCGATTCAACGCAGAGTCCTGAAGGTCGCCGGTTGCGACTGATCTTCACGGACGCACTGCTTCTGGTTCCACACTGTGTAGAAAAAAACGAACTTTGTCTACTGATAAAACCATTTCAGCTATAACATGAATAAGGGAAAAAGCCAAAGGTAAATCTGGGCAGACTGCGTTCGCTCCCAGCCATCCCAAGCATCTGGAGGGTTTCCTGAAAACCCACAACTGGATTTGTTCCTCGCTCTGTGTCAGGTCCTCCTGGCCTCCCTCCATCATCCACGGCCGGGCAACCCCCAGTTGTCCCCCTGCAGGACGCCAGCTGCTCCCGCCCCCTCCACGTCCACAGCCGGTACCCCACGACGCAGATGCCCATGGTCCGCACCCCTTCGTCCTAAAGGATTTCAGGTTTCCTCTTCTTCCTCAGCGTCCTCGGCTTCACCTGCTCAGTCTTCGGTGTCCTTAGCTGGAGACTCAGCCTTTCTTCTCTCCCCCCGATTCCACATCTCCGCCGTTCCCGTTATTCTTTTTCTAGAAGGACTAGCGTTGGAGTCTTTCACTCTGTCGTACATCCAAAAGCTCTCTCGGCTTTTCTTTTTTCTTTTTTACTTCTTTTCTCTTGGCTCAGCTTCTTGGGCAGAGCCCTGCCGTGCTTTCCAGGTGGCTGGTTCCCTCTTTGTGGCCCTTTATGCACTTCCGTGAACAACTGAGTTTTTCCAGGGACGAGTTTTCATTTTCAGGACCTCTAATAGGTTGTGCTTCCTTCCTCGCCATCTGCTCTTGACTCCTAGGTGCCTCCCACATGAGATCATTGATTTCTTGAAGAATTTTAAACAGACATCGTTTGTATCCATTTTAAACATGTTCTACTATTTCCATTTCTGAGGATATAAACTCACTTCCCAATAGATTCTGTGGGCTATCTTTCTTATTATGAGTCTTAGCCACTTGAGGACTTTTCACCTGCAGGCTCGCCTTGAGTGGCAGCTGTTTCGGCCTCCTTCTCTGTAGTATTTCTGCCTAGGGATGCTGTGGTGGCCCCCACAAGGTGCTCGGGATGCCTGGTCCAGGACCAGCTCTTACGGGGGTGGCTCGGCATTCCCAGACAGGGTGCAGTGGGCCTGGGGTGTGCCACCAGCAGGGACACCCAGCCGGTTCCTCGATTCTGCAACGACACCGGCTCCGGTTGCCCTCTGTGCCTGGGCACTTCGGGCCCCTGTCACTCCCCGGGAGTCTCATTTCTAGATGCCGCAGCCTGTTTGGGACCCAGAGTCCAGCAAAGCAGCAGCTTCCGCCCCTGCTCCCCGCTATAAGTTTTGTTTTGTTTTTGTTCAGTAGGGATATTTATTACATTTCTGAGTCTATTAATTAAATTTTAAAGCACATATAATTGGGGTATTTGAAGTGGACAGGAGAGCTTAAAAAGTGAGGGGAACCTGCATGATTCAGTCAGTTAAGCATCTGACTTCAGCTCAGGTCATGGTCTCACAGGTTCGTGAGTTCGAGCCCTGCGTCAGGCTCTGTGCTGACAGCTCAGAGCCTGGAGCCTGCTTCGGATTCTGTGTCTCCCTCTCTCTCTGCCCCTCCCCTGCGCATACTCTGTCTCTCTCTCTCTCTCTCAAGAATAAATAAACATTAAAAAAAAAAAAACAGGAAAAATGAACTCATAATGAATCTTGATCAGAAGTCCCTAAGTGATTTCACGTCCCAGAAGGAAGATCTCCCCAGCCTGGCCCCATGCCAGCCTTATATGCAGCGTCCACCTGCAGACTCACCAGAAACTTTCCCAAATCTGGGGAGGGCGGGGTTAACATGGAGAGAAAGCTCCCTGAAAAGCCCTGTGCTCTGATCACTGCACCTTAAAAGGCATGAACATCCGTATCCTACCTACCCTCAGCCTCCAAGCCCAGTACACGGGATATATTAATAACTGTGGGCCCAGCACCGTGAGCTTGGGACATAAATCAAGGTGCAACGTCAGTAGGGGCTTGGGCTCCTTCATTGCCACAGACCAGAGCTCCTGCAGAGGCCCTTGGCTGCAGCACAAGGGGTGTAGTCAGGCAACAAGATGTAAACTGTAAAGCTGAAGTCTGTTAGTACGGCCAACTCAAGGAGCTCCTCACCGTCTTTGGAAGCTCCACCTGTGTGCCCTCCCCCCACACCCGTGCTCACTCCCCCAACCTGTGCTCACTCCCCACCACCCGTGTACACCCCCCACGTGTACTTCCCCCACCTGCGTGCACTCCCCCCCCCGCACCTTTGTACGCTCCCATCCTCCACCTGTGTCACTCCCCCGACTGTGTGCACCCCTCACACCTGTGCTCACTCCCCCCGAGCTGTGCACACTCCCCCCATCTGTGTGCACCCCCCCACCTGTGCGAACTTCCCCCCTCCACCTGTGTGCACCCCCCCTCCACCTGTGCACACTCCCCCCCCCAACCTGTGCACTCCCCCTTACTTCTCTTTCACAAGCTCCCCACTTCCTCAGGGTGCTCTGCCTCCCATTCCTTCAGGGGGACACAGGGAACAGCACTCCCAACTTTATGTGCCCGTGGCTGCCAAAGCCGAATGTGGTCCTTTTCAGGGCCACGCATATTCCAAAAGGTGCCTCTGTTCCAACCAGAACTCTTCTGAATGGGAAGGATTGTAATCACTTGAAAGTGCAGTTGAGACACAGGACACTTGAGGACTTACAGGGTGGCAGGGAGAGGTGCTCTGGGGACAGGAGGCTCTTGCACCCGGCAGTGTAGGAATTACCTACTGTCCTGTGCCCAGAGCTGGAGAGGTGGAATGGGACTGTCCCTGTCCTTCACTGCCTCCTCCCCAGAATTAGTGAGACTGAACTAAAACAGCTGGTGGGGGCTGGGCTCTACCCCAGAAGCAAGCCACCAGCAGGCCCCCCCCAGGCAGGAGCTCGGGGCAGGCGCCCCTACAGTGTCAGACCGGTCCACCCCCCTCCGCTGTCCTCGCACTGCGACCCAAACAGTGCCTAGGTTTTATAAAATACGACTGGTTACAAAGTTTCCAAAATCTTCTTGGAAACTGGAAACCTTAAAGTTATACTAAGTTAAACGATGGATATTCATTAAATATCCAGACCGTTTCTAAGATAAAATACCGAAACACTTATAAACATAAATTTATCTACTTTTGGCTTCTTATTACAGACAAAAGAGACAAAAGATATGTGAGTCTGTTGGCAAATATGTTCTACATTTGGGAGGGAACCTGTACCATGAGGGAGCATATGCCTGTAGAAATTATGAAGTGATGTCTTCACAAAGTTGTTAATCTACTGCAGAATGTGTGTGTAACAACTAGTTCACAACTGCTTGCTTCCTGGTGTTCACTAGATATTACAGTTACGAGGCTTAAAGATTCTAATCTACGTAGGTAAGGGAAACTAAGAATAATTGGGGTAAAGAAATAAACTCTGTACATAAAGTACACAGGAAAGTATTACGTGTTTTGGGTAAGAAAATGTATTTAACGAATGAAAATGTGCCCTTATTAAAAGAAAAGAGCAATTTTGTCCTAGTTTAGGGGTTATCTAAAAGCTATTTCAAAATTTAAAGAACAGGAGAATTGGGCACGTGGGTGGCTCAGTTGGTTAAGCATCCGACTTCGGCTCAGGTCATGATCTCACGGTTTGTGGGTTCAAGTCCCGAGTCAGGCTCTGTGCTGATAGCTCAGAGCCTGGAGCCTGCTTTGGATTCTGTGTCTCCCCCTCTTTCTACCCCTATCCCGCTTGGCTCTGTCTCTCTCTGTCTCTCAAAAATAAATAAAAATGTTAAAAAAAAACACAGGAGAATAATACATAAAAAGAAAACAAGTATCAAAAGCTGGGGGAAAAAGAGAGTAACAGAGAAAATCTTGTGTTGTGTGGAAACTGGCTAAAATTAAATGAATTGATTACAAGGGTTTTTTTTAAGAGCTTTAATATCAAGAGTGTGCCTATGTAAAACTAGAATGTATTATTCTTTCTCTATTAAAAGGACAAAATTATCTTGGATTATTGTAAAAGACTGTTCTTTACGTGTTGAATAATTTGCCTAGAAAATAAAGATTATGTGCCTTGTCAAAATAACCCCCTGCACTTCCTGGTGTCATAATCAGGTCTTTGATTACTTAAGAAAGTTGAATCTTCTCAATAGTAAAAGAACTAAAGGTTTTGTTTTGTTTTTCAAACCAGGTAACTTTCTGGTCTGCCCTTGACATTTTTAAACGGTCACTCTGGTTAAATAGATAACCAAGTATTATTTCACAGTGACCTCTGATCATATTTAATCAAGTTTTAAACCTTTGGACATTTTTGATAACTTCCAAAAGTCAAATTCTACATGAAGTCTTTTTGATCTAGAACCAATATTGGAATTTTTCCAGAGGGTCTCTGGAAAATATCAAGAATTTGGGAGTGATATTAAATTATAATTAGGCCCACTGGACATGTTGGATTCCAGGAGAAGGAGTGTCAAACAAAAGTGATGTTTAACCTTCTTTAAGTTGTATTTGTACAGGTGTATGTTACTAATACAAGTATTTCAGAAGTTGTATAAAATTTCTAGAAATTTATCAATGTTCTTACTGTATGTATAATCCATCATAATTCCAATGTTTACTTTTTTTTTTCATGCTTATCGATTTGAGAGAGAGATAGAAAACAAGTAGGCGAGGAGCAGGGAGAGAGGGAGAAAGAGAATCCCAAGCAGGCTCTACACTGTCAGTGCAAAGCCTGACGCGGGGCTCAATCTCATGAACCATGAGATAGGAGGCTTAACGGACTGAGCTACCCAGGGGCCCCTCCAACGTTTACTTTAAAATGCTGTGTGCCTGAGAAATAACCAAATTTCCTTGTCAATTCACTCATTTTAAAAATTTCAACACATCTTTACCCATGGTCATTTTTAAGTCTCTGTCATCCTCAGACAAGTTGCTGTCTCACTCTGATCCTTCTCCCAGAACACCTGTGATCTGTCGTAGCAAGGACACTCCACGGTGGCGTCCCTCAAGCCCTGAGACCCTGCCACGTGACTGCGCAAGGATTTCCAGAATAAGAGAAGGCTGATGCGGTCACAAAACCTCTAACCCAGAATCAAGCAAAACAAAAAGTTAACTACATGGGTCTCAACAAACCGATGATGATGATAGTCATTTTTTAAACTTTTTGTTTGAAATATCACTGGCTCCTTTAAGATTTAAGGAAGCCCTTTTTTCTCCTTAAAAAAAAGTTTTTTTTAATGTTTTATTTATTTTTGAGACAGAGAGACAGAGCATGAGCAGGGGAGGGGCAGAGTGAGAAGGAGACATAGAATCCGAAGCAGGCTCCAGGCTCTGAGCTGTCAGCACAGAGCCCAACCTAGGGGGCTCGAACTCACGAACCGTGAGATCGTGACCTGAGCCAAAGTTGAATGCTTAACTGACTGAGCCACCCAGGCGCCCCCTTTTTTCTCTTCTTAAGCTATCTATAACTTACAGTAATCTGATAAATTATCTTTGTAAACAGGAATTAAAACATTTATGCTTTTCTCCCTGCCTGATCCCTCTGGAATCTGTAAACTCTTATTGAGTGTTCTTATTTCCATGGCAATATAATTTAATTGTATACACACACACACACACACACACATATATATATATACATATGCAATGTATATAATATTTCTATATAATACATATATATATATGCAAACTCATATGTTAAATAGTAATGCGTTGTCCTTATAAGAAAATATAATTTAAAACATTGATTACCAAAGCCTTGACTGGAATGTCATACTGGAGAATAATATGCATATAGAATCAGATATGACCACTTTTAAGGAACTAAAGTCGACTTTATCTAACCAATAAAGCCCCCCCAAAACCAGCCTGGTACCTTGCTTACAGGGTTTCCAGCCTTACGTGTAAGTAAGGAGGGATATTTTCTGGCAGATTTTAGGAAACTTAAGATATGAGTGCCATGTGATTTCACTTACATGTGGGATCTAAAAAGTAGAACAAAGGCACAAACAGAGTCTTAAAATCAGAGAACCTGCGGCTGCCAGAGGCTGGGAGGGGACAGGTGAAATAAAGAGGATTAAGAGGTAAAAACTTCCAGGCACAAAATGAGTAAGTGACAGAGTTGAAAAAGTACAGCATAGGGAATATAGCCAATATTACCGTGATAATGTTGTCTGGTGACCACACTTATGATGAGCGACGAGTAACGTCTAGAACTGGGGAATCACTATGTTGTAGACCTGAAAATAACACCGTATGTTAATTATAATTCAATAAAAAAATTAATTAATAAGAATATATATTGGGGACCACAGAAGAGAAGAATTCACCCAGATCTGTTGGTATTACAGGCAAAGAATGATGACAAGTCCTTGGCTTAGCTTCCCGGTCTAGAGAGACTTCAAAAGTCTAATCTGAGATTCTTTATTGAAAGTTCTGGTAAAGCAGACTTAAAAAGAGCCTATGTGACCAGTCAGTATTCTTGTTGCACTTACGTAAATTATCAGGCCAAGTGTAATGGGACTAGACTCACTTTACAAACACATTAATCCTACTGTGATCACATTTGACTGAAGTGGGGGTGACTGTAGAGAGAATATTGTGTTTCAGTACAGAACTGCAACACATTCATTATCAGATCCTAGACCTAGTCATTGTCTTTGAGGTTCTGTTATCCACCTATAAACTAGGCTGGGCCCTGAATTTTTCAGTTTCCTCCAATAGCTGGCGACAACTCTCCAAACTAATGTTTCCAATTTTCTCCCACCCTTCTGACTTGGAATTGCTAAAAAGGAAAACTTCCCTTTCTTCCCAACGCCCTAGAAACTGAAGCTGGACAACTTGGTACAAACCTCAGAGAAATCACTACACCGGTTCATATATGGACAGCTTTTCTTGTCTGCTACCGGGTGGACCGCTCAGGAACTTCACCAGAACACCCAATGCCATCACCGGTCACACCAACCACAAAGCAGGAATTCACTAGACTCACACCCACTCCACCATCTAAAGATGCTCCAAACCCAACATCCAGAAAAATCTCAACTGATCTCCCTCTAGACTAAAAAACAGAGTCTGGAGTTTGTCCTAATCATAAACTTTTCTTTCCTTAGAAATGCTTCTTGTTAAGTAGCTGACTGCCTGCACCACAGGGAGCCCTAGAAGAGATGTGAATAGACGAAGGGTTCCTTGGGGCTGGAGGTGGGCATTGGGGAATAGGAAGAGATTGATAAGGGTACAGGATTTCTTTTATGAGGTCATGAAAATATCCTAAAATCAGCTGTGGTGATGTTTGCACATATCTGTGAATATACCAAAAATCACTGAATTACCACCTGAAATGCAGATTCCTGGGCCTCCGCCCCAAAACTATGCACACGAATGTTGGTGGGGTGCGGGAGAGTTCAGGGTTTGGTGAAAAATGTCACCAGATGTCACCAAATGTCAGGGTTTGGTGAGGATTGTCCACACCCTCCCTCGAAGTTGTACCTTGCTTTCTGCATTCAACAGAAGTTCTGCTCTGTGGTTTTATTACGAATATTGGTTTTTGTGGAAGAAAAAGCGAATATGGACAAGCACGCTGTTATATGTCGTAGCTCACCCGCTCGGAGCAGCCGTGGGGGCCTCAAGTCCACACCCGACTCCACCACTCACGCAGCACAACTGCATTCCAGGCACTGCAGAAACTACTGGAAAATCCTGCAGATCTCACCTCTGTCAGGTGGAGACGATGAGCATCTAGCACACCTGAAGTGGCTCATCTCAAGGGCCACCCGGGCATCTGCCCTGCCCACCTGGCACACCGGCACGGCACACGCTCTCCTTAGACAAACACAGTCCGGCACCCTGTCCCCTAGACTCCGGATGTCGGAGGTCTACTCTCCATTCTTCCTAGTTTGGGATCCACTGGGCTGGAGTTCCGCAGCCTCTAGAAATTCCCCTGGACCTCAAAGGAAAGGGGAAGAGAAGGTCTCATCAAGGCCCTCAGCTGCCCAAACTAGAGATCTCTCTGCAAACTGCCTGGCTGTGCTCCCACCGCCACCCGCATAAAAGACAAGGCTGGCATAGTGGGCCGATTCACATTTGGAAAACAAAGGTGCTTCAGAGATATTCATTCAATCTGAAGGCAGAGGAAGGAACAAGGCATCTCATGCGCACAGATAAAGGGATGAAGTAGGGGCCCGGAAGTCATCTGACGTTCCTGAAGGCCATCAGGGCAGCTCAGGCTTCGTGACAAAACAGGTGCTTCACCGCGTACGTGTGGAGGGGCTGACCTGTGAGCGGGAGCAAGTGCGTGTACCCAAGGCCAGCAGAGCTGACACAGAGGCAGGGAACACATCCTACGACGTTGGCCAGGTATGGGAGCCCCTGCTCTGTCATCACGGGCCCTCAGGAGGAATGTTACGTATGAGCTAGACCAGCATCGCGGGCCCCGAGGTAGCCTGCTCGGGCTGTCACAAGGAGGTTCCACAGGCCGGTGGATGCAACAAGAGAAACCTGTTCTCCCCCAGTCCCAGAGGCTGGGAGTCCAAGATCAAGGTGTGGGCACAGTTGGTTCCTTCTAAGGGCTGGAAGGGAGAAAATCTTCCCGGCCTCTCAGCTTCTGCTCCTTGCTGGTGGCTGGTGTTCCTCATCTTGCAAACACATCACCCAATCTCTGCCCTTACCTGCACACGCCCTTCTCCCTGTGTGCGTGTCTGTGTTCAAATGTCCCTCTTTCATAAGGTCATCAGTCCCATGGGATTAGGGCCCACCTACTCCAGTATGGCCTTGTCATAATTGATTGCATCTGCGAAGACCCTATTTCCTAATAAGGTCAAGTTCTGAGGTAATGGGAATTAGGACTCCACTGTAAGAATTTTGCAGGGGGACACAATTCAACCGCTAACAGGCTATGTCTCCAAACCACCTCAAGATATCTTTCTTTTTATTTTTTTAATGTTTATTTATTTTTGAGAGAGAAAGACAGAGCGTGAGCAAGGGAGGGGCAAAGAGAAAGGGAGACACAGAATCCAAAGCAGGCTCCAGGCTCTGAGCTGTCAGCACAGAGCCTGATATGGGGCTCACATTCACGGACCGTGAGATCATGACCTGAGTCGAAGTCGGACGCTTAACCAACTGAGCCACCCAGGCGCCCTGAGAGATCTTTCCAAACACACCAGACTGTGAATCCAAATCTCCAAGGGTTGTCCTGGTCAAGGTTGGTCCCTGATCTCTCCCCACGCACGGTTGGGGCCACAGGACCATCTGCACCACACATCTGGCTCAACGTCCACACTGTTCCCTTTCAAGCAGGCTTTGGCCATGACCATCTGTTACTCCAAGGAACTTCTCTTCTTACTAAATAACTGTTCAAGCTGCACATTGAAGCAGTCTGTCCACCAAGGCCATTTCAAACACAGGTCAGTGGAATTCTGCAAACCATCTTTCTATGCATCACTCCATATAGGGGCTGTTGTCTTACGACAGATTGACAGGTTCTCCTAGACGCAGGTGATTTATGATGCTGACTGTGAACCTGGTTGGTCACGGACGGTACCAGGCTCCACTGACTGTCCGAGTCGGCCCACAGTCACGTGTTGATGGGAAACGGTGGAAAGGAAAAGAAAGGAAGGCGTGAACAACGTTGGATGAGGCTTGCTTCCTGATCCCCACACAGCAGGCTCCCTGAAGCCGCAGGGACTGATGCAGATGTTAAAGTCCCCTCAGAAAACTGAGTTAACAAAGTGTGTCCCACGGATCCTTCCTCTATCTGATGCCACGCAGTCTATTTTTCTGATTTCCTTGGGACAAATGTGATGGCACACCTACAGAGTGACGGGAATTTCAGCAGGCACATTTCCTGGCCCTGGTGCAGTTACAAGTGGCCACGTGACCCCTCCCGAGAGTCAGAGGCACGTGGAAGGAACACGGGTGAACTCTGGATTGTGCCTGAAAGCCCAGGCTGAAGTGCGGGGGGCACCGGAGCAGCCACCAGGGGCCGTGACGGGACAGAGCAGCGGGAAGCGGGCCCCCAGTGACAGAAGAGCTGCCAGCAGCCCGGCCTACCCGTGCAGACCTTACGAGGACAAACGTGGACACGGTCGTCGTGGCGAAGCCTCCAGTCCCAGTTGCCCGGCCTATGTCCTCACTAATACACGTGGTAAGGATTCTGACACGTCTGTCATCTTCTCCTGACACTGTTACCACAAGGAACGGGCAGACCGAACTTGACCTTCCCTCCGTTACGCGGAGACGCTCCAGTCCCTTCAGGTTCAGGTCTGAGGAGCTCCTCTCAGCTCGTGGCCTTCCGGGTCAAGGATGTGGCCCTGTAAGTGCTAGCTTTTTCTACAGGAGACCAGCCAGGCGGTTGTGTTTTTGTTGGTGGAGTAAGACAGTACGGACAAGCTTTGATTTCTGCAGTTCGGAGGCCTCCCCAGATGCAGAACAACTTCTGGAATGCTCACTGATGAACGCCATCCCCTCCGCACCACATGGGGCTCTACCCCCCGACTAGAAACCAGAGCTAAAGCGCAAAGGCCCGGAGCGAGGTGGCTTAGAGGGCCGAGCCGCACAAGTGTCCACGGTGAGTGAGTGGCCTCAGAGTCTGTCCTCGGAAGAGCCTCACAAAGGGGTATGGATGGGCCGGGGGAAGGTGAACAGGGGGGAACCCAGACCCGAGGGCTCTGCGGAGGAGAACCCAAGGAGTGAGGGTGAGAGAGGCCGCGGGGCTCAACGAACCACATCTGGTGTCACCAGTCCGCTCTCCTCGTGTGGGTGGGCAAGGAGCCCCTCCCCCCACCATGAGCCCACATAGCCACCCACACCCCCTGCATAGGACGGCGTGCTCTGCCAGTGAGGGCAGGGGCAGGGACTCTCCCAGACGCTTCATTTTTACTTTTTATTTAGCAGCACATACTGAGAACAACGAATCATTCCACTTAGGCTTAGGTTTTGAGGAATCATAATGAAGAGAAGACAGGAAACACTAGTCACGGTTTAAGGTCTCGAGAAAGGACAGAACCGCACAACAGTGAGGGATCAGAAAGGGTGGCCCCCCGATTAATATCCTGAGTGCGCACGAGCCTGAGTCAGGAAGCAGAGATGGGACAGAAAGCACCCAGACCTCTGTTCAGCCCAACTGGATGCCAACCAGAACCTCCCACAGAACGTGTGCTTTCAGATCTTGGCTATTTTCCAGAGCCCCTCACACTGACCACTTCTGAGAACTCAGCTGTCATCCAGTCTGTTACCGACAAGAGGGAAAGGAGAGAGACGGGCTTTGCTCTCCTCAGCGATCAGAAGAGAGCACGGGGCGGGGGCAGAGGGCGGGACTCCTCCGGCAGTGCTCCGGGGAAGACGGGCCGTCTCACTTCTCCAGCTGAGACACCTCATACAGGTACGCAGCCAGCATCTTGGTTCCTTCTATGTAGTTAAGCCTAACGGAGAAGAACAAGCCATCGTGTCGGCTGGTGTCCAGAGGTCCAGGCGTGCACACGGCATTTTCTGGGACGCCCACCGTCCTGCCCTGGTTTTTAGTTCCGCTGGCCTCTAGAACCTGGTTCTCGAGTGCAGGGTCCAGTCCAACCGCTCCTCTAGGGACCAGTCCTGGCCCGGCCTCACAGAGTATAGGGGGCCTCACCCAGGACTTGATAAGAAAAGCCTTACTTTGATCACAGCTCCTCCTTTTGTGTGTTGGATAAGAGGCTTCCAACTTGTGCCCTGACACCCAGGTCTCTGGCCCCTCCTTCTGCCCTCCGAGCAGGGTCTCGCCTCTGTTTTCGCCCCTGACTAGCCCACCCCCGTTACCCCGAAATGCCCACGGGTCATCCCTGCCTGGAGCGCTCCTCACTGCCACTAACCCAGAGACCACCTTCCATCCCTGTTGGTTAAAAGAGCCCCCGGCACATCTGCATAAGCCAGGGACACATAAAAGGGGCTCAGGAGCACAGCCGGCAACGACACTGGGATTTTCCAAACAGGAAAAGGGCGGAGGTTCTTTAGGAGCCAGAGATGAAGTCCTGAGATCAACACACACCACCGGCTGAGCCTCCTGGGGAAGACCCACCACCTCCAGGAGCACCCCCCCCCCCCCGCCTCTCCCCCGAAGTGTTCACTCCCCTGCAGGCGGGGGGCCATAGAAACCGCCCCCTCCTGCTCTGCTACAGGACAGGAGGAGGCGGGGAGCGAGGAGGCAGCCATGAGGACACGAACCCAGGTTCAGGACGAGGACCCAGAGCCTCACCTGTTGAGTTTCTCGTTCTGGGAGTGGGCGCCATCATCGGCTGAGCCCACAGGCAGCAGCATAACATTCTTCCCTGTGGCTTCCTGAAAGGTCAAAGTCACAGGAATACTGCCACCTTCCCTGGTCAAGTCCGGCTCGACACCAAACACTGGGGGAGAACAGAAGGAGAGATGGTGAGGCAGGGCGCCCGCCGCAGATGCAGGGTCCGGACCCTGTGTGTGGCCTGCAGCCGGCAGCCTGGCTCTCAAGGTCGGCTGGTGGCAGGGCCCCGCCCACACACGGCCTCCCCTCGGGGCCCTTGCTTGCGTCCCCAGAGAGAAGTCTGACCTGTTTTCAGGGCTCTTCTCCCAGCCATGTAATGAGGGTGATTGAAGTCCGACACCCAGGGTTTCCCACCGTGGCCCATGTACACCTTGAACTTGTTGGGGCTGTGCAGTTCAGCAAATTTCTTTGTCAGGTAGCTAGTAACCTGAACCACAAATGAGAGACACAATGTACTATTAGCCTGGCGTCTGATCCAGTGCTAGAGATTTACTCTACAGTGGTCTACAGTGAGTCTACGATGGGCCGATGACAAGCCTACAGAGGTCCACAGCTAGTCTACACAAGCCTAGCACACGTCTACAGTGCTAGAGCCTGCAGACTCTACTAGTCTACGAAGAGCCAGAGTGGGTCTCATTTTCTGCTGCTAAATGCTGAGCATAACTGCGATAACAAAAAATGGATTTTATCCAGAAACAAAACCCAGCCATTTGAAGGTAAAAGGTAAGCTTTAATTTCAAGCAATTCACCCTTTACATAGATGTTCCCAAATGATAACACTTCAATCAAGGCTTTACGAAGTCTCTTGGTTTGCTTTATGATAATAATCACATCTAGACCAAAAGTGGAGACCGCGGAACACCCGATGGCAATCTCAGTCCTCAGTTACCTGCAGGAAATCTTCCTGGATGAGGTGGGGCCACTACTCCCCAAATCTGCCCCCTCTGGAATTCTCCCCTTCCAGAATCTTGCCCTTCCGCTCCTCACCACAGCCCAGACACAGCTCCTGCGGATCCCTCACCCAACATACTCGGCCCAGTCAGCATCGGATCTGAAGCCTTAGGATGAGGTCAGAGGTCAGGTTTTAGCATGCCTCAGCAGTGACAAAGGTCACATGTGAGGCTTTTTATATGGCCTTTAATCTTTCATCAGTTTCTGAACTGCTTATTCAGTAATTACAGAGTTGGCAAGAGTCAAGAAGCAGGAAGTGTGGGTCTGGAGTTTGTATCTTTAGCTGCTCAGTGCCCTACTGGGAATCTTCACCCCCGGAGTCTCCAAAGAGGCAGAAGCCCCCCTCCCGGCGTCCCAGCTCCCTCACATGCCTGCTCGCTCACAACTTCAGGAGTCATGTTCGGCACGAGCCTGATGGAGAACTTGCCCACCACTTTCCTAGGGATCACAGTCTTGGCCCCCGACCCAGAAAAGGCGCCTTCGATCCCGTGGAGGGAGAGGGACGGGTACCGCCATCTGTGCATCAGGATGTCTTTCTGCAAAAACAGCAAAGTGGGGCAGGTGACAGCACTGCCTACTTACGAAGGAAACGCCAATGTCATCTGGAAGTCGCCCGTAGTCACTGGCCAGCCCGGGGTGGGCACAATCACAGGCGGGAGGTACAGACCCTAGAGGGCTGACGGATGAGCCCGCCCCAGTGCGCTCTGGTACCCGCTGTGACACAGCACAAGGGGACTGTGCCACTCTGAACGGCCTCGAGGGTGGCATCTCCATGCCTCCTCGTGGCTCTATGCTGCTGCAGACTAGAAGAGCCACGGGGTTCCCGCCAGCCCCGCAGAATGCAGGGGTAAGCCGTAGTCCCACAGACATCAGAAGCATCAGGAACCGGGAGGAAGAGGGCAGCACGACGCAGGCCATCTGTGAGCCCCGAGGCCCTGGGCCCACAGGGCACAGAATGCAGCCATGGTTCCTACTGGAGAGCAAAGCCAGGACCGTCCACTGTCTCCTGGGCCCAGTGACCACAGACAAACATCGTCCCTCTGCCAAGGGGACTGGCACAAAGCAGCCCCCATCTCCCAAACGTATGACGGGTACCACAGACACGCAGCCACCTGAACAAGCACCTGGCAGAGAGGAACCTGACAGGGTCCCCGGGGCTCCTCAGTGACAGCCACCTAATGCGTGGACTTCCTGTCTGTGACCAGGTGATACCTGGCCCTAAGGCAAACTGCTTTCATAAACACAGACCCTAACCGGAAGGCGGCAGGAGGAAACAGAAATCTGCTCAGAGCCCCACTTTTCCAGGCTCTCCCCCACCCCCCCAGACTAATGTCCCCTGGCCTCAGGACCCAACCGCCAGCTGCCCCGCCTCCGCTCTGACCCACTGACTCTGGGGTGCCTGTGCCCAAGGTGCCTCTGCGCCCCTCCCGTCCCCACGACACCAGCTGCAGGCTCCCCCCTGCAGCAGCACGACTGGTCTCCCCACCCCACGGCCCCAGCTCCAAACCCATAGAGCCTCTGCCAGTCTGCCCTCAAGTGAGGTCTGATCAGCCTGTACTCTGCCCAAAACAACCGCATCCGTCATCTTCCTGGAGAGCACGTGAGCTCCTCAGCGCATCACAGGCCTGCTCGCCCGGCCTTCTCCGTCCTCCTCTGGCCAGCCCTCCCCCCCGACAGCTTGCCTCGCTCATGCCCTGCTCTGCCGCTCACCCCTCGGGCCTCACCCCTCCCAGGTGCACTGCGCTGCAGACCTCGGAGTGGCCTCCACACCCTTTCACGCTCCCTCACCCATCTGTCTCCTGGAGAGGTGAAACTCATGGGCTGAGCCTGGCCACACTCCTCGTGCAACCCGGGGTCCGTTGCTGCAGTCCAACTCACGTTGGCTAAATCAGATGTACCCCGACTAAGAAGAAGAAACACGGTAACACGGTTTTCTCCTAAGAGTTAAGTGACCATTCTGTGCAAACAGTTTCCACCATGGCACCCGGCTATCAGGTATGCCTTGGGTCATCCCTGGGCCCAGAGGTAAAAATTATCCAACAAATGCAAATAAGGCAAAAGCCCTGCCACTATGTGTTCTCCGTGCACATTCTCTAGCTCCTAAGTCGTCAAAAGCCATCGTGTGACTTTTTTAAAAACCTCCTAATTCCAAGCCCGAAAATGTGCCGCTTTCCAGCATCTGCACCAACCGAGGGCTCCAGGACACAAGAACCTGTCCAGGTCTTTGCCAGCACCTCGGGCTCCTTCCCACCGGGGTCCCCTGGGCAGGGCATGTCGGGAGGCCTTGCGGATGGATGGGCTGAGGCGGTGGGGGGTGGGGGACAGCACCTTGCATCCGTGCAGCAGAGTCTCTGCCCCCACGTCCCTGGTGTACTCGTCCAGGTCAAAGTCGATCTTGTCGTAGAGTGCCAGCTCCTCCTCGGTCACGGGGGCCACCGCCTCACTGATGCCTGGGATGAGGATCTTTCCCTTCTTGTCCATCAGAGAGCCTGGAAGGGCACACAGAGGAGGAGCGCTCGGCGGGCAGGCAGGCAGCTCCCACAGGGCGGTGCTCGCCGCGGGAGTCTGTCCGCCCAGCCACGGGCCGAGGAGGACCGTCTTCCGGGCACGTGTGAGGGAGCGCTCAAGCACCATCTAGGCACGTGTGATCATCGATAGTTCAAATAGCTCAACAACGCAGTGAGGTGAGCAGCATCACCTTCCCATTTTAACGCAAGGACACCGAGACGCCGAAGGGCAGGTGACGCGTCCACAGTCACAGACCAGGATACACACAGAGCAGACTGCCTCCAGCAGGCTCCCCGTAAAAGCCACTACGCTAGCCAACAGTTCTTTTTTAATACATGTTCCACAAGAAACTAGCTGCTCCCAAGCTAAGGAGGAAGACAAGCAGGGGCACCTGGGTGGCTCAGGCGGGTGAACGTCCGACTCTGGGCTTCAGCTCAGGTCTGATCTCATGGTTTGTGAGGTCGAGCCCCACGTTAGGCTCTGCGCTGACAGCTCAGAACCTGTTTAGGATTCTCCCTCTCTCCCCTTCTCCCTCCACCACTCCCCTGCTCACGCTCTGTCTCTCCCTCTCCAAATAAATTTAAAAACTTAAAAAAAAATTTATATAAAAAAGGAGGAGGAAGACAAGTAGAACAGAGTAGACTCTAGTCCCAGGAAGGAGAGGCTGACAGGGAAGGAGACAGAACTTAACTGAATCATGGGTGAGGCAAAGCCACATCCAGCCTCAAACCGGCAGGACACCGGGACTGGGCTGGGCCTCGCTCCCCGTTCCCACAGAGCTGAGAGCACAGGAGCCCTCGCTGGGCCGCTAAGGTATAAAACACGCTGAGGGGGTGCCCTCCGAGGGGCGGGAAACACAGCCATGTCCAGCGGAAGGATGGTCAAGTGATCCTAAGGCACGGCTCCCACAGGGCTTGGCGAAGCCAGGGTCTGCCCCAGTCGGGTCTCAGGGGCCAGGCAGGCAACACTGGAGGGGGTCAAGGGAGACAGCGGCAGAAATGAAGCGTGTCCATCTTTTAAAGGAACAGGGAGCAGCGGGAGGGAGCAAGAGGGAAAGAGAGGAAAGTGGACCACAAAGGGTGGTGACAAGCCACCAAATGCGGGGGACAGCCTGGAAACAAGGCCCCTCCAACTTCTCTCCCACGTCAGCAGGGAGTGGCGGGAAGCGTGCTCACCCATCAGCAAGATGAGATCTGTCATGGCCTCGTGCACCGAGCCTCCGTACACGCCAGAATGCAGGTCTCTGTCGCTGCACTCGACCTGCACGGACACAAGAGACCCCTCCACTTGCGGCTCGGTGGGAGCTCATCCTCAGCACGCGACAGTCACGAGACCCGACAGTTTTCAAGACTGCGACCTGCTCCCTCCAGGAGCAAAGCAAGGCATTTCCCAAATGACACCACTCCGGGCCACGTTGGCCACGGGTGGGGGGAGCGCCGCCGGCCAGCTCCCTGAGCACCCAGAGCCCTCTCCCGAGGCTTCGCAGGGACCCCGGGCCTTTCTGCTGACAGGGAACACCAACACGAACAGCAGCGGCAAGGCCCTTGAGCCTGAGGACCCGGGACCAGACCCCGCCCAGACCCCGCCCGCCGCACCTCCACCCCCCCCCACTCACGTGCGGGCAGGGGCAGGTTTCAGGCCTCGCCAGGCCCGCGCCTCCACACCTGTAGAGCGGTGAGGTGGCAGCATCTGGCTGTCGGCCAGAGGGTCCTTGCTCCGGCCACCCGTGAAGCAGGCCGGGGAGACCGAGCGCTCAGGGCAGCAGTGATGGCCGCTCTGGCATCTTCGGCCCACAAAGCACTCCCTCACGGGAACCAACCCGTTCACCCCGCGCGCCAGGCAGCTCATCCATCCGCGGATGGGACCCGGGCTCAGCTGCCCGCCCCGCCCCTGCGCCCGGCGGCTTCGGCGGCTTCGGCGGCTTCGGCGGCTTCGGCGTCTAGTGAAACGACCCAGTTCCCTCAAGACCTCCGTTCCAGGCAGGGCCTGAGGGGACATCTTGACTTTTCAAAGTCTTTGAAAAATGCTTTGCACGAGCCAATCTTCCTAAACGAGCTACCAGTTATCTCTCCTCGACTGCTCCGAGGCGATCCTGCAAACACCCCCTAGCTGCAAGTTGGGTGAAACGGCCTTGCGAGCGCCGTCCGCGCCCGGAGAAGCGCCAAGTCGTGTCGCGTTAACAACGAGACGCCGAGAAGGCTCTGTGCTCCTCCATCACGCGCATGGCGCCCTTCCTGGGACCCACGCCCCGGGGGCTTCGCAAGGGCAGGGGGGCCTACGGGTTGGGAAGAAACACCACAAACACGTAGAGCTCTACACGATACCTCAATGAAAAAGTAGCAAATGCCCCTGAGACCGTATGTGATGCACGGCTTCTTCTTTCCCAGCCAGTAGTTGTCAGAAATGCACACGTAGTCCACGTCTTTAAAGAATGTGTCCTTCCGCGAAAATATCAGCTCATCCAGGCCTTCCGAGCCCGACTCCTCCATGCCCTCTAGACAGAATCGGACGTTAACCGGGATCTCCTGTGGGCGGAAAACGAGCACTGGGAGGCATTCAGCTCTCAGGCGCTGGTTCTTCTTAGACACAAAAGGCCGAAGTCACCGGACGCTTTGCAATCACAAATCTCCAATACTCAACTTCCCCCAGACCCACCACTCGGGCAGGCTGTGTGTGCCCTGCAGCCACCCTCCGCCCTCGGGTGCCGGGCTGTCAGGGGACAAGCACGGACCCAGCCAGCCCCACACGGAGGACTCCTTCCGAGGATGCCACAGTGCGGCCACACTTCCTATTCCCGGGGACGTCTGCGCTCACCCAGCGTGAATCAGGCGCCTCCAGGGAAGCCTGAGCTGCTCTCTCTACGACACAGGCCGTGACACAGAGAAAGCCAGTCTCCATGGCGTCAGTCACCAGTCACCACCCGCGCACTGTTCCCATTCACAGGTGCTCTGCACTAGGACCCCCGCTCTCCACACGCTGACAGGCCCTTTCCCCGAAGAGCGGACGGTAACCGTAAGACGTTGCCTCCCTGACGCCTGCTCTACGGTTTTCCAGGTCTCCCCAGCGCTGTGCAGTGAGGAAGGCGGCCCTTCCACAGATGGGAAAATGAAGCGGCCTCCAAGCAACGCGACCCGCCAAAGGTCACACAGGCTACAAAACGGCAGAGCCCCACGTGGATGCAAATCCGTGGAGTCCTGGTTCCGAACTGCCCCCAAACAGCACTCTGCACCAGCTACCTCGCTTCCCCTGCTTCTGTCTCTCAAATGAAATCTTTCCTGGGACGTTGGCAGGTGGAACGACTGTCAGGTGGCGCTGCTCCGGCAGCCGCACACGGCCACGCTCCCCGCGGTCACCCCCAGATCCCGAAGGACCCCGGAGGAAGGAGAGCCTTTCCAGTCCCGAGCCCAGCCAGTCAGAGGCTCTGGGCCTCAGCTCCCTCCTGTGCAAAATGACACCTTGGACCAGGGAGTCCCAGACCCTTCCCAGATGTACCATTCTACCCTCTGACAAAAATGCTTCTCTCATTGTTCTCGTTTTATCATGACACGAGATAAACCAAGCCACAAAAACGCTCTATATACACTGATCGAGATTAGGTTAAAAACAGTTGAAAAGATCAAAAAGTAACAAAACAAAAAACTTTGGACAGCTGAGATTCTAGGACCTTTTTCCTCTCTACTTTTCTAAACTTTAGACAAGGAGAAGGTATTTCACAGTTAAGGAAATATATTTCAAAAGCTAAAAATTTCTCAGGAAGATAAAAACCACCCTGAGAGAGACAGGGGTTGCCCACGACCACAGAGCCCAAGTCACGGCCCGTCGGTGAGCCCTCTCAGAGATGGAACCTACAGCTGAAAACTCAAAGTTCAGGTGCTGGCTGGATTCCTGCTGAGTCATCAGGAGTATGACCTCTGAACAACTGTAAAACCATTAACAATTCCTAAAGCTGGAAAACAACCTATAATCTTAAACCTGATCCAACTGCTGATGCGGTCTTGGGGAACCTTGCTTTCTCCGATCCCGGTAACCTTCGATCTTCACAGGCGGTTCTAGAAACAGACAGCCCTGCTTTGTACCGCTCTGAAGGAGCCAGTGAGACATGGCTCAAGTACCTGATTCGTTTTCTGGAAGGCTTCCAGGGCATTCAGCCAGCCGGCCACCGGCCCCTTATCATCGGTTGCGCCTCTCCCATACAATTTGCCTAGAACAGCAATCAGCAAATTCAGTTACAATCACAATGAAATAGAAAAGAAAGTGCATTTCTGGAGCTCATCTGATACCATCTTCGCGCACCACACGCAGCCCCTCTTCAAACCAGGCGCCCTGTTTTCGTTCTATCAAAAGCCCCACGTCTCCATCCGAAATTACATTAGGATTCGCTATGATCTAAGAGCAAGCCACGTGGACGCCCCCACGCTCCCCTCCCCTTCTTCCGCAGACACAGCAGTTAGCGCTCACGTTCCTCCTGACCCGGGGCGTGGACTGCAGGCCCAGCCCCAGGAGGTCACTACCAGCCGGCCAGCTACTTAAAATCTACTTCCATGACCACCGGGCAGCAGTAAGGGTAGGCAAAGTGGTCATATGTAGGACCCACGGTGCACCATCATCGAGAGAGAGCTGTCTCCCTCAACCTCATTTGGTAAAGGAAGGAACATGTTTACTCTTCACTTCTCCAGGCCATCACTTGGAAAACCAGAGGACACAGTATTGCCTCTCCTCTGTGAAATCAGTCACAGGACCAACCCCCCCCCCCCTCCCCGCTGCACACTCACTCCTGGGACCCCTTACAGAGGGAAGTGGCTGGGCTGGGCACTGCCTGCCACCACGGACACTGGGGAATCAAGCTCAGACCCTCCTCCTGCCCCTGTCACACGGTGTGGAGCTCGGCACAGGGAGACCAGGACAGAGGAAGGACGGCAGCCCAGCGAGGGCGGGCTGAGGCTCAGCCCCTCTCTGGCCTGTTCTGTGGTGAGCAGTCAGTTCTCTGACTTCCTCATCCTCGGCTTGCTTTTAATGTTGGACACGTCAACGTGACCACCCTGAAGCGGCGTGAGGCTTCAAGCCATCACCACCCTGGGAATTTCTTTTTATCAACTAAACCGGCTTTTCGCAACAGCCGCAGAGCCCTCCTGAAAAGCATCCTTGTTCCCACGACAAGCACTGACTGCATCACTCCAACGAGCCAGAATGCGCTGGACAGAGGTGCACGGAGGCGCCGTGCTCCCTCCCTCCAGGCCCCGGCCCCGACGAGGCGACACAGGTCACCACCAGCTGACCACAAGGTGAGGAGCTGGTGCAGCTTCACCCATGCCCGGGACTCCGCTGAGGACACCACTCTGTGTGTCAGAACCGGGGACAGGCTGAGTGGGAGGCCTCACACGCCAGCGCCGATGCACAAGCAGGTGTTCCTGTGGCGCAGGTGAGGAGCCATGAGGGGGAGACGGTGGGGGAGGCCGAAGAGCCACGGAGTCTCCCGAGAGGTGTCGGGACAGACACATCATGCTTCGGTCATCACGTGGCAGGAAGAAGAGGGGGGCAGGACCCACAACGTCAACAAGCCATGGGAGAGTGTTCAACAGGGGAAGAGCGGTGGCCGGGGAGAAGGCCCAGCAGGCACCGGGGCGTGCACAAGCAGGGGGGGACTGGCCAGGTTTCCGGTGCGTGTGGCGGGGGAGACGGTGACAGAGGAAACAAGGGGGAAGGGCAGGCCGGAGAGCAAAGACACGGACTTGTGTTCCGGACAGTGGCAAGCGGAACGGCCCGCAGACGCGTGGGTCTGACGCTCGAGAGAAGCCGAACGGCAAGTCACAACTGCACCGCGATAGTGACGGCCATGCGGAACTGGGTCTCCTCAGAGACGCTGCTCTAAGTGAAAAGGTTCCTCAAGTGTGCACAGTAATGAACACGGCTGACACTGAGCCGGGAAAAGGTCTGAACAGAAACTAAACGCATCCAGTGAGAAGGGCTCTGATGAAAGATGGTCTGGACTTTGCCCCAGGGGGCCGGGTACAAATGAAGGGGCTTTTTCCTCTGGCCAGAGATGGCCAAGTATGCAGACAGGGAAGCTCAGGAATGAGTGAACGAAGAACCTTTATACCGGACAGGGACAGGAAGAAAGAGGCCGGCCTGAGGTGGGTCCTCGGTAAAGACGGTCCAGTGCCTGTGGGCACGTGGCCGGGGCGGCACCCATTGACTATTACTGAGTGACTGTTATGTCCCTTGCCACGGGAGGCAGGGCTTGGGCAAAGACCAGTGCTTCCCTACTGTCCCAGCGCACAGCTGCTGAAACACACCTGGGAAGCAGCCGCATGCCGGGTTAGGTATCAGACTGCAGGTTTTTGAGGGCTGCAAGCCTGAATTCAGAACACGTTCTCTGAGAAAATATCAGCAAGGGAAGAAGTCCGACAGACCCCAGGCTACAAATACTCCTCTCCACGAGGACAGGTAAGCTTTCTGATGTTTCAATGACTGGTGCACATGTGCGAAACTTCCGGAACCCAATTGCTAGGTGATGTGAACACGACTTGCTCTGGAAAGAAAACAAGTTATCTTTCTGAGGCAAGAGAGTAGAGAGGCTTCTCCAGATGCTTCCCCTGCTAGAGGAAAGCGTCCCTCACCGTCGCGTTCCACCAGGGTGAAGGGTTCGCTATCCCAGCCGTCCTCGAGGGCTGCCGGCTGCACGTCCAGATGTCCGTAAATACACACGGTTTTCTTCCGGGGGTCGGAGCCCAGCTTGCCGAGTAAAATGGGAGGAAGTGGTATCTCGGACCCATCAGGGAGCTAAGAGACGAGAAGGAAGCAACAGAGGACAGCCATTGTTTCAAAAATTCGGTGCTTATGGGAGATACCATTAAAGTACCTTGAGAATTTTTATCTGTTCTTATCAACCTTCATTGTAGAGTTTAAGAACACATTGTTCAATTGCATCAGTTAAAAACAAATTACTTTCCCATAATCCACAGTACTTAGGCCACATAATGTTTACCAACCGCAGGGAGTTTGGTGAATATTTCAAAGCTGACTTTTTTAAATGTCTATATTGACAAAACATATTATGAAGGCCATGCTTGGGATACAACTTTGCTCATTATTTTCCAAAATAACGGATGAAAACTACTACCGTCTTCAAGCAGGAGACAGGTTTGAAATTCCGCACGTGGGTCACAGTTATGCACAGGAAAGGATGCAGACCAGGACAGAAGGGAACGGAATTCACAGCAAGTCATATTCACGCGGGCAGTGGGAGCTGGAGCCCCCTCTCGGCTCCCTCCCAAGCCTAATCGGTGTCCCACAGCCTCGCAAGAACGGGGGACAGGGTATCAGTCACGGCACTAAGTGGACACGTCCTTGGGGGCCATGCCAGGCTGCTGGAATTCTTGTACGATTTGTCTTTTTGTCTTTCCAGTGCACTACGCTCATAAATGCTCAACTCTCAACTCGTAACTCTTGGCAACCCTGCAGTACCCATGCGCAGCCTGGGAACCAAGGTCACTTACCCACATGAACCGCCCCCAGGGCAGGGTTCACGCACCAGTACGGAAGGACAGCCACAGCCACGAGAGGCAAAGAATCGTTCCTCAGACTCACCACCCTGGTCACACGTGACGTGTGACACTAGTTGCATCCGGCCCTCAGCTGGCCTCAGAAAAATAATGACTTTCAAATGACAGATTTTCTCTAAATAAATTTCTACTCAGTATAGCTGAAATGCTCAATAGTTTACCATTCTCAAGGATGCCATTTGGGCCCATAGATCAATTCATACCGAAATTCATGTTGCAAGTTGCAAACTCTGTCGGGATGTCCCTAACTTCCCAGAACGTGAAAGAATAAAGTCTGGCTGAGAAACACAGTCCAGGGTTTACGGGGATACCATGTTATCCTCTACCAGAGAACCTGCCTGGGCAGAAGCCTCCGACAAGGACCGCACGTGTCTCCCCACTCCTGCCCCAGCCCCACAGCCACCACGTGGCTCCAGCTCCCAGCCCTCAGGCTCATCGCACCGGCACCCAGCGGGTTGCATTCCGTCCTGTGCACTTTGTTCACTTCTTCCCTCACGCCACTTCTTGCTCAGGGACCATGACTGTTCCATTTCCTGAGCACTTCTGTCTGGAGGTCAGGCCCTCGGTGACC
This sequence comes from Prionailurus viverrinus, assembly GCF_022837055.1. NCBI lineage: Eukaryota > Metazoa > Chordata > Mammalia > Carnivora > Felidae > Prionailurus > Prionailurus viverrinus. Next base: position 91,425,560 of record NC_062572.1, on the reverse strand, counting down.
AGGTCCCCCACAGCTACCGGCCAGGCACCCTTCCCATCCCACCGCCCAGGCAGCAGACGGGCCCGACATGACGTGGCCTGAGCCAGCCTCAGCAGTGAGCCCCATGCCAAAGAGCCCCACGTCGGCCCTTCCCACTCTCCGTGCCTGCCCTCAAGCCTCACCTGCCAGGGACCCGTGCACTGAGGTCTGGCACTAGGACCCGGGCTCCCTCCAAACGTCACCTCTCCCCCAAAAGCCTGGGGCCACTCCAGCTTCTGCACGTACGCAAGACATCCAACTCCACCTTCAGACCTGCCCCAAGCCTCCTGGCTTCCTAAGAAACGGAACGCTGCTGCCCGGTGGACTCATGGGGAGAGAAGCCCCCAGAATCTATGGAGAACTTTTCTTTTTTTTTTTTAATTTTTTTTTTCAACTTTTTTTTATTTATTTTTGGGACAGAGAGAGACAGAGCATGAACGGGGGAGGGGCAGAGAGAGAGGGAGACACAGAATCGGAAACAGGCTCCAGGCTCCGAGCCATCAGCCCAGAGCCTGATGCGGGGCTCGAACTCACGGACTGCGAGATCGTGACCTGGCTGAAGTCGGACGCTTAACCGACTGCGCCACCCAGGCGCCCCTATGGAGAACTTTTCTAACAGTGGTGCAATCTGTCAGTTCCTTGATAAAAACAGGTCTTATGTAATTCAAGAGCGTAGCAGTCATTTGTGTTTTGTGGACACCCTTTCTTTAGGAATGCGCTGTAACACCAACATTAAATAGAATCAATCTTGTAATGAAACAACCCTTACAAAGTATTCACCACCTAGATTTTTTTTAACATGTTGGGAAAAAAGGTAAGGGAGTGGTCAATTATGCTTCTAAAAGAAAATAACACAAAGAAACTTGATTTATCCTCTCACAAGTAGGGAAAAGTGCTGGGAAGATGCAGTGTGTCTTAAATCAACTATTACATCTGTTGTCAAAAGAAATCTCAAAGATACGATACTGGACTGGGAATCAGGAGGCCCACGTGCGAATCTCCTTTGTCATGACCTGACTGCGGGTTCCCTGCAGAGACACAGCCCATCTGGGCCTCTGGGTTCTTCCATTTGTGAAAATACCGGACGGGGCTGAATGTCCACACAAAACCCCAAGATTATGATACCACCGGACACTTAGATCATTAAGCAAGAGAACCGAGAAAAGCCAACCCTGTCACACTGTGCAATATAAAAGAATATTACAATGGGGCATTGGTGGTTCAGTGGTAGAATTCTTGCCTGCCACGCGGGAAGCCCAGGTTCGATTCCCGGCCAATGCAGCCTTCGTCTTTGGGGCACCTGGGTGGCTCAGTTGGTTAAGCAACTGACTTCAGCTCAGGTCATGATCTCACGGTTCACGGGTTAGAGCCCCGCATCAGGCTCTGTGCTGACAGTTCGGAGCCTGGGGCCTGCTTCGGATTCTGTGTCTCCCTCTCTCTCTCTGCCCCTCCCCCACTTGTGCTCTGTCTGTCTGTCTCTCTCTCTCTCTCTCTCTCAAATATAAATAAAATGTTGGGGTGCCTGGGTGGCTCAGTCTGTTAGGCATCTGACTTTGGCTTGGGTCATCATCTCATGGCTGGTGAGTTCGAGCCCCACGAAGGGCTCTGTGCTGACAGCTTGGAGCCCGGAGCCTGCTTCAGATTCTATGTCTCCTTCTCTCTCTGCCCCTCCCCCACTTGTGCTCTGTCTATGTCTATTAAAAATAAATAAATGTAGGGGCGCCTGGGTGGCGCAGTCGTTTAAGCGTCCGACTTCAGCCAGGTCACGATCTCGCGGTCTGGGAGTTCGAGCCCCGCGTCAGGTTCTGGGCTGATGGCTCCGAGCCTGGAACCTGTTTCCGATTCTGTGTCTCCCTCTCTCTCTGCCCCTCCCCCATTCATGCTCTGTCTCTCTCTGTCCCAAAAATAAATAAAAACGTTGAAAAAAAAAATTTTTTTAAATAAATAAATGTAAGAAAAAAAGCAAAAATAAATAAAATGTTAAAAAAAAAAGTAAAAAAAAAAAAGAATATTACAAACTTATGAAATATGGCATTACCATGGGACTTGAAATCACCTGAAACTAAAAAGTGGAATAATGTTCCATGAAGTGAGACTGTTTGTTCAAGTTAGGAAGAAAACGAACCGATTTCATCTGTCAGAATCCTGACGAAAATGCAGCCGGGCCCCCAGCCCGGCACAAAGGTGTTCGTTTTCAGGAACCGAGTCATTAAAAAAGTGCCGTTTCTACCCCCTGGGATGCCAGGGGACACAGGGCGGTGAGCGGGAAGCTTCATTACTTCTACACCTACGTGGGTAGCATGTGACTGCCTGGTTTGAATGCAGGCTGCTTTCTGCTGGGGGGGGTGCCCACTACCTTCTAAGAGTGGCCACTACATTAATGTATTTCTAAGTAACCTCAACAGCTCTGCCATCTGGAGAGAAATGCAGAAAATGCACTCTCTTCATCTGGAGAGAGTGTTACAAAAGCTTTGCCGCAATCCAACTGAGGGAATCACACAGTTTAGTACCCAAATCGGGCCTTTCCTGTCTGTTTTAAAGACAAGCAGATTACCTGAAGCAAGATGGCTTAAGAATGTGCTGAGTCCTACCAACCCCTCAGGCAGACCTGCTCCCCAGGGTTCTGTAACTCCCAGGTGCCGGCCCCTTACCTTCTGTTTCCCAATATCTGCCAGTTCCACAGAGCCCCCCAGCTGCTTGATGTCCGCCGCAGCAACCTCCAGCATCCGCCTGATTTCACCTCTCTTCTCGGGCCACGCAGATACACTCTGGATGGCCACCCATTCCGCGAGTTTCTGTTTGGGGATGATCAGCAAAAAGGGGCTGTGAAAAGGTGCCCCTTAAGGAAGAAAGGTAGTCGTGATTTTGCCAGGTTTCGAGGACGCCAAGTTGACTTCCTACCTGTGGCCACTCCATTTAAACGTGACGGCTACATGTAAAAGAGAAGAGCTACCTCACTGGTTTTTTTGTTTAAGATTTTTAAAAACTGTATTGTTTCACGAACTACAGCTTAATAGCAGAAAAATGTCAGAATGTGTATTTTTAACCATTAAGCATGAGATGAATGTAAAATGCACAAAGTTCCCTAAGTAAGTTTATGTCCGAGTCTAACAAAATTAAAGCTGAAACATACAGAAACAACATCTTCACAGTCCAGGTCAGCTTATTATCCACGCTGACAACGGCCAAGTTCTTTAAAGTATAATTTTTAGAATGAGAACTACAGATTTCATCTGAAATGTGTCTTCCAAGAATAACTTTAAAGCACAATTCTTTAAATTCATGTCAAGAAACAGATGAACTTATAACATTACTGAATCATTTAAAACAGACTAAATGCAAAAAAAAAAAAATTAAAGTGCTTTAGTCTGTATCTACTACAAGAATTTGCATGTAGAGATTACACAAAAATGTCGGATGAGCTCTTCTACTTCTACGAACATATATATATATAAAGACTCTCTGTCAAACACTAAAGGGTAACTTGCATACTGTGATGAGAAGGTGGAGGAGAAGACCTCTAAATAATACATTTTAGGTTACTGTGTGTGTGCGTGTGTGTGTGTGTGTGTGTGTGTGTGTGTGTGTGTCAAGAACTCTGGAATATCTCTCAACAAATTTTCAGTACAGAACACAGTATTATTAACTACAGTCACCCTGCTGTACATTCAGTCCCTGGAACTACTTATCTCATAACTGAAAGCTTGATCCCTTTGACTGATATCTCCCCATTCCCACCCCCCCAACTCCCAGAAACCACCATCCCACTTTGTTTCTCCACATTCTACTTTTTAAGATTCCACATATATGTGAGATCACATAGTATTTGTCTCACTCTGTCTACACAAAATTTTTAAAAAAAAATTTTTTTTAACATTTATTTTTGAGAGACAGAGCATAAGCAGGGGAGGGGCAGACAGAGAGGGAGACACAGAATCCGAAGAAGGCTCCAGGCTGGGAGCTGTCAGCCCGACACAGGGTTCGAACACACAAACTGCGAGATCATGACCTGAACTGAAGTTGGACACTTAACTGACTGAGCCCCCCAGGCACCCGTGTCTACATAATATTTTTAATACTTGATATAAATGGCATGGCTCTGGGGTGCCTGGGTGGCTCAGTCAGTTAAGCATCAGACTCTTGATTTCAGCTCAGCTCATGATCTCATGGCTCATGAGCTCGAGCCCCATGTCAGGTGGGCTCTTTGCTGTCAGTGCAGAGCCTGCTTGGGATTCTCTCTCCCTCTCTCTGTCCCTCCCCCACTCATGCTTGCTCTCTCTCTCCCTCTCTCTCTCAATAAACAAACCAAAATAAATAAGTAAATAAATAAATAAAAGGCATAGCTTATATTTGCTTCTTGACAGTTCCTCTGAGCCCCACTGGATTAAACCTAATTTTAATGTTTACTGGAATAAATATTCTCTTACCTTAATGTAGCGATCCTGATTTTCATCAACATACTTAAACAGGGTAGTGAGGGCCGACATCTTTCAACCAAATCGTGGACCTTACAGGTTCCTGGAAGGAAACAAAACCTGTCCGTCCTGCCTGTAGATGGGTCTGACTGAGCAGTGGGCCAGGACGGCACTTGTCGAAGAGGCTATAAAGTTCTGCTCCACCCTCGCAGCCATCACGAGGCTTCCAGGAAGTGATTACAGTGCACACGCAAGCAGTGAGAGGCTCAGGGTGATCTCCCAATTCCTTTCTCAGAAAGAACGTGTGCACAAAATTGTGGGCCAAAAAAGATAATTAACTGAAGGAAGGGCCTGAGTTGAAGACAATCTGATGAAAATTAGAAGTAGGCAGCTCCCGGTAACACTGATTTATCAGCACTTAAGATTTTTCTCTAAAGCACGCACTGAACTTCCCACTTACTACCTACCACCACAGACAAAATAATCACTCCAGGGGCGCCTGGGTGGCTCAGTCGGTTGAGCGTCCGACTTCAGCTCAGGTCACGATCTCGCGGTATATGAGTTCAAGCCCCGTGTCGGGCTCTGTGCTGACTGCTCAGAGCCTGGAGCCTGTTTCAGATTCTGTGTCTCCCTCTCTCTCTCTGACCCTCCCCCGTTCATGCTCTGTCTCTCTCTGTCTCAAAAATAAATAAATGTTAAAAAAAAAATTAATAAAAAAAAAAAAAATCACTCCAAAGACTGCAGCAAAAGTGTCACATCCTGTCTGTTACTGTCACAAAGCCACAACACAACAATCAAAACCCAAGGCAAAGAAAGTCCGATTTAAAAACTTGATAATCTGAGCCCAGAAATGGTCAAAGGCAACATGTGAAACCTCCACACAGGCCTGATTAAGAAACTTCCATGGAACTCAGCAGAGTGCATTTTCCAACACCCAGCGTCTCATGGGTGAGACCCAACACATCCTGCTCTGCCACACAAACACATACAGGGGAAAGGAAATCATTTGACCAGCCGTCTAAAGATGGGAATGAGCAGGAAACAAAAGGATTCTGGTTTGGGGACTTTCAAAATCGGTTCCCTCTCCTTCCCTCAACTGACATTTCAAATTCCATCAAGTGGCAAGACTGGCCGGAAGCATCACAAGTCACACCAAATATCTCAGAAATGCAGCAGGAGTGACGAGGTCCTGTCACATCCAGGTAGTTCTAAATGCCTGTGTACTGACACACTGCAGTCGAAGAGTAGTTTTTTCTTGGTAGAGGATTCCAAAGTGATTGCTAAACACAGCAGTGACTCTATACCGTGACATGAGGCCTGGCGGCTGCTTAGCAAACAGGAAGATGCCCCAGCTGTGCTGTATGATTTCTATGATTTCAGAACGGCCAGCTCCAGCTACGTAGTTCTCAGCGCATAAAATATTTACACACCTCCCAGCCACCTAAGACTGCTGTCCCTGAGGCTTTGATCTGAAACACAAGTCAGTCCACAAATGCTGGAGAGGCATTTCATGAGCATAAATAAGTCAAATTTCCATCTATCTGTCACCAATCACGTAAACTGGGAAGCTATCTAGGACCATATGCTACACTGGGTGCTTTTCATTTGGGTTCCTGGTTATGAAATACCAGAAACCCCAAGCTCACTGTGGGATCTCCTCACTAATATTCTTTGCGGTCAAAATGAACAACCACCTTCCAGCTAAGGCAGAGATATATCTGCCTAAGTCGCACTTTTACCCAAGACGGAACAGAGATCAGATTGTTCAGCTCTCCACGCCAAGTCACCAGGGCTGCCTGAAAAGCAAATGCTTCTCTGAATTCCTAATCTGGTCAAAGGAGGTCAGGCCAGGGCCATTTTCTCGCTCCCGCTCACAGTTCTAGGAGTTCCTGTCCCAAACTGCCCCTCTTCCCCATCCAGAACGGAAACCATTAAAGATGGGACCCCTTGGACATGCCCTGCTGAACCCCACTTGTGAAGGTAAAAGCGCTGTGTGGGAGTGAACAAGAGAAAATATTATGCTTTCAAAATAAATGCCAGGATCTCTAACTTTCCCGGGGAGTGCCACCACTTAAATAATGAAGCTAGTGGCAGCAGGAACCACCCGGCAACACCTACATGTGTCCCAGTCCTTGTCTCTCATGTTCTCCAGCTCGTGACACCGGGTCAGCACGAGGATGACCGTCCGGGACCCCACCCATGCCGCGGGGGGCCGCCCGAGGACAGGACCACCCCCAGTTTGCACATGGGGAAATTGAAGCCGAGAGCAAGACTGAGCCGACCGCCTCACACCCGCCTGAAAGTCTGACCCTAAGGACCGCTGACCCCGGGCCCTGGCCCGCCAGCAACATCGACCTAAAGGCTCCAGGGGAGAAAGAGAACCTTGAGTTTTTTGGGGGCCTCGTCAGGAGGAAGTGGCTGGGCGGTCTTCTGCGCGTCTTGCCCGCCGCCCGCAGCGCGCCGGGTCCCCGCGAGGGCCTTCTTTTAACCGCGGTACCCTCTCTCCCCGTCCCTACTGGCCACGCGCACCAGGCGGTGGGCCAGGCCTCTCCAAGCCGGGGCTCCCGGCCACCACTCCCCCGGGGACCTCGGTCCCTGCTCCCACACGCCGAGGCGCGACCCACCCGCCCCCTCCGAGGACCGCCCGGCCCGGCCCGTCCAGACCGCTTACCCCCTCAGCTGCAGCAGCGCCGGTTCCGTACCACGTGCCCAGTCACGCCCCCGGCGCGGGACCGCCTCCCGCCGCCCCGCCGCCCCGCCCACCAATCCCCGGCCTCTTCCGGAGTGCCGGCGTCGCCCCGCCCCTCCACCGTCCCGCCCACCAACCTCCGAGCTCGTAGGGGAGCTGGCGTCGCCCCGCCCCACGCCTCTCCACCCACCAATCCCCGGGCTTGTTGGAGAACCGGCTTCGCCCCGCCCCTCCCCGCCTCCCAACTTGGGAGACCTGCGGGGAATTCCTGAGCTGTGACCCTGAGGGCTGCGGCCGTGCGGCCGACTCCCTGCCTGCTCCTTGCTAGGTCCCGCTGGGCTGGGGTCGGGTGCGTGGATGGTGAGGTTCTGAGGCCCCGGGAGCGGCGTAACACCCCACGTTCAGGCTCGGGGCGGCGCGCCTGTGCCGACTCACACGCGGTGCCGTTTGATGCCTCCGGGCCCTGGGTCCGCAGGGCCCCAGCGGCCCTGTTTCTGGGGGAGGGGGTGTATCAGTGTTTAAATCCAGTGATCTCGGGACTGTGGACGCAGGAGGACCCACCGTTTTTCTGTGCTTACCTTTGAAATACCGAGACCCTAGGTGGTGGTGATCGTCTCCGTGAGAGCGGTCCCACAAGAACTTGGCAAAGAGTCTACCCTCCCACATTTTGTCTGCTGTTTATAAAGTTTATTTATTCTGGGAGAGAGAGAGAGCAGGGCAGAGGGAGAGGGAGAGGGAGAGAGAATCCCAAGCAGAGCCCAACCCGGGGCCTCGGCCCACTAACTACTTAGATCAAGACCTCGGCAGAAAGCAAGAGTTGGCTGCTGAACCCACTGAGCCACCCAGGTGCCCTTGTTTTTAATAGCAAGTTTAGTAGTTGCAAAAGATGTAAATACTTAAAAAAAAAATGACCTCCCCCTTAAATTTTCCATCTATATCCCCTCAGAGTGTTGTCAAATTGTAACTTCTTGTCGATTAAAGTTCGAAAAATGAGGGAAAATTAAATACTGAGAAGTCCCGATTCCACTTCCTCCCCCAATCCAGTCATACTATACAAACAGCTTTTATCTGAAGAGGAAATTTTTTCCATATTCGGTAGTCTATTATTTATTTTTAACTATTTCTTTTTTCTTGAATCTTTGTGTTTTTTAAAAACATTTTTAATTGAAGTACAGTCTTGACATATAACGGATTCGTTTCAGGTGCACCAGTGATTCAACAGTTATAATCATTACGAAATGCTCAGTGTGTAATTGCCATCTGTCATCATACAAAGTTATTACAATATTATTGACTCAGCTCTAGGTTACATCTCTATGACTCATTTTGTTTATAGGTCTGTGCCTCTTAATCCCCTTTACCTAATTTGTGCTCCCACAACCACTACTCTGGTGTCTATATTTATGAGTCTGTTACTCTTTTGCTGTTGTTGTTGGCTCATTTGTCCACGTATAGGTGAAATTATAAGGTTTTTGTCTTAGCATAATACTCTATAGATCCATCCAGTTTGTTGTGAATGTCAAGATTTTATTCTTTTTTTTTTTTTTTATGGCTGGGGAATATCCCATTGTGTATATATCTCACATTTTTATCCATTCATCTATCAATGGACCCTTAGATTGCCTCCATATCTTGGCTATTGTAGATAATGCTCCAATAAACAAAGGGGTGCATATATATCTTCAAGTTGGTGTTTTTGTTTTCTTTGGGTAAATACCCAGAAGTGCAATTACTGGATTGTATGGCATGTCTATTTTTCATTTTTTGAGGAACCTCCATACTGTTTTCCAATTTGTACCAATTTACCAATGTCACCAATTTTTTAACCAATTTTTTTTTTTTTTTTTTTTTTTTTTTTACCAATGTTACACCAGTTTATATTCCCACCAATAGTGCATGCTGGGTTCCTTGTCCTCTGAATCCTTACCAACACTTGTTATTTCTTATACTTTTTATATTAACCATCAAACTAACATTTTTACATTTGATAGTCTTTTATTGATGATCCTATTACACTTCTCTGCAAGAGAATATGTATAGAAATTTAAATTAATGTTTACTTTTCTATAGCTAGAAATCTCTAAGTATTAAAGTTTTTTTTCTGGATTAAATTCTCATTACAATCATTATTCATATATGACTAATAAAAACCATGGAAATATATTACAGTTCACCCTTGAACAATACAGGTGTTAGGGGTACTGATGCCCCCTGCAGTCAAAAACCCATTTAAAAGTTTTGACTCCCCAAATACTTAATTACTAATAGCCTACTGTTGACCAGATGCCTTACTGATAACATAAACAGTTGGTTAACATTTTGTATGTTATTTGTATTATATACTCTATATTCTGTAAAGTATATATATTCTATAAAGTAATCAAGAAGAAAGAAAATGTTAAGCAAATTATAAGGAAGAGAAAAAAAATATACTTACAGAACTGTACTGTATTTATGTGAAAAAGTCCACATATGAGTGGCCCCATGTAGTTCAAACCCATGTTTTTCAAGGGTCAGCTGTATACATTTGACAAAGAATTTTTAGATATTAAAAGCAATTTATTAGAAATGTATCATTTAAGCATATCTATTTGGCTTTTAAAAAATTAGTTCAGGTGTCTATAAGTGAGATTATTGCTTGAATGAGACAGGGTTCAGTGAAAAATACAACAAAAAGGGGACTTAGAGTAGAATACATAAACATTAAGTTCATAAAGTTTTTATAGGTATGTGGTCATGATAAATAAAAGAAAAAAGAAGCTATTGGTAAATGAGAGCCAGGAAGAGGTTTGAGTCCAAGTAAAAAGTGAATATTATTTATGTACCTACTAATCATTTGGCAAAGTTCATTGATGAAAATGTTTCTCTTACAAATCTGAATAAAAGTCAGGAAAATACAGAATTTACTCTTGATATGGAATTATTTTACTTGGAAATATAATGTTAATTGTCAGAAGGTGGACCTTCTATTTTCTTCCCCTTGAAAGAATACAAATTATGTAGCCAACAGGCATCCTTGATGAAGGAGGCATTCTCCAATAATAATATATGGTGGTATTTCAAATTGCCCCTTTGTTTGGGACATTTGAGGCTTTTTGAGTTAAATGTACAGCACTTAGGGACACCTGCGTGGCCCAGTCGGTTAAGCATCGACTTCAGCTCAGGTCATGATCTCACAGCTTGTGAGTTCAAGCCCTGTGTCGGGCTCTGTGCTGGCAGCTCCGAGCCTGGAGCCTGCTTCTAATTTTGTGTCTTCCTCTCTCTCCGCCCCTCCCCTGCTCAGGGTCTTTCTCTCTCTTTCTCTCTCTCAAATATAAATAAACATTAACAAAATTTAAAAAATTAAACATACAGCACTTAGAATGATGCCTGGCACTGAATGTCTTCGGGTGTTCGGGCTGCTACAACTACCATAGACTAGGTGGCTTATAAATGGCAGAGATTTATTTCTCACAGCTGGGGAGGCTGGAAGTCCAAGACCACGGTGCTGTCAGATTTGGGGACTGGTTGAGAGCCTGCTTCCTGGTTCTGTACAGAGAGCTGTCTTCTCGCCGTGTCCTCACATGGTAGCAGGGGTAAAGCAGCCTCGTGGGCTTCTTTTACGATGGCACAAATCCCGTTCGTGACCTAATCACCCTGGTGATTAGGTCTCAATACAGGAGCTCTGGGAGGACACATTCAGTCTACAGCACTGTCTTAAAAGGAGCGCGGAAAGACGGGAAGCAGGACAGCAGGCAGCTCACTGCCCGAAAGTCCCGTCCTATCCGCCCTAAGAGAGAGGACATGTAGAATTTGAGCAGCTGGGGATTGGTGCCCTCAAAACTCTGAGGCCTCCTTGAAAAGTCCTCCTGTGACCCCAGGTGTCTCAGTCTGGGGACCACTACCTGGCTCGCTGTTAAGTAAATGAGCTGGTATTTGAACCCAGGGTGTGCACAGCTCGGAATGCCCAGCAGGTGGCCCTGCAATCCATTTGTTTTCGGGTGAAGGATGCTTTGCAGACCGCTTTGTAGCAAGGAATCTGATTTTAGCTCAAGGATCTAAGCAAATAAATTTCCTCTTCTTCTCTGCTGGATTTTTGGGGGGACAGGGACACCGTGAAACAAAAACAAGGAAAGAGGTATGTGGACGGTTGACCAGAGGTGGGGTACTTCCGAAAGATAAATGATGTGCCTTATCTGAGAATTTAGGGAATACAAGATTTGGAAAGTTACTATTGATTACAGACCCACTCATAAAAGCTTTAGATGCTACTTTCAACTACTACAAGCTCCAGTTCCCGGCACGAGTCACGGCCTATTCTCCAGAATAGTTCTCCTCACTCGATTCGTGGAACCAAGCTTAACTAAACACACAGCCGTGGGAGCACCCGTCACCCCGGAAAATGGAGATTTTCCTGGGCACAGAGGCCACTTGGGAGAAGGTAACTACATTAAGAGAGAACCTGGCATGCAGGACGGCATAAGGAAGAAAGTAGAATCCTAGGGGACCAGCAGCGAGCAGCTACAAATGACCCACACGGCTTCCCACTGCCTTAGCCCTAAGCAGCTGGTAAAGTCTAACCTCCCCCAGAACTGGCCTCCGAGAGTCTCTCTCCCGCCCTGCTTTCATTCCCTTGGCCTCAGCCAGTCTGTTTTTCCAGCCCTAAATGCTTGTATTCCCTGCAAGACACGTTCAGGATTAGTATGTCTGTCATGTACCACACCCCATTGTTTGTGACAAGAACCAGGGAGCCGGGGAGACGGAAAGGCTGAGAGCGAAGTGTTCGGTTTCTCTCATAATTCGGCTTCTGTCTCGCTGTCTCTGATCCCAGGGGGGCATACAATTAGTAGGGACTGGGACTCTAAGTAACCCCTGCCTGGGGTTAACAGTTCTCTAGTTCTGGCTTTTTGTCTTTTGCTGTTGTGTCTGGGCAACATGGACAGTGCGTTCTCTGTTTTACTGCAGGCATTCTTAGCCTTATTTATTTATTTATGTATTTATTTTACTAAAGAGGTGGTTAGGCAGCCATGTGTCTGCAAAGGGAGCCTTGTCAGCTTAATGCTAGATTTTCTTTTTTAATACTTGGTGTTTCAGAGATACATTTTGTTAACGTGTCAGAGTAGCACATAGACCTTTGCAATAGAACTCTTTCAGAAAGAACGTTTTGAGGGGCGCCTGGGTGGCTCAGTCGGTTGAGCGACCAACTTCGGCTCAGGTCATGATCTCGCGGTCTGTGAGTTCGAGCCCCGCGTCGGGCTCTGTGCTGACCGCTCAGAGCCTGGAGCCTGTTTCAGATTCTGTGTCTCCCTCTCTCTGACCCTCCCCCGTTCATGCTCTGTCTCAAAAATAAATAAACGTTAAAAAAAATTAAAAAGAAAAAAAGAAAGAATGTTTTGGGAGTTGTGGTTGTGTCATACCAAGACGAAGCCGTAACTAAGCGCATTGGACTTGAGCTTCAGGTACTGACAAGTCCAGTATCTGGCACACAGTAGGCGCTCACTAAGAACTTGATGAGTGAAGAGACGAATGGATGGATAGAGCTATTCTTGCTTTCTTCTATTCTTTCCTCCCCTGCCTCGGGTTGCTGTCCAACAGGTGTAGTTTTCAGCTGTAGTGATTTGGAAGAAAAGTGAAAATGCTCTCCCTCCCCCTAGTCCTGCATCATCAAGCAAAATTGTATGTTTACTGGAAAGGCTGGAGCCTCAATCTCACAGTTGCTTACTCAACATCTGAGGCTGGACCTCTGAATAAATGCATAAAATTCGACATTTGCAAGTTACAAATGTTGGTAGGCAATCTAAGGCCATGGCAATTCCATCCAAGCCAAAAAAAAAACAAAAACAGGGGCGCCTGGGTGGTGCAGTCGGTTAAGCGTCCGACCTCAGCCAGGTCACGATCTCGCGGTCCGTGAGTTCGAGCCCCGCGTCGGGCTCCGGGCTGATGGCTCGGAGCCTGGAGCCTGTTTCCGATTCTGTGTCTCCCTCTCTCTCTGCCCCTCCCCCGTTCATGCTCTGTCTCTCTCTGTCCCCAAAATAAATAAACGTTGAAAAAAAAAAAACACAAGCTCCTCCCGTCCCCGCAAAATTTCAAACGAACAAAATTTTTGCCCTACACTTGGTCCTTGGACAGAATGAGGGTTGGGGGAAGCCCCCTTATCAATTCCTTAACAGGTTTTAAGATGCTTTGGCCAGTTACCAACTGGGTGTGTGACAGCATTCACATAGCTCCAAATGGTTTTGTGTTTCCAGGTATCTTTGGATCAGATCTTTAGATTTAGTCGGAAACTGAATCGTGGTACCTTCCCTTTGGGTTAGTTGCATTAATTAAATATGGGGAAAATGCAGAAACTCTCATTAGAAAGGACTATTCCCCGAACTTGTGATGTTTAATCATCCACAGAGCAGGCTTCCATATGATCCTCAGAGCAAACACAGAACAGAAGTTCTTTGCCCTCTGTGTTCTGCTACCTTTCTGTTTTTTTTTTTTTTCAACATGTATCGTGTGCTATGACAGTAGAGTGGGGATAGCAAAGAAGACAAGTATCTTCCGTCTACGGTTGTGATGGACCACCTTGTTTCTTACCAAAACGCTCAAAGACAACGGATGCCATGCATTTCTTGCCTGTTTTTGAAACAACAGCTATGACTCAGTTACAAAAAAAGGTAACTTTGACAGAATTTCCACTTTCTTTTTTATTGTGGTAAGAACACTTAACGTAAGCTCCACTCTCTTGACAAATTCAGTGCACTCTCCAGCCCTGTTAACCCTGGGTGGTATATCGTACAACAGACCTGTAGAGCTCATTCACCTTGTGTGACGGAAACCCTGTACCCACTGGATGGCAGTTCCCTCGTCTCCTGTCCCCTCGCCCCTGGTAACCACCAGCCTCCCCTCTGTTTCTGGGAGTTCGACTATTTTAGACACCTCACGTAAGTGGAACTGGGCAGTCCCTGTCCTTCTGCGACTGGCTTACGTCACTTGGCATAATGTCCTCAAGATTCAGCCACGTTGTTGCAGATGGCAGGATTCCCTTGTTTAATGCTGAGTAATATCCCATTGTATGCATGTACCACATTCTCTCTATCTACTCCTCTGTCCACGGATGTTCAGGCTGTTTCAAAAAATTAAAAATAGAACCGCCATAAGATTCAGCCATCTGACTTCTGGGTATTTATCCAAAAGAATTGAAGTCAGAATCTTGAAAAGATACCTATGCTCCCATGTTTTATGGGACATTATTCACAATAGCAGTGATGTGGAAACAGTCCAAAAAGTATTTTAATTGCCTTTGTATTTTTAACTCCAGACTTCACAAAGTCCTTCATTCTCTGTACTTCAGAGAAAAACATTAACTTGTCCAAGAAAGAGAAACTGTAGCTGTATTTACTGCATTTACTGTAAGTAGGTAAGTCTGAAAAGATGGAATGGGAGTCAAGGTCACAGAATGAGCCATCATCTGAAGGGAAGTCTGAAGAATGTTTGGAGATCTGGAAGATGGATCCTAGGCGGGGACAGCCCACCCCCACGCCAGCCCAGAGGGGAGGTTTGACAGCCTGAGGCTCTCAGTCACATTATACCACAGTAGAAAGGTCTGGAATAAGGGACGAGGAGGACTGGTTATCAAGTGCACTGGCCGGGGTTCTGCTTACACGAACACCTTTACTACAACACTGACGTGGACAAAAATGATGTATTTTTCATTTTAGTCCTTGACATCTTTTCCACTCGACTAATGTGTGTGAATTTCCAAGTGCTGTGAGAATTTCAAACTGATCTCGGAGCTTGGCAATGAATAATGCTAACTGGGATTTGTCATCCTTTATAAGAGGACAGGTTGTCAGGACTCACCTCTGAGCTGGCGACGAGCCTTCAGGGTTTATCGCCTCTCTCGGCTGCAAGAATACCGCTATTCATCTCTCACCGATACTTAAAAGTGCCCAAGTATTTAAGGGTTATATTTAATAATTAATCAAGAAAAAACTTTTTAATGTTTAAGCCTGCTTCCCCGCCCCTCAGCTTGTACTGCTTATTTAGAAAGGATCCAAATGCTGAGTTTAATTAAAAACATACAACACTTGTTGCGGCTTACTGCAGATTTAAAATAAAGGGTATAAAACATAACAGAAACACGTGTGGTCACCAAAATTATACCCATTTACCGATACCTCACAGCAGGTTTCTGCCAGAAGAACTCTCACACGTTGCATTTAGTGGTCGATGATCTTTACGTCTCCGCCTGTTTCTAAGCCAGTACGGTTTCTTCTTATGACGTAAGGATGGCTAGGAGAGAAGGTTTTCAATTTTCGTTTCCGTGATCAGCAGACTCCCCTGGTACCTTTCCTTTTCTCGTTTGAGGAGGAAAGTGTATATTGGGGGACTTCAAAAATTCATCATTTGTTTACATTTCCCTGGCAGTTTGCAGCTATTTTCCTGGCTCGTCTTTTATGTGACAGAGAGAGAGGTGGGGGAAAGAAAACTATCCTGTTTCAGAATATAAACAGCGTTAAAACCCTTGGCTGAGCAAAGGAAAGCTGAGACCGCTGGGCGTTCCGGCACGCATCAAGAGCTCCGTGTGTTTTAGGTGATAGCAATCTGTCCACAGGCTGCAGGCTAGGCGAGCCCGGAGGAAGACAAACACACCGAGCGCTTCTGCGCGTTGTGTGTTTGCTGCACAAAAGCTGTGAACACAGCCGGGAAACCTCGGTTTCTTCTCTGGACACAGCAACAAACCAAACGCGCAGAGAAATGCTCAGCTGTGCGATGGCATTCCCTGCACTCGGACATCCATCACCTCCTGGGGCCTCAGGTAGGGTTTTCAAGACGGTGGCTGGCTCGCAGCGTCCTTTGAGGTGGTCTAAGGTCAATCAGCGTGTCACTGCACCTGCGCCCGTTTGCTTTTAGGTCTCGCCTCCGATCGCGGAGCAAAGGCCACGTCAAAAAGCATGTGGCGCCAACTCTCAGCCTGGGGGTTTGGCCTCTCTCAGTACCATGTGTATATGTGCACCCGGCCACTCTTGGCCTTGTTTTCAAATAATTTATTCACGCGTATATGAGTCTCCCGGGGCTGCTGTAACAAGGTGCCACAACCAGGTGGATCGCAAGCAGCAGGAGTGTATTGTCTCGAGGTCTGGAGGCCAGGAGACTGCAATCAAGGCATCGGCAGCGGGGACGTGACCCTTCTGAAGATTCTAGGGGAGGATCCTTCCTGCCTCTTGCAGCGTCTGCTGGCTCCAGGTGTTCTCGGCATTCCTTGGCCTGCCGCTGCGCCTCTCCAACTTGGGCCTGCGCCCCCACGTGCACCTCTGTGTGTCCCTTCCTCTCTCGTAAGGACACCACCACCCACTCAGTACAAACTCCCCCTAATTAATTATGTCTGCAAACCCCCACTTCTAAATATGGGCACGCCCCGCCCCGAGATTCCAGGTGGACAGGAATCTGGGGGGACACGACTCAACCGGGTAAACGTGTACCTCACAGCCACCTTCTGTGCGCACGGTACAGAAATCCATTCTCCAGCCCTCCCCCCACCCCCGGCCAAGGAAGCTGCTGCCGACTACACCTGATGGGTCCCTTCACCCTGGCACATCCATCCACTGAGTCAGCCAGACACCCGATGATCAGTGCCCAAGCGGTTTCTGGCATCTACTAGTACTTCCAGAAGGAAGCGGAAGAAAAAGGAAGGAAAATAGAAGAATGAGGTCGTGGGAGAAGACTCCTGACGGAGATGAGACACTGAGCAAGGAGAGCTCAAGCAAGTCCCTGGCTGTCAGGCTGGCTCCCAGGGGCTGAGCACCTGCTGCCTGAGAGCCAGAGTCAGCACAACTGGCCCACCCACGGCGTGTGGGCGTGTCTCTGAAGCACAGGCATACAGGCGGCTTCGCTCGGATGGAGCTGCACGCTGCCCGATCGGAGGGGCACACAGCCCGTGGTTCCCATCCCCCACCGCGTGCGAGTGCAGGGGGAGCTTTCTAGAACCCAGCGAAAGTAGCGCGTGCGAGTCCCTCCTCGAGGGTTTAAGGCCACCGTGCCAGCTGTCCACACACAAGGACACAGGGATGGACGCACATCCAGCATGTGCCTAGCTGAGCGGCACCACCCGGAGCCCGCTGATGACGGGATCTTCCAGCCCAGTCGGAGAAGTTCTTTACCGTGGAATTTACTGTTCAGGCCTCCTCTCCCACTTTTAAGTAAGTATCCACTTTTGCACCTAATTTTGATTCGTCATTTTGTGTCTGTCTTCTTAAGCAGAACATCCAAATCCCAAAACCTTCAGGTCTGACAAACGGGGACCAGCCTGGGCTAATGAAGGATGGTAAGGCTGCCCAGAACCACCAGGCAAAACGCTCACGCAGCCCTGGGCCCCGGCTGCTGCCTCAGATCATTCCGTGAAGACATCGGGGCTTCATTCCAGAGGCTTCTGCTGTCTCCTTGTGATTTATATCATGCTGTCTAATTAAAAAAAAAAAAAAAAAATATATATATATATATATATATATATATAGGTTTTCACCATACTTAATTTTACAGAAAAGAAAATTGAAGAAACCATCCATGCCAGCAATCCCATGTTCTTGCTGATCTTCAAGATCTACCTCAGCTCATGGAAAAATCCCCTGGGCCGTTGTGAAAACCACGTCATCTCCCTGCAGGTCTCTCGTGGTTCTGGCAGAACCTGTCTGGGATACAACCTGAGCATCAAGATTCCTGAAGTTCCCAGGGCCCCTGTGTCAAGGGCCACTGATGTGACCCACGTTCTTCCACGTGGTGTGCTTGTGTCATCGGGAGGAGCTGTCATGGTGGGGGGATGGGCACCAGGGGGTTGTCCTTGCCACACTTCCTTCGGGCCATGTACGAGGTTCCTGCAGAGGGATCCAGGGAGGGCTCGGGGCGGGGTGGCTGAGGGTGGGGTCTGAGCACCCGTGGGGAGGGGGACAGGTGCTGCTGCAGAGCAGGGTGGGGGGAGCCACTCTCCTGCCTGTACCTTAAGGCCAGCAGCACCTCGGCACCGAGCCGCCAACATCAGCTCCCAGAGGGGACCTTGTCTTCATGATGCGTGTGGGTTTGCCAGGGAACTCTACGGGCAACAGGTATTGGATCTGAGGGGCCCATGCGCTGCCTGCAGCGGACAGAGTGGGGCCCCCATCAGAAACACTGAAAAGTAACTGGGGGCACCGTGAGGTGGGCAAATTTATAGCATCGAGCAGACCGAGGGGATTGTGCCACAACAATAAATACGAAGAGGACGTGTGCCCTTGTTCTGTAATCCTGGTCTGCTAAGACCTAAGACACAGGGCAACATTAATGTGAACTTCTTTCGGCTGGGTAGATTAAAGAATTCCCTCAATACAACCAAAGACAACAAGTTTCCAATTAAAGCTTTTGTTGAACAGATGGGGTTCAATTGTTAAACGCTACCGGGAACGCCAAACAAAGGTTTACTCCGCTTTAAAACATTTGTTTCCTGTTGGGCAAACAGGGGTAAGATCAATGAAGCGTTGAGTTCAAACATGCAATCTGTTCATGGGTTATTTTGCAGGTTTTCAAACTGTAAACAGTTGTTGTCACTCACAATTCAAGTGTCGCTATTCACTGTGTTGTAAAAAGAAACAAAAAGGAATTGGAGGCTGGTTTTGTGGACGCGAGGAACTCATCCTTAAACCTGCCGGTGGCAGAGTTTCTGCTCAACACTCAAGTGCTCCAGGTTTCCCTCCATGGCTGCTGGAAATCCGTAGGACACAGCTGAACCCCCACCTGCACCCAGCACCCGCATGCCAGCAGCGTCCTACCTGCACGGTCCATTCTCTAACTGCTGGGGGTGCCTGGAGAATACTCCTACCTTCAGGCAAGTAAAACACGTGTGCATTAGCTTGCTGTCACTATTGTAACTCACAAAAACTTAGCGACTTTAAACAGCAGCTGTTCCCTCTCTTACAGGCCTTAGATCAGAAGTCTACAACAAAGGAGTCAGCAGGGTGGTTCCTTCCAGGCACTCTGGGGAGAATGCACATCCTTGCCTTTTCCAGCTTCTGGAAGCCCCCTGTGCTCCTTGGCTCGTGGACCCTTCTTCCTTTTCCAAGAACCTTCCCTTAATCACGCCTGCAAAGTCCCCTTTGCTGTAAAGGGTGATAGACCGCAGGCTTCAGGGATTAGGAAGTGGATGCATTTTTGTTGTTGTTGGGGGGTGTCATTATTCAGCTTCCCACATGTGTGACGTTCATCTCCTGGGAAATGAACAAACTCCGATCGAAGACCCATCTGGAAAAGTCCAACCTCGCAGTGTCTTAGACCAACACTTGGGGGTCTGTGCTCCTGCACAGTGAGTTTTGGCTTAGCCACGGGCTTCTTTTTCACTTTGCTCACACCGATAAAAACACTCAGCCTTTCTTTTCCATCCTCCTTTTGTTGGTAACTGTCTTGTTTCACACGTGTGACCAGATGTTAAATGCGATTCTTCCTATGGTCTTCAAAGTTGTGACAGAAAGCTCAAACACAAGTACAATACAATAGGTCCAGATATTCTGACACCCCGGTGCGGGGGCTCCACCAGCCAAGCAGAACTTGGTGCAGGAGGTGTCCAAAGTGGTCCTGACAAGATTAGCCCTTCTCCCCTGTCACCTCCAGGCCACCGGCAAAGCCAAGACTGTTCAGAAAGATTGAAGAGGGAGTTGATGAAAAGCTCTTTCGAGTACGCTGTTGGGGTGCTGGATATCGGTGCTTCCCAATGGGAGCTTGACAACCTTGAGCCACTTGAAAAGTTTGTCATGAGTCTAATGACCTCAGCTGAATCACCACAGCCCTGGCTGCTCCAGCAGAGCTAGAGGAAGTGGCTGGGATGGGAACGGTCTGCTTCCAAAGTTTCCTGTGGGCCAGATGTGGACCCTGCAGCAGGGAACCAGCCTGGATCATCTTGAGAATCTACCCAAGAGAACCATCTGGAGAAGGGGATCCCGGAACAAGGGCAGAGGATAAAGCGTAAGCAGTCAGAGGAAGCATCAGCCAACCAAGTAAATTGTAGGTGAGAGACACTAGCCCTGAGAACATTATCTCTGAAGAGCTCACAAAAACTTCTCTTGACTACAGAAATCAGCATTTGAGATATGCCATACCTCTAGGACTCCAATGTCAAATCACAACCGTCCTCAAGTAAGACCTTTCCCTCCTGAGGCTGCCATATGCATGTGAAAGTCACCCTGTGGACTTTTGCAGTGCACCACCTGTGGCACTTTCCCATCCTCTGTAACACAACCATAAGGACTTGAAACACCAGCTAGCAGGTGGAGGGTTTCTGGTTCCTGCTAATATGAGACTGAGCGTGGGCTTTTGGCTTTCTTACCATAAACAAACCTTGGGCTATAGAAAGAAAGCTATACAAATCAAAACGACAGCACGTAGGCAACTGCGATTCCCCCGGGAGACTGGTGTCCCAAGTGGGTTGGAGCAGGGTGAGAGTGGCTGTAGCTGACACAGAGGGTGACTGGTGTTGGCTGGGGGAGAACAAGTGAGTGGAAACGCAATGGAAGCTCTGCTTCTGCCCCGGCCATTGCCTTGGGATCCTCACTGCCTAAGACCGATGATGTAGACATCCATAGGAGTCAAATCAGGGCAGGACCAAGCCCATGCTGAGCGGGGACTCAGTGCATCTGCTCATTTGCTCGACAAATATTTACCAGGTGTCCTCCATGTGCCAAGCACTAATCTGGACACTGGATACAGCATTGACAAAACAGAAAAGGCCTCACGCACCCAGGAATGGAAGCAGCAAGTGCAAAGATCCTTAGGTGGAGGTGAATCCAGAGAATGGCAGGAGGCCAGAGGGACTACCATGGAGCATCTAAGGGAAAGAGAATCAAGAGATGGGGTCAGAGATGTAATTAAAGCAGATCATGTGAAATATGGTAAGGCTTTGGTTTTTAATGTAAGCAAGCTGGAAAGCCATTGAGGATCTTGATAAAAGAAATATCTCTCTGTTCTTGAGAATGAACTGCAGGAGGGCAAGGGAGAGGCTGGGTGAACAGACTGTGGCAGGTAGAGCTATGGATGGGACCTGGTGGTGGCAGTAGGACGATGCTAAGTGAGCGAATCTTGGATAGATGTTGAGGTACAGCCAACAGGATTTGATGATGGATGAGATTTGGGGGTAAGAGAAAGACATAAGTCAAGGATGACACCAAGGAATTTAGCCTGAGCAGTGGCAAGAATGAAGTTGCTACTATAACTGAGTTTAAGAGATCTGCAGAAGGAATAGTTAGGGAATATTAGGAGCTCAGTTTCTCTTAACTGACAGGTTAAGAGCGAGATGCCTATTAGTTATCCTTTTGGACACAGATAAACAGATGAGGAGTTCAGGTCTACTCACCAGCACATAGATCATATTGAAAGCCACAAGAATGGATGATATCACCGGGGAGTAAGTGTAGATAGAACCAGGAAGTCCAAGGACTGAGGTGAATGAACTAACCACTCTAGTCAAAAGACAGAGGTTTGCAGAATGGTTATGTAAATATCATCCAACTATATGCTGTCCACTAGAGACACACTTTAGAGTCAAAGACATAACTAGGTTGGAAGTAAAAGAACTGAAAAAGATATGCAAACAATAGCCAAATGAGAGATGGAGTGGGTGTACCAATATTAGATAAAATAGACTTTAAATTGTTACTAGAGACAAAGAAGGGCATGTTTTAATAATAACAAGTAAATGATCGGGGGGCACCTGGGTGACTCAGTCAGTTGAGCGTCTGACTTCCACTGAGGGCATGATCTCACAGTTCATGAGTTCGAACCCTACATCAGGCTTGCGGCTATCAGCCTGCCAGCACAGATTCTGGTTCAGATCCTCTGTCCCCCTCTCTCTGCCCCTCTCTTGCTTGCACTCTCCCACCGACTAAATATTTTTTTTTTTAAAAAGAAGTAAATGATCAGGAAGATGTTGCTACTATAATAAGAATATGTGTACCTAACAATAGAGCCCCCAAATACATGAAGCAAAAACTCACAGAATTGAAGGGAAAAACAGACAATTCAATAATAATTATTGAAGCCTTAAATACTTCACCTTTGGGGCGCCTGGGTGGCTCAGTCAGTTGGGCGTCTGCCTTCGGCTCAGGTCATGATCTCACAGCGTGAGTTCAAGCCCCGCATCAGGCTCTGTGCTGACAGCTCAGAGCCTGGAGCCTGCTTCAGATTCTGTGTCTCCCTCTCTTTCTCTGCCTCTCCCCCGCTCATGCTCTGTCTCTCTCTGTCTCAAAAATAAATAAAAACATTAAAAAAATTAAAAAAAATAAATACTTCACTTTCAATAATAGATGAACAACTAGATGATCAATAAAGAAATATAAGACGTGAACATCACCGAAAAACAACTACACTGAACAGACATGTATAGATCTCTCCCTCCAATGACAGCAGAAAATGTATCCTTCTCAATTACACGTGGAACTCTCTCCAGGATATAACCCTCCAAGGATATAACATGTTACACATAAAACAAGACTGAGTACATTTAAAAGTACTGAAATCATACAAAGTATGTTCTCTGACCACAGTGGAATGAAATAAGAAGAAATCAATAAGTAAAGATAATTTGGGAAACTCACAAATCTGTGGACATTAAACAAAAAACTCCTTAGTAATCAATTGGCCAAAGAAGAAATCACGAGTTAGAAAATACACTGAGGGGTGCCTGGGTGGCTTAGTTGGTTAAGCATCCGACTTCAGCTCAGGTTATGATCTCATGGCTTGTGAGTTCGAGCCCCGCGTTGGGCTCTGTGTTGACAGCTCAGAGCCTGGAGCCTCTTCAGATTCTGTGTCTTTCTCTCTCTCTCTGCCCCTCCCCGCTCACACTCTGTCTCTCAAAAATAAATAAACATTAAGAAAATAAATAAAGAAAATAAAAAGAAAATACACTGAGATGAACTAAAACAAAAACACAGTATGTCAAAACTTATGAGATGCAGGGGTGCCTGGGTGGCTCTGTCGGTTAAGCGTCCGACTTCAGCTCAGGTCATGATCTCATGGTCCGAGAGTTCGAGCTCCTCATCGGGCTCTGTGCTGACAGCTGAGAGCCTGGAGCTACTTCAGATTCTGTGTCTCCCTCTCTCTCTGTCCCTCCCTCGCTCATGCTCTGTCTCTCTCTGTCTCAAAAATAAATAAACATTAAAAAAATTTTTTTAAAAACTTTTGAGATGCAACTAAAGCAGTAACTGTAGAGAAATTAATAGCTATAAATTCCCATCTTAAAAAAGAAGAAAGACCTCAAATCCATAACCTGATCTTCCACCTTAAGAGATAAGAAAAAGAGAAATCCAAAGCAAGCAGAAGAAAGGAAATAGCAGACAGTAAAACATTAAATAAATAATTGAATAACAATAGAGAAAATTAACAAAGCCAAAAGTAGCTTCTTTGGAAAGATTACTAAAAATCAACAGATCTTAAGCTAGACTGACCAAGATAAAAAGGGAGTTGATACAAATTATTAAAATCAAGAATAAAGGAGAGGTCACCACTAACAACTCTACAGAAATAAACAGGATGATAAGGGAATACTATGAACAAGCATATGCCAAAAAAATAGACAAACTGTATTAAATGGATAAATTCCTAAGTAGATAGAGACCACTGAGAAGGATCTGAATATACCAATAACAAGTAAAGAAATTTCATTAGTAATCTGAAAACTTTCCACAAAGAAAATCCCAGGCCCAGTTAGCTTCACTGACGAACTCAACCATACGTTAAAAGAAAAGCTAACACCTTCCTTCATGGCTCTTCCAAAAAACAGAAGAACGGGAGATACTCCAAATATTGTTCTATGAAGTCAGTAGTATTCTGATACCAAAACCAGACACAGATCACAAGAAAACTATAGACCAATATGCCTGCTGGTACATTAACACAAAAATGCTCAAAAGAACAGCCAATGAAATCTAGCAATATATAAAACCAATTATATGGGATTTATAATTGAGGTATTATATTATATTATATTATATTGTGGGATTTATCCCATCAAGGTTGTGGGTAGTGTTAACAGAATGTTTCAGAGCCTTTATATTTATATTATATTTTTATAAATATATATATTTATAGCCTTAAATACTTGTATCTTTTTTAAAAAGCAAGCAAAAAAATCAGTGAGCTAAGTTTCCAGCTTCAGAAGTTAGGAGAAAACAGAGAGCTCCCTAAAGTCTAAAAAAGGAAATAACAAAAGACCACTTATTGCCAGATAGAAAACAAAGCAATACGAAGACTTGCTAAGTTAAAAGCTCGTCTTTTATTTATTTATTTTTTTGAGAGAGAGCATGCACAAGCAGGGCAACAGGCACAGAGAGAGAGGGAGAGAGAATCCCAAGCAGGCTCTGCACTGTCAGTGCAGAGCCCAACAGTGGGACTTGATCCCACAAACTTTAAGATCATGACCTGAGCTGAAATCAAGAGTTTGATGCTTAACTGACTAAGCCATCCAGGGGCCACAACAGTTGGTATTTTCAAACTTCGGGTAGATCGCTTAAAGAAAAAGAACAGTTATAAATAGATAATGTCATAAATGATAAAGAAGAAAGACATGAGTAGATAGAGGGGCTGTTAGAAACTCTCACTACTACATGTGACTCAGGAAGAAATAAAGCCCCAATAGTCCTGTAACTACTACAGAAATGTAGGTGTAATTAAAAATCTTCACACAAGAGCACACCAGGTCCAGAAGATTTTACAGAAGCCTTCTAAATTTTCAAGAACCAGATCATTCCGATCTTACACAAACTCTTCCAGAGGAAATGCTGTCCAAGTCATTCTACGGGGCCAGTATAACTTTGATAACCAACCAGATAAAAACAGTTTATAAAAAGGAAATGAGAACCTTATTTTACCCATGACTATAGATGAAAAGTTCTAACAAAATATTAAACTGAATTCAACTGCGCATAAAAAAAGATAAAAGGCTATGATCATGTACCAAGCTGGAGTCAGAGGAATTCAAAGATTCTTTGATATTTGCATATCTATACATTTGATTTACTGCATTAAGAGATCAAATGAGATAAGCTATGTGACCATATCAATAGATGCAGAGAAAAACCTTTGATAAAACCAACATCAATTCATGATTTTTAAAAAGCACCTCAAGTTGATAAATGATATCTATGAGAAACAACATACGTCATTGTGAAAAGGAAACTATGTGGAACTTGAGAAACTTAAGAGATGGACAGAGGAGAAGGGAAGGAAAAATAAGATAAAAACAGAGAGGGAGGCAAACCATAAGAGACTCTTAAATACAAAGAACAAACTGGGGGTTGATGGGGGTGGGGGATGGTTAAGTGGGTGTTGGCTATTAAGGAGGGCACTTTTCAGGATGAGCACTGGGTGTCACACATAAGAGAGGGATCACTGGATTCTACTCCTGAAGCCAAGATTACACTATATGTTAACTAACTTGAGAATGAAAAAAATAAGAAGAAGAATAAATAAAATAAATAAAATAAAAAGGAAACAAAAAGAATTATTCCTTTTAAGGGTAGAAACAACAGAATCTGCAAATAGGACCCGTGTGTTGAAAATACAGAATCTGTACACTGCAAACTAAAAAATGTGACGAAAGACATCAAAGAATGCCCAAGTAAATGGTGAAGAGGTTGTGTTCATGGATTCGAAATCTCAGAATAGTAAAGATGTCAGTTCTTCCCGAAATGATCTGCAGATTTAATGCAGTTCCAAACAAGAGCCCAGCAGGATTATTTTGTAGATATAGACCAACTAATTTTAAAATTTATATGGAAAAGCAAAAGAATTAGAATAGTCCAGTCAAATTTCAAAAAGAAGAATAATGTTGGAGGAATCACAGTGCCCTAATTTATGTCTCACTGTAGGACAGTAATCGTAACAATGTATACTGACAAAGGGTAAGCACATAGATCAATGGAACAGAATAGAGTCTAAAAGTAGACCTACATAAACATGGCCAAGTGAATTTTTGACAATGGTAGAAAAGCAGTTCAATGGAGACAGGACAGCCTCTTGCAGCAAACGGTATTAGAACAATTGGATGTCTGTATGCAGAAAAGGGATCTTCGGGGCACCTGGGTGGCTCAGTTGGTTAAGCCTCCGACTTCAGCTCAGGTCACGATCTCACGGTCCGTGAGTTCGAGCCCCGCGTCGGGCTCTGGGCTGATGGCTCAGAGCCTGGAGCGTGCTTCTGATTCTGTGTCTCCCTCTCTCTCTGCCCTTCCCCCATTCATGCTGTGTCTCTCTCTGTCTCAAAAATAAATAAACGTTAAAAAAAATTTAAAAAAAAAAGAAAAGGGATCTTCATCCTCGGGATTTATTAAAAAAAATTTAACTCAAAGAGTGAGACCAGGTGTTAGGAGAATAAAAAGGCAAGCTCTTTATTGAGAGATAATATTTATATACCACATATCCAGTAAAGAACTTTTACCCGAATGTGTAAAGAACTCTCAACTTCAACAGTAAGAAAATCAAATAAAGTATGGGCAAAAGACATGAACAGACACTTTACTAAGGAGGATCCGTGGGTGGCACACAATAAGATGTTCGACATCATTAGATGCTAGGGAAATGCCAATCAAAACCACAGTGCGTTGCCTATAAGCCTCGCGTGTCCCTTCATCCCGAGGGATGTCTTACACTGTAAATCCCGAGAGGGCAGGGAATTTACCCTGTCAGAATGGCTAGAATAAAGGAATACTTACAACAGCAGTGTCTACTGAGGATACAGAGCCACTGGGACTCTCACCATTGCTGGTAGGGTCGTAAAATGGTACAGCCACTTTGGAAGGCACTCTGGCAGTTTATGATAAAGTTAAGTCATCCCATTGCTGGGTATGAAATTCCTAGAGAAATAAAAATGTATGTTCACACAAAATCTTGGACACGATTATTCACAGTAGCTCAGTTCATAATCAGCCCAAACTGGAAACAACTCAAATTGTGGTACATTTATACAATGGAATATGACCGAGTAACGCTAAAAAGGAATAAATTATTGATACACGCAAAGACTTCCATGAATCTCAAAAACATTACATTGGGTGAAAGAAGCCAGTCTCGACAATGTACAATTCCATTTCTACGACATTCTCAAAAAGTCAAAACTCTGGTGATGAATCTATATTGCTAGATTCAGTGCTCGCTTCGGCAGCACATATACTATATTGCTAGATTCAGTGATTCTCAAAAGAACAAAATTTCGTGATTACCAGGGGATGGGGGGAAGGGAGAGGGGAGTGCGGAAGGGGGAGGATTTGGATGATAGGACTACTCTCTACATATGGCTATACGAATCTATACATGTGCTGAAATTCATAGAATGGTATACATGCTCACACAAGAGTCAATTCTACTGTAAAATAACATAGTAGAAGCTAGTATCAGTTAGGACTTGTACAGTTGATTTTTATCATGCGCCTTCTGGATTTATTTATTTTTAATTGAAGAGTAACCGACATAAATATTGTATTAGCTTCAGGTGTATAACATAATTATTCCATATTTATATACATTACAAAAATGGAAGCCACAGTAAGTCTAGTTACCATCTGTCACCACACAGCGTTGTTACAATGTTATTGACTATGTTCCCTGTGCTGTTTAGAAACTAACTACCAGCAAGGCCCTCATTGTAGCTGGATATCTTATAGCTCCCAGTAACAGTTGTACAGTTTCTTCAGTTACACAAATAAAACATTTGATTTAGTTACAGGAAATAAATAAGTGGGAACAAGATATGGGTAACCCATTACTACCACTTCTAACCAAGAATGACTGGAGGTTTAGAAAAAAAAAAACACGAAAAGATTTGCAAGGATTGCAAAAGATTGGAAAGGATTGCAAAGGAGGTAATCAAACCACCCTGATTCGCAAGTGGGAGAGGAGGGAGACTAAAAAACTACAGAGAAAAGAGATCACACCCCCCTCCTCAGTGCAGATGTTCTGGTCAGAGGCTGCCTTGAGCCAAGAAGGGAGGGAGTTTGTGAATGAACCCTGGAGTTCTAATGTTCAACAGAACTAGACTCTTTACCTCCTAGAAAGGAGGCTATTGTTTAGCACTGAAAGTGACTAAGCCTGTGAGAATGGCCAAAAATGTCAGGAGTACTGAGAACGCTACATGCCGTGGAAAAACAGAAAGAAGACACCTGGAAATCTGTCATCTGCACGGCAAGGGGACAAGCATAATGTTAATGTTGATCAGAGAGGGTCCCTCCGATAGGATAGAAGCAGAGCCGTGGGGGGCCTGGACCCGCTCTGAGACTTGCCTGCCCTGATGATTCCCTTCCTCACATGCACACCCTCCACTCGTGTCAGAGGAGCAGGACACACGGGCAACAGCCCAGCTCCGCGGAGACAAAACCAGTGCCTTCTTGAAATTTACAATCTACAGCGGCAGCGATGTGAAAGGGCACCTAAGGCTTATAGACAACTCAGCAAACCTTTCCCGTTACAACCGCAATCTGCAAAGGGAGAAGCATAAGTGCGTTTGGCAGGAGGAGTGAGTGAATAAGGGAAAAACTTACGTGAGGGAATGAGAAGAGCCTGGCAGCGAGATTGGAAAGGGAGACGTGGGTGTGGGAGGAAGGCTGGCCGGGAGGGAGTTAGGTGAGGACCGTGTTGAGCTAATTGGCCTGCATGGATGAAAGGCAACTTTTTTTTTTTTTTTTTTTTTTTTTTTTTGGCTAGAATCACTTGATTGCTTGCATTGACTGGCATTTCTCTATGAGATTTTCATCCTGAGTAATGCTATACCTTGGCAAACGTGTAAGATACAGCTTTTGTAACATTAAAAAAAATATATTGCTGGTCTCTGTTGGTTGCAATCAGAACAGACACAATCCATGCTTTATAGAGAGTCCGTTTTCTGATTTCACAGAGGCAACCATGCTTTATCAGAAGGCTCTCTTCCATTATTGCTTGATATTTTTATTTATGGACAATCCTATATTCTAGCAGAGACTCAAGCAGATCTTTGTACACCCGTGTTCATAGCAGCACCATTCATAAGACCCAAAAGGTGGGATCAACACAGGTGTCCACAGACAGATGAATCAATGAGCAAAGGTGGTCTATCCGTACAATAGGATGTTACTCAGCCTTAAAAAGGAAGGAAATTCTGACACAAGCTACAAGACGCATGAACCTTGAGGACATGCTGAGTGAAATAAGACAGACATAAAAGGACAAATTTGTATGCTTCTACTCCCGGGGTACCTCGACTGGCCAAACTTGTAGAGACGGAATGTCGAATAGTGGTTGCCAGGGCCTGGGGAGGGGGCAGGGGGGTTCATGTTTAAAGGGGACAGAGTTTCCGTTTAGGAAGACAAAACAATCTGGAGACAGACGGTAGTGATGTGGCACAGCAGAGTGAATGCACTTTAATGGCACGGAACTGTATGCTTAAAAATGGTTCCGATGATAAATTTTATGTTATATATTTAACCACAATAAAAAAAATCATGTTTTCTAATGGGGAGTTATATATCTTCCAGGCACTTGTTTTATTATTAAAAATTAATATCACCAAAGAAAAATATATACTACCATCAATCTATTTATGAGCCATTTTCATAGCTTATCCTTAATCATTTTTCTCTTTGCTATTGATTCAGTGCCGGAATTATCAAGAAAACTTATTGAAGTGCATACTGATTTAGGAAGTCACCTTGTGGCTTCACGGCCCTTTTTAAAGTTCTATTTAGTTTTGTGAAAATCGTAGCTAGTGGTAGGATATGAGGAAGAGGCATAAGCAATGAGAGATCTTGTTTCTGTGTTAGTTTGTGCAGAGGTATCCTTGGGAACGGTGTAGAAACAATGTTGTAATTCTTTAGCTAACTTTTGAAACTGCTTAATTTCTCTTTAGCATCTTTTGGGGTGCTGCCTCCCACAAGCTTACTCTCTGCAAAGTATTCTTCCAAAGGACTTTCTGCCCATTCTGAATCTCAAGGTTGAGGTTAATGAGAGGAGCTTGTGGGACCTCTTCCTGCTGACATCTGAGGACCTACTCAGAGTAATGGCCTGAAAGGTGAGGAATTCAAGATAAACGTCACTGCTTTCCCCTCAAGAAGTCCTTGGTTGAGTGGGAGAACCAGACTTGTAAAACACACACACAAGCAGATAGGTGCTGCGGGAAGGTGTTTAGACAGTGGCAGGGTTGGGAGGGGGGAGGGGAATCAGTAGGTGAATGGATAAATAAACTGTGGTACATCCAGACAATGGAATGTTATTCGGTGTTTTAAAAAATGAGCTATTGAGCCATGAAAAGACATGGCTTCTGGAACTTCAATGCAGAGCAGTAAGGGAAAGAAGTCAATAAGGAAGGCTACACACGGTTCGATTCCAGCTACACGACATTCCGAAAAAGGTGAAACGATGGAGATGATAAAAAGATCAATGACTTCCAGGGGTTGGGGAGAGGGAGGGGCGAATAAAAGGAGCCCAGAAGATTTTTGGAGCAGGGTAAATACCCTGTTTAAAATCATAGGTAGATACATGTCATTAGACATTTGTCCAAACCCACAGGATGTGCAATGCCAAGAGTGAACCCTCATGTAAACCACCTGCTTTGGGTGATTTTGATGTGTCAGTGTAGATCCATCCATTGTAAAAAATGTACCTCTCAGAGAGGTTGGTGGGGGGGGGGGCGCGATATTGATCAGGAAACAAACGTACCTCTCAGAGGGGGAGGAGGGATATTGATCAGGAACGAGGCTGTGCATGCCTGGGTTATCTCTGTACCTTTCTCTCATTTTTGCTGTGAACCCAAAACTGTTCTAAAAAGTAGTCTAGTTAAAAAAAAAATCCAGTGTTGGGTGTGAGAGAGGGGTAGGACCAAGAATCGCCCTGGGCTTCTGGACGCCCGGTGGATTGTGATGTCATTTGGTGAATTTAAGGTTCCCAGAGGAGCATCATATCCTAGACTAGAAAAGGCCGCAAGGCGCTTTCTGGGGAGCAGGGCTCAGATGGCAGAACCCTTTCTGTGTAATAATGCAAAAGCCACTGCTATCTTTCAGCAGCACGTGGAGAGCTAAGATGAATGAGGGTGAGGGGAAATTGGGGTGCTTTGACACCAAGGCTTCTCCTGTGGTGACACTTAGTGACCTTTGGTAACAGAATCTAATTCCAGGATTACCAGTGTTTTCAGGGCGTTGATTTGGTAACGTAGCCGCAACCAATCGGCTTCTCTGATGTTAACAACCTCAGCCCCAGCAGAGAGTTGAGAGCTCTCTCCTTTGATCTGTGGTGACAAAGACCCACTTAATTAGGCGAACAGAGCTGCAGACTATTTCAGGCTTGCTCTCGGCGAAGAGTTGCATGTCATTTGCCAAAAGGGAAGTAGATTCCGGAATGTCCCCCTTTCCTAAGGACCCTGGTGTAAGAGCCTCACTGCCAAAGAGCATGATACATATTTTAGCCTGGGAGGTGCTTCCACATGACTAGAATGGGCTTGATATGGATCTTTCACATGTGCTCACATGAAGACAGCACTGTGTGCAAAGTGTCAGCTGCAAAAGGGTGCAGGGCGGGACGAAGAAGGACCAGCATCCGTGGGGCCGTTCCCATCCCTCCTCCTGCACCGGAGGGAGATCCCAACCAGCAGCTGTGTCTTGAGTTGAAATGAAAATACGAGAAGAGAGGCCAAAAAAAGGTTAGAAATTTCCTAAAGTTTGTTCTAAACAATGTGGCGCAACTGTAGGTGGTTAGGAAACCCCAGAGACTTATAAACCAAGGCGAGCCCTGTAAGGAACACAGTGATTCATTCTGTGCGAAGATTTCTGGCCAACCTTAACAAACAACAAAGACATCGGCAAAATCGCACAGCGGAGACTGCAGTGAGTGGCTCTGGATGTATTACATTCAAAAGGGTATAGAAAATAATGCTGAGTGCCTGTAGTTTCTCAATTCACTGCCCTTAACCAATATCGCTGGTGTTCCAAGATCAACGAACACCATGTGTATGTTCTGTGGTGCTGAATCCCTGTAGCACCTACAGAGGACACAGTGCTCCACCTTCTCGTGCTTCAGCTCTGCTGACAAATCCATGACAAGCCATGGTCTCCTCGCGCATGCCGACTCTTTCCATGACCTCAAACCAGGCAGCGCCATGAAGAAGAGAGAGCCTGGGCTCTAGGTTCTAAAATGTGAGTCTATCATAAAAGGTCCTACTTACAGGAGAGTGAAGGCTACGTACATCGTAGGCCACTTCTGGTCATTGAAAATAAAAATGAAGATTCTTGATTAGGTGAATGCCTGATCAACTTTAAAATCACAATAAATGCCACTTTACATCCACTGCCATGGCCCCTCACCAACGTAACAAGTGTCGGCGAGGACACGGGCAAACTGGAACCCTCGTGTATTGCTGATAGGAATGTAAAATGACACCACCACTTTCAAAAACCATTTGGCAGTTTCCTAAGGGAAACATAAATTTACCATAAGACCCACCAATTCCATTCTTAGGCATTCCAGTAAAATGGAAACATACGTCCACATAAGGACATGTACATAAATGTTCAAAACAGCACTATTCACAAGAGCCCAAAGGTGGAAACAACCCAGACGTCCGTCAGCCGATGAATGAATAAACAGTTTGTGGCACATCCAGAGAACGGGATGCTATCCAGTAACACAAAGGGAATAAAGGACTAATATAGTTACAACATAAATGAACTTGAGAAACACTGAATTAAGTGAAAGAAGCTCGGTGGGAAAGACACCTATGATCCTATTTATATGAAATATTTAGAAAAAAAAAATCTGTGGAGGCAGATTAGTGATCACCTGGGGCTGGGGATGGGAACAGGCAGCGAATGTAGACAGGCAAGGGAGATCTTTCTGGGGTGACAGAAATGTTCCAAACTGGATGCAGTGATCATTGCACAACTGTAAATTTACCAAAAGTCATTGAATTATATACCTGAAACTGAGGAAATTTTATGGTATGTAAATTATGCTGCAATAAATCTGTTAAAAAATAAGGTTGCTGACTATAACCCAGCAATCTGAGAATATATGGGGTGCAGGATGCCTGCTCTAGGAGGCTGCCTGCCATTAGAAAGGAGGAAATTATATCCTCTGTTTAGATGGGCAAGAATCGAGAGGGGCAAGAGCCACTGTCTTGTTTCTGGGCAGATGATGAGAGATTTTCTCTGACCCCTGGAAGATGACAAAGATGAAAGAAAGAAAAAATGATATAATCCCATGGCTTAGCCAGCAGCCCCTCCATCGCCATGGCTCACAATCACGTCCTTTCAGGGTCCTTGAGGAAGCTCGGAGTGCAAGACCTAGCAGGTGATCCTGGGATCGGCATAGGTTTGGCGACTAAAGCTGAAGACCTGTCTTCTGGCAGGGTCCCTCGGGGGTCCCGGGCAGCAGGAGGGCACAAAAAGGAGCAGAGATGCAGCGTATCCTTCTGCAGAGAATCCCATGTTGTAGAGCATCTGTTCCCGCCAAAGGAGGGCTAAGACTCTGTTCCTTTCAGCTCGACATCTTTGACACCAAAGTAGTGGTGCTTATAGGATGGGTGGATGGATGGATGGATGGGTGGATGGGTGGATGGGTGGATGGATGGATGGGTGGATGGATGGATGAATGGGTGGATGGATGGATGAATGGGTGGATGGATGGGTGGATGGGTGGGTGGATGGGTGGATGGGTGGATGGGTGGATGGGTGGGTGGATGGGTGGATGGACGGATGGGTGGATGGATGGATGGATGGATGGATGGACGGACAGGTGGATGGACGGACGGATGGATGGGTGGATGGGTGGATGGGTGGATGGATGGATGGGTGGATGGATGGATGAATGGGTGGATGGATGGATGGGTGGGTGGATGGGTGGATGGGTGGGTGGGTGGGTGGACGGGTGGACGGATGGATGGATGGAGGATGGATGGATGGATGGATGAAAATGAACTCCTACCATGTTAAGTGGTATTATAGAAAAATGAGCAAGGTTGGGCAACCACAGAAGATGAAAAAATAGCACTTAGAAAGTGATTTAGGGTGGCCCAGGGCTGTATCTCTCAGACACCCAGCATTACAGCAGCTGATGAGACCAGAAGCTATGGATTCCAGAGCTCTGATGTTTGCTTCTCCTCAAGTAATTCATCTCTTTAAACAATAATTTTTTTTTACTACACAAATAATACATGGTTATCTTAAATCAAGTTAAAAACTTGACAATAAAAATTTTTAAAAAATCACCTGTCCTTCCTCCATTTGGAGGTAATGGTGTAAACAATTCGATGTCTCCTTCCATACATTTTTATGTACATGCAAAAATATATGGTATGCATTTAGAAAAACAGCTTCAGATGGGACAAAATGTTTTAAAATCTGCTTCTTCACTCAGTAACATATCATGAGTGTCTGTACTGGTCAAGACTCTTTCCATTGTAAATGACAGAAACGCAACCCAAGCTGGTTGAGTCACAAAGGGAATTTATGCACTGGGTAACTGAAGAGTCAGGGGCTCAGATGAAGTCCTCAGGAATCCTTCCCGGAGGCTGCCTTATTCTCCAGTAGATTCTCCCTGTGGTGGTCCCTGGTGCCTGCATCTGCAGACCCTGGCCACCTCAGGGGAAAGAAGCTCTCTCTCCCTCACCGATCCAACAATAACGGGGTCCCCTTGGCTCTCAGTGGCCCCTTGGGACTTCACCCCTCTTGTTGGGGAAGGTGCTGCTTTCCTTAGCAGGCTTTGTCTCAAGCCCATCCCCATTGGTGGAGACCAACTCCAGAGACTGAGTGGGAGAGGGCATGATTCCCCAGGGAAACGTGGGGTGTGTGATGACAAGGGAGGGGAAAAATTACACCTTCTCCTGTGATACCTCTTGTGTCAACATAGACTTCCTGTCCCAGTTTCTGCTGACATGATACCTTTTCCATGTATGCATGATGGAGGTTTACTAACCAATCCCCACGATCCTTTCCAACTTATTGTTCTAAAGTGTATTGTAAGGGACATCCTGATGCTTCAGCTTTGCCCAGATCCTTCAAGGACACTTAATTCTCCTAAGTTAGGGTAAAACGGTTACTGAATTTATAAACTAGATGATCCGAGGACTCTTGGCAAGATTGCAAAACCTCCATCTGTTCACATCCCAGAACTCTGGCCTCTGGTTGTAAAGGATTCCCAGAGAGACCTACCCCCGGTCTCCCACCCAGGCTGGCCCAGACCCAGAATCGCATCTCCTTCCTCTCCAAACAAAACTCGTATTTTAGAAGTACGGCTGATCTCAGGATACCCGGGTGGCTCAGTCAGTTAAGCATCAGACTCTTGATTTCGGCTCAGGTCATCATCTCACGGTTTGTGAGTTCACGCCCCACATCTGGCTCTGTACTGACAGTGTGGAGCCTGCTTGGGATTCTCCCTCTCTCTCTCTCTCTGCCCCTCCCCCCCTCACTCTCTCAAAATAAATAAATAAACTTAAAAAAAAAAGTAGGGCTGATCTCACTTCAGACAAAAGCAAGGTAAGTACTTGGACATAGTAAAATCCACACGATGGTATAGTTTACTTTCTGAAGTGTGGAATGTGTTTGAGGAGAGATGTTTTTTGAGCGGGGTGGGAAGTTGGACTGTCTCTTAGTTTCTTCAGGCTTACCCTCCCTCACCCCATAACCCCATAATAAGTGACCAGAAACACGGCCCCTTCTGAAAGGTGGCCTCCTCTTCTGTGTATTTCACTGTCAGGCCAATATGGCAGCCACTGCTGGGATGGGAAACAGAGACAGATCGGAGGAAAGCATGAGTTAAAATCCTGTTCCGACAATAACTTCTGCAAATGACTGGTGCAGACAGCAAACGTTCGAAATGTTCTTGGCCTGTGGCAGATACTTCAACAGATGATCGTGACAGGTATAGACCCTTTTACACTCTCACTTCTGGAGTGTGCTATGCCAGCATCGAAACAGGAATTAGAAGGTCACACACAGAAGCAGGTGTGTGGGCCTGTAGCACAGCCACTGCCACTAACAGATCCTATAAAACAGGTCATGCCCTCTTGTGTGAGATCTTAAATAGTGGCATTCACTCAGTCCACCCTGCCGGGTGGCTCAGAGAATCACACGAGCTAATGCCTGTGAATGTATCAAGAACTATACAAAAACAGGCATAGCTGTTGTTACCCAAGCCCTTTTAGGAAGAAAGATATTTTTATAAGCTCAATGTACGTGGAAAGAAGCAGAATCATGCACTCATAAACCTATTTATCTAGTATAATCAGAGTCAGAACACTACAGAACTTTACCTTTTTTTTCTAGCAATGACCTATAAGCAAAACGTGCATGCTCTTCTCAGTGACAAGTTCAACTGTCAATAGAGGAGTTCAGAACCCAAAGGATATGTTCAAACATATTCCTAACCCTGTGATGTGTCTGGATTGCTCAATTTAGCCTCAGGAAATCAGAAAGAAATATTTATGTGTGAAAAGCACTTTCTCAAGAAAAATTCCACAGGGTACTCAACGTTTTCTACCCTTTCAGGGGAAATGCTAGAATTGCCTATTCCACTCATTTCTTCAGCAGATACCTCTTTACATCAGGTACCAGACTGCAGGTGCAATAATAATAATAATAATCAGGTGCCGGGATTACAACATAAAATAAGACAGTGCCTAGCCTCAAGTAGCCTCTAGTCTGATGGAAGAAATAAATGAATAAATACAGGCCAGTCTAAGTGCTCGATAAAGCAAGCAAAGCCTGATCACATAGTGTGTTTCCTCCACTCTGTTGTGGAGGGTCCTGGAGGTCTGGGCACAGGACACGGGTCCTGGACTCGGGAACACGGGGGCCTTCCATCTGCTTGCGGACTTTCACCTGGGTGGTATGCAGAGCAAAATATCCATCTCCTTCAAGACAGAGGAAAACTGCCTTGTGGATTTCTGCATGACTGCAGCAGTATTGGGGGAGTCTCTGTGCCTGGCTGTTTCTAATATGAGGACTCGTTTTCATAGTTTGGCTAAGGGAGCAGGGGGAAGGAGTTCTTGGGTTTCACACCATTTTCCTAAGGAGTCAAAGCCTATTCAAATCAACCTGATGGGAAGCAGGCACGGGGCCAAGCCACTCCCCAGCTCTGCCTGTTGCCCTACTCCTGACCCGCAGACCCCCCGCCACCCCCTCCCCTGCCCTGGAAGGCTGTCGGTCATCCTGAATCACGAAGCAGGATTGCAGAGCACCAATGGGTAGCAGGCAGGGCTCCTGGGAGATGAGACCCAACTTGTTTTTCTTTGTTCATAAAGCCAAAGCTTCACATCTGTTGTTAATGCCATTACTTGTTTGTTTGTTTGTTTGTTTGTTTGTTTGCAGCTCTAGGGGGAATACCTTCAGTCTCAAGGGCACAGCTGGCCTGTAAGTGACCTTCATGTGACTACCCAAAACAGCCCCCTTGGGACAGGTGATTCAAAAAAGCCCCCTCCATGGGGCCCCCTAGGGAAAGGGTTTGGTGAGCTGAGCTCTGGTGGTGGACTTCAGTCCCATCCACCTCTCCCTTGGCTTTGTGCAGTGTGCAAACTGCCCAGCCGGATAGCAGCCCGCGTAGGTCCTGCATTCTGAGGATTTTATTTTGGTCTGGAGAGTACTGTAATTTTTGTGTTAAAACGATGCTGAATATGTGAAGGATCTCTTTATTGTGGGGTTATAATTTTGTTCCTGTGTTTTTTTTTTTCTTTATAAAATGCCAAAAGAAGTGTGACTGACATTTTTAAAAACTTACCGAGAAGTAGAAGCTGCCTTGCAGATCCTATTTGCAGGTTCTGCTTCCTGTCTGTGATTTTTATTCATACGTCGTAAAGGGTAAGTGTTCACGTGTCTTGACCTCATTTCTTCTTCCTATTCCAGCCCCGGCTCCCAAATTCCTGGGAAAAGGAATCAGCTTTACACCATCAAGTCAGGATTTTGAAGCAATATTCTGGGATGTCTTCTGGGCTCCACAGCTGTTTTGAAATGAGACAACCAAATTCTGATACGGCCAGTTTAGCAGAACATTCGCAGCATTGCTTCTGTTGGGGTGTGCCCTACTCTGTTTGGGAGTAGGACAGAAATGGGGGTACTGGCCATACAGAAGGAACCCCAGCACTGCTGGGGAGCAATGGATTCCCAGATCCCAGCGTCTGCTGCATTAAGGAATATTTGCCCTGTACCCAAAGGGCTCCTTTGGTGGTATTTGTTAATTTGATGTTTCACAATTTCTAGAGACTCCTACCGCGGAGCCATGAAGGTTAAATGGGCGAGTGGCAGAATAGGCAAGGTTAAGAAGCCAGTTCCCCAGGGATGATCAGAGCGGGCTTTACCAGGGCTGGAGTAGTTCCTGTTTTTCCTACACTCAGGAATGGACATTGAGGCACAGAGCAGGCAGGAGAGTGATCTGCCCTGGGCTGGCCCAGGACACCGGGGAACAAAGTTTTTAAAGTTGAATGCAAGAGACGGGCATTTCTGGGGCCGGCAGCCTTCGGAGGCCGTCAGCTGTGACAGGTCACCTCCTGGGACACCCACCTGGGCCTCTCTTCTTGGGGGAGCAAGGCTTTTAGGGAAGGAGGAGCAGCCGCGCAGGGAGGGGTGGAGAGGGCTGGCAAGAACCCGAGGCAGCTCTGTTGGCCAGGGCGCCCCCTATTTGATATAACGACTGGGATTTGAATGTGGAAGCGTGCTCCCCAGATGATGTTACAAACATACATAAATACGGATTTAGACGCTTTTAGGGAACACTGTCTCCTAGCCAAGGGGTAAGCGTTTAAAGAGTGCGGCGCTCTTTATCCCTGGAAAGCACACTCGGGCGTGTTTCGGCATCCTGGGCCACAGCGGTGGGGTGCAGTTGGCTCCTTGGGAAAGGCGCGCGGGCGGGGGTCGCCAAGACTTCCCGAAGGTCCCAGACCCCCGACGGGGGCTCACCCCGGGAGGCAACGTAGGAAACCCAAGTTGGGGCAGATTCAGAGGAGAGAGGAATGTAGCCGAGTGGTAAATGCGGGGTTGGGGTGGGGGGACAGAGCTGCAGCCAAGAGCAACCAGGGACCGTGGCGGGGGGGGGGGGGGGGGGAGGGGGAGGGGGGGAAGGTCTGTAGAAAGATAAGGTGCGGGGCACCGAGCAGCCACCCCGAGAAGAAGAAGGGAGATCTTGTCTGAATTAAAGATGTGTTAACGGAGGAACTAGGAGCCTGACCCGGTGTGTGGGGGGGCGGTGGTGAGTTTGAATCCACGCGGGTTCTGCGGATTCTGTTTCACAGGGGAACTGGTCTTCTTGGGGAAAAGGTGCAAAAAAAAAAAAAGTGGAAAAGGTGGCAGGGTGTGGCGGGCGGAGCAGGGCGCGCAGCGCGCAGACCCGGGGAGCGGCGAGAGGACGCCCCCTTCGCCAGGCGCGCGGGTGGCGCGCAGGAGGGGGCCGGCGGACACTCCACCCCCCACCGCCACCCCCGGGCCGGGCCGGGCCGCCGGGCCTCCCCCTCCCCTCGCGCTGCCTCTCCCCCGCGCCCCCTCCCCCGCCGAGCCGGGCCGAGCGGCGGAGCCGCGGGGAGAGCGCGGGGCGCGGGCGGCGGGTCATGGCGCGGAGCGGGCAGGGTCGGTGCGGGCGGCGCGGGCGGCGCGGGCGGTGCGGGCGGTGCGGGCGGGGCGCGCTGCTGGCCTGCGCTGCGTGGACCGCGGGCTGGGTGCTGGCGGCCGCGCTGCTGCTCCGCGCGCACCCGGGCGTCCTCTCCGAGCGCTGCACCGACGAGAAGAGCCGGCGCATCCTGGCCGCGCTGGTAGGTCCCGCCGCCGCACCGAGCCCGCGCCGCGCTCCCCGGGGGCACGGGGCGGGACACCCTCCGGGGGGCCCCGGGAGCCGCGGCACCCACCGTGTGTGTGTGGGGGGGGGTGGGGTGGAGGGAGTGCCCGATGCATGCGGACAACCCGGTCTCTCTGCTCCGGAGTCCTCTGCGGGCGCGCGGAGGTGTCTCTCCCTTGTCGCCAAAATTGGTCCTTTGTCCCGAGAGTCTTCCTGCCCAGCTGCTGCCCTGCCGCCCCCGAGCCCGCGCTCGGAAAGTTTGCAGGTCGGCTCTGAGTCTCCGGCCGCGCCTCGCCGCCCGCGTCCGCTGTGGTGCGGCCGGGCTCGGGGCGCTGGCGAGGGCGCGGGCCGGCGGCGGGGCTCGGCGGCGGGGACCACGCCTCTGCCTCTCGGGTCTGCTTGCCTCGCCCAGCGGCTGTTCTGGGATTCCAACCTGGGGGTCCCTCCCGAACCCAGTGCAGGCGGCTGGTAGGGCCCCTGTCTCCCGGCGCCCCAAAGCCGCGGCTCTCCCCTGCGCGGCTTGTGGGACCCCCGGCGGAGCGCGCTCAGGCCAGGGGACCCCGGCAGACCGGGGTCCCGGGGGTCGAGACCGCAGTCTCCTCCAAGAGGGGTGGGCCTGAGGGGTCCTAGGCGGGCCGGGCGGTCAGAGACACAGCGTCGGCTTGCAGGCTGCCTGGCGCACTGGGTCCCAGATGCTCTTTTCGCTGAGTCCAAACGTTGGGTGCTGCTCAGTCTCGGTTTGGTGGGGAAGATTATGCGCATTGGGCGACTTGAGGAAAGGTAGGAATCCCCGCAAGGAAAGCCAAAAAGGCCAAGACACTGGCAACTACTGTTCCGTTGGTGTTTTAAGCGGTTGTCCGCTTCCTAAAACAGTGACCATAGAAGCATTTGCTGTGAAAAATTATTTTCTAAGAAATCCCGAAGGGGAAGAAAAAAAAAAAAAACGCATGGGAAGTTTACAGACCGATTGCTGACATATGAGTGGGTGTTTTGAGAGTGTAGGTTTTCAAAACTTCAGAGCCTAAAGGTTTAAAAAATTCTTAAGTGAGATTGGAAAAATTAAAGTGAGTGAAACATACAAATGAACAGAAATCGTATTCCCTAATGGAGTCTGACATGTGTCATCATAAACTCATAATAATGCAAGTAAGACCCTCACCACGGATTCCCTGCATCCTGTGTATCAATCATCCATCCATTACCAGGCATGTATGGACCCTGACGCTGAAGTTCTATCAAGTTTTCTGTAACTTGGTAACAACTCATTGAGTTTCTCAGTGACCTATATAAAAACTCCTTTCACTTATAAAGGCTTCCCTCGCCCCCCACCCCAGCCCCGCCGCTGTTTTTAGGGCGACTGACTACTTTTAATGAACAAAAATAGTGTAGCCACGATGGAACAGCTATTCACAAAAATAATACAGTAATCTTTTACATTAAAATAAAAATGCTATTTTCAGGTAGTTGTCTTTGGTTAAGTGGGAAAAGGACTAATGGAAATTATATGGCCTAATATAATTGAGCTAATCATAACTTTCCCAGCATTCCAGCCCATAAATTAAAACCGATTCTGGTTAGAGGCTCTACCGCTATGTCTCCAATGGCAGCCATCTGGGCTCACTTTTAGTCAACACGAAGCTGGACAGATGGATCCTGCTCCCGAAGCCTCTCAATCCTGCCTGTTGCCAAAGGAACGAATCGAAATGCCGCCTCTGTCTGTCTCCCTGAAGTTCGTCTGACCTTGTCTCAATGAACTGAGTTTTTGGGGCGCGTCCCCTGGCCGCCCTACTCAAGGCCATTATTTCTTACACGCGCTCGGGGCTTGGCCTTCTCTGCCTTTCTCCCTGCCTCCTCGCCTTCTACCCTCTCCATTCTGGATGTGCTCATGTCAGCCCCCCTCAGCACGCTGGTTCCCAGCTCCCCAGGACACTCTGAACAAGAGCAGGGTTGGAACAGCACGGCGGGGCCCGCACCGCAGACTCAGCTGGGCCCTGGCTGCCGGGGCAGAGGCCGGCACTGTGGCCTCCCAGGACTCCAGCTGAATCGGCCCTCTGTCTCCCGGCTCCCAGGCACTTTCAATGCATCCTGCCTGGCTTTTGTCCTTCATAAGAAAACTGGCTGTTATTTTTCTGACTGCTCTCCAGGCCCTCATTAGCTTTCCCTCTGAATACCAAGCTCAGGGGGAGCCACAGGGAGCCCCCTCCCTCCCTGGCAGAGATGGTGAGTGCCTGCTGGTGTCCCAGGCCTCCGGCATGACAGGTGCCATTGCCGGCCTGCGGGGGAGTCTGTAGACAAAGGTGCAGAGCTCCAGTGGCTGGGAGTGGGGCCTGCTGGCACCCCCCCCCCCCCCCCCCCCCCCCCCGAGAGGTACTCCGCCTGCTGAGGGAGCCCAGTGCGCTCCATGGCCCTGGACGAGGGGAGGGCTGGAAGAGCCCTCTGGCATTTCTCCAAGGAGTCGAGCCCTCTGTCTCCTAGCTTTGCATTTTTTGAGTCAGACTGCTACGCTCCTCTGCGCCATGGCTTTCCAGCACATCTCATAATCAAGACATCCGTAAGCCCCCTTCCACTTCTCCGTGAGGTTTCTAGAGCCCTTCTTTTCCAGCGAGCTGTGACAGGGGCCACCCCAGGCTGGCAAGCCTTATGCTGTGTCTGATTATTTACAACCCCGGCTCCCCCGTTCTGCTTGCAGAGGGCTTCACACAGCCGCAGAGAGATGTTGCAGGTGCCCGCTGGGCTGACTCCGGGAAGGCCCTGTGCAAAGTAGTTTTCCCTGTATTATTTCATTCTGTCCCCCTCCACAACCCCTGGGGGGTATGGGCTTTTACTGTCCTCATTTCAGAGATGGGAAACGGCGCCCCACAGAGGTAGAGTATCCTGATGGCGCACTGCATCACAGAGCCCGTGTGTAACCCTGTGCGCTTTGGTAGTGGAAACTCCAGCCCAAGAGGTGGTTCCCCAGTGATGAATTTAGTTGCCTGCAGTAGAGATTGCTTCTTCATAGGGCAGGCTTATCTTTCTTTGCTGTGGTAGAAACCCCATGACCCCAGTGGGACTACAGCATCCGGAAAGATTTTACAGGAGAGAAGGACTCTTATTTTTCTGAGTGCTTTGGCCATGTTTGTGATATGTATCTTCTAAGGCATATCCAGGGGCCAAGAAGGGCTGGAGGGTGAACTGGCTCAGTGTTCTGAGATTTTGCAATGCACAGATAACTGCTCAGGTGAGGAATTCTATGGTGGGATATGTTGCTAACCACATAGAGACTTAATGCTCCTTGAAAACAAGAACAGATACACAAAAGAAAACCCAGCCCTTAGGCATGACCTCCGGGACCCTGTCAGCAGTTTCCCAGACTAGAGTGGACAGGTTTTGTTTTTGCCTGAGAACCATAATACACGCTGGAGAGATCCTAACCGACAGCCTCTGAGACGCTTCCTACCAGACCTGAGAATTCTGGCAGTGTGAGTTTGTATGCACGCATGTAGGCTAGAAATGCCAATCCACTGTGAGCTCAGATAATCACAAAATGCCAGTCAACTACAAGGAGAGTTTATTAATTTTTTTCTCAATATGATACCTGTGGATTTTATACGTGCACTCATTTGGGCACAGGGTTGTACCTGTCTCCACG
This sequence comes from Prionailurus viverrinus, assembly GCF_022837055.1. Lineage (NCBI taxonomy): Eukaryota > Metazoa > Chordata > Mammalia > Carnivora > Felidae > Prionailurus > Prionailurus viverrinus. Next base: position 91,382,065 of record NC_062572.1, on the reverse strand, counting down.
CTGGCAACACCCCTTCACATGCAGAGAAAAGTGATTTTAAAAATTGAGTTGAAGTGAATAAACTGGTTTTTTTTGAGCTCAAAAATAGCTACTTCAATAAGACATGTGGCACATAAAGTAACTTCACTATTGTCTCTAACATGATGACAATTTTTAATTAGCTTGTAAACTTGTAGTTTGTACTTAAGTTCACTGTTTTTTATTTTTTGTTTTTTTTTTTTAAGGGCTGGTTTATTTTTGAGAGAAAGAGAGAGAGAGAGCAGGGGAGGGGCAGAGAGAGAGACAGAGAGGAGAGGGAGAATCCCAAGCAGGCTCCACACTGTCAGCCAAGAGCCCGACATGGGGTTCAAACCCCTGAACCCTGAGATCACGACCTGAGCGTAAGCCAAGAGTTGGAAGCTCAACCGACTGAGCCCCCCAGGCGCCCAGCTAAATTCGTTGTTTTTCAAATAGGAGATTAGTTCTTTCTCTGTGTTTAGGAGGCTCAGACATGCAAAAAGATCCTGCAGACCACTCCATCACTGGAACCAGCACAGCCACAGTGGATGAATTTCACACTGTGTGTAAGAGAGTGGGAACGGAAGTGGCAAACGTACATCCTCAGACAGGGTGGTGACAAAGAGTAGCTCTGACTAACCACGCTGTGTGTACCCTGCTGTAAAGCAAATTCTCTCCTAGGACGAGCTGGGTGACGGGGGCACCAGAAGTTAGGGCACAGATCTGAGGCCTCACCTACGGCAGCTGGCAGGCCCCCCTGGGATTCGGGGCACCCCGTTCCACTTCCCGGCCTTTGCGATGGCCGACACTGCCTCCCCGCAAGCTGCCAGCCGCGCAGGAGGCACACTTACGCCCCAACGTGTTAAGCTTCAGAAAACAGCCCATAGTAATTAATGTTCCCCTCCAAAACGGATGGGCTCTACCCCCAATTCGATGATTATTCCGTTGTTCAAAATGTCTTCGACTCCTGTTTGGAATCGCCGACCAGATTTGTAGGGGCAACGCCGTAGAGACTTTCATTTGAGTTGAACTCGATTTCATCTGTGCAGGGTAGTTTTGTAGATGACACTGTGCGGTGGGGAGCCGGTGGGGGAGAGGATATCGCAGGTGAGTGTGGTGGATGGAGAGCTGGGGGCAGAGGACAGAGGTGAGGACCCCTAGGGGCAGGGGGGCTGTCTCCCCGGGAAGGTTGATCCGGCACTTGGGGGCCAGAAGCAGTTTTGTGTGGCAGAGACGTGGCATTTTGTCCTAGGCCAGCCCCCTTGATCACACACAGCTGCTGGCACTAACTTTGCCTCCCACAATGCTGACCCGGATCTGGTTCTCTGAACATACCAGACCACTTTGCAACTCCGGCTCTTTGCACAGGCTGTTCCCGGCAAAGGAGCTGCCCTCTGTCTCCTCGTCTGCTAGGCGCACCTGCCGTTTGGCTTTCAACACTGAACTCAGGAGCCTGTCTCCAAGAAGAAGCCTCCCCCACCTCCGGCCGTCTAATGACCAGGGCTGGAGAGGGGGGTCATCACTGAGATGACCAGGTCCTCTGCACCTGTGACCTTGGCTGACCTTCACAGGTCTCCTGTGACACCGTATTAGCTCCCCATGCTACAGACCTGGAAACTAGCCACAGCTGCTGGGGGCGCCGAGCTGGGAGACAAACCCAGTCCTCCCGGAGCCAAGCCTGGCTGCGCACCTATCCTGCACAGGTCATACTCTGCTGTCATTTATGAGTTTGGAAGGCAGCCACCGCTGTTCTGGGAACTCCTGAGCCTGGTACCTGTAGTGGATAGTGGCTCAGCTCACGGTCGGCTGGGTTAAGTTGGGAGAGAGAGTGGCATGGTTCATTTGGAGCTGGCTGGGGGTGGCTGAAGCAGCAAGCCCTTGCCCGTGGCCGTTGATAGCCTCAGAGGATTGGAGGGGTCTTCTTGGCCCACAGGCGTCTCTCCTGGCCCGGAGCAGTTCTGGATGAAAGTAAAGCCCCGGGCCATCGTAGCTGACGCCCTCCGCACTCCCCACTCACCGTCCAGTGGACTCTGTCCAACTCCTCCCTTCTGTCAGCCCAGGACTCCCCTCCTCCCACCAGACAGGTGCTGTCACCTGCTCTTTATCTGTTCTGTACTTCATACAAAAGCACTTTTGATCAAGTTACAAATGTGACAACACTCTAAAAGCGTTCTGGAATTTAATCAAATAACTTTGGAAATCATACTTAAAGAGGAATTTGAGGGCTTTATAAGGAAATCAAAAAAAGTTTTTATTTTCTGATCAGGTTTACTGAAGAAATGTGAAACTGTAAATTCCAGAGACAGTAGGAGAAAAACTGCAAGTCAGATGAATGCCCCACGGTATTTCCATCCTTCATAACCTTTCTGCTCCTGGTCGGCTAGACCACTTAACCCTTTCATCCCCACCTCTCCTCCACGAGGAGCCTGAAAGGTCTCAGGGGAGCCTGAGTCAGCTTTCTTACCAGGGGTGATATGGAAGCAATTCTAAGCAGACAGTGAGCGACTCAGAGGGTCCTGATGCTTTCAACACTCAGTTCTTGACCCCAAGCCTTGGAATTAGAAGGATGGCATTTTGCCAACATTGTGTTAACGTTAAATACGTTAAAGGTGACTGCAGCATGGAGTGTGCTTGAAACAGTGGTGCGGGTGTTTGTTAACGCAGCTTCATTACAGGTGTCTGTTTTCCAAAGACAAAAAGGCTGCCCCAGCAACAGGAGGGCATCCCCAGGCTCCGGGGTCAGATTCACGACTGGTACAGGACTCCGTTGCTTGAATCCTAGCGTTTGGCAGGTGTGACACATCCACCGCCCAGCATGATACACGGAGATGGAAAGGCCACAAAGGCAGAAAGGGCTCCCAGGAGACTCCCAGGGTCAAGTCACATGGCGTGGCCTGGGTCTTCCAAGCTCTTGTCCTGGTACTTCCTGAAACGGTCCCGAAAATCCACTTACTTCTTTTAGGAACTAGGAATATTTCTTTTTTTTCTTTTAATTTTTTTAATGTTTATTTTTGAGAGAGTGAGAGAGGCAGAGTGTGAGCGGAGGAGGGGCAGAGAGAGAGGGAGATACAGAATCTGAAGCAGGCTCCAGGCTCCGAGCTGTCAGCACAGAGCCCAATGCGGGGCTCAAACTCACAGGCCATGAGATCATGACCTGGGGCGAAGTCAGACGCTTAACAACTGAGCCACTAAGCATCTCAGAATGTTTCTTTTTTTTTTTTTAATTTTTAAAAATGTTTTATTTACTTTTGAGAGTGAGAGAGAGAGAGAGAGAGAGAGAGCAAGCAGGGGAGGAGCACAGAGAGAGGAAGACACAGAATCCGAAGCAGGCTCCAGGCTCTGAGCTGTCAGCATAGAGCCCAACATGTGGCTCGAACTCACAAACCATGAGATCATGACCTGAGCGAAAGTTGGACATTTAGCCGACTTGAGCCACCCAGGCACCCCGGAATATTTCTTTTTAATAACCATTTTGGTAATGCATGCTTTGAACAATTAAACTAGAGTATTTGTGAAGGTCCCCAATCCTTTTTCTCACACTTTGGGGCCAGACATATGTTTTCAAATTCACACTTTTGGGGGCATTGAAAGGATAATATGGGGCACATACCTTATATTTTGGATATGAAGCAGAACCAGTAATCAAACAAATTAATAATTCTGAAGCACAATCTATGCAAATTCTCACCAAGTCAAAGACCTGCAGACTAACAGCCTCACAAACTATTCAGTTGGGTTTTGATTCCACATGAGGCTCAGAGAGTCATGAAAAGGTTGTCCTTTCAGGGTTTTTTGCATTTTGCAATTGTTCACACATCCAGGCATTGGAAGTACATTGACTTTGAGCCACTTATAGTACAAAGCCGAGAGCGTGGACGACCACAGCCTCTGAAGGGCCTGGAATTAGGTACCCGGCCACCGTTCAAGGGCATCTCGTGATGTCTTGCACTTGAATGAATGAATGGTTTCCACACACTTTTCTCACAGCCTGCCCGAAAACCGAGCAAGGGAGGCAGACCGGTGAGATGCAGGGAGGGGAGATGAGGCTCAGGGCGGTGGGGCAGCCGCCAGGGATGCCGTGGCACGGCCGGGCGTGGCTGAGCTGCACCGTGCTGAGCTCCAGCTCGTCACTCTGGGCCCCTGGTCGTGCACGAGACAGAGTGAAGACGACGACGTGGTGGTCCTGCCCTCGTCTCATCACCTGATGAGGACTGGGTGGCCCCCTTGCTTAAGGTGCAGCAGCAGGTGAGGCCTGCGGGTGCCCACGTGGAGGGAGGATGCATCTGGAGGGGGTGGGGGCGAGCAGGTGGAGTTAGAACATAGGCTCAGCTCCTAATAAAGTGTCTAGGCCTGTAGGTTTCCTGAAAGATAAAACAAAGAAGGGAACCGAGAAACGGCCCTTCATTTTACTCTGTTCCGCACCAGCTCTGTCCTCCCCCTTCTATCTCGTCCCAGCGGGACCACCGGCCAGGGCCCACGGGACCGTCTTCTGAGGGACGTTTGTAATGTGGTGGTGGGGTCACCGGGTCCCCTCGTGTGGAACCCATCCTAAGAGCTGCTCGAGTTTAGGAGAAACGCCCATCCGAGGGCTCCTGGACCTTCCTCACCACCACCGGGAACCAAACACACCCGACACTTCTAGAATGTGTCCCAAGCAGCTCCTGTGTCCCCGGTGCCTGTCCTCTCCGGTTGTGCTGACACCATCATCCACGAGGCCCCTTCCAACTCCCGCTTCCTGTGGTGGGTTCTCCTCCGCACCCCTGTAATCCTTCCAGAGCTGCTGGCCCTATAGGCCACCCTCCTTGGTGTCAGAAACAGCAGGCTGAGGGAACACGCCTGCAGGAGAGGTCCTTCCTGTGGCCGGCCCTGGGTACCAGGTGAGGCTCGCTGGGGACCCGCCTTCTGGGCTCTGACTCTGCCATTCTCTGATGGCAGAGGAGGTCAGAGTTCCCCGGGGCAGCCCAGATGTGTGGCCAGGGTCTGGCACAGTTCAGGGAAGCGAGAGCCAGCAGGTGAAAGGCTTTTCCCAGCATCACGGGGCTGGACGGGGGAGGCCTGCTTCTCGCCTCCGCTGTCCTGACTCTCGAGGCCTGGGCCTGGTTGAATCACGTGACAAATACGAGCGGCTCCTTTAACTCCCTCGCTTCCTTAACTCAGGGACCCAAGTAGCCCCCGTGGCTCACACCTGACAGGTTTCTCTCAACAGCTGACTAGAAGCGCCCTGAGCGCAGGGCCGGGCCTCGTTGCTCCCCCTGCCCGCCCCGTGACCGACCGTCCCCTTCCTTCCAGTGCCAGGAGTACCGGGGCGGGGTGCTGGTGGGGGACCTCTGCGAGGACCTGTGCGTGGCGGGGACACTGAGCTATCAGCGCTGTCTGTACTACGAGAGAGGCAAGAAGGTGCTGCAGGCCGACTGGCGCGGCCGGCCCGTCATCCTCAAGTCCAAGGAGGAGGCCTTCTCCAGCTTCCAGCCGCTCAGCCTGCCGGACGACGCGGCCGAGGACGGCGGCCAGGACTTCCCGGAGGCCGAGCTGCTGCTGGTGGTGGCCGGTGAGGTCAGGAACGCCCTGGGCCTGGAGCTGCCCAACGGCAGCCTGGGGCCGCTGTGGCCCCGGAGGCGCGGCCGTCGCTGGCTGGGCCAGCTGGCCACCCTGTGGTCCCTGGTCCAGCAGGAGGAGTTCGTCCTGTTCAGCCTGCTGCAGGACCTGAGCCGGCACGCCCCGCCCGTGCTGGGCTCCTGCGGCCACTTCTACGCGGTGGAGTACCTGGCCGCGGGCAGCCCCCGCCACAGGGCCCTCTTCCCCTTGGATGGGGCCGCAGGCGCCCCCCGGGGCGGCCGGGGCCAGGCCAAGGCCATCAGCGACATGGCGCTCAGCTTCCTGGACATGGTGAGCCATTTCGACGGCGACTTCTCCCACCGCCTCCACCTCTGCGACATCAAGCCCGAAAACTTTGCCATCAGGAGTGACTTCACGGTGAGTGGCTCGGGGAGGGTGTGTGTGTCATGTGGAGGACCGAGAATCTAGGAGAGGTTTCGGAAGTCACGGGGGACCCCTGGAAGCTTCTGGAACCTTCTAGCCTGGACAACCCAGACCTGCCACACCACCTCCTTTTGGGGTGTTAATGAGAGAATTTTAACAACGCGTGCACCTTGCACTCCCGTCCTCCAGGAATAGGAACTAGAAGGAAAGGCGCCTGGTAGGGGGCGGAGGGCCCGGCAGGGGAAGGTGCGTCCTTCCTAATGGCTGTTCTGGCTTCTCCAAAGCAGCTTCGCCGCATCTTAGACTAATTCGAAAGCGAGCTCTCGTTGAGTCAGAAAACAGTCTTCAGGAGAGCAGGAGCCACCGAGGATGACAAGGAAAGGTGGCTTTTGGGAGCTCTGGTACAACAGCCAGTTGGGGCTGCTGCTTTCTGCCTGCCCATGCTCTGAGATAACGGGAGACGTTTTCTGGTCCTTTCTTCCTGGAGAGGTCCTAGCTAGTCTCCCTTCCATGGGCAGGGCTTCTAGAGGGACAAGTGGAGTTTTGGCAGCTCCTATGAGGGAGAATCCTGCCGGGGGGAAGCATCTGGCTCTGTGCTGCTCTGTTGCAGCAGGTGAAGTCCGTTTCCCGCTCTGGGCAATGCAGGCGTTCGTGGAATTAAAGGTGCTGGAGAAGCAATGGCAGGAGGGACTCGGTGTTTCACGAGAAGATACTCCCCTCCCGCTTCCCCCCGACTAGGCTACACCCGCGTGTCAGATTGACGCGTCCTTGCCCCGTGCCCGGGCAAGCGCTGGGACCACTTCCCAAGAAGTAGGTGTGGTGTGGGATGGGCGCTGGGGAGGGGGCCGTGTCCCGGGCCCCCTCCTCCACAAGCTGCGGTCAGTTAGCTTGTCCGCTGCCAGTGCTGGTGAGCGAACGGCCAGGCCGACTTCGCGGGAGCCACACCGGAGAGCTGGCCGCTGAGCGTGCCGGCTCATGGCGGAACGGTGCTCTGCATCCTGGTGGAAAACAGAAAGGGACGCAAAGAGGGTACTCTTACTGCCGGCCAAGGGCTTCCGTGGCAGGTGACATGGGAGTGCCTTCCTACGACAGCCCGAAACCTACACAACTAACGCAGTCCCTCTGACCGCCCCAGAGGGACTGATGAGCTGGGAGTGGCTCAAAGTGTGGAAGGGAAGTTGCTGAGAGGTTCCAGAAGGCTCTGGGAGGTTCCTGGAGGGTCCATCTGCAATACCCTGGGCTCCATGAGACCTCTAGACGTGGTTGTGAGGGGGAGGGACAGCCCAGGACTCTGCCAGGGTATTTTTGGAGTTGAACTCCCAGCCAAGGCTTCCCCAGTTCGTGAGCAGAAGGTTTGTGTACTAGACATGTAGGACCGCCGTTCTCTTTCCCAGGGAAATCCTGGGAACGCAGACACCCCAAGGCCCTGGGAAAGGAGGTGTGGGGTGTCCACTCACAGCCCCTGGCTTTGGCAGTTATCTCATCTGACACCCGTTTATTCATCCAGTGAGTGTCGTGGAGTGTCAGTGAGTGGAACTCAACAGGGGCGGTAACAGTTGGGGGAACTGAGAGGCTGTCTGGGCTAGGTTCCCAGAAAAGGCCGTAGGAAGGAGGCAGGGCTGACGGGTCTTCCCCGGGGGAAAGGGAAGCATGGCATGTTGCTGGCTTGCGCACTGCATCAGAGCTGTGCCTTCCAGTATCTTGTGCACAATAGGCAGGAGATATTTGTTCGATGAGATAACGGCGACACTTTCAAGCCCAGGCTGTGCCCTGTGGACTGTGCTGGGGTGCACAGACCCTCACCTCTGCCTGAGTTCTTGCTCAGGGGAGAAAAGGAAAGAAGGACAGAGGGTCCCGTTTGGCTAACCCTGGCATTATTCACCTCCTTACATGCTGAGTCTCAAGAAGTTAACTTTCCCTGTGATTTTACAACTTTAACGAAACCCAGCAGTATCAGCATCACCAGGGAACTTGTTAGAAATGCGAATTCTCTGCCTCCCCCCCCCCCCCCCCCCCCGCCAAGACCTGCTGGGTCTGACCCTCTGGGGGTGGGACGTGGCGACCAGCACATACAGTCACTCACTTTCTCTGGGTCCCCCACTTACAGATCCTGAGAATTTATCCACTGGTTGCCAAGGAACAACTGGGAAACACCATCCATCGCTCTGTGCCCCCCGAACCACTGCCCGCAAATGCTCCTTTCGAACAGATACGTTTCCTGCCCCAGAGCCACACTTTTCAGTGGAGAATGAAATAATCCCCAACCCTTTCTAGTCTGATGCCCGGAGAAAGTTTGATGAGACGCAAGTGAAGTAATTCCGTGCAGGAAGAATGTTATGATTCTCTCGATTCTGGTTAAGAGAACTTACTCGGGTTTCTCTGTTGGCTTGGTTGCTGTTCTTATTTTAGGTGCGTACAGTTATGCTCACAATAGCTATAATCCATTCTCCATTATGCACTGAAAACCAAATCTGGCTCTCCCTGGGAGGTGAGAAGGGAGCAATCAGAGATGGGAGAGAGAAGTTGTAAAGAGGTGAGATCGCAGGTAGGGGCCCAGGGGAAGCCGGGGAGAATGTCGGAAAGTATAGAAAGAAGAGAGACCATGTAGTCCCTATGATAAATTACCGAGACGACAGATGTGTGAGCACAGCCTAATATATATTTTCGTGTATTAACTAGGGTACACAGTGAAATAATGAGACAGGAAAAATTGAGTAAAATTATAATTTCTGCTTGCTGTGCCTGAATTAGTAATTAGGCAAAGCTCTTGAGTAGGGAAAAGTTCTGTATTTTTTATTTTCATTGTTCTCCATATATTTTGAAAGAGCGTATTTTTCCTCTTCTGTTTTACTGAATCATCCCCAAGAAAGTTTACTGCCTCTTGACATCACTCCAGAGTGAAAAACAAAAACCCAAACTGGGGAGCGTAGCTCCCAACACCACCAAGTTGAGGAGGACACGAACCCCAACCAATGCGTCTTTTGAGATGCTACCAAAGGCCGGAAGAAGGGCTGGTATTTGGAGGGTGACCTGTGAAGGCTTGTGAAATGTCGCAGACTCCATCGAATTCATCAAATCTTCCAAAAGCTCTTTGCTAACACCTTGAAGCTATGAACTGCATGATTTGGGCAGACTCCAGGTTTTATCAAGTTTGAGATCAGCTTTTTTTTTTTTTTTTTTTAATACATTCAGGTTGTGGAAGAAAATCCGCATCATGTAGATGTTATTTCTTTTTCTGGTTTTGAAGCCTATTTGGTTTGAAGCCAGGAAGATAAATCTGAAATTCCAGGGGCTCCACCCTGTTCTCAGGCTGACAGTGGCGTTTTGTATTTGATGCTGTTGGATGAGGGTCCACGGGCATCAAACCTAATTCAGGAGCTTTCACACTGCCTTTCCCAGACACGTTTCGATCCAGCCAGTCAGGAGGAAACCAGTTGGCGTAGGTCACACATATGCCGGAAATAGACAACCTGCGTCCTGCCCTCCACATTCACCGGCACCCCCACGGACCTGCCCCTTGAAGGCAGTTTTCTTCTCTAGCTTCTATTCATGGGGATAAATTATCTGTATTCATGGCTTTCATAATTCTGACCCTTGAAGGTCAGAGACCAAAAGTGATAAAGCAATGGAGGGGGAATTCATTTATTTTTAAGAAATTTCAGACATTCGACTTTTACAGCTGAAAAAATGTTTCAAGTTGAAAAGCGATACTTGTAGTCAGAGTTCCGGATGCTAGGCTTTCACGAGTGATGGCAGATGTCCTTTGGGCAGGGAAAGCCTTGAGATGTGGTCTATGCCGGGCCCTTGTGTGAGTGAAGCATGCGGCCCCCAGCCTGGCCGGGGCCCCTCTTTCTGGCAGGCAGCGTTCTGCGATCCTGCAATTTGTAGGAGCCTGCACCTCAGAGAGCAGAGGCACACTGGCCCCCGGGGGGTCCTCGTGATGGCCATGAGCTGGGCCCCAAGAGTACTTGTGATGGCCATGTGCTGGGCCCCCGGCATCCTCGTGACAGCCCCAGGAGTCCTTTTGATGGCCATGCTCTGGGCCCCAAGAGTCCTTGTGACAACCATGTGCTGGGCCCCAAGAGTCCTTGTGATGGCCATGAGCTGGGCCCCAAGAGTCCTTGTGACAACCATGTGCTGGGTCCCGAGAGTCTTTGTGATGGCCATGTGCTGGGCCCCGGGAGTCTTTGTGATGGCCATGTGCTGCTTGGTTACAGGTGGTGGCCATCGACGTGGACATGGCCTTTTTTGAACCCAAAATGAGGGAAATTCTCGAGCAGAATTGCACAGGGGATGAGGACTGCAATTTCTTTGACTGTTTTTCAAAGTGTGATCTGCGAGCCCACAAGTGTGGAGCAGAAAGAGTCAACAGCAACCTGCAGGTAAGCAGCCGCCACCGCGTGGGCTGGGGGAAATTGTCCTCTCTGGCTGTCGCTGCCCACCATGCCACGGCACCCCATTCATATGGCCCAGGTCCCCTCTTCCACGCCACCTGGGCTTGATGTGCTCAGTGGGGACAGGGACATCAGGAGTTGGGGTGGTCATTTGTCTTGTCTGTCCCATGGGGTTGTTGGCCGAATGACCCTTGGGGGTCTGATGGACAGGGCGGCCAGCGGAGCCCATTATTCAGCTCCCCATTTCCTCCTAACGTATTACTTTTTTAACTTGCAGTTTTACTCAAAAAATTATCCTGCCCTGATGCACAGAGCAAAAGAATAGAATTTTTTAAAATTTCGGAGATAGACGTAATGACACATGGGCGTTTCATAAGTGGCAAAGGTTGCTCTCAGGCTGGCAGAAGGAAAGCTGGGTTATGCAGCGAATGGTGTCGGTCAGCTGGGTGATGGGGCGTAACAAAGGACCACATTAACTCCTACTTCACTCCTCACCAGACTCCATTCCAGAGGCTCATGTACTTATAAAAAATACAATCCTAAGTGTGCCAGAGTAAAACTGGGAGAATTTAAAATATTATCTGAGAGTAAAGAAGGTCTTTCTGAGCTCAGAAGGCCACAGGAAGGAGAAATTTAACTATCTTTAAAAAATCCATATAGCAAACACGACATAAAACAAAATCCCCCAAAATACAGGCAAATATTTGCAATTGCTCGTACAGACCAGGAGCATAGAGGACAGAGAGTTCCTTATCCGCCGGCTGCTCCCGAGGCCCAGGGAGCGTCCCCCGGGAACGTGCTTGCCCAGCAGAGTCTTTGCCATGGCCCCTCCACATGCCAGGGGTAGCATCTGGGGATCGGTCAGTGGGAGAGGGGCCGTATGCAAAGCCCAGACCCGGCCTCAGTAAGGAACAGTTTTCCTCCTCCCTCCAGTCCTTGGACCGTGGTTCTCAGGAATGCGTCTCAGTAAATCTCTGCCTGCAGATCTCCATCTCACAGTCTGCTCTCTAGGAAGCCAACCAAAGCAAGGGGATAATGTCCTCAGTGTATAAAGAGTGTCTGCAAATTAATATGGAAAAGGTCAACAATGTGATGGAAGTGTGAGCAAAGGATATCAACTAGGCCATTTGCTGGAAAGGAAGTACAATGTCACATCATCACCCTGACTGCTAGGAACAACGCAAATTACACCGTTTTCACCCACCAGTTGGCAAAAATGAAAGACCACACACGTGTTGGGGAGGGGGAAGCCCAGCGTTCTCATCACACATTGCCATGAGAGCGTATCTCAGCACAACTTTCCACAGGGTCAATTTCGCAATATCTACCAAAACAAAAAACACACCTATCTTTTGGCCCAGAAATTCCATTTCTGGAAATTGTCATAGGTGCAAAATGAAAATGACATACAGGCAAGATATTTACTGCAACTTTGTTCTAATAGCAAAAATTAGTAAACAACCTCATTTCCATCAGTAGGAAACTAGTTAAATAATTTATGATCTATCCACACATTTGAGGTGCAGCCATTAAAGTAAACAGGAAATCCTTAGAAGGCTCTGCCTGGTATTCTGTTAGATGGGAGTGGAAGGTGTGGAAGAGGGTGTGTAATATATTGCCATTCGTGCAAAGTAGAACAGAAAGGAAAAACATGTATCAGCTCGTGTGTGCATACTCTCTCTAGAAGGAAGGGGTCCCCTCGCGGAGCTGGGAACAGAACATTGGACAATCAGCAGGAGGCACACCGGTCTGTCCTTGGGAACATTTAACATTTTTGCACACGTATTCTCAATTTAAAACAGAAATTGGGTGATTTGCTTTTAAAAATATTCCTGGGGCACCTGGGTGGCTCAGTTGGTTAAGCGTCCAATTTAGACTCAGGTCATGATCTCGCGGTTTATGGGTTCGGGCCCCATGTGGGGCTCTGTGCTGACAGCACAGAGCCTACTTGGGATTCTCTCTCTCCCTCTCTCTCTGCCCCTTCCCTGCATGCTCTCTCAAGATAAATAAAATAAAGAAACAATAAAAAAATAAAGAAAATTAAAAAAAAAAAGTTCCTCAGAAGTTAAAGTTCCGTGTCTTCTATGAAAAGTAGAACTACAACACTGAGGCCTCTGCTCAATGAGTCCCAAACGGTGTGATATAGAAAGATAAAGCACATTAATCCCGCCCCTCTCGGTGGAGTCCTCTCAGCAGGAGGAGCCTGGGAAAGCTCTAGAAACAGGAGCATGTGTAAGTGGAAGGTTGGAGGAGATCTCCAGCATCAGTGAATTTCATACCCTACGGGACGGTGGCTTGATTTTCATTTCTGCTTCTGAAGTAAAATGATTCAAAGTCCCTTCTAGTACAGACTTTCCTCCGTGAGTCTATCACGTTTGCTGACTACTTCTCCCCACGTGTCACTGGACCCTCGGGACAACCCGAGGGTCGTCGCTTGTTATGGTGACCAAATATGCACGAGAAAGCCCAACCTCAGCGATGCGGCCACACAGCCGAGGGGATGCTCCTTACGCAGCACCGGCCGCCCAGGACTTTCTGCCCCCCTTTGTCTTCGGAAGTGTACTCCATGACAGGGACCCTTCCCCGTCTGCGTTGAGGCTGGGAGGGGGACCTCGTTCCCGGTGCCGACTGGTTCAAGTTCCAGAAGGGAAGGCACTTTCACTGTCAGACCATCTGTGTGGGAAGACGCCTCCCTCGGCAGGTGGGATTGTATGGGAGGAGCCACGGTCTGTTTGGGCCTGCGGAGCCTCCGCGGTCGGTTCGCAGCCTGCAGTAACCGCTCTGTCCCCTGCCCCTCAGGTCGTCTGTGACAAGATATTTCGCCACTGGTTCTTCTCCAGTCCCAGGACCTCGGCCGTCCCCGTCCCGCTTCAGCTACAACTGCGGGACGCGGTCCAGGAATGCGCAGACCCTCGGGGCACCTCCGGCCGCGCCCCGGGAGCCGCCCCTGACGTGTTCTGGAAGCTTCAGCGCCTCCTTCAAGCCACACAGAGGGAACTGCAGGAGGCAGAGAAGTAGCCACTCCCGTGGCCTTGGGTCCCTTCCCTCTATGTTGGTCCAAGGACGGGACGTTTCCTCTATGCAAATGAGTGCGCGCGCAGGTGTCGCCGTGGTCCTTCTGAAATGTGAAATCGCTGGTGCCCTTCCCACCGCACGCCAGCTGCCCTCATGTGCGTCCTTCTGTCCCATCCTGGCTTGATTCGCTCCTGACGGAGGCCACCGCGCTGGCCTCTGACCTGCCACCCTTTAAAAGTGACACGAGGGAGGCAGGTACGGCGGTTTCCTCTTGGAGGCCTCTTCGTCGGGAAACAGCACAAATCCCACTCTGAGGATCGTGCTTGTGCTCACCTGAGAGCCAGGGCTTCCAGCTGTCCTGCCTGCACACGCGCCCGCATTTAAAGAAGTGCACGTGCGTGCACACGAGCCAGTGTGCGTGTTCACACGGGAGTGCTCGCGTGAGTGTATGCACGCGTGCGGGAGGACGTGCCTGCCTGAACGAGCTTGAGCAGGGAGCGCGGGAGGCTCCGGGGCAGGGGAAGGGGTGTCCCCTCTGGGACAAGAGGGCTGCCTTTGTTTTGGAATAAAATACAATCAAAACAGAAGTTGCATCTGTAACGCAAACGTAATCCGTCAGGAGAGGACGTGTCAGGATAGCGTATAGGCGTTTTCCTCCTGAGGGGCCCGTCGATTTTATGGAGCCCGTGTTAGGGAGCACGTTACCGCCCGCCGCGGTGCATCTGCCTTTGGCGCGGGAGATGCAGGCTGGTTGGACTGCGTCGTGTTGTCCCCGAGAACGTGGGGGACAGCGAGTGCCGCGGTCGGCGTCGGGCAGGGTCAGAGGCGGGCGCCTTGCTCTCAAGGGCACGAACGCCGAGGCCCGGGCACCATGCCGCATGCTGGCAGGTGCCTCCAGCAGAGTCCCGGGGAGACTTTCCTGAGAGACGAGAGACACGAGGGAACCACACCGTGGTCCTTCGCTGGGCAGGCGGGTGAACCCGTGGGGGGCCAGCCAGGCAGCCACCGGGAGGGAACTCCTTTCTACTGGACACCTGGGACACAGCAGGTGCTCTGCAAGTGACCAGCTGGTGTCCCTAAAGGTAAATCAAGAAAGACGCTGAGAGAGGAAAAGGAAATTCTATTGATGGCTTACAAATCAAAGAGGACGGATTAATCTGAAATTTTAAAAAAATCACAAACTGCACAAATTTCAAGCCCTTTCTCTTTTCCTTGCCCGGTGCCTTCCTGGTCCAGACCAAGGGGAATTTCCTGCTTGTGTTCATTTGGATGCATTTCTCCAGGCTGCACCCCAGGCTCATGGAACGGTGTGAGGGGCGGGGCAGAGACAGCGCAGGCCCCACCGGGTCTGGGTTCCCACCTCTGAGCACCTCTGTCTGGTCGCCATGGTCACCTGCAGTCCTGCCCCCCATCCGTCACCCCTGGCATTTTCTCACATGACTCAGTTTCCTCAAGGGCCCTCTAATCGTGTATGTGAACGACTCACTCTGCCTCTGTAGCCTTTGGCAGGAAGGAAAACCCCATGGCTGTCACTTCCGTGGCAGAAATACATTAAAACTAAAGTTTGATGCGTGGGCCTTGAGCTAGCAGTTTCTAAAGGAAAAGAGAGTTTGTCTACGGAACAGTGGCTCCTGTCTCTCCAGGGCTGTGCTCTGTGCAGTGGCTTCCTGCAGCCGTGAGGGTCTCACTGAACCGTGCCAACCGGAGGCTCAGGGTCTGTCTCTGAGCGAGGCTTCCGTGCAACTGGGTGTGAGATAAAGGGCGAGGGAGGGGCAGGGGGCTTGCAGGCCGTGCTCCTAAAACAGTTGGCTTTCGCACTGTGACAGCAGAGGGGTCTCCCACGGGTTGACCCTGGCATCACAGCCCTTCATTAGCGTTGGCTCCGAGCCACCTGGCTGGGCAGCAAAGCTGGCTCGGGAAAGGGAAAATGTTCATTTTCATTTAGACCAAAATGGAAGCACATGTTTTTGTTTATCATGGAGACTACGCAACGTGTAATTTCCCAACACAATGGGGTTGTTATTGCTGAAAAGGAGCAGTTTCACCCGTTTCCCCTGTGTCTGACCACTCAGTGTCTCTCCCTTCCCCCCCCCCCTCTCACACACACACACACACACACACACACACACACACACAAATGCCCCTTTCCCATCCTGCCTGGAGAATTCCATAAAATGCCAGCATGTCTTAAACTATCTGTGGTGGGTTTTGTTTTGTTTTTTTTTAAAAAAACCTCAAACCCTTGCAAAATAACACTTTTATAGAACAGAATGAACAAACACTATATTTAATATATATTTTTATATTGTAGAGAGAGCCCATGCGAGCAGGGGAGGGGCAGAGGGAGCCGGGGGTGGGGGGGAGAATCTCGAGCAGGCTCCAGGCTCGTGCAGAGCCCGACGCAGGGCTTCATCTCGCAACCCTGGGATCACGACTTGAGCCGAAATCTAGAGTTGGCTGTTCAACCGACGGAGCCACCCAGGGCCCACCAGGATTTGATGTTTTTAATGTGCCAAGTGAGACCGTGTTGCTTATCTGGTTGAGCAACCACCCCCCTTGCAGAGAAGGGGGCTCCATATGTGGTTTCTGTGTTTGAATAACACTCGGGGGAGAGAAAACTCTGTGAGCCGTGTCCTCACGGAGGAGGACATTCACCGGGTGTAGGCTGCTCCTTTTTAAGTTTTACCCGAATTAATGCATGTGGTGCACTGCATTCACCTCCGGTCCCTCGTCAGAGGTCAGTTTTCGCCATGTATCTTGATAGATTAGGGTTATAATGACACGACTCCAGCTTTGAAGCCATGGTGGGTTACAGCTGCCGTGTCCTAACTGCCCGGAAATTGTGGGGGCTACTGACCTCATGATACCCAGTGGTCAAGAAGGGGTTGGATGGGCCGCTGATGTCACCCGGCTGCAAACATTTCCAAACCCACCCGTTCTCATCTCCTCACGGGGAGGGAAGAGCTGGCAGTTCCCAGAGGTGCCGCCTCCAGGAAGTCCCCTGGGCCTGCCTCAGCACCACGCTCACCGCCGGCCTGTCCAGCCACCCAAGAGTGCTCGGGATGGATGCCCAGCATGTTCAATTATTGGGAGGGCCGCTAGTTATTTTAGACTTTGATCTGGAAGCTGTTCTTTGAGCAGCTGGGGGGTGGGGCAGTTTGGCTGCGAGTTTCTGAAACCAAGGACCGCGTGAAAGAGCCGTCACCTACACTGCACGGGCATCTGGCTGCGGGAAAACCAGAGCCACCCCGACGGGAACTCACGGAGCTTGCCCCACCTTCCGGATTCTGAAACCCGTAGAAGTCTTCGAGCCCGGTGTTGGCCTTCCCTCCCCAACTCGTGTCTTCGCTGGAGCCTACTGCGTTCTGCTGCTGAGCGCTGGCACTGGCCTTCAGGAGAGGTTCCCGCGGGCAGATGTGACCCCTGGAGCCGATGCATTTGCTGGGCCCTCTTTGAGTGTCTTGGAGGGGCAACCGACCCGAGCAGGAGCTCTGGGAGCTTTGCTTCTTGGCTTTAGGAGACGGCTTCAGCTTCCGAACATGCCCAGCCTTCCCTCCGCTTCTTCTCCAGGGGCTCCGGGCCTGCCTGTACCTCTCTCCTCTTGTGCTCCCCTGCTCTAGCGGTCCCAGGCGGGAACTCTGAGATCAGACCATCCGAAGTTTCATCTCAGTAACACCATTTATCAGTGTTGTGACATTGGGCAAGGTATTTCACCTCTCTGCCTCACTTTCCCCATCTGTGAGTGCATTGATGGTTACAATCCCTTGGCTCAGGGCTGCTGTGAGAACCGTGCTGTGCAGGGGTGTGTGGGCACTCCTGGAGAGCACTGTGGTTATTTTCGGCCATTTGAAGCCGCGAGGCTGGCTTGGGGAGGGATATGACGTCTCGTGCTTCTCCTGCCCACCTCCTCCCTGTCTCCTTCTCTGCAGAGGCTCCCCCCCTCTTTAGCGATCTAACACCGAACTGGCAGGACAGTCCCCAGCCGGGCGCCTCCTGAGACCCGGTCACGGGTTAATCCTAACTGGGGGCTTCTCGGCCTCGCCTCACGTCTAGGGGAACCCGAGCTCGGGGGGGCCCAGGTGTGGGTCCTTTCACGAAGTCCACAGCAGGTGCTGACACACACACATCACATGCCTGCAGGCTGGTAGAGAGCTTCTGTGAGCCACTGTTTGGGCCTCCCTGCCCCCCCCCCCCCCCACCGCCCCCCACACCAGAATTCTTGTGCTGAAACCCAATTCCGCTGGGGTGCCGCTGTTAGGAGGCAGGGCCTTTGGGAGACAGGTCATGAGGGTGGGGCTCAAGTCAGGGGATTAGTGGCCTTATAAGAAGAGGCTGCTGAGGGCTAGGGCTCCCTGCCCTGCCCTGCCCTCCTTTCCACCCTCCCCTCTCCTCCTCTCCCCCCTCCTTCCTGTCCCTCTCTGTCCCTCCCTCTCTCTGCCCTGTGAGGACACAGTGAGAAGACAGCCATCTCCAAACCACAAAGAAAGCTCCCGCCAGGAACGGAACTGGCTGGCCCCTTGATTTGGGATGTTTAGCCCCAGAACCGTGAGAAGTAGATGTGTGTCGTCTGTGGCATGTCGCTACAGCAGCCCAGGGTGGCCGGGGGGCTCCCCAGCTCTCGGTGCTGCCCCAGCGCCGTGTTCCCAGCAGAGCCCCTGCCCCCACTTGGCCCTGGGCACCCAAGGTGCCTCCTGAGTGGGGGTGGGGGGCAGCAACTTGCTGTCAACGTCATCGGCCACGAGGGAAAGAGCCAGCTGCCCCTGGAAATCTGAGCATGGTGGGGGAGGGGGGCTGCCTGCAGGGACGGCCCCCCCTCACCCCCTGGCCCCTCTCAAAGGCAGCACATGACACCTAGCTAGCACCCGGGCTCCCACCCTGCAGAGGCCGCCATGTAAACGCTCCTTCTCCTGGAGGGTCCATCCGCCCTCAGTGCCCTGAGCTTGTTCGTGCCTCCGCGAGGCGTTTCGGCCACGGGCTGTGTGCAGGGGCCAGGGTGGCGCTCAGCCGTGGTGGACAACCCCACGGGGGCACTTGGGCTCGCAGCCCCACCCTGGACGCTCTGTCATTTTTCTGTAAGAGAAACAGGAGAGGGGCAAGATGCCTCCGTAGCCATCAAGCAAGACCCAGGACAAATGAGCCGTTTGGATTCTTAACATCAATTAACATGAAAAGTGTGCAGTTATAGCATTTGCAGAGTCCTTTTATGGAAAGAAACACACTTACTGGAAATTACAGCCGCCTTGGCAAGTGCAAGGTGTTTGGTCAGCATAGTTCTGGCTAACAATGAAACAAAACACATTTAGAGAACTTTCTGGAGAAAAGCGCCATGAGAAACACCCCAGTCTTCACCCTTATGTTGTTCCAAAGCAGCTTTTCACGTGGGTAGGTTTTCACAAGAGGGGTGAGCTTTCTCATGGCCGCCTTCAATTATTTTCTCTCGCTAGTCCCAGCTTCCTTTCATTGCTGTGTGTCAGGACGTGCAGATTGACCTGGCGTGTGAACTGAAGTCAGCTGTGCTCATGGAAGGTTTCTGAACCCCGAGCCAGAGGCTGGGGCTAAGGTTCTGCTTCTCATGTTAACTAGCTGGATCACTGCAGGAGGCAATTACCTCCATTTTCTCTCTTGCAAAATGGGAGATAAATGTTCTCCAGGGAATTGAATGAGCTAAATAGGCTTAAAGAGTCTGGAACTTGGCAAGGGTTAATGCACAGATCAGAAGTTTCCCTCTGAAATGCATGATTTTAATCCACACTAACCATTGAAAGCCGCCCCATCTTGGTGCATGCAGCTGAAGGGGGCTCCTGAAGACAAAGGACAGAGCGGAAAGGGGGGCTGGCGGGCCCGTTGGGGGGCAGGCTAGGACAGAGCCGAGGGAGGCATTCCACGACGGGTGTAGAAGGCATCTCTGCTCATTGTTATTTTTAACTCCCCAGAGTCAGTTTTCTCTCGTCTTCCCAATGTACAACTGAAGGAACCCTGTCTCTTGTGTCAAGAACAAGGTCCGGCCACAGAACACACAGCGAACAGTTTAGCTGGTCACGATTCAAGATTATGGTTATGATTATACTTCTACACGAGCAGCTTAGGCTGTCACTATGGCTGGGAATTGGCCCTAGACCCAGTCCTAAGGGAAGGATGCTCCAGTCCGCACAAAGCAGGGTCCTGATAACAACTGCTGGAGCTGGAGGGTCAGACGTTGTAACCTTGGCATCACGGTATCTCTGTCTGAACAAGATTGCTTGGTACGGAAAACCGTGGAACGGTGTTTTCCCCACATTGTCTGAGACGCCTGCCTCAGAATCCTCAAGAAGCTTCTTCAGAATGCATATTCCAAAGTCTGGAATCAGGGCCTCTGAGAAACCAGATCCAAACACCAACAGTCTTCAGAAAGGTGAGGGATGAGACGCGGTCATGCTAGTAAGAAGAGGGGCAGAAGCCTGCACGGGACAACCCGTCTCTAGCTCCTGAAAATGGTCACACGGTTTCGTTGTGTTCTTAAGTGTGACCGCCGGTAGTAAGTGCCCTGGAATTCCGCTTGCCCAGACCAGAGAGTTCTCTCAAGGTACCCCCAGCTCGGACACCGAAGGTGGAGTCGGAGAGAAAAAATGACTTATTCCCCAAATCACACACCTAGCGGGGGACTGCACGTTTCTGTCCTTGCCGTGAGCTTACAGCATTCTCGGACTCTGAGACCGAGGGAGCAAGGAGCTGTCAGAGGGGGGACGTCCCAACTAAATGGGGACAAGATGGCATCTTCTCTGCTAAGACGGGCAGCTGAAGGTTCCGGGCAGAGATGCCCTGGGGCCGCCAGTGGGGAATTTGGTGACCTGGGGCTGGTGACCGTTGGTATTAATAGCAGGAATAGAGGGGTAAGAACAGAAACGGTACCTCCACGTCTGCCATGCAAAAGTGATTGGGCAGCAAGCCATTATCTTACTTAAACATGATCTTTCAGGCCAAAACTAAATAAATGCCCTCAGGCCAGGGGAGCATGCTTGAGGAGTGGCTATAGCTGGAAGCCCAGCCCGAGTTCCCGGGCCACCTGATGACAGCCTCCGCGGTTATAGTCACAGGATGAAGGATGTGGACAGATGTGGGGAGCAGCTATACTCCAGCTTTTGGGGTGCACCAGAAATCTTGGGGACAGGGGCAGCCTCGGCCCCAGAGGCCCTGATTCCAGACTTTGGAATGTGCATTCTGAAGAAGCTCCTTGAGGATTCTGAGGCAGGCGTCTCAGACAATGAGCAGGGCACCCCGTGGGCGCTCGGAAGTGTCTCCTGTCTGGAGACGTCCTGGCTCTCCTGGCGGAGATCCGGACACCACCTCGCCTTCCCTGAAACCAGATCTTCAAGGCAGCCCGATCTTCGGCGAGCTTGGAAGCACAGACAGGCTCTGAGACCTCAGCGGCGTCTCAGATACGCCAGCTCACCGGCTGGAAGGCACAGTATTAATCCCAAACCCTCCATTCTTCAGACTCCCTCAGCACGGCCACCCTCCCTTCTCCGCTACCGTTTTGCGTCTCCTTAACCACTTTTCCTTTTCTCCTCCCCAGCTCCCCCACATGCCTCTGAAGGCGGCGAGTGCAATGAATAAGGGTGGCATCATCCTGAGGAAGCTGCAAAATTCCCCGAATCAGTGCTTTGGGCCGAGGCTTCTGCTCCCTATACAACCCCTCGCGTAACTTCTTCTCTGGCCACGTTTTTAACTTTGCTGTTTTCTCTGAAAATATTTGGCTGAAACACCTGCACGTTCAGCAATTCTCCAAGCCCCATGTGGATCCCGGCCTCGCTCTGGCTGCGGCCTCTCCCAGGCATGGGGCTTGAGGGCAAACCGGCCCCGTGTGTGTGTGTGTGTGTGTGTGTGTGGCGTGCCCCCCGTGTGCAAGGGGCCGGCAGCCTCCTTCCTCGGGTGGACGGTGAGACCCTCAAGTCCAGAGCGTTTCTCCCGGGCCTGCACCGCCTGCAGCTGAGGGTTTGGATGGGCCCCCAGAGTCTCCCCTTTCCTGGGAGTGTCTTAGTCCGAACGTGTTAACGCATAGACTTTCGTTGTAGGAAGGCAAACTATACGCGTCCTTTAAAAGCAGTCCCGACGTATCGTGCTTCTTGACCACTCGTTTTGCAGAACTCTGTGCAGCTGGGACCATGCCTCACACCCACACGGCTTTCTACAAGGGGCCAATTTCTACAGCAAGGCTTGAGGAAAAAGAGGCAAAGAGCAGAAGACGCGTAGCTTGTACTTGAAGAGTAAAGTCAATGCGATTCATGCTTTTCTCCCCTTGCGGTTCAGTATACACAACATCACATTTACTAGTTTAAGTGTGCAATTCAGCGGCGTGATGCACACTCACCGTGTTGTACAGCCATCACCACTACCCACTCCCAGACCTTCTGTGTTATCCCAAACTCAGTCTCTGGACCCGCCAAACACGACATCCCCCTCTCCCCTCCCCCAGCCTCTGGCAACCACTACTCCCTGTCTCTGTGGACCATCCTATGCTCGAGACCTCAAAGAGGTGTTGTCTTTTTCTGTCTGGCTTACTTCACTCAGTGTAACGTCCCGGAGGCTCCTCCATGTCGTAACATATCGGGATTCTCTGACTTTTTACGGCAGAATAGTTCTCCCTTGTGCAGACGCACCGTTACCCTGCAGATTTTTGTTTCCAGTCTGGTTGGAATTCACTTCAGTGGGCTCGGGGTCAAAGGTCCATGCCGAAGTCGGACTCCACCGTGGGCCTAGTGCGTGTGAGCTACGCAGGTCCCCCAACCTCCCTACCCACCCGGGAAAATAATCCCAGGTCGGCGTTGGGCCGCATGGCCTGTTAGCATGTGGGAGAACAACAAATCACACAGGGTTCTCCCCGGTCCCTTCCAGAACCCCAAGCCCAGTGCAGGCGTGCCTTAATTATTGCCCTTGGCAGATAGTGCATTTTTTAATTTTTTTTTACAAATTGAAGGTTTGTGACGGGCCTGCATCGAGCACATCTGTCGGTGCCATTCGTCCAACAGCATTTGTTCACTCCCTGTCTCTGTGTCACATTTTGGTAATTCTCCGAATATTTCAAAAATTTTAATTATCATTACATGCGTTACAATGACTTGTGACCAGTGATTAGCACCCACTGAAAGCTCAGCTGATGGTTAGCATTTTTTAGCAATAAAGTATTTAAAAAATGCTTAACTTTATTTGAGAGAGAGAGAGAGAGAGAGAGGGAGAGCCTGACGAGGGGCCCAAACCCACAAACCTCGAGATCATGACTCGAGCCAAAGTCAGACGCTCAACCGACTGAGCCACCCAGGCGCCCCAGCAATCAAGTATTTTTTTAGTTAGGGTATGTACATTGTATTTTTAGACATAACAATACCTCACACTTACTAGGTCACAGAACAGTGTGAACATAACTCTTGTATGCTCTGCAAGACCACAGCGTTCCCTTGACCTGCTTTATTGTGATCCTAGCTTTATTGCCACGGTCCGGGAGCCCGGCCCGTGAGACCTCTGAGGTGAGCCTCCAGTGCTCCCCCCACTTTCCTCGGCCCTGTGTGTCCTGTGCTCCCCCACTTTCCTCGGCCCTGAGGCGGATCGGGGCGACACGTGGGAAAGCTCTTTTTAAGCTATAATTTCCACTTCACACAGATACAGGTGCTTCCTCTATGACAACGAGGACGGAGAAGGAACCGACCCTGGGCCCAGGGGCCCGGCAGTGAGGCAGGGGCCGGGGGCTGAAGTCTTTGGGGACCATCGCAGGGTCTGACTGTGCGGACACCCTCCGGGCCGAGTCAGGAAGGAGGCCCCTGAGAGTCCGGGAGGCGGCCTTGCGGGCGCCGGAAGGAGGCTGTTCTTGAGCCACAAGGAGTGGAGGATGGGTGGGATTTGGTGGCCTGTTTGGTGAGGGCTGGGCTCAGTGTTTGGGGGCCCCACATAAAACTGGGTGAGGGTCCTGGGGTTCATGATGAGGGGGCAGGAGACGAGCGGCCGGGGTGGTGGTCCTGGAGGGGCCGGAAGACTTCGGGTTGGATCTTCTGAGCTTGATGGGCTGAGTGTGCCCGGGCAGAGCGAATCCACACAGAGCGCAAAAGGTAAAGGAAATACAGCGTGAGCTTCCTGCCCCTTGGACGGGCAAGCTGGGGGAGGGGAGGGGACAGAAAATATTCCCCGAGGTTGGTAAGGCGCTTCTCTTTCAGGAGAGAAGCTTCTACTGAGTGAGAGCTCAGCACCATCGTGAGCAACTGGGCATCTGGCAGTAATCGCAGAAGGTACCGGAAGGGCTTTTAACATCCCAGCCATGCGTGCCTGTCAAAAGCAGAGGGCACAGGGCAGCTCAAAGAAAGACCCCATCTGGGGCACCTGGGTGGCTCGGTCGGTTAAGCCTCCGACTTCAGCTCAGGTCACGATCTCACAGTCCGTGAGTTCGAGCCCCGCGTCGGGCTCTGTGCTGACGGCTCGGAGCCTGGAGCCTGCTTCAGATTCTGTGTCTCCCTCTCTCTTTGCCCCTAACCCACTCGCATTCTGTCACTGTCTCTCTCAAAAATAAATGAACATTAAAAAAAAAAAAACAAAGACCCCATCTGTACGCGTGGCCACACACACACGTGTAGGGTGTCGGGATGGCTCCTTGAGAACAGAAAGAGGAACGAAGGAATTTGCCTTTTTTGTCTGCAGTGAAAGAGGCTGGATGTTGAGGCCACGGAAGCATCACGAAATTAAGAAGGTAGGGAGGCAAGTATTTTATTCTCTCCACTTCCTAGGTGAGGGGCCCACGAAGTGAAGGAGCTTGTCCCAAGTCTCAAGCTAGTCACAGCCAGAACTGGGACAAGACCAGGGTGGCCTTCAGAGGCCGCGTAGGTTGAGTCACATAACACACTAGTTAATTTGTACCACGTATTTATTCTATTTCAAACACATATGATGAGTGACTCCGTAAAAGAGGGAACACAAAACGAACACCTGAGTCTTTCCAGGATTCAAGTTGCTTTTGTTTGAGAGACGAGTGACGGTACCACTGAACCAGGGGTGGGGACCCTGGTGGCATGGCAGTGTGGCGATGAGGGGAAGGGCCATCCCCACGTGTCTCTCTGTCACTTTTGCCTCCAGTGACACACGCATGAGTTACACGGGGGGCCCCTCTTTCCCCGCCTGCAGACCGAGGGGCTGCTGCTCTGGGCTGGCAGGGGGTGCCCCACCCACGAGGGTGACCGCAGTCACGGTGTCCTGACGCTTACCGTCACACAGGAGTGTGCAGCATAGGTGTGGCTTCTTTAATTCACATCGCACCCCTGGGGCGGGAACTAGCCCATATTGGAGATGAGAAAACGACGTGTCAGGTCCAACCGTGCGTCAGAGCCTGGCTCCCCAGCCTGCTTTGACCTGCGCCTGCACTGGCCCGAGATGAAAAATGCTTCACCAAAATCCACCTACACGTCATGTGTGGGGTCCGCGGGGGCCACGGTTCCAGCGCTCAGAGAGCTCCAGGCGCCTCTGTGCTGCCTGCCCACAAGCGTCTCCACAGCAGGCTCCCTCCGCGGGCTCCAGGGTGCTGTGGGCACTAAGAGGGGGGTAGGGGCACTGCTGACGAATCCCAAATCCTAGGGGGTCCAGGCTGCACTGGGAGGGAGAGGGGGATGATCCAGGTGACCTGATGGCCGATGCGTGTCAGCAGGATGCCGGTGCTCCCCCGAGACGTGTCCGCAGGATATAGGTGCTCCCTCGAGACGTGTCTACAGGATGCCGGTGCTCCCCCGGGGCATGTCTGCAGGATGCTGGTGCTCCCGCGGTGCCTTGGCGTGCTTGCTAGGAGCACGAGGGACTTGCTCCCGTTTCGTCCCGTTTGCCCAGCTCACGGTTCTCAGCTGGGGACGCAGGGCCAGCGGTACTGACTGAGCACCGAGTGGGGGGGGTCAGGCACTCAGCAAACATGCTGTGTCTTGTGCCATTGAATCCTCCTGATTCCGGCAAGGAGGGCTCGCCCTGTGCAGGTGACCCAAGGCTGCAGTCCGGGGCACTGAAGGGCCCCCCACAAGCCTGAATTCACCCAAGTCACGCAGGGTGGTGGGGGCCCGGCCGGCTTCGCAGCCATCGGTCTGAGCAGCAGTAGCCACAGGCTGCTCCTGAGGACGTGGGCTCAGCACCCCCCCCCCCCCCCCCGCCCCAAGGAAACCAAGGATAGGCTCCAAACGTGACTCATTGCATAGTCTGCACCAGGGCTCGGGAGCACTACCTGGGCAGCACTTGCCCCCCCCACTGACAGGAGGAAAGGAGGCAGTGTGGCTAACTGTAGAGACTGCGACAAGTCACTTCCCTTCTGAGTCCCCTCCCTCAGAAGCTGGGTCCTGGGTGTCCCCCCACACTCTCTGGAGGCTGTGAGGTCTCCTGCTGTGGCTGCCCACCACTCCCGCCCCCTCAGCCCCTCTCACTGTCCCCCTCCTCCATGGGCCTCCTTCCCCGCCCCCGCTCCCCTCCTCACCCCCCCCACCGTGGCCCTCTCACCTCCCCCAACTGTGGTCCCTCTCACCCCCCCCACGGCAGCCCCTCTCACCGCCCCCCACCCCAACCCCCCAGGCTCCAGCTGTCCCCCCCCCCCGTTGCTCTGGTTGGGATGGGAGCACTGGGGACAGGACACAGCATCACACGGGGATCTGGGCATCAGGCCAGTATGACACAGCTGTGGCCTCAGAGCTCGCAGTGTATGACGAAGCACGTAGCCAGGAGCTGTGGCAGAAGGTTCCAGGGTGAAGCTCAGACCTGCCCTGGGCTCCTTGAGAGCACAAAAAGAGGGAGGTGGTATCGGTCGGGGTGCCAGTTTGTCCTGGGACCCTCCAAGCCGGTTTCAAAGGTGTTCCTAGACCAGTGATGGAAACAGGAGAGCTTGGCCGGGAGGGAGTGGTGCGGGGGGAACGCAGGGGTCTGCGCGGGAGGCCCCTTGCCCACCATGGTGGGCCCACCACTCCCCGGGCTCTGTCTGGAAGAGTCTGAGAGACACGGAGGGGGGAGCTCCCAGCGGGGGTGAAGCTCTAATTCTGGAGGAGATACCTTCTGTGCAAGGAAACCTCAATACCCTCCGACCCAGTAGCGAGGGCATCACAGTCATTTAGAGCGCAAGGCTTCAGCGACTGGAGAGCCGGGAAAGGGCAAAGGGGCAAAGCCCTATATGAAAACCCGAGGCATGGTTTACCTGTGTTGTAAGAGCTGCCGACACCCCAGAAGACGGGAGCACCTTACGAATGCAGCCTCTTCACGAGAACACTTCGTAGCCTGTAAAAAAAACAAAACGATTACACCACTTTGCTCTCCACAATAATTTATGCAGCCTCTTGGATGGAAAATGGCCAATTATCTTTAACAGCATAACAAGGCACAACTTTACAAGTCATCTGGCCATTCTGGAGTATTTACAATCCGGTTTGCTAAGGGCAAGAGTGTGCACCTTGAGGGGGTTACTTCCACTGGTATCCAGGAGCAGACCTGCTCGCCTGGCCTCCCACCTGGGGGAGGCTTTCTGCCTCATTCAAGGCATGACCACTTCCAGAAGCATCTCTGTTAAGGACATCCTCAGGCCTGCGCCTACAGCAATGACTCTCGTCTCCCCACTCCCACCGCTCTGTTCCCCCCAGGGTCAGAGCCCTAGGTGCTCACCCTGCCCTCGATGACATCAGTGTCTTAGACTCCATCACCCTGGAGACATGTCCTTGATAAATCCCTCAATGAAAACAGCAAGCTGCAGGACAAAATGGTCTATTACAACTCAATTCTTTTTCCATTTCTAAAAATTGAAGTGTGATTGGCATGTAACATTGTGTGGGTTTAAGGTACATGGCACGTTGATACATTACATTTCTGTGTTGCATATTTTGCCACATGGCTACCATCACAGCCTTGGCTAACACCCCTGTTGTGTTACATAATTATCATTTCTTTTTTGCGGTGGGAACAATTAAGACCTAGTCTTTTAGCATACAATTCAATTTTTATTGAAGGGGACAAAACCCTTATCTGTCTGTGTGTCTGTGTGTGTGCATACACAAATACATATATTTAAAACTCTGACAGTATATACACAAAACTGCTGATTGTGATTATCTCAGAGAGGGTGGGGAAGGATAGATATTTACTTCATAAATTATATTCTGCTACATTGCCTGTTTCTGATGTTCCATAATAGTCATTTTGGCCATTGAAAACGGTGACAACGTTTTTTAAAAGTAGAGGTTTTCAAAGTTTTCCAAGACTCGGTTTTCAGTTTCCCAGGGAAACTTATTTTGAACTGTTGAATTTAATAAGATTATGGGCCAAGGCCTTGGAAAAAAATACGTCTATAAAAATCAAGGTTATTTTTGCCCGAATCCTTAGTGCAGTTCCATGAGTCGGGAAACAAAGCAGTTCGGCTCTCACGCTCAGAGTGCGTGCTACCTGCCTTCATAAGGCACCAGTGGGGCATCGCTATTTGTTTTCATGCGAGAGGTTTGATGTCATGTTTCCCGAAACTGACAATTATGCTTGTGAATAGGGCCCTTCTGTGGTGGACTGTGCTCCTTTGGGGAGAAAACCGTAGTACCGTGGACCCTTGAACAACACGGGCTCGAACCACATGGGTCCACTTATATGTGGATGTTTTTCTATAAATACAGACAGTACTGTAAATGTATATTCTCTTCCTCATGATATATATACACATATATTTAATAGGCTTCACCCCCAAGGCCCAATGCAGGGCTTGAACTCTCGACCCTGAGATTAATACCTGAGCTGAGATCAAGAGCTGGAAATTTAATCGACTGAGCCACCCAGGCGCCCCCTTCCTCGTGATATTTTTAATAACACTTTCTCTCCTCTAGCTTATTGTAAGGATACAGTATACGACACATACAATGTACAGAATATGTGTTAGCTGTCATCGGGAAGGCTTCTGGTCAACAGTAGGTTATGTTTCAGGGGAGTCAAAAGTTAAACATGGATTTTCAACTGCACAGGACGTTGGAGTCCCTGAGCCCTGCGTTGTTCAAGAGTCATCTGTATTTGAACCTACCTTTCATTCTTGAAATGCTTCAAGATTTAAAGCACTGAACTCCAAAACGTGTACTAGATGAAATTTGACTTTACTCTTGATACGGCTTCTTTTTTTGTTTTGTAGTTTTCTGAAGTAATTAATCTCCTATTTTATTTTTTGTAAGTAAGCTATACACCTAAATATAGAGACAAATTATGTGTCTTTAAAATCCTTTTCTCTCTCCACAAAGATGGGGCAAGTTTCTGGCTGTCATGAGAGCGTAATGGACCAAGGACATTGCAGTTGTGAAGCGTTTTCCTAAGGCTTTCAAGACACAGTTAAAAAAGAAAAACAAAACAGATGAAAGCAGGCAAAGAAAGCAGGTTGGTAAAACTTAGGACAGTAATTCGCCAATTTGGCGTCTTCGCTATTTTATTTTGCTTCAGTTTGGTTTTTGGTTTTTCTGCTTATGGATACTTGAGAAAACATATTAACTCTAGAACCACAAGCAAAGGCTATGGTGATGTATCTGAAATCCTCTCTGGACGGAGGAGAGGTACAACGAAGCCCATGTGTTTGGGCCCAACATTAGCTGGTGTGCGAGAGTCGGCTGGAAATGTTCATACGCACATCTGTGTCTCAGCCATACCTCTGTTCTTGGATCCACCTTCGAGAAGCTATTCTTAAGAGCTCCCTGGGACTGTAACCTCCCCACGGGGGGACCACAATGGGAGGGGCTCATGGGAGGACAGGAAGCACCATATGGTGACTTGGAAAGTTCACGGTAGGGTGGGTGACTCAAGGTCAACGGTGCAACTAATTTTCAGGTCCGTCGGCAAGGACGTCAGAAGACAGCTGTTCTCACTGCTGCTTCCCAGGGTCCATGTGGGCTCATAATAAATTCTGATGTGGGTTTTCCTTGGAACATCTAGGCCTGGGATCTCTGATGAGGTTGTCAGCACAACTCGACTGAGCAGCTGAGTCTGAAGATTAAAATAGGAGGCTCGGTTTTAACTAATAAACTAACAAAACAGAAGCTTTAGGTGTCTGCTGTAAGCAAATAGCTGGAATGTGTTTGGTTTGGGGAAGGATCTGTTAGCTATTCATTTATCCATCTATCATCTATCCCTGTCTGTCTGTATATCTATCATCTATCTATCTAGATAGATAGATAGATAGAGAGATAGATAGTATTTCCTCAAAAAAGAAATAGCTTGCATAGAGGTTGAGAAGACAGTTTCAAGTTCACAGCACTGTTTCTGGAAAATGATGTTCATGGAGGTGCTGCACGTATAAATGACACAGGTTCGCGCGGGAATTGGGGACCATTCCCAGTGGGGTGCCACATTATCACAGCCACACCAGCAGAGCCCATCAGCCAAAATTTGCAGAACATTCAGTGCTGGGAGTGAGACAGTCAGGAGTCGGGGGCGGGGTGTGTGGGCTGACGTGGGGTCCTCCCCAACCCTCTTCCCATCAGGGGAGTTTCCTTTTAAACTGCAGACCTTTTGTGTGGGAGTGAAAGGGGCAAATCACATTCCCCCAGCACCCCCCACCTCCACCCATGAGCTGAGAGGATGTAAGCACCGTTTTAAAGCTTTACCTGGGTTTTGTGAGGTCAAGACAGCCACCCTTCAGAGGGAGATGCCTTAGAAATGGGTCCATTTCTTATCCTCGGCAGGTGCGAAGAAGCAGAATCCGGAAGTTTTGCACCGCTCTGCCCATGGTGTGGGGACGCACTCCCAGCTCCCTACACATCATGACCTCGTAAGTCGTCCTTGGGGAAAAGTTGGCATCTTTCGTTCGGGTTTGACGGCCGCTCCTCGTTGGGGCTGAGATGGGAGCGTGTGTGCGCGTGTGCGTGCGTGAATCGCACCAGTTTCTGGCAGCTCCATGCTTGGAAGAAAAGGTTGGGGCGGCACTGAGGGGGCCACTGAGGGGAGCCCACACCGGCCTCGCCTGGTCTGCCAACACCCTCAGGACGGATTCTGAAGGCCAGCTCCAGCAGGGGGACACGTCCCGGCCACTGGGCTCACAAGCCAGCCTGCTGCTGGGCAGGTAGCTTTGTGAGGATCTCAGCATCTTCTGGCGACCTCTTCCCCTTGGACCTTCGCGGTGGCGCCACCTTGCCCCGTTGACAAATGTCCCTCACTACCTGGTATTTCCCCTTCGTTGTTGTTCTAAAACCTTGGGAGGCTCTTTCATGAGGTGGCCGTGAGGAGAATGGAGGGCTGGGGCAGGCCTGGGAGAGGGGTGCCTGGTGTCCCCACGGCTGGGACTGGGGTGTTGGGGGGCAATCCTGATGTGGGGGGCCCAACAGCGGAGTGGCTGCAGGGGCACCGGGGCAGCCCCTGGAGGAATAACTGAAGAGTGGAATTCATTCCTCATTCTTCATTCACATGAAGAAAACCTTTCAGTCAAGTAGGAAGGGACCCCAACAGTCAATTAGCGATCGTAAATAACATACAATGCTGGACAAATTGCTGAAGGCCAGAAAAACCAACCACTTGAAACCGTGGAGAGAAAAATGGGTGTTCCGTTTTCCATAGGTGGCAGGAAGAGTCGCTCAAGGGATTCTCGCAAAAGGGACCTAATTTCGGGCGATGTGATAATAAGCCCAGTGGCTAATGGGGATGCAGTAAACTGGAGTATCGCTCTGCTTCTTTTGAGCGTTTGTGGCTTCTCCATAAAACCCGTCTCAGAGAAAACCAGCTAGTTGTATAGCCACATGTTGTAGTCCCACTGGCTTCTGTTTTTTTCCCCAGTGAAATCATACACCAACTAATTATTAATAGCTCGATGTCAAGACAGGAGGAAGTATTGATCTGAAGAGAGCACTTATCTCAATTGCTACCAGCTTTGGAAATTGAAATTGATGGTGAGCCCTCTGATTCCTTGCAAGAAATACATGGGAGTCAATAAAAGAAGGCTCGTCGGGGCCTAAACAAAGAAACTGGCCGGGAAAGGAAAGTGAAAACAGCAAATGAAAATGGTGTCTATGGATGTGTGAGTGGACAAGAGTCAAGGAGAGAGACGCACAGCATACGAGACCCTGTCTGGGTGCCTAACGCAGCGGCTGGAGCCTACTGGTCATTCGTAAGGGAAGGCAAACTATCTGCCCCCGGAGAGGCTGTGTTCTGTGCAGTCTGCCCGGAAGGCCTCTGGGTAGAGTTCCCTGCCTCCTGGCGGGGTGGGGGGGTCACCGGCAGACTGCTGAGCTGCTCCCCCCTCCAAGCCCAGAAGGGCAGTGCCTGGAACCTGTCTCGGCAAAACTCAGTGGTAAGAGGAGGTGGGCTGATGCTTTCCGCAGGTCTGTGAAGGAATTTGCTGGTCCTGCACTTTCTGAAGGTAGATGATTTGGGAGCAGTGAGGCCGGAGGGGCTGCTGTCTCCACACGGTCCTAACGGGTCCCACAATTCCATGCTGGCTCAATGAACCCCCACCCAGCCGTCTTCCCAACACCCACCAAAGATCTCACCAGCTTTCTACTTTAAAATCCCCTTTGTCAGGAGCCTGTGGGGCTCAATCTGTTGAGCGTCAGACTTGATTTTGGCTCAGGTCACGATCTCACGGTTCGTGAGATCAAGCCCTGTGTTGGGCTTTGCATTGACAGCACAGAGCCTGCTTGGGATCCTCTCTCTCTCTCCCCGCCCCCCCCCTCTGCCTTTCCTCCATTCACTCTCTCTCTCTGTCTCTCTCTCTCTCTAAAATAAAAAATAAAAAATAAAATAAAATCCCCATTGTCTATACAAGTTTGTGTGAGATTTTAAAGTTAGTCTGTGTTGAATTGAATCATCTTAGCTCTGCACCAAGCCATGTTATTAAAAAATAAAAGAAAGACTATTTTGGGGGGCACGTCAGGGGCTCAGTCAGTTGAGCATCAGACTCTTGATTTCAACTCAGGTCATGATCCCAGGGTCGTGGGATGAAGCCGCAGGTTGGGCTCCAAGCTGAGTGTGGAGCCTGCTTGGGATTCTCTCTCTCTCTCCCTCTGACTCTCTCTCTGTCTCTAAAAATAAAAAAATAAAATAAAATAAAAATATTTAAGAAAAGACTATTTTTTAGGAGTAGTTTTAGGTTCACAGCAAAACTGAAAGTCCAGAGTTTCCAAGACTCCCTGCCCCACACATACACAGCCCCACTGCTATCAACACTCCCACCAGCTGCTGTATTAGGGTCCACTCTGCGGGTCTGGACAGATATATAATGACATGCACCCACGTAGTAGTTTAGCTGCCCCAGAAATCGTCCGTGTGCCGCCTGGTCCAGTAGGAAGAGGGCAGCTCGCAGGGAAGGCAGAGAAGGGCCAAAGGCTGACGAGCGGGTCAGGGTCAGAGGTGGGCTAGAAATGACTGGAGAGGATAGGGTGGGTTCTATTTCCCCATCCCTGAGAGAACAAATCTGATACACAGTGGTCGGCACCTTTAGGGAGCCTTTCAGATTGGTGGGTGACAGGATGGGATGGCCAAATGTAGATTCAAAGGCCAGGGCTTTTTATGTGTTTAGTTCTCTTTCATATTCCAGTGCCTGGCACACAGTAGGTGCTCAATAAACATGTCAGATGACAAGCCAGACTTAACCTAAAGAACAGGGACTTTAAGTTGAGGGTGATGAAGGCTTTCTCAGCCGGGATTGTTACCAGCCTCTGGAACTGATCACGAAATCCTACCTCTGGAGGGAATCAAGTCTCTGGAGCTGGGCCCAATTCAACACAGATTTCATCAGGGCTATAAATGCAGGGTGTTTGGAAGTAAACAAATGGTTTCTTATATTATCCAATCTAGGAAAGCAGCAGATACACAGTTAGCTTTAAACACAGAGGGAGCAGGGTGGTCAGAAGTGAGTAACCACGGAAGCGTGTGCAGCTGAGTTTCCCCAGGCTGGCTCAGCGTGAGACTTCCCCGGAGAGCAAGTGCACAGGCCCCGAACCTTCCAAATCAGATCTCTAAGGGTGACTCCAGAATCTGCTAAAAAAAACACAAAAACTTCCCCACATGATTCTGACGATCAGCTGGTTGGTTTGCCAAATGCTGGTACAGGAAGATAATCAAGTAGGACGTCTTAAAAATGGACTAATGCTAATCAGTGTGAAGTGACGTTTGTGTAAGTCAGCCGACACGGGGTCCGCTGGGCGTGGGTGAGGGGCCCTTCATGAATCTGCCTTGCATTCTGCACCCTGCAACGTGCAGATTAATTCCCAGTCCCAAGGACTGGCCTCCGGAGAAGTAAACACTCGTTTCAGGGAGCTCACACATCATGTCACCCTGCTTTAGTCTCCTGTGGCCGCTGTAACAGGTGCCAAACCAGCCTCACTGGGCTGGAGTCAAGGTGTTGGCTGGTTCCTCCTGCGGTTCCCGGAGGGAGCCCCTTCCTCACCCCCTCCAGCTTCCAGTGGCTTCTGGGTCCCTTGGCTTGTGGCCTCTCCACACCTGCCTCTGTCCCCCTGGTCACAGCACCTCCTTCTCTTCCACAGGCTGACCTGCCTCCCTTATAAGGAAGGACACCTGTGATGCTCTACAGGCCACCGAACCTCCAGGGTCACCTCCCCATCTCAAGGTCTGGTCACACCTGCAAAGCCCCTCCCGTCATATAAGGAAGCGTTCACAGTTTCTGGGAGTTAGGACTCGGACATCCGAGGGGGTCACCAGCCAGCCCAGCATAACGCCAGTCTAAATGCAGACATTTAACAAATTCACTAACCTCCTAAATGTGACTAAAATCAGCTGCACAGAGTGGTGACCATTCTGTTTGACGAGCAAGTGAACTTTGGGGCGGAGGATAGGACTGGGTATGCAAGCGAGGGCCACCGGTGTGAGAAAGCAAAGCCCAGGGAGGGCAGTGGGGGGAGGGGGGGGGCGGGACAAGGGCAGGAAAGCTCCAGGGAGAAGCGTCACCTGCTTCTGCAGGGATGTGTCTGAGGGAGAGGCGAGTGCGCCATGCATGCCTGCCCCCCTCTGTGAGTGACTGCGAGGCTGACGGGCATGGACGGTGGCGAGCGCTGGGGGCACAGGGACGTGCAGCCCCACGCCAGCTGTCATCATTGCTTCAACCTGTCCACAGAAGTCGGCTCTCTGCTGAGCTCGCGAGTTCCCAAAAGGAAATCCTCGATTTTCACTTGGTCGATGTTGTCCTTTTCACCTAAAGCCCCACTGCCCCGAGAAACTGCATTCTTCTGCGAAGCCAGATTTCACGAAGGTGAACGGGCAGGGAGGGATCCGAAGAGAGACTAGCAGACGGCAAATCACAGCAAGAGGCTTTCCGCAAGGTCTCGTTGGTGAGGTTGAAAGAAGGGCGGTATCTTTTAAAAGTACCTCAAGATTATGAACAGCAAGTCATTGACCTTAAATAACTAAAAAAAGAGAAACATTTTTTTTTTCCTTAAAGCAAGAAGTGAATAATGTTTTTGTCTCCAAGACCAAATAAAGTCACTTGAGCTGGAAAGTTCCTCTGAACAGCTAATGCTTGGAACCGGCTTAAAAATGGGTGTCTGTAGCCTCTACTCTGAGTGTGTGGGAACGCGTTCCTTCTCCGCGAGCTTTGCAAAGCTGTGGGACCGGCATGAAGCCAAGAGGAGACCCCTAGGGAGGTTATCGCCATCAGGGCCTCTGGAGACGGCGCAGACTCTCAGGGAGCTGTCTGTGTTTGTGTCGGAACGGAAAATGCAGGAATGATGACGTGTGTCCCTGGGCCCCTGGAGCAGCCCCTAGTCCTCGCTAACACAATCCCAGTTCCTCCGGCTGCTCTCAGCTGGAGACGATTCACCCTACGTTGCACGGAGTACTTAAGGAGCCTACTGGCTCGGGGTCTGGACCACGCACTGGTGTCCACATGAGAGGCCCACGGAGCAGATCAGGACACCCAGACCACTGTTGCCTAGGTGGTTTCCCTTGAACCAAACAGAGATGGGATCTAGCACTCCCAGACTTCACTGGGGCCTGAAGGCAACAAAGCACATGCTGAAATACACGGGTGGATTCAGATCGCGTCACCACTCATGCATGCGAGCCCCAGTCTCTCCGTCTGGCTACAGATGCTGTCCCCACGAGAGGCACTCAGCACAGAGCCCGTCACGCAGCCAGGGCCCCCAGGGCTTGTGGCCGTCTACACCTCAGGACGACACAGAGCCTGGCACGGATGGAGGTGGGACTCGAATGAATGCTGAGTGGCTTTGGAGAACAGCGTTTTCCAGACTGGAGCCCCCGTGAACAGAGAGACAGTGTTGATGTGAGGCCCTCAGTTCGGGTAGCTCCTAGCATCCCAGGACTTGACCTTGCCATTTGGGAATGGCCTCTCCAACTTGTTTCCTGCCTGCATTGATGGTTATTGTCTTTATCCAACATGGCAACGTGAAGGCCATCATTTCAATGTGGCCATCGTGTAGGACACGCTCCCAGCCGATCCCAGCCCTGAAACTGGGGAAGTGGGCCGGGGGCCCCTTCCTCTAGTTGCCGGCTCCTGTCTGCAGAGCTCCTGCAAGGGGGCCCTGGCCAGAGGAAAAGCTGCTGTGGCCCCACAGCTGACGTCGCCCAGATTCTTGTGTCCGTGTGAAATGACTCCATCTGGAAACTTCCACGTCCTGGCTCCGTGCTCCGGAGGTTTTATCTAGAGAGTGGCCCTGTGGCTGGACACCAATGACAACAGTGGAGAGACGCTCTGGGGTCTGGTCCTCATCCAAGTCAAACGGCAGAAATCAGGGGAAAGTACAGGCCAGGCTGTGGGGTCAAAGAGAGGCAAGTCTGCGGGGCCAGCAGAATCTGACTGAGAAAACACGTGAGAACAGATGATCCCGTCTGTGTCGTTACTGAGGCGTCTTCCTCAATCCGAGCTGCCAGGCGGCCTGGAGAGCTTTGGGGGAGGCCCCGCCTTGGGTTACAAACGGGTTTCACCCACGAAAATGCAAGGCTTTGCCCAGTGCGCGTGGCGAGCAGTTCACAACGCCGTGCCTGGAGGACATAGGTGTGTACTTGGCAAGGGAACAGGTGTGTAACATGCTAGGGGTTCCACCTGGCCCCCGGCCCCTGAGCGTGAGCGTGAGCCCGACACCATCTGCCAGGAGCTCAGCGGGCACATACAACACAGGAAACCCGCACCCTTGGGGCCCCCAGCGGCCTGGCAGGGCTCACAGGGTTTACATCCTACAAATTTCAAACCCGGGCCAGCTCTTCTAACACACAGATTGGCCAGACAACACGTGGGGGCCCCTGGGCGCCCACCGTGCCAGCCCTGGGGCGGCAAAGGCCAAGAGGACCTTGACCCTGACCTTGGGGGCCTCCCGGGGACCTAGGGCGACCTGCGCCTTTTTCTCTAGGAAACCCTGCAGCCCAGACGTGATTTCTGTCGAGACCACGTTGGCCCAGGTACAGGGTAGAAGGGGGGCGGGCGTGCTCCATGTTGGAACCGTGTGTCCCCTGCCTCCTCCTGTTTAGTCTGGGCCGGTGCTCACATCGGATGACACAGAGGAGCTGGGTTTTGTGCAGGGACCTTGCGCTCAGTGAGCAGCAGGAAATATTTAGGGGTTTGTGGACGGCCTCGGGCTACCGCAGATCTGAAGATGAGCCCCCAAGAAATTCGGCCAGGGCTCCACACCTGTCTGCGTCCACTTGGGCTGCAGCACAGAACGCCTCGCGCTGGGGGTCTGCAAACGACGCTCATTTCCCACAGCTCTGGAGGCTGGCAGCCCACGATCTGGCAGATTCCGTGTGGGGAGGACCCACTTCCTGGTTCATGGTGGCCGTCTGGCCTTCTCGCCGCGTCCTCGCGTGGTGGGAGGGGCGAGGCGGCGCTGTGGGGCCTCCCGCAAAGGCACTGATCCATTCATGGGGCTCCACCCTCACAGCCTCATCCCTTCCCAAGGCACCGGCTGCTAACGCCATCAGCTCGGGGGTTAGGCTTCAAGTTATGAATTCTGAGGGGACAGCCCATGGGTGGCTCAGTTGGCTGGGTGTCCGACTTCGGCTCAGGTCGTGATCTCATCGTTCGTGAGTTCGAGCCCCGCGTCGGGCTCTGTGCTGACAGCTCAGAGCCTGGGGCCTGCTTCGGATTCTGTGTCTCCCTCTCTCTCGACCCCTCCCCTGCTCGTGCTCTGTCTCTCTGTCTCTCTCTAAAGAATAAATAAACATTAAAAAAAAAAAAAAGAAATTGTTAACATGCTAATCCTCAATGGACACTGGGCACCTGGGTGGCTCAGTCGGTTAAATGTCCAACCTGATTTCAGCTCAGGTCATAACCTTGGGATTGTGTGATCGAGGCCTACATCAGGCACCACACTGAGTACGGAGCCTGCTTGGGATTATCTCTCTCCCTTTCCCTCTGCCCCTCCCCCCATAAAATAAAATAAAATAAAATAAAATAAAAACAAAATGCTAACGTGAACATTCAGACCGTAGTGATATCCTCCCTAAAACGCTAACGCTCAAAGCTTCCATCCTGTGCAGGCCCCTCCGTAAGACAGAAACAGCGGCACCATTTACAGCCTTCCCCCCTCCGCAGCAGGTGCACCGTCCTGTATGAACACCCGTCTGCCCTGGGAGGCTGGGTGTTTAGCAGGACTGCTCCTGGGGTCACCACCGGGCCTCTCAAGTGCAGGCTTCCCAGTGGGCTTCTAGGGTGAACTGTGCATGGGGGGGGGGGGCATGATAGTGAAAACAACAGCCCCAGGAGGGATTTAGTAATAATTCCTGATCTGTCCTCTTCCTTCATGGATAACCAGCAGAAGAGGCCCTTTTGGTGCTGTCACCTGTTGGTGGTGGTTGTTACTTTTT
This sequence comes from Prionailurus viverrinus, assembly GCF_022837055.1. NCBI lineage: Eukaryota > Metazoa > Chordata > Mammalia > Carnivora > Felidae > Prionailurus > Prionailurus viverrinus. The sequence goes on along the minus strand of NC_062572.1, from coordinate 91,343,939 downwards.
TCTTGTTCTTCACCTACAGCCCGTTGGGGGCGGGTCAGGGTGCCCATGTCTTGGGGTTACCAAGCTGGGGGTTCTGAGAGGGCAGAAGAAGTGCTTTCCCAGAGTTGAGGCCCCTTGGTGGGTGGGGGACGGACAGAGCCCAGGGCCTTTGGGAAGGCAGGGCTGTGGAGGTGAAGCCAACAGCCAGCACAGGACAACGGGCCCGGTGGGGGACTGGTTTCTACCAAGGCCCTGGCCATTGGGCTCAGCCACAGGCTCGTGTACGATGTGGACATGGGAGCAGAAATCTCTGGAAGGCTGAAAGGGGCTGCTGGAGCTGATGTAGCGACCCTACTCACTGATGATCCCCGTGGACATTCACACTCGCGGCTTCGCCCCCACTCACCCTGGTGACTCACGTCCTGCTTCGTGGACCCCAGAGCAGGGAGCTAATCAGTCTCCTTGGATTGGGGACCGAGTGGGCATCGATCCTGTCACCCGAGCCCCTGAGTCAGCACAGGCATATGGAGCTCCCCTCTGCAGTGGTGGAGGCAGAAGGTAATCAAAATCAATTGCTGGGAAACAGTTCAAAAAGCTCTGTCTCTCCCTCCTTCCTGGGCCCCTGCACCCTCTACCCCACCCCTCTGTCCTTTCTTCTCTTTCCTCCTCCCCTTCTCAGTTCTGCTCCCCTTTCCTCCCTAGCGAGGCTGTGAGACTGTCACGTGGGGACCGGCTGGGGGCCCACCCGGAGACATCGCCTTTATCCTGATCTTGGTGCCCACGGTGGAGAGAAAACACACCCAGTGTATGAGGCTCTGGGAACTGGATACCCCGCACGGTGATAGGCCACCCGCCGAGAGCCGCTTCAAGCTATTTGGGTCATCAATTAGATCAAAGGAGGCATTATAGTCCGGTGAATGGCAGGCTCTGAATAGATGTGAAAATAGCTTTTGCTAGAGTCCCAGCGTTCCAGAATCCAGGGTCGGAAGGACCTAAAGCCATCTGTCTAATCGCTCAGATCAGCTACTTGTTGGAATTCTGTTCGCAGGACCCCTGCCAGGTTGCCCCCTCCACCTGAGCTTTCCTAGTGCCCGGAACTCAGTACCGTCCAAGCAGGCCCGTAAGGGTGTTCTCAGTGGTATAAAAATTTCTCACGAGTCAAAATCCGTTTGCCCTTAGCTTCTGCCCATGAATCTTATTTTTACCCCTGAAGCCATGCAGACTAATTCCCCTGCTTCCATACTCGTTTGCCCAGCAAACATTCGGAAGGCCCCAGAGTGCCTTCCGTAGTGGCCGAGAACATGGACTTTGGACCCGGATGGACCTCAGACAGAATTCCCAGCTTTGCCATTTTCTAGTGAATGACCTGGGCAAGTGACTTTTTTTACTCTGCATTTCTAAGTGGGGTTTAAAGACATGCCTCCTTGCAGAAGCTCTGAGAATCGTGGGAGGCGTCTGTGAGGCACCTGCAGGAAGCAGCTGCCCATCGGTTGAGCCCCCGGGGGGCCTGGTGCGGTGTTGGATCCTGGGGTTCAAAGGAGGCACAGAGGCTGATTTCCTTCCCAGCCAGGGGGGCACAGCTGGCTCCAGGTTTGACGAGTAGGCTGCTGGCACTCAGACAGCATCTTTGGATTTTTGTTTTTCGAGCTGGACTTGGTTGTTTTATTAATTGAAGATTCCAACTCTGCCCCATGATCTCAGACTTCTGGTCGACATGACATGTGGGTGGAGCTGATATGAGAGACCCCCTTTCCCCCCACATGGTGGCCCCTCTCCAAACAGAGAAAAATGCTTGATAACATAACAACACAGTTGGAAATGCAGATCCAAGTGGAAAATTCTCCAGGGCCAAAGACAGGGGAACTCAAAGATACAGCTGAGAAGCAGGATGGCAACTTAGAGGCCTGACGGGCTCTCTGAATCTGCCTCACCTGCAGGAAGGAAGGAGATGAGACCGCAGGTGCCCTCTCTCTGCTGCCCCATCCGCCAAGTACAGCGCCGAGTTGGAATTTGACATTCCTGGGGAGCCAGGGAAGGCTGTCCCATCTGTGAGCAGGAGTTAAGAAAATTCTGCCCATCTGCCTGGGGATGTGGCTCAGAAGCATGCCTCCCACTCTGGGTCACAAGTGGGAAAAGAGCAGAGTTATGGGCCACTTGCAGGTAGGGTTCGAATCATACCACCTGTGAGGGGCAGAAATCAACATGTGAGCCTGGTCCGGAAATAGTGAAACCCGGGGAGCCCCAAAGAGTACCCCCACATCCTGGGGCAGGTGCAGAACTGCATGTGGAGACAACTCACACTAAACTGACCTCATAGCCAAGTAGTATGCAGCACGCAAAGAAACAAGGTGCCGCGTGAGAGCAAACAGATGCAGCGGCGAAGACAGAGAACCTCCCCGGGAGCACCAGCGACAGAAAAATCCAGAAGAGATGTCAGTGTACGGGTGCTCAACGTCTCACAACACAGGAGGCACTGAAACACGCACAGGAAGACCTAGCATGGAATGAGAAGAAACTCTAGGAATGGGACGGATGGTTATTCTAATGAAGACTCACCAGATGGCAGCACAATGAGCTAGATGCCATGGAAGAGAGCATTGGTGAATGGAAGAGTGAGCTGGGGAAGTCCCCTGCCGGCACAGAGAGCCAAAGAGAGGGAAAATGTGAGGGAAATGGAGCATCCCACAAGGCAAAATGAAGACTTTCAACACACGCCTATGGGGTATGTCAACTGGCCCGCAAGTGAGGATCCCTTCCTTCAGAAGGAAGGCGTGCAGAGTATGGGGAAGGTGAATTACTTGAAGAAATGAAGCCTGAGCATTTTTAGAATTTAAGGAAGATAAGCCTTGAGGTTGATGAAGCACACAATGTCCCAAATAGGAAAAATAAATACAACTCCACTTTCAGATTCATCACAACGAAACTGTGAATATTAAAGATAAAGACAAACTTTAGAGAGAGGTAACATCCCCTTACAAAGGGATGACAATTTGACTAAAAACAGATTTTTCAGGGGTGCCTGGGTGGCTCAGTTGGTTAAGCGTCTGACTTTGGCTCAGGTTATGACCTCACAGTTCAGGAGTTCGAGCCCCGCGTCGGGCTCTGTGCTGACAGCTTGGAGCCTGGGGCCTGCTTCGGATTCTGTGTCTCCCTCTCTCTCTGCCCCTCCCCCGCTCGTGCTCTGTCTCTCTCTGTCTCTCTCTCTTTCTCAAAAATAAATGAACATTTAAAAAAACTAAAAAAACCCAGATTTTTCATCGGTAATAATAAATGCCAATCAACCATTTTGAAAGAAAGTAATTGTCAGCCTCAGCTGACTTTCTCTGTCAAGAACAACCATGAAATAGCACCTCTCCCTATGGCATTTGCCAGGCCAAGCCCTTTCTGAAAAAAGTACTAAAGGGTGTGTCCGATGAGAAGAGAATGGACCCCCTGAAGGACAATGGGACCATTTGTTAAAAGGACAAATTTGGGGAAACTTAAAAACAAGGTGGGATTAAAATAAATAAATTAAAAACAATGTGGAAAATGAGAAGGAATGGGGAATGAAGACATTCAGAGGGAGTGATTTTGTTCCAGAAAAGAATAGGAATTTGAACTAAATTTAATTTTGAATGTGAAGAAGAAATTGCAGGGAGATTTCATGGAAACCCCTATTGTGTTAGGAGAGAGGGAGAGAGGGGGAGAGAGAGAGAGAGAGAGAGAGAGAGAAGGAGGTGGCGAGGAGGATGGAGGGAGGAGGGCTAGAAGGGAGGGGAGTAAGGGGGAGGTTTGGGAGAAAGGAGGGAGGGGGAGGGGGGAGGGGGAGGAGGGAGGGGGAGAGAGTGGCATTTACTTTAGCTACTGAAATTTATAGGACTTAAATCAGGAAGTTCAAGTCAACCAGACTTTCTGGGGAGAAAAGCCAAGCTTCACCCTATTATGAAAATTAGAATTCCAGTCTTCTGTTTGGGCAATAACATTCAAGTGGATGTTGGCCACCTGGAGGCAACTGGAGGGAAATGTGAGTTGTGTTGGTTTAGCTCAGCTAGGAAGGCTGCAGCATCAGTGTTCACACTCACCAGGATTTTCGTGGAAGCCGGGGGTGGGGGGGGGGGGCGGGAATGGAATGTGTCACAGACTTTTTGGTGGAGTTTTGCAGTGGCTAACCAGAGGCCAATCCCTTTACTCTCCTGGGGAAGATGGGACCACTGAGAGAGGGAGGGGCAGCTTCCAGAACCACCTGGCAAGCCTTAGATCCCCAGTCAGGGGGGATCCTGTCTCATTTGCTGTCTGTGGCGTCACTCTGTGGAAAGCTCCCTGAAACCAGAATTCCCTGAATTGGAAGAGGCTGAAGCTACCCATGACGAGCTGCAGTTCAGAATGGCTTGATCCAGAGCTGTCCAAGAAGAGTATTGTGGGGCGCTGGGCCTGCCCAGGGGGGCAGATAAATCGGGAATTCACACTCTGAGCTTTCATAAGAACCTGTTTTTTAAGAATGCATAATAAATTGGAATAGAAATACTAACTGTAACTTCCCAACCAGGAGAGAAAAGACAGGCGAACTGAAGAGAATTTGATAAATCCAACGGAAAATAGAAATTCAGGAAAAGGGAACCAAATAAAACAGCAGGCTAACGGGGAATAGGACGCCAGGCCAGAAGGAGTCCCCGCCGGACTGCATGGAGGTGAGAGACAATGCCACCATGTAAGAGGGACAAATAAAAAATAGTAAAAATGGGAAGCAAGTAATAAAACAGTCATTATTTTTTAGTAATATGATCACATATGTAGAAAACTGGAAAGAATTTAGGATTTAGAAAACCAAGAGGATTAAAGAATAAAAAAGAATCAAGAATTAATTATAATTAATATAAAATTTAGCCATTTTGCAAGAAGCAACAAATGATTAGAAAATGTAATTGATAGAAATGGTGTTTATAATAGAAAACTAGCAACAAAATACTTAGCAATAAATTTAGTAAGAGACGTGTATATCCTTTATGAAGAAAGTACCATCTTAGGGGCATAAAGAAGACTTTGGTGTAAAGACCTACAAAGACTGTGTATTCAAAGACATTATAAATATGTCAATTTCCCCTCATAGTTGCTACTGGTGTGTTAGAAACTCCTTGAACTTGATGGCATAAAAAGGAGCCATTGCCTCCTCCCCCACACCCTGCTGCCCACTCACAGATCCTGGGCGTTACCATCTGGAAAGCCCACCTTCTGTGAGGCGGGAAGACCCACTTCCTAACTGGCCCCATCGCTCAGCGTCTGGTCCTGGTCTCAGTGTGGCCCTGGGCACCTGCACGTGGTCTTGTCGGGGTTTGGCCTTCTCCTAGCTGCACTGTGTTCTGAGCAGGAGCCTGCAGGTGGCATTTCATCCCAAGGTAGAAAGTTCTTGGTCTTCCTGGTGCAAGAACGTTCTTCTTACTGATATCCCTTCCATAGTGTTCAAAGAAAAACGAAGCGGTCCTAGGTAGCAAAAGCGAATGTCCTATTAATAACACACACGTGTGCACTGCGACCAGGCGGTTGGCCACCCACGCTCAGGTACCACCCGCAATCTCTCCATTGTGGGAGAGATGAGCATGAGTGGATGTGTGTGTGTTGTAAACCTAAGTAGCCTGTTTATCTTCTTGATGTGTTCAATTATTATTCAAGGTAAAATTGCATATTTATTCCCTGCCTTGGAAAACAGAGAACAGGCACGGCATGAAGCCACCGGAGAGAAAATGCCAGTGGCATTTCTAGAATGGCAGAGACAACTTCCGTGCATGCTAATTACAGGTTTATAGACTACAAGTTTATAGATCTGCTGATTGCTCTCTTGCAGGGGAAGGTACTACACAGGACAAGGCTGGAAAACACACGATAAAAGAAAGCCTTTCTGCTCCTTTCCTGGAAATTGAGAAAATGTGTAGTCAACTGTTCGGGTAATAAAATGTCCAGGGTTTTTACAAAATTGGCTATTGCTCAGTGGAAGGCATTCTCTTACCTTTCCTTCATGGTTACAATAAATACGTATCTGCTTTGAGAAAAAGTCCTCAACATGAAAGGACTTAACTTCTTGTCTTTTAGAAAAAAATAGTGAAAAGAAACAGTGGCACAAATTAAATTAATTTTCTCTCAGATGACCTTTAAATGTGATGAAACAGCAGCTTTTCAAAATTGCTGAGAAGCACAGGAGAAGATGTGGAACATCTTCTGGCCGTGAGGAAATGCAAGTCAAAACCACAGCGAGGGGCAGCCACCTGGCTTAGTCAGTGGAGCACACGACTCTGAAGCTCAGGGTCTCAAGCTCCACGTTACGTGTGGAGCCTACTTAAGAAAAAAAACAAACCACCACAGCGAGGTACCACTTTACACGCACAGTGAGATACACTTTACACCAACACAATGGAAAATAACAAATGCTGGCAAGGATGTGGAAAACCTGGCCCCCTCATAACACTGCTGGAGGGACTGCAAATGGGCAGCTTCTATGTAAAATGGTTTGGCAGCTCGTCACAAAATGAAACAAGAGTTAACATATGCTCCAGCCATTCCACTCCTAGGTATGTACTGAAAAGAATTGGAAACAGGTGTTCAAACAAACACTTGCACACAGATGTTCTTAGCAGCTCTATGAACAATCTCCTGGAGGCAGAAACAACCAAAATGTCCATCAGTGGGTGGGTAGGTAAACCCAGTGCGGTCTCTCCAAAACCGGAATATCACTCAGCCATGAAAAGGGAATGAGACAGTGACGTACGCTACCATGTGGATGAATCTCAAAGCCACTCTGCTACGTGAAAGAAGCCAGATCCCACCAGATCCCAATGGCCACGTGCCGTAATGATTCCTCCTTTGGGATATGTCCAGAGCCAGCCGATCCGGGGAGACAGAGAACACACCAGTAGCTGCAGTTGGGGGTGGGGGGGGTGCGACAGGGAGAAGGGGCGTGACTGCTGAATGGGTAGGGGTTTTGTTGTGGGGTGATGAAGACGTTCTGGAACTAGGTAGTGAGTGCCCTGAATGCCACCGAATTATACACTTTAAGTGGTTCAGAGGGTACATTTTATGTAGTGTGTATTTTGCTACAATAAAATAATTGCAGATCAGAAAGCAGAGATGCAGTATTTTTCCATTAGGCAACTCAGGGTAGACAAAGTTCCCTGGACAGGCTTCCCCTGGAGACGGTTGCCCTCTGGCTGGGCATGGGACACTGGACTACTTTGTGGTAGGGTCCCCTTCCTAAGGAAAGAAAAAAAAGAAACTTCAAGGTAACCTGGCTATATGTGTAGGAGACAACATCCCTCACAACCTTGTAACACGAGATCACTTAATCAGACTACATGTTTGTGTGTTACCCTATATGGGAGACACAGAAGTTAAAAACATATAAAAAACTATGCCACGTGGCATTCGGGGCTCAGTTCTTTGGGTACCAACTGAGCAATGCCAGCATGAATAAAGTTGCTTCCTAGAAAGAAAAGTCTCAGGGTCATGACTCTTTGTGTGAGAATCCTGCTACATTACTTGGGGGCTCGTCCGGGATTCAGAGACAGTGCATTTACACCTCCTTTGCCACCAGGGATTCGAAATGCAGGGCCCTGGGAGAGGTGGACCGCTTGATCTGCAAGAGATTAACCCTTCAGGCACGTGGGGGCGAGGACCTGTGTGGCCCAGGAATCAGGTCAGGGAGCTGCCATCAGACTGGTAAGAACCCGGTTCATTTTGGCAGACCTGCCCATGAGAGGCAGAAGGGGAGCCTGATCACCTCCCTGAGTTGCTGTAGTAATTCCACAAGGGGTGAGGAATGAAGCTGCATCTCTAAAGCGCTGGGCACTGGGCAGCAGGTTGGAGTCGCCATGTGACTGTGTGGGGACTTGTCTCTCCTTCATTTCCTGGGTCAATGACTATGATAATTAGAGCCAACTGTCTCTGGTTACTCTATTTCAGAACGGGGACTATAAGAAGCATTCCCAAGCAGGTGCCAAAACTCCTTTTGTTTCGGGGAAATTCCCTGTCTTCTCCAGACTGACATGCACTGCCTAATTGCACCGGTGGAGAACAAAACAAAGGAAACCTGGAGTCTGCTCCTTTGTCTGAGCTGACAAGATTTAAAACTGGGAATTCTCTTTCTCTGCCTTCTGCTGGTACCTCGTCTCTTCTGCCTTTCCTTCCCTCCCCCCTGTTTCTGCACCACCTGGGGGGCAGCCTGAAGAACCGGCTCCTCCTTCCCCCCTAGATGTTGAGGAGTGAAGTCCCCCAAAGTCAGATTTCCCCACCAATGTTCCAGGTAAAAATTAATCATGGGGAACAAACTGTCTTAGGTGGACTCAAGTAAAACGTATTTAAGCTAATTTAAGTTTGCTGATTTGAGATAGACAATGTTTATCAACATTGAAAAAAAAAACCTTTTATTCTACCTAGATTTGCTGAAGGTCAAATGAGCTCGCTCAAGTTACCTCCATTTCGATTTGTTAACGAAAGGATGACTTAAAGTGATGGCTAATTGTGTCTGTCTCAAAGTCATGGGTAATTGTTCAGATAGCTTTCAAAGTCCTTGGTAACCTAAAAGGTTAAAGTTTTGCCTGCATGATAAATTGAGATTAAATTCATTGGGTATCTAATGAGATAAGAGGCTAAAGCACTAATTACTAGATGTGGGTCTGTGCTTTTGATTTGTTGCAAAAAACTAAGGATATTTGGAACTGTTGAAAAACATGCTTTGTGCTTAATGGATTCATAAGTTTGCCATTTAAAAAATTCTAAAGTAACATAGAGTTCACAATTGGTTACTACTTAGTTTTCACAGGAGACTAAGGCTTCTAAGAGTTAAAATTCTGCTAACTATAGTTAAAACTGATAAAAATAAGAAAAATAACTCTGTATGTAAAAAAGTAGGATATATGAATGGTATAAGAACTGGAGATATATTGTTGTTGAAGGTAAAAGAAAGTAATTTCGTCCTAAATGAGACTACTTATTTGGAGAGAAATGGCTTGGGACCAAATCTAAATGCAAAGAAAAGCTGTGGAAGGTTCGTGAAGGAAAATCTTTACAAAGAAATTTTATGTGTGGTCAGGGCGGACTAAGGTTAAAATAAATGGATTAAAAAAAAATTTTTTTTTAACGTTTATTTATTTTTGAGACAGGGAGAGACAGAGCATGAACGGGGGAGGGTCAGAGAGAGAGGGAGACACAGAATCTGAAACAGGCTCCAGGCTCCGAGCTGTCAGCACAGAGCCCGACGCGGGGCTCAAACTCACGGACTGTGAGATCGTGACCCGAGCCGAAGTCGGACGCTCAACCGACTGAGCCACCCAGGCGCCCCAAAATAAATGGATTTTAAAAGTACACGGGGTTAAGATGAAAATTCCTCACCCTTTGGTCCAAAGGCTGGGAAAATGATGGCAGTACCCTTGGTGCTGGCCTCCAAATCCTTGACTTTTGTGTTGTTCCTGTTCAGCAGAGGACTGGATGCCTCTGCCGTAGGAGGGATAGATAATATATAAAGAGCTTTTACTAAGATACATGGGAGCCATTTTACTAAACGTAGCCCACTGTGTGCCAAAAATGGATACCCACATAGATGAAACATATTTATGTGGGCATTGTTGAGAAAGGCAGGGGAATAGAATAGACCTTGACTCTGGCTCTTTAACCCCCTCCCTCAACGGCCAATGATCAATATGTAAGTTTCTGTTGGACCAAAATAAAATTAGTGCATCCTACGACAACCAGGAAAATCTTGCTTGGTCACAGTCCATACCCCCAAGGTCCTACAGGCCAGAAATGAAGGGGTAAGAAGAAAAAACAGGAAAGACCAGGCCAGCTCTCAGAGGTAGGGTGAAGGCTGGGTAAGAATGACTACTCCCAGCACCTCATGAGACTGACAGGGCTTCTGGCTGCCAGTCACATAGCCAGCCAAAATGAAGGGCTAGGAGATGAGGTTTCTCCTGGCCAGCTGTAGGAAACTGAGATAAGGGACAATTTCTTCCTTTTTCCTATAGATGGGTAATTCCCCAGCCAAGGCCATTACTCCTTTGGAATGCACTATAATTCATTTGCTTTTGCCCAAAGGCTTGGCCCCAATACAAATTGGAAGAGGGAACCTGACTGCCAGAGGAAATTATCAACGACAATACTATCCTACAATTGGACGTGTTTTGCAAATGTGAAGGGAAATGGGGGAGAATTCCCCTCTGTTCGTTGTTTTGGGGCCTTAAGAAAAAAAAGCGAGATATATGTAAGCAATGTAAGGTGGATCCTAATTTAATGGCAACCCTTTCTAAAGTCCAGGAATCAGGAGGGGATGAAATTAAGGGCCCCATACCTAAACCCAAAACAGACCTAGAAAAGGAGGAAAGGAAGTCTCCCACCTCAACCTCCTCCTCCTTGGGTCCTCAATCTATATATTAAAAAAAAAAAAATTAAGGACATCTAAGATTTAGCCCTTAAATTATGCCAAATTAGCCACTATTGTACAAACACAAAATGAAAGCCCAGTGGCCTTGCTGGAGAGGTTGAGGGACGTTCTCATTAAATATATGGCTACTGCCCTGGCACCCCTACGGCTGAGATGATTTTAAAGGACAAATTTGTCAATCAGCCCTAGACACTAAGAGAAAATGCAAAACTTGGCTGTTGGCCTTGAAGGGACCCTGGAGGAGCGCTTTCGAGCTGCCAGTTGGGTATATTACAAACAAAACAGAAAAGGAAGCTTAAAAAAAAATCTGAGGCCTCAGCTGTGGCCTTATATATATACCATGTCAGATGGGACTTCCCGAGGTCCTGGCACCAAGTGCCATTTATATGGCCATTCAGAGCACTAAAATGAGAACTTCCTCAGAGGGGACAACCAAAATGAAAACCGCGTAAACCCTGCCTGCCCCTTTTGTGGAGACAATCGCTGGAGATCTGAATGCCCTCAGGGACCTCTATCCCCCACGGCTCAGATAACCAATGTCCCTGGAAGGGACTAACCGGGGCCTGGGGCTCTTCATGGTTAAACCACCCCTAAACCAACTGTATATCAAACCTAGAGCCTCGGGTAACTCTAAATACAGAAGGAAAACTGGTTGATTTCGTTAACACCAGAGCACCTTTTCTGTCACCCTTTCCACTCCAGGCCAACTATCCAAATGCAGCATGATGATTAGAGACATCTTCGAAAAACTTCTAACTAAATTTTTCTCTCAGCCCTTGGGATGTATATGGGGAAACCTAATTTTTTCTCGTTCTTTCCTGATAATGCCAGAGAGCCTTACGCCCTTGCTAGAAAGCAACAGTATAACGAAATGAGGACTATGGTGCTACTAACTCCAGGACAGATAAACAATTATGTGAGTTTTTGAAAATTACTGGACATTGTAGGCTATAGATACCTGGGCTCAGGAAAATTGTTGCTGCTATATCAATTATTAAAGGAGACTCAATCCCACCTACTCTCTCCCCCCAAATAAACTGGGGTCTGACTTCTAGACACTGTCTCCAGCCCCTGGAATGGTTACAAACAGAGCAGGGCAATTACCATTACCAAGCTCACAGAGCTAAAAGATTGTTAAAACACAGCATCAGGCCTTTCATTTAGGGAGGGACAAAATTTATCAAATGGCCCAAAGGATGTTTACTAAAAAAATCCGTCAAGGACAGTTCTGCACGTAGTAATCAGGCTGTGAAGTATGTCTTAGAAATAATCCTCCCAACCACAAACTTGCTCTCCCAGACAATCAAGAAACTGGAGACTATCCAGGAAAGACTAACAATTAGGTCTCACTCAGATGCCAAGGTAAAAACACAAAACAAAACAAAACATTCCAACATCTGTATGGGTTAATACTTTTTACTAATTGGGTAAAGGCCTTCCTCTACAAGACAAAAAAGGCACAAAAAGTAATACAAATTCTGCTTTATAAAATAATACCCAGGTTTGGCTTGCTAAAAATTTACCTAAAAGTTTTATACATCAAAATAAAGCAGACTGTCTGCTTATACTCAACAAAACTCTAAATAACACCTCACAAACATCAGATGCTTAAAAAAATTTTTTTTAATTAAGTTAGGGCCAAACTCTCAGAAATAGGGCCACCATTGATTACTTACTGCTCGCCTGCTTCTCCATCACCTGGGTTAACGAGAGATTCCTTGACATATGTTGTTTGCGAAGTCAGGGTCTCTCCTAGGTTGTTTGACAGGTTTGCAAAGTGTAGACATTATCTTAAGATGCCATCTTGTTGGTCAGTATAATCTTCACTTTGTGTTTTTCCCTTTGTGTCTGCTGATGTTTATGCCGCCTCATGCCCGCCAGCCTTCCTGTAAAACCACAAGGGGGACCACTCGACCGACCCTTGGGTAGACTCTAACTGCTGTACCCTTACACCGTCCTTTATCAGCTTGAAGAAGCCAGAACAGTCATCGTCCCTGTTCCCTAACAGCAGACACAGGCCCTGTTCCAGGGGAGAAATAAATAGGGAAAGGGTGAACATTAGGCAGGGAGAGACAAGGGGCCTTCAGGGAGGCAGACTACAGCCGCAGGTGGGAGGCTGAAGGAGCAGGCGGGGTTCTCCCCTTATGAGATCCTTTATGGGCACCCTCCCCCCATTATCAAGGGCATAAGGGGGGGGGGATCTAAATGAGACAGGCAATCTAACCCTAAGACAACAGATGTGAGCCCTTGCCTCTACCCTAACCACCTTATACCACTGGGTCAGGGAGCGATTACCTGTGAGTCTGACCACAGACGCTCACCCCTTTAAACCAGGAGATGCTGTATGGGTGAAGGAGCGGGTTGTCCAACCCCTAAAACCCCTCTGGAGAGGACCGTTCACTGTCATTTTGTCCACCCCTATGCGGGAAAGTAGCCGAAGCGGGTCCCTGGGTTCACTACGGCAGAGTGAAGCCGGCATCTCGAAACTGGGAGTGCCTTCCTGATCCATGCAAGCTGACCACACGGAAGGTTCTGCAACTCCAGAGGCTCCAGGAGACCACAGCCCTGCTTCAGTCCCTCCGGAAGCTGACTGATCTACGCACGGCAGAAGCTTGAGGAACCGACGGTCCAATGAAACAAAAGACGGTCCGTATTTTTATAGGCTTCCTTGCTGTGAGGCACTGTCACGCCTTGTTGCCCACTATTATTGTGATTCTCGCTCTACTCTTTGTCACAGGATTGGCCGAGGCCGCCTTGGCTGCTAACACTCACCCTCCTTTTGTGGACAGGATGCTTCGTTGGTACCAACACGGGGAAACAGTGGCGATAAGAGACTAGAAAATTAGATTCCCACAAAGCTTATACTAAAGCAAAATACCCCAGTTCTACTACCGGGGTTTGGCTTCTCAAAAACTCAATTGTTGGGAAAAACCGTCTTGCCTTGTGGGGAGAAAGTTCGTCGTCGCCTTTGTTAAAAACCTAACATGCCTAGGCCAAAGATTTTATAACTCAACTGCGCAGAAAACCCAATGGTGGGGGACCCCCAGATCACCTTGAACCAGATCCCCACTCCTTGTCTGACTTCTATCATCTCCGAGAGGCCTGAGACAATGTCAATGCAGCCATCAAATGGCAGGTCCCAGGTGAACTATGCTAGGTATATGAAAGGACAGCCTATGCGGTACTTCCCTCAGTCTGGTCAGGGTCATATGTGCTGGGAACTCTTCGTCCATCTTTCTTCCTGCTCCCACTTGCCAGAGGGAAACATTTGGGAGTCCAAATGTATGGGCACAAGGGAGACTCAAAGAAAGCAGCATGCCTTAAAAATTAACAGTTAAGGGGCGCCTGGGTGGCGCAGTCGGTTAAGCGTCCGACTTCAGCCAGGTCACGATCTCGCGGTCCGTGAGTTCGAGCCCCGCATCGGGCTCTGGGCTGATGGCTCAGAGCCTGGAGTCTGTTTCCGATTCTGTGTCTCCCTCTCTCTCTGCCCCTCCCCCGTTTATGCTCTGTCTCTCTCTGTCCCAAAAATAAATAAACGTTGAAAAAAAAATTTAAAAAAAAATTAACAGTTAAAAAGATAATAAATGGCCTCCCGAGCATATAATCCAGTATTATGGGCCTGCCACCTCGGCAGAGGATGGCCGCACCCCCGTTTACGTGCTAAACTGCATAATCAGACTGCAAGCAGTTAATAGAAATTATAGCCAATGAAACTGCCAGAACCCTTAACTTACCAGCCAAGCAGCAAACCCAAATGTTCAACGCCATCTATCAAGATTGCTTGGCCTTAGATTACCTGATTGCTTCTGAGAGAGGTGTTTGTGGAAAACTTAACCTGAGCAACTGTTGCCCACAGAGAGATGATGACGGGAGAGTCCTAGAGGAGATCACAGATCAAAGAAAAAAGGTTGCTCATGTCCCCGTCCAGACCTGGACCGGTTGGAACCCCGGCAAGTTATCTGGAGGATGTTTTTCAACTCTCCAGGGATCCAAAACCCTCATGGAAGTCAATGCTCCTCCTCATTTAGGAGGCTGCTTAATCTCACCCTCCTTTGGTCCGCTGGTGGTACTGTCTGCCTCCAGTCTCACTGAGGCCATAATTTAAAAAAAGAGGGCCACTCGTGTAATGATGTTATAAAAATATAAACCTGTAAACCAAGATCATGCTCTTGGACCCTAAATAGAGGGGTCCGAGCATCAAAGGGGGGAATGTGGTAGGATCCCCTCCTTAAGGAAAGACAAAAAAAACAAACCTCAAGGCAACCTGGCTATATGCCCACGTGACAACATCCCTCATGACCTTGTAACATGAGACCACTTAATCAGACTCCATGTTTGCGTGTTACCAGATATGGGAGACAAAGAAGTAAAAAATATATTGAAAAACTACGCCAGGTGGCCTTCGGGGCTCAGCTCTTTGGGTACGAACCCATCTGGGCATTACCGGCAGGAATAAAGTCGCTTCCCGGAAAGAAAAGCCTCATGTCACGACTCCCTGTGCCAGAATCCGGCTACAACTTCTGGACCAGAGCGCAGAGACCCTGCTGCTGTGCCTCATGCCAAACAAAACCAAACAAAAAATACAACCCCCACCACCCCAAAACAGAAACCAAAGCTTTATTTCATACACGTAGAGCCCAATTTTCCAAGTGAGAGCTCTTGGGTAGCCAAGGGTCCGTGGGTTCCACTGAGCAGGTTGGTTCGAATCCTTGATCACTTGGGGCGGAATTTCCAGAAGTGTCTGGGAGTGAAAAATGGGAGTTGGCCCCTCTTCAGAAGGAGAGGCAGCAGTGATGGAGGTGGGGAGAGGATGGGAGGGCAGCACGCGCCCTGGCCCCTGCAGAGCTGGACGGAGAAAGCTGTGGTCGCTTCTGAGGGTGCTGGGGCAGGGGCCGGTGGTGCACGGGTCCTGTGTACGGAAATGTGCCGGGAGGAAGAGGACAGAGGTGGAGTCAGAGCCGGAAGGATGCCAGTCTGAACAGTGGGGGCGTCCCGTTTTCCCTGCCGCAGTGCCACCCCCCTCTTGCCCGCACACTCTTGTTATGCCTCAAGACTCAGTTCCAATGGGAGCCCCTGGGGAACCCGTCGGCGCTTGCCCAGCCAGAATCCAGCCCACTTACCGCTAATGGCTCATGGACCTTTCTGTATCTCCTCACGGCAGCTTTGTCACATTAGGAACTCACAGAGATTCTTGCTTTTCACTCCACTCCCACTCTCAGGCCAGAGTAAGTGTGTGAGAGACCGCTCCGCTGGTGTGCAATGGCCATTCTCTTCTTCCTTAATAATAGAATCCTAATTTTATTGAAAAGAACTGGTACACGTTTTTGGCCCTTCGCACCTTCCAGGTTCCAGCTGCCTGGAAGGCTGATGTGATGAACAGAGTTCCAGCAGCTATTTTGGATAACAAAGTATTCTTGAGTATGGAAGCCACCACTTGAAAAATGGAGAAGATTGCAAGGTCCTTGGATCTTATCATCATGGACCATCATGGACCAGCCTTGGACAGCTTACGGACTTCCTTTACATGAGAGAAGAATACATATGTATTTCATTTAAGCCAGTATTATCTTGGATATTTCCATTCTGCGCTGCCCAAATGAGTGTTAGGTGGTTAACCTGCACATCTTTGCACCTCAAAATTCTCCCACAAATTCCAGAAGGATGGATGAGTGATGTTCATTTTACTGAATGCTGGAGAAGGATGTTATATTGCAAATCACATGAATTCCTAAAATCCCCTTTAAAACATTTCTGTTCGGGGCGCCTGGGTGGCACAGTCGGTTAAGCGTCCGACTTCAGCCAGGTCACGATCTCACGGTCCGTGGGTTCGAGCCCTGCGTCAGGCTCTGGGCTGACGGCTCAGAGCCTGGAGCCTGTTTCCGATTCTGTGTCTCCCTCTCTCTCTGCCCCTCCCCCCGTTCATGCTCTGTCTCTCTCTGTCCCAAAAATAAATAAACGTTGAAAAAAAAAATTTCTGTTCCTTCTTCAAGATTCTTTTCCCTACAGCTGCTGTTTCATCCCTATTTATTCTCTCACTCCCTCCAAATCCTTTAAGCTTAATCAGCCCCTCTCTTCCCCAGCCCACCCTCAAAGTTTCGTCAACCTAAACACTCTAGCTTAGCCATCTGCTGAGTACAACAAGACCACCAATTGTGCACCAAGTGTGTCCCGTGGGGCCTCAAGTCATTCTTCCACATTCGAGATTGTAACTAATTACTTACATCTCTGCAGCTGCTCCACTTGCGACCCCCTACTCACTTGGTGGGGGTCTGCGTCTGCGGTGTGCAGGATGGCCGCGTGCACCCGCGGGTCCCCACTGCTCAGCACGGCACTTGGCACCCTGGGGCACAAACGATGGGCAGAGCTCCATCCGGTACCACCTGGCCATCTTTCTTGTGGCCACACCTGCCACCAAAGCCTGCAGAGTAAATGAAGTCTGCTCTGTCTTTGCCACATAAAGAACCTGCTGTACAGATTACACCCTGAGCCACTGGGGGTTCTTCACACCTCTTGACTTGCACTTGGGGGGCTGTATATTACCTGCTTTTTGGTTTCTTTCTAAATAGGGTGCAGGACAGGAAGACCAACTTCAATTGGTCTGTAAGCTACACATTTTGAAGTTAATGTACATCTAGGCTTTGTGTGTTTCTTGTGGGCTTTGCTCTGTGCTTTCTTTGGCTTTATCCCAAGCCTCTTGGGCAATTATTTTTGGCTCCTGCAGTGAATGGCTTTAAATCAACTTTTTCTGTTCCAAATGCTTAATATAGGGCTTGTCCACATGTATTTTTCGTAGTATTATTGGAAAGTGTCTCTTGTGAGTAAATCTTTCTGTCTCTAATCAGTTGCTGCCATGTGGGTGCAGCATAAACACTACGTGCCTAGCCTGACGGAGAATTCTAAGTGGGTTCTCCACCGGAGGAGCTGAATCTCACGCCTATTTCCACAGAAGGGGAAGGTACTGAAACATACTCTAGTAGGATTTCCACAATATTCAATCTCTCCAGACTAGCATAAGGCCTTTTGAGTCTCTTAAGATTTGTGGTCAACAATGGAGGTGAAGGGGCCAACCACATGTTTTTGGAGTGAAGAAAACCCTTGGGCAGGGCACTCCCACAGCAAGTGGGAACAGAGGTCAGTGACCACCCTGCGACAGGTAAGGAGAGACTATTATTTCCAGGCCCTGATCAGGTTGTGACTATGGGGGCACTCAGGCTGGTGCCCTGGCGGGGGGCTGGGTTGGGGGGGGACTCAGGCTGGGGCACATACTATCTCTAATTTCTTCTCCTTCTGTATAATTTCCTACTGCTGCTGTAGCAAATAACCACACTGTAGTGGCTTAAGACAACCTAGATTAATTGTCCTACAGTTGTGGAGAAGTCTGATATGGGCCCAGTGGGCTAAAATCAAGATGTCGACAGGATCGTGTTCCAGCCAAGAGCTCTAGGGGGGAATTCATTTCCGTGCTTTTTCCAGCATCTAGAGGCCCTTCCGTTCCTTGGCTGATGGCTCCTTCCTCTTTCTTGAGCCAGAAATGTACCATCTCCAAATCTCTCTTTCTCTTCCCTCTGCCTGATCATCACGTCTTCTCTCACACTCCTTCCTCCCTCTTTCCCTTAGAAGGACCCTCGTGATTACATTGGACCCACCCAAATATTCCAAGGTGGTGTCTGCACCTAAGATCCTTAACTTAATCACATCTGCAAAGTGCTTTATGCCACATAAGGCAACATGTCACAGGTTCTGGAAAGTAGGGCGGGCGGGCCAGCGTTGTATCTACCATCCCCCCTTGTGCACTGTGAGATCCTGGAGGCGAGTCCCATGCTGCTTCCTCTAATTTCACATCCCAACCCCACACAGGGACTACATCCAGCGGCCACATGACTGGTCAGGTGTTGGTTGCCTAAGTCCAATAAAAAACTTCTCTTGGCCGTTGATTTTCCGCTTCTGGAACGATGGCTGCACTATCTGCAGAAAGCCCACATCCTTCCCCCCACCTTCTTTGGTTTTTATCTTGGTTTCTCTATTATCAACCTTCCACCTCACTTTTACGTTTTTTTGGTTGCGTGAGAAACCTGCAGCGTTGGCAGAGGAAACAGACGGGAAGGGCTACTTGCCGAGGAGCACGGTTCCTTCTGGTTCTGTTCGCCAACTGCAGCTGTGGGCAGGCAGTGAGGACGTAGTTCTGTGGCAAGTGGGGCAGTCTGGAAGTGGATTATTTTAAGCACAGAAATGCGCTAGAACTTCAAATTATTGCTACCTCTGCTGGCTTCTTCCTCTTTTAGCCTGGCTTCTTTAATCGTCCTGTGCTCTTCTCTTGAAAAATAATAGCCTTTACATAACTCTGTGGCTGGAAAGAAAATAAGCCCACTGGTTGTTTAAGAAATGTGAATTTTAAGATTAGGATGCAAAAAAAAAAAAAAAAAAGAACATGTTGCTTGGGTAGCTGGAGATTCTCAATAGGAATATATGGGCACTATTCTGTCTTAAAAGTGACAGTTTCAAAGCCTAGGAATTTTCTTTAAAAACAAAATCCGGGGCGCCTGGGTGACTCAGTCGGTTAGGCATCCGACTTCGGCTCAGGTCATGATCTCGCGGTCCGGGAGTTCGAGCCCCGCGTCGGGCTCTGGGCTGATGGCTCGGAGCCTGGAGCCTGTTTCGGCTTCTGTGTCTCCCTCTCTGTGACCCTCCCCCGTTCATGCTCTGTGTCTCTCTGTCTCAAAAACAGATAAACTTTAAAAAAACAATTTAAAAACAAAATCCAAAGCGGTTCATAGGCTCTCTCTCTCTCTCTCTTTTTTTTTTTTTTTTTTTACCTTCAAAGCTTTTCTTTCTCCCAAATGATTCTGCTTAGACACTTTAAATACAGCGAATTGAAATATGGGGGTGGGGGTGGGAATTGCCACACACACCATGGATCAAACCCCGCACTTAACAACAGCGGTTAAGGACGGAAGTCAGGCTTAGATGCTTCTACACCTGCTTGAGGTTACCTGGGAAAGGTGCTGTCCGCCCCGAGGCTCTGAGCGCCCTGGTCCCTGCACCCACCGTGCAGTGTCACCTGGGACCTGGAGAGAGATGCCGGTCGGGACCCCAACTGACACTCAGGGAATCTGGTCTGCAGAAGCCAGTGTCACCTTCAGGGCCAACTTCCACGCCTCAGCTGGGAGATTCGACAGCAGGATCCTTCTTCTTGCCTTTCCCCAACTACGTGGACACATCAAGTTCCACAATCAGCAATGGGTTCCTTTTATATTAAGCATTACCTCCTCTTTCCAAAATAGAAGAGATTGAGAAACACCGTCACATATGCTGTGGTCTTTTGGGGACCTGCCAGGGCATCCCTCACACCAGCAGCTACTTTGAAGAGAAAGGGTCACAGGCGCTTTCCAGGTGCCTGGGGGCTCAGTTGGTTAAGTGTCTGAATTTTGATTTGGGCTCAGGTCATGATCTCTGTTTTGTGAGTTCGAGCCCCACATCAGGATTCTCTCTGTCCCTCTCTCTGCACCTCCCTCCCTCCCTCTCTCTCAAAAAAAAAAAAAGTTTAAAAAATAAATAAAAGGATATGGGTTTCTACACAATACTATTTAAATGTTACGGATGAGATGTAGAAGTATGAAGAAGACAGGGTTTACATGTCAGAGGAAAATAATACAAGTATTTTGCACGTTCTGTCTGGAAAGTCCACTGGGGTGAAGGGTTTCCTCTTTTGTTGCTAATTGGGTGGATGGCTGCAGTCACCACCTGATACTGGGTTATACACAGTTTTGTGCTGAGGAAGTGCTCCCCAAGTTCCACACACACAGACAAACCAGAAGACCGCGAAAGTTCCAATCTCCCTCACGTAGTCCATGGGGTTTGTGGGAATCACATAGCTTAACTTGTCTGGGGCAGAACCAACTTCTCACTGAGAGGTGCTGAAGAACAAATATCTTAAAAGCACTTAAAATTGGTTTTTGCAAGTGCAGGGCACTCTAACTCACAAATGCTTGCTAATCATTATTTTCCCCAGGCTCTTAATTTCTCCAGGTGCCAGAGAAATGCAAGATTAAATTAAACATTAGCAAATACCTTGAGTGCTGCATTTTCCACGTTGATACATTAACCGTGGTATTTTGAGCTGGGAAACACGAGACCATAATATATAAATTGGAATCCTAAGTACTCAACCATGCTCTCCCTGGGAGCTCTTCTAATAGACGTAAGTAGTGATGTTTCTTGAGAATATGCCCAGAGATCTGGAGCTGGGCAAATGTTCTCCAAGTCTAACAAGAGAATATGGTTTGCATTAGAAGTTTGAAGCATTTTTCTTTCCTTCATTTTCTCATGGTGTTGGGATCTCTCCCTCATTCTTTCCCAGGGGGTTTGGAGCCCCAGGTTGGTCTAGAGGTGAGTGCGTAGTGCCCTGGGATTTAACTGTGCACCTGAGCACCCAATTCTGGCCTACTGTGATGTGTTTAGGTCAGGGTTTACTATTTATGTTGCTATGACTAAAGAATACTCACAGATGAGCCATGAGCAATTTGATGTACAAAGTTTTGTTTTCCCTGAACTTTGTAATTATCTTTTTTCATTTGTTTGGGTGTCACGTTTTCATTATGAATTCACCCTCAAACTGTTCTCCATTTGTCCAAATCTCCTCTCAAGACATGTGGGAGCACTGATTTCATTTTTCTGAGCCTGTCTGAGATCCCTCTACTCAGCCTGGGCCTTGTGGTCACCTCCGGGCTCGAACCGGGGACCGCCCTTTGCTGGTGCATGGCAGACTCTCATCTCCTTTCTGTCCGGGGTGTCTTACTTCCTGTAGCCCACATCTTCTGCTTTCTCATCTGGGGGGGGAACACATTTTCTGGTAGCTTTCCAAGAAAGGGAGCATGGGAGTTAATCTATGTCCCCCTTGCATGTCTGAAATGTCTTGATCTCTCTGAAGCCTGGTTGACAGTTTGGCTGCACACAGACGTCTAAATTGGAAATTTAATTTTCCCTCAGAACACTGGAGAATTGACTTCATTGCCTTTTAGCTTCTGCTGTTGAGTTATGAAGCTTTTCTGATTCCTGCTTGTGTGAATGTTACCTATTTTTTCTCTCTGGACATTTGTAGGATTCCCCCCACCCCTGCTTTTTTTTTTTTTTGCCTCCAATATTGTGAAATGTCAGTCATCATGTTGGGTCCTTCTCAGTTGGGTCCATCAGTGGATCCTTCTCATCAGGAAACTCATATCTTGTATTTCCAGGAAATTTTCTTGAATTATTTCTTTGATGATTTTCTCTCTTAAACACATTGTTTGCATTTTCTTTTCAGATATTAGTCTTCTGAACTTATTCTCTCTTTTCTTACCTTTTCTCTCCTTTTTCCCATATTTCTCTTTTTGCTCGATTTCCTGAATTTTACTTCCTAATACTTCTACTGAGTTTTCCATCTTGCTAGGGCATTTTAATATCAAGGGTTCTTTTGTTGTTGTTGTTCTCTCAGTTTTCCTTTTTTTGCAAAATGGTATCTTGTTCACAGTTAAAGTATTTTCCCTTGTCTCCCTGAGAATACCAAAGATAGTATTTCTGAAGTTTTCTTCTTCCTTGGTTGTCTCCTGTGTTGGTCTCTCTTTCCTGTCAGAGGGCAGATGTCTGGTATCTTCAGATTTAAGGGTTGGGGCTGCGAAGCTGGTGGTGAGCTCTGAGGATCTGGGTGGCTTTTGTGGGTGTAGGGTTCGCCGTGGGGAGACCTGCTAAGCTCTGTAACTGGGGGAGTCAGTGACGCCAGTATTCGTGTTTAGGAACTTCCTCTTGAGCTGGTCAGCTTCTCCAGAAATGTGCTTTTCAATCTCTTTCCCGGGGACTTAGTTCTACGGACAAGGTGGAGGAGAAGAGCTGAGGATCTCTGTGCCCATCAGGGTTCTCCAGGGAAGCAGTAACCGGTAGGATTAACCTATAAATGTTCAGAGATTTATTCCAAGGAATTGGCTTCTGTGGTTGTGGGGCTGGCAGTCCACAGGTCTGAAGTCCACAGGGCAGGCTGGCAGGCTACACACTCAGGCAGCTTGAAGCAGGATTTCTTTTTTTCCTAGAAACCTCAGTTTTGCTCTTAAGGCCTCCAGCTGATTGGGTGTGGCCCATCCACATTCTAATCTGCTTTACTGAACGTCAACTGCTTGTAGGTGTTATAACCACATCTACACAGCATGTTCACAGCAACACAGTGTTTGACCAGGGACTGTGGCTTAGCCACGCTGACCCATAACCATCAGTCTTCTTATCTGATAAAGTTATAATTAATTCATCAATAAATAATAATTAATTCAATAAATATTTGTTGAGTCGCCAGTCTATTGTCTTGGCCTTTAATCTTCTCTTCGGTATGAAGAAGAATCTGCTCTCAGCTGTGAGTGGTGCCCCGCAGGACAGCCTGTTTGCACCCTGCAGAGCACCAGGAGGTCAGACTCACTGGGGAGTGGAGAGTCAGGACCTCTGGAAGGCAGAATCGAAAAGGAAGTGGGTTTGCTGGTAGACAAACCTCTTTTTTATTGCCTCACTTTGCCCCCACTCCATCCTAGGCATGCAAAGTCATACGTCACCTGCCCAGATGCTTTCCAGATTTTTAAAATCACATTACTACTGGAGTAGATCAGTAAATCAGTAAATGTTCCTCCATTCTGCGAACGCGCCTGTGCTGGCTGCATAGCTAACGGTACAAGGAGACCGTCTGGCCGGTCATACAGCCAGTGGAATTAACACAAACAGTGCATGATATATCTAAACATAATGGTTACAAGATTTCTGAAGCTCTTTTAATATGTCCTCAGGTGCTGGGGGCAAAAACAATCTATTAAGAGCAGGGCCAGCCCTCCAGGAGCTGATGGCCTGGGAGGGACAGTGTATCCTGTTCCAGGGAAGTGAGCGGACATGTGGGAGGGAAAGAGGGGGTGCAGGGGCTGGGTTTTAGTGGTGCCACATAGAGACACACACTTCTGACCAAAGAGATAGATTCTCAAAGGTACAGGAGTGAAGAGGCAGGTATATATGACATCTAGTTACATAACTATATGTGTATTATACTATATGCAATATACATCAGATATGATCACATATGTAATACCTGCCCTGAGGTCCTAGTTCCTAAAGGCAGGGACAATGGGGCTAGAGAAAGCTCCAGGCGTCCCTGACCCTGCTACACCAGGCATCAGAGGGGCTGACGGTGTAAGTAAGGCTGCAGGGTTTCACCAGGCTTTGCTGGACACACAGGGTGGCTGGCCAGTAGCTGGCGCATCAGCTCTCCGGAGAGGCTGCACCTGCAGGTAGGTCCGCCAAGGTGGGCGGGGTGCTAGCCTGCCAGCCCCGCGTGAGGACCCGGCTTTGTGGCTTTGTCCCGTTCCCTCTTTGTCCCTGACCCTGTCTCAGAGAGTAAGCCACGAAGGAGCAATGGGGGGAAGAGCAGAAGCTGCCCCCACTTTCCTCCTCACCCTTGCCCACCACACAAAGCATGCACACCTACACACATGCATGTGCACACATGCACACACATGCAAGCACACACACGCGCACATGCATCCGCACGTGTACACACATGCATCTATCTGCACGCACGCACACACGCAAGCACACACACAGCCATGCACACGGGCACACATACATCCGCACGCACACGCAATCACACACATACATGCATCCGCGCGCACACGCATGCAGACGAGCACACGCTCGCCACACTCACGCATGCACACGCGCACACGTACACGCGCACGTGCACACACACGCACCCCGCAACCCCGCTGGGGCCACGAATCTGGCCTACACTGTGGGCGAGTAGGGCCGCGGGTCAACCGTGAGACTGACGTCTCCAAACGGACACGGCTGCAACTTAAAGGACCCGAAAGAAACTTGCCCGCACAAGTGCAGGCCTGAAAGCCGGGCAGTGGACTAGGCGGCAGGAAGGAGCCTCCCGAGCGGCGCCCAGCGGAGCTGACCGCACGGTGGGCGGCAGATTTGAGGCGCATTTGTGAAGAAAGCAACAATTCGAACATGGCTCCAGAAGTGGAGGGAGAAGCTGGTGTGTCCCATCACCAGCGCTCCCAGGCGGCACGGCTGCGGGGGGGACCGCCTCCCCACTCCCGCCCGCGCCCCCCCCAACCAGCGGGACCCGCCTCACCCCACCCCCTGCCCCAGCAGACGATGCGTGGCGGCGTTTGCACCTCCTCTTACCGAGTCCCTGGAAGCCGGGCGGCAGCTGCACCTGCAGTTAGCTGCATGAGTCCTGGGGCGACGTTTCTTCCCTCCTCCTTGTTCCCTGGGTTTGATCCCCCGCATGTAAGGAAGGCGCCGCTCCTCGGTTTGTACGGTGACCTCACACCAGCAGCCGGTCCTTGCGTGGGCGCCGTGGACGTGGCCATGTGCGTCCTTTGCGCCTCCGTCGGGAGCGCGATCCGCTCGGCTCTGATTTTCCCGCGGCACGGCCTCCTGCACTGACCAGTGGGCGCGCGACCCGGGGCTGGACTCGGGGTTCGGGGTTACTCGTATCCAGGGTCTGATGCGCCAACAGCTCCGGCCTGTGCCGCGTCTGTGGCCTGCAAGCTCGCAAGAAGCCGGTGGCGCGGCCTAGCGACAATGTCCCAGTAACAACCCCCTGTGGCCGGGGCTTGGCTCCCAAGCTCGGCCCCCACGGGCCCACGGCTCGCCTGTGTTCTCCAGCCACAGGCAGGGACGCCACACTCACCTGCTCTTGTGGCGGCTCCGGGAGCTCCCCAAGCCACAGGTGTCTTTGTTGTCAGGTTTCTCGAGGTCCCGGACTGCAGGTCAGGTTCGTTTTCACCTGGCACCAGAGATTTGATTCCCTAAGGAGCTAGCGTTGGCAGCCCCTGGAACACGGTAGACCCCCAGTCAGTATTTGTTGGAGGATGGAATGCGGGGTTCTGGGGACAGCAGTCCCCCGCTGGCAGCTCCCACTGTGGAAAACATCTTTATTTTCCTGCACTGTGGTCTCTTGCCCGGAGAGTGAGAAAGTCTACTTTTCGGTGTCTACAGGGAAAGCAGCAGCCTGTGAAATAGAAGCGGTAGGGGCCACATGACTGGGGTGGAGGGGAAGTTGAGACCCACGTCTTCCTTCTTCCCTTTGCCCTTGACTTTACAAAGTTACCAGGTACCCATAAAGTCTGGAGCCCCTTCAGGGCCCCCCTATTTGGACCCCAGCCCGCCTTTACACCCTCTGCCCTGCAGCGTCTCCTCACCACCCCCACTCGGGTCAGCGACCGGATACACCTGTAACCTTCCGGCATCCTGTCCGTTTCCGGAGGCTTCCCTCGGTCCCCTCAACCACCCCAGGGGGAACGCCTGCACTGGTCCAGCACTGCTGGCTGGGCCACTCACTAGGCTTCAGTGGGTGTGCTGAGAGTTCAAGCCTTTTCCCCGTGTGAACACACCCTGTGAAAGAGGCCCCCGGCTCTTGTGACTCTGGGTTACAGAAAACACAGGTCTTACAGCGCCGTCACCGCCCGGAGCCCATGGTCAGGAAGCCCCCCGTAGCTTGGCTGGCTTGGGGTCTCCCAGCCTCCACACTGTCCACATTTGGGGTGACAACTCTGCTCTCAAGGGCTGAGGAAGCGGCCGCCGGGGCCGGCCCCGTGGATGCCAGTTCCTCTGCAGTAATTTCCACCGCTCTTTCCCAAAAACACATTGTCTTTTCTGGATTTCTTCCAGAATAAACGGTCCAGGCTCCCGCGTCTTACCTTGTGCCGATCAAACTACCAGATCCACCTGGAGTAGAGACGAGGCTTGCTCAACACAAAGCCAGCAGAAGCTTTTAAGGCACCAGCACAGACTAAAGAACTTGCACGGTGAGGGGGTAGACAGTGACATTTAGAGAACGATCTTACTGCCGAAGTCCTCCGTGATGATGGCTGGGGCCCTGGCAGCCGTTGGCAGCTGGTGGCTCCTGGGTGGTGATGTGACAGGAGCAGGGCCGGTGGCCTAAGGACAGGGACAGATAGTCACTTGCAGAGAAGCTGACTTGTTGCCCTGGCTTGGGAGCCTCATGGGATGTGGGGGGTTCCCACATTGCCACTCGAGAATGTATGACATCTTCTCTCATTAGGCTGTGGTTAAGGCAGGGCTTGTGGAATTCAAAACCGGAGCCTGATGGGGGAACTAAAATGAAACGCAAGGGTTAGCACAGCACTCAAGTTGCCCACAGAGGCACACGTGATCTTCTCAGATGTGGGACAGATGTGGCTAGAAGTTTCCAGTTAAGGGGTGTGGGTGGACATCATGGTTTTTAAGTCCCCCAAGAAGAAATAACCCTCCACAGAGAATAAAAAGTGCCCTCAAGCTGGTCTCAATTAAAGTTGCTTCAGGCTACCACACAACTTCTTAACCCTCTGTTTAGACCCTGATCTATTCCACGCCCTCTTTCAAAGTGCAATGCTCTGAATGACAAGAAAACCCTCCTTGCTTTCTTCCCTCTATATACTACTAAATTCCCTAGAATTCGTGACTTTAAGGAATGTGAGGAATTCAAACTACCAACTCCAGAATTTCCTCACTTATTTTATCAGTTGCTTCTTTGTACAGGGCTTCCTGAGGATGGCTTTGATCCCATTAAAGAGGATTCCATCTCTGTAATGAGAGAAATGACCAGTGTCTCAAAACTTAGCAGGACTACAGTGCTGTGAGAAAGAAGTTGAACAACCACTTTCCAGACACTATTCTGGTTAGAGAAGGGCAAAAGGTAGAGGGGTTAGGAGATGGCTTTAGATATCAATAAGAACCCACGTGGATTCAGAGGCTGTGCTTATGTTCTAGCTACTCACGGCAGACAAGGCAGAACCCACAATTCCCAGCTCATGTTCCCAGCTCGATACGTGATTCTCTTCCTCACTGAACAATAGTAATAAAGGGTGATGCCCTGGGTGAGGCCTGGTAGATACCGAGTTATATGTACTTATCCTTAAAGAAGAGAGAATGGCAATTGTAATCCTCAAGCTCCTGCAATGTCTTAAGAGATGGGAGGTTGAATTGGTCTTTGAAGCTGAATGTTTTTTTCTTCTGGGAAGCCACCCCAGTGGGGAGAGACCCTCTTCCAGGAAGGAGATGTTTGAAACCATGTGGCTCTGGCTCCAGGGAGGCTAAACTTCCTCTGCATAATAATGTAAAGGCTGTAATTATTGTGGCCAACGTCTTATTTCTGCAGACTGTGATTCTTTAGAGTAATTTTCTTTCCCAAATATAGATTTGCACTACAACGTGCCAATATTTTATTGCTTACTTTTGTGGAGTTGGTGCATAATTCCTCACAGGCAGTGTTGAGAAAAAAAATCCGCAGACGGCAGGAAATGCATGCAGGCCTGACCTTCTCTTCACTCCTATGCACTGAAGGATTGAAAAAGAAAAAGGCAAAGAATAAGTCATGTAAGGCAAGGTAAAGTCAGATAAAAAAGGGAAGGGAATCAACTGGGTTTGGGGCCCAGTACACAGACCATATACTGGGCTACAAAACAAGTCTTGGTAAATACATTTAAAATGAATGAAAACAGTAGCATTGAATTAGAAAACAATGACAGAAAGAGACCTGCCAAAGCCACAAATATTTGAAAATTAGGGAGCAAGCTTCTAATTGAATTTGAAAGTATTTTAAGCTGAATGAAGATAAAAACACAACATGTGAGGGGCGCCTGGGTGGCGCAGTCGGTTAAGCATCCGACTTCAGCCAGGTCACGATCTCGCGGTCCGTGAGTTCAAGCCCCGCGTCAGGCTCTGGGCTGATGGCTCAGAGCCTGGAGCCTGTTTCCGATTCTGTGTCTCCCTCTCTCTCTGCCCCTCCCCCGTTCATGCTCTGTCTCTCTCTGTCCCAAAAAATAAATAAACGTTGAAAAAAAAAAAAACACAACATGTGAAAATTGTGGGATGCAGCTAAAGCAGTGCTTAGAGGGACAGGAATAGCACTGAAT
This sequence comes from Prionailurus viverrinus, assembly GCF_022837055.1. Lineage (NCBI taxonomy): Eukaryota > Metazoa > Chordata > Mammalia > Carnivora > Felidae > Prionailurus > Prionailurus viverrinus. Next base: position 91,315,634 of record NC_062572.1, on the reverse strand, counting down.
GCTTATATCAGAAAAGAGAAAGATTGGATGCCCGTGATCTAAGCTTCCATTATATCAGTTAGCCACTAAGTCCTGGCAGCTGTACTTCCTGGATGTTTCTTAACCAGTGTATTTCTCTGCATCATGCCACTGAGTCCCTACATGATCCCCTGCCTCCAGTCTTGTGTTCTTCCCACCTAAATCTCCAGTCCCTCCTGCCCAGCTGCTCTCACTGCTCCTCCTGCCTTGCATTCCAGGTCTGCCAACCTTCTCTGGCTCCTTGGGGTTCTCCTGCCTTCCTCTGGATCTTCACACACACACACACACACACACACACACACACACACACTAACACAGTTCCTCTGCCTACACACCTCCAGTTCACACCACTAATTCTCACCCATAGAAATATCCTAGCTTAAACTTCCCTTCTTTCTGGAAGCCACACCCCTGCTGTTGCTTCCATGAAAGTTCATTGTGCTTCCTTTGTGGTAGCATTTGACGCATTCTCACAGCGTGTTGAATTTGTGTCTCTTCCCCACTGGACGGGGAAGGAGCAACTGTGGCTTTTACATGTGATATTGCGTATCAGTCCCCTAGTGTAGCTCCTGCACATGGTAGGTGCTGAATAAATATGTGGCAAATGAATGAACTCCTATTTTAGTGGAAATATACCACTACATTTGTGGTTCCATGTTGATGAGGTCAGGATTTTTGGATTACGGCTTGTGGTCAACATCAGTTGTTTCCTGGCATCCACTTGTGCTTCCAGCTTGACGACAGCTCTGAATTCTATTTGGGAATCTGCATGGTTCCTGGGAAGCATATACTTAGCCTGGCTCCAGCAGTTACTGAAATATTCTCCATTGAGAAAACTGATCTGCTCTTGTGGTTTCAACTGCTCGAAGCTGCGATTTCTCGATTAAATGAGTTACTGGGGTTTCCTAAAAGGCTCCGGGGCCCTCCTATTTCTCCATCTTCATATCACTAACGTGCCGGGTGACTTCACTGGCAATATTCCTGTTATGTTTCCTGGCAGGACTATTTAGAAGTATCTGGGCAATTGCCCAGTGCTCTAGAAAGAGCATAGACAACAACTTGGCACATGTCAGAGTGAAACATGCCTAACACCATGAGGAGATGCAACAGATAAGAGTGAAAAAGGAAAACCAACGTAGAATTAACCTAAATTTAAACAGTATCAGTCCTGTGATATTTTTGCACATTTCCAGCAAAAGGAAATGGCTGTCTGGCCAAAAGAGAAAATGCTGTGAGTTGCTACATCAAAATACTAACATGATTTGTCTTTTTCCTGAAAATACAAGTAATTCATGTTCATTATAAACACTGGGGACATTTTAAAAAGGTATATGAAAGAGAAAGATCACCCAAAACAGTACGCAAAGTAGCCACTGGTCATGTTCCGATGCATTTTCCTTTCAGAAGTTTTCACACATGTAATACCGATGTGTATTTTCCCTTTCAAAATTCGAATGTATGTTTCTGTAGATCACTTGTGTGCACACAGGACCCCCAAGAGCGATTTGCGTAACCTTCCATTTTGCAGATCTGCTATAACTTCTAGGAAACTCTTCTCCTACTGCTGGACATGTTGGTTTCTAAGTATTTCCTGTTATAAGTTATTTGGTGGTGAGCACCCTGAATATTAATCTTCACGAGCCCCTCTGCTCAAATCACAGGTCAGCTTCTCCTCTTGTGTTTGGAGCCCCTCTCACTTTCTCAAGGACACTCCTGCTACCTCAGAGGTCCCCACTGGAGAACCCATGCCATCAAGGTGCAGACACTCTCTAGTACCCTCCATCTTGCACAAAGAAAAGCCCTTCTCACCCCATACCCTCCCCAGCTGCCCTCTCTGTACCCGTTGCTGACCGATTCCCCTTTATCTGGTCCTAGATTTGGCCTCCACTTCCTTATCTCGTTTTTACTTGCATCTGCTCTGGGAGGGTGTGGCCCCACCCCTCAGGGAAAAGGGATTTTTGAAGGTGACCACATGTCTGTGCGCGTCTGTGCATTTCTCTGTCCTCAATTGTACTTCACCTTTTGGCACCATTCAGTCGAGCATACCTTCCTTCGAGAAACAGTCCCATCTCCTGGCTCCCACAATACCAGCCTTTTTGGTTCCCTTACTTCCACATTCTTTGGTGGCTCTTCTCCTTCAGTTTGTGCAAGAATGTTGGGGGTACCCTAGGGCCAGAACTCAGACCTCTTCCCTTCAACACCTTGTGTGGGTAATCTTATTTTCTACCAGGATTTTAACTACCAGCGATAATGCTGGTGACTGCAGACATACCTCCCTAGGCCAGACCTTTCTCCAGATTCGCAGATGAACTGCCTACCTGATACTTTCCCCCAGACATCTTTTAGGCATCTCTAGCCTAATGCTGCTAAAACAAAAACATTTATTTTCTCCATGTCTTGAAAATACGTCTGTCCTTCCTCTGGCCTTCTGCATCTCAGTAAATCCCATGAGTTGCTGCTTTTTTAAGGAAAAAATGTAGGACTCAAGCTGACTTCTCTGTTTCTCACCTTCACATCCAACCTACTAAGAAGTTCATGTGTCTATGTCCAAAATATTCCTGAGTTCAGTCTGTCTCTCCATCTCCACTCCTTTTCTTATCTAAGCCTTCGCCAGGTCTCACTTGGGTGACCTAGATGACATCAGAATGACCTGATGTCTTGTCCATGTATGACCCATTCTCCACACATCACCCTGAGTGGCCTGTTTGCCAGCCTCCCACACATCTACCTTGCCATGGTGTCTAAACCATGTGGCTTCTGCTCTCTCTTAGATCTCATCTCCTACCGCTCACCCATGGCTCTCATACTCCCGCCACCTGGGCCGTCTTGCCCTTCCTCTACCACTCCACGATCTCTCACCCTAGAGCCTTTGTGTTTGTTGTTTCTCCCCCTCAGGACATTCTGCTCCCAAGCTTCACATGACCGCCTCCTTCCCACCACCCGAGACTCAACTCAAATGTCATTTTCCAATTTAAAGTTGGCTCTCCTTTCACGTGTCAACTCCAGAGCCTGAGAAATTTGCACATATGCAAATCATACACAAAACAAATAAAAAAAAAAACAACAAAGAAAAATGCCAACTGGAAAGAATCCAAAGTCCATCAATGGTGGAATGGATAGATTGTGGTATATTCATGCAATGGGATAGTACAGCAAAAGGAAAAGGAATAGACAAGAACAGGGCATCAGCCTGGTTGGACCTCAAATCGTAATGATGAATGTGAGAAAGAAGTCACAGAGGATGCACTTGGTGTTGAATCAACCCACACAACCTACAAATATATTGTATGGGGATATAGCCACATATGTGGTAAAACTATAAAGAAAAACTATAAATAAAAGATTAACAAAGTATTCAGGGGGGTGGTTACTTGCCTTCCTGGAGTACAAGTGAGGCTGTGTCTCTGAACTTGGACGGTAGGATAAGGTCTTTGCTTTATTTTTAATCTTTAAGTTGCATGTGTATACTTTATAAATGCTTTTGAGTTCAGGGTATTTCTTTATGAAAAAAAGTTTTTTTTTAAGTTTTTTAAGTTTAAGTTTTTTTAAGATGGGGAGGCGCCTGAGTGGCTCAGTTGGTTGGGCGTCCAACTCTTGATTTCAACTCAGGTCATGATCTCATGGTTGTGAGATTGAATGCCACGTGGGACTCCACAATGAGCATGGAGCCTGCTTAGGATTCGCTCCCTGTCCTGCATGCATGCTCTTTCTTTAAAAAAAAAAAAAAAAAAAAAAAAAGAGCAAGATGGGACTGTAAAGCAACAGCATTATTTTTTCCTTATAATTATAATAATAATGTGAACTACGCTCACTCTGTGTATCTTGGTTCCCTCACTGTTGAGTGAAAGGAATGGACTGGACCTCCTTCTGTTCTTACATTCTATCATTCAGCAAAGAGCAGGCTGATTTGAAGGGACCTTGAGAGGACATCTGGTCTATCTCCATACTTTCCAGAAAATTGCCAGTTAATTAAAGCCAGTCCAGGCAAAAGTGAACCAGTTTGATTTGGAAATCCCACTCTCCCTCTCCCCAGGAAGAAATTACACAGCCTTGTTATATAATTAACTTTAAATATCTGAAAATTCTTCCTTCTGACCTATACAGACGGTTTACACTCTGGGGCCTCTTTTCAAACAATGATACAATACATTCAAAGTTGAAAAGTCTGGGGATGCTAAGTCTAAATGGAGCTGCCTATCAGAAATGTCATGGTTCCCAACACCCAGATGGAACCCTATACCCATTCCTAGAGCACAACAGCACAGACATGTGGCAGGTAGTATGCGTGTGTGGAGAGGGACACGGGGCTAATGCTCTCTTTGGCCAAATAAAATCTCTGTCAAGTTGCTGCTGCGAATACAACGTTCAGCAGTCTCTCAAAGGAGAACCTGTCTGATGCACGTCAATGTTCTTATATGGAAGGGACACACAGACTCATGTGTTTCAATAGAACTATTTTCTGATAATGTGGAAGAAGCATTCTGTTTCTCATAGCCCCCAGGATTGAACTGCACTTGAAATCAGGTTAACTAGAGCTAAACTTAATCATTGTGTGACCCGACTTGGTACATGCAACCTGGCGTATTGAATATCCTACTTTATGTTGTTTTTATTCTCAATTTCATCGGGTTATTTCCTTAGGGACCACAGAGCAATAGTAGGCAGCAAAGTAATGAAATGTGGTAAATGTGGTTAAAGAGAAATAGGGCTAAAAATACTTTCCTTTGTTTCATCTTAGCAGCCCCATATATAGCGTGGCTTACTTTATTTTACAAAGTCCTAACGCCAGTTCTGAGGAGGAAAAAGGCAACCTGAATTTATTGCTGTGGGAAACCATGGAGCTTCCTCAATTTTATAACATAGGAGCTCTTTGTTTTATAGACGTGCCATGAAAGTCTGGGTCATAATCATTACCTGCCATTTATACCGGGGCCCGAAGCAAGCTCGCTCGAGTTCGCAGGGACCTCTGGAGCTGGTAGATCGTGTGGGCCGCAGTCACTCTGCCAGGCCTGTGACATCTTCATCATCCACAAGGCATTCGCACGGCCTGGGTGAGGTTAGCATGGAAATGTGGGAACACCAGATGGACTCATGATCTCTGAGGACACAGGCCTTTCTGCTTCTGAGAGAAGCCTACACTGGTTTCTCAAATAGTTCTCAGTGCTGTAAGCTGGGAGGATTTGGGGGTGCCGGCCTCACCCGACTAAGAGTGATTCTCAAGGGAAACAGAGGGGAGGGGAAGGATTCCTCTCCTACACCCCTCGGCTCTTGAGGGGCCTTTTCAAATGTCAAAGCTCCAGGCACCACCGCCAAACCCTCCCTCCATCTAGAGATTCACTGTGGGAGTCACACGTGTTCTAAAGGGAGCGAGTTTACACGGGGGCGGTGAGGCAGAGGACTGAGTGAGAACTACTAATTGAAGAAAGCTTTTGAAACACTGCATGTGTTTGCAGATCGCGGATACTCATGAAAAGGATCACATCAGCATGTCTTCTAAATCCTTCTTTTATATCGCGTGTTAAGAAAATCTTGCACGTCGTGAAGCAACGAGGTTCAGCAGAGAGATCGCTGCCCCGAGTGCTCTGATCGTCCAGGCCAGTGGATCTGGTCCCTTTCCATCACCCGCCCCCACGTGGCTCCAAGGTACAGGCAAGGAATGTCAGTACCCCCCCTCCCCTGCAGACGGCCAGGGAGGGGAGTCAAAGGGCCATCACAACACTGAAAAGTCCCGGGGTGCCTGGGAGGGTTGCCCACCCTGGTTTAGGGGGTCCACAGGCTTCCCCGGAGGGACTGGTGTTGGAAATACTGGTGGGCGATCACCAAGGACAAGGACCTGGTGGTCTGCCACCGCTGACCCCCCCCCCCCCCCCGCCCCCAGCACAGTTAGATCGGTGTTTCCCACTGTGCAGCAGAGCGTGAGAAAAACACGTGTCCCAACGTGCTGGGCCATCTGACTCCAGGCCTCGCAGCTCTGCGTCAATGAAATGTCCTCCTCTTGCACACATGGGGAGCACTGCAGTGAGAGCCCAGTGGCTCTGCATGGATGTTTGCTTACATCTGTCATGTTCATGTTCTCGGTGCTTGCCTGGCAGTTTTGCTTGTGAGCCCTGTTCTTTGTCCTCATCTCCAAACTGGCCTGCTCTGTGGGTCACCTCTTGCTGTGTGACACGCTAACCCTGAAACCCAGTGGCTTAAAACCACCGTTAATCTCTCTCGTGATGCGTGGGTGTCTGGGTTTCCGGACTGGCTTGGCTGTGGGAAGAGATCCCAGAGGCCACGAGTAGCAGGAGAGACTCCCTGGGAGCGAGGTTCCTAATAATGCTCCTGAAATGCTGAATGAAGTCTATTTCCCACGGACTCTCCCCCTCCAACTTGTACTACTGACAGTAACTGTGAATTCTGTTCCCCCATACCCCATTCTCAAACAACGTAGCTTTTTGGTAACTGCGTATTTCCTGTTTCTCTGGGTCTTCTTTGGGGGGGAGGGCAGAGGTGGGGGCATTTCCTCTCCCTTTGAAGTTTACGTGATATGCTAGGACATGGCTATTTCTTAATAACGCTTCCTACCGCACAGTATTGTTACTTATACTTGCTTTCCACGTTAATAAAGGAATAGCTTTCTCATGCACTGTTGTTCTTTATACTTAACCCTGAAGCAAATCCACGAAATAAAAATAAGAATGCCTTAGGCTCATACTGGTCATGCACAGCTGTCACGGAACTTCCCTCCTTGCTTTTTTCCTCGGGACCACCTCTCAGCATCCTCATTACGTGGATGTGTGTTGAATAAAACTAAGTCGGAAGCAGAGATTCTAAACGAGTTTCTAATTTCAGAACTCACGTGAGTTGACTTTAAAACTGAGGTCCACAAGGTAAAAACCATGCAATAAGACCATTGTAGACTGAAGCTCGATTCACGGCTCATTTCACTAGCCATGCCTAATTGGAACTTTGCAAAGTGTCTGACCTGATTCCACCACTTGGTTCCATGCTATCCTGCTGCATTTCGGGTGCCCTCTGCCCTTACCTCATCCCACACACCTCAGTAAAGCAGCTCACTCTGCCATCAAGCCGCAGTTACATTGAGAGTCTTGGACATCCACCATCCTTCCGAGAACTGTCAGAAAGCAATCCTTACGACCCACAGCTCCGTATTACCGTCTTATGGTCCCAGACAAAAGCCCCTTCAGTCCTCTGCACTGGGTGAAGGTTGTTTTTATTGTTTCCATTTTATTTTTCTCTTTAAAGAACAAAACCCTGTGTAATATAACAGACACATTGAAAAGTACATAAACATATAGGTACTGTTTAATGAGCAATAATGAAGTCAATGCCTGTGTAACTACCACCCGGGACAAGAAATAAAACAGATGTTATCAGTATTTCAGAAGGACTGCCCTACCATCCACCTGCCCCCACTACTCTCTCTCACAATGCACCAGTATGCTGAATTTTTAAGTAATAATTCCCTTGCTTTTCTTCATAACTGTTCTACTTTTCTTGTGCTTGATCTGACTTGGGTTCACTGCTCTAACAGATGATGGGTTCATTTACTACACATTAAAGTTTGGTAGGAAAACCATTTTTTAAAACTATAATTAAATTGTTGTCGATAAACCCCTTTTTCTTTTTTCCCAAAAGAGGCATTTGTAGGCTGCAGAAACCTTTATCTTGTTTATGTGATTTCTTAAAGGATTATATGGTTGTCTGCAGAGAATTGGCACTTATATTATCAAAGATTTCTTTGTCTAATATATTTCAGCTTTTAAGAAGCATTGAAAGGAAGAATAAAATATTAATTATAGCAAAAAAAATCCTTAAACAATATGGTCGGATTTTTCCTGTTTTTGAACTTCATATGAATGGAAGCTCATTCCCATCTCACTTCTTACCATGTTAGTAAGATTCATAAAGGCCATTTGTGGCACGTGGGCCATTATGAACAGTAATTGTATGAAATCTTATTTATTTATGGTCTATTTTTGGGCTCTTTTGCTTCAGTGGTTTTGTCAACCTGAATACCAATACCGTATTGTTTTAGTTATTCTAGCTTTGTAGAAATCTTGCTATCTGGAGAGCAAGTTCTCTCTCTTCTTGTTTTTCTAGAAGAGTCTTTGTTTATTCTTGACTTCTGCATGCCCATAACAATTTTAGAATAAGCCAATCAAGTTCTAGAAATAAACATGTTGAAGTTTGGCTCAAAATCACAACTGAATCTTTCCATTATCAAGTTTCCAATCTATGAACATAAGCACAGGGCTCCATTTACTTTGATATTCTTTAATGCCATTCAAATGCCATTTAGTTTTCTCCCTAAAGTTTTTGGTATTTCTGGCACTTTTATATTTCTGATATTATTTTAAATTAAATTCGTGGTTTGGGTTCTCTTGGATCATCTTGGTGAATTTGGGCAGAGACAACGGGCATGAGTTTCCCCTATTCTTCTCACACTACAGCAGTGCACCCCCACAGTCTCCTGGGGGTGGTGACTGATTGGCTCACCTTAACCTTGGGCACCGTCTTCAGGGTCCCAGGAAACACGTCCACTGCCGAGTGAGGTGGGCATCTCCGTTAGGCTCCTGGGCTTTGGCAGGCACTCGTGTTTTACATTTCTGTTCCCCTCACTCCTCCACATCATCAAAACACAGCTCCATTTCCATCTGGGTTATCAAATATCTTAAGAACAAAAGTGATTTTGAATTCTCTGTTTACCTTTCTCGTCTTCTCCTAGTATTTATCCTGGTAATTCTTTATGTCATTTTGGTTCTTGAATGTTTCTATGGACTCAAAAAAATTTATCCAGCATTATTGGTTGGTTTCTGTGACAGGTTTGGTTTAAGTAACCATTTTTGAAAACAGGAACTCCAACAAGGAAGCTAGATGTCAAATTCTGACTTAGACCAGAACAAGTTCACTGAGTCCAGAACTGAAGGAGAAAGAGGGTAGGGGAGGCTCTCTGCTTCATAAAAGTGCCATCTTTATTTATCTCACTATGGCAGCATTGGTATGGAGCAACATTCGAAATAGATTTGAAAAAAAAAAACACTTTAAATAAAACTTTTAATAGTTTAAACAGTATGTTTATAAAATTCCATTATACTATTCACTTTAGTTAAATGATTATGCTGATGTATGTTCCTTCTTTTTAAAAATTTTTAATGTTTATTTATTTTTGAGAGAGACAAACAGACACAGAGTGCGAGAGGGACAGGGGCAGAGAGAGAAAGGGAGACACAGAATCGGAATCAGGCTCCAGGCTCCGAGCTGTTAGTACAGAGCCTGATGCGGGCCTCGAACTCAAGAACCGTGAAATCATGACCTGAGCCGAGGTCAGACGCTTTACTGACTGAGCCACCCGGGCACCCTGACATATGTTCCTTCTAAGTGTAGACCCAAGATTTTATTTTAAGGCAACTTAACTCATGTTTTTCAGATATTTAAATGTTTTATTCCTGAATTATTTTAGTGGTGAGATAAGTAGATATATAATAAACCATAGAACCAATTATGTTTTCCCAAGTTTCTCCTTGATTACAACTGCAGATTTCTATTTTTACATAGGAATATAAGCTAGCAACTAGAAATAATTCCCATTGGTACTCTGGAAAAAAGCTAGTGGAACAAAGTTAAAAAATATTATGCACATATTATATGTAATTTCTTTCATGGCTGAATGTCAATCGCAAAACATTCTTTGAATATTTAAATTCAGAAATTTAATAATATAATGACTATATGATAGCGGCCAAGATGATCTTTGTAGAATACAATAAAATATTGATGCATTTTATTTTTTTGTGGGAACTAGGAACATTGGCAGAAAACAGAATGAAAGGTACATGCAATATTAAGAAAATCATTAATGAACATTCCTCTTAAAAACAAAAGCTAATAAGCTAAGATGATCAACTATTTATGATTTTTTCTGTTAATATTTAGGGGCTGTAGGTTCCAGGATTTCAAAAAAATTATAGGGGAAAAGCTTAAGATGGAAAAATCCTATCACTTTGATATAATCTCACCAGCTATTTGTTCCTGGTTGTATTGAAGAGTTTTATCCTTTTGTTTCAGTGCACAAATGTCCCTTTCTTCTTGCCATCCCTTCAAGCCATCAGACACATGGTGCAGGTGTCCTTTCTGCAGAGGACCCCAGCACTTGTTTCCTCTGCACCTGACCATGCCCTCTGGGTCACCTTGGAACTGTAGCAGACACTGGGGACCTGGGAGACCAGAACCTGCTGTGTCTCAGGTCTCCTCCTGGACAGGCAGGGGTGCTGACCTTGTCACACCCACACTCCCCTTTCCTTGGCTCTGGGGCCCCTCCCCTCTTTCTGACCTTCTCCCTTCCCCCATTCCTTACACACGCTCTTCTCTTCACTTCCTACACTCTCACACAAACCTTCAGCTGATAGTTCTGTGTGGATGATACCCCAACTACATTTATTTGAGCTTTAATATAGTTGTCTGTTGGCTGTGGCTGTCTTTACCTGGAGCTCCTACTAACGCCGCCAGCTCGGTTCATGATGGACTGAACCCACCATCTTCCTGTTACATTTTCCCCACCACTCTTCCACTTTCCGTATTTTTAAAAGGTGACATTCTTCTTGTAGTGGTTCAGGATTGAAAATCCAGCTTCACCTCTGACCCCTACCTCCAGCACTTGTCATCGACAGCCAGTTTCCCTGGTGGCCACTTCTAGGTCTGTCAGTAGTGTCTTATTTTCTATTCTCTGCTGCCCGGATTAGGCTTCTGGAACAGCCTCCAGATGATTTCACTGCCTGCCCTAAAACTCTCCTTTATCTCCCTAGCCTGGTCTGCACTCATTCTGGTCCCTGTATAAAGCACATGCTAACCACACCAGAACCAATATTCACCGTTCCTAAACACGTGTACCTCTTCGTGCCTTTTCTCATTTGGTTTCTCTTTGGAATGCCCTTCTTCCCATTCCTTCTGTGTCCCAAATGTGTCTGGCATAACCACTGTTCATCCTTCCAGGTCCTTGGGTACTCAATGCCCATCAGTAAGAGAAACATAAAGTTTGTGTTCAGAGATGTAAGATTATAGAGGCTGTGGGAGAATACTCTTTCAAGAAGGGGATAATCAAAGGACAGTATTGTTAGAGGTAAAAGAAAATAAGGATTCTGAGAAGTCCACTGATGACACTTGAAAGAGCCGTCTACACTCATGATTTCCAATTCTCCCTCCTCTCTTCTCCCTTAAACCCAGTCAGGCGTTTGCCTCTGTCACTCCATGGAGTTGCTCATCATCAAGGGCCTCCACATTGTGAAATGTGATGGTCAATCCCCAGTCTTCCTCCTACTCCAAAGCCTGCTCCTTTTCATCTCAAGTTAGATGTGACCAAGGCAAACATGTGAGGCATCCTCAGCACCCCTCTTTCTCTCAAACCCTAATCCAGTGGATGGTAGCTTTCACAACACACCCAGAATTAGCCACTCCTCATCTCCCCCCTGGCTGCCATGTGGCACACCGCTTCCATCTTTGCCTGGATGACGTCAACAGCGTCTGGGCTGGTCCCCCTATTTCTTCTCTTGCGCTCCCCTCTGGCCTCAGTCTCTTCTAAATGCAGCAGTCAGAATGAGCCTGCTAAAACCCAGGTCAGGCCTTGTCCCCCTCTGGTCCCAACCCTATCTCAGTTAGTGTGAAAGTAACTATCCTTGCCAGTACCATCAGATCTTATCTTCTGGTCTCCCCCATCTGGCTCTTTTTACTCTAGCCACTCTGGGCTCCCTGATGTCTCTTGAACATAACAGCCTGGAGAGTTCACCTCCTTCACATCTTTGCTCAAGGAAGCCTACCTTAACCATCTCCTTTACTTTTCTCTATTTTTCATATACTTGTCACTTTCTAATACATTACATTATTTATTTGTCATGTTTATCATCTATCTCTCTCAGTGGTCACTGATATATCCCAAGGTCAGTGTTCATGGATATATCCCAAGCATCTACAATAGTGCTTGGCACATAGCAGATACTAAATATCTATTGAATGAAATGATGAAGAACTTTTGAGAATAAAACTTCTGTGAAGTGCTGATGACCTAACTAGTTTACATGGATGTGGTAGCAAATACATGTGAAGAAAGGAAACCATAAATGTAAAATAGTTTGGAATTTATCCAAGTCTTTCCATTCCTATATGCAGTCACTCCAACACATGGAAAATACGCCTATTTGAATACCTTTATTTTCTTATTTTAACTAAGACACTATGTAGGATACAACAACAATGGACATTTTAAGCACCAATAAATGACCATGACATCGTTAAACATTTATAAATACTAACCATTCCTAAGTATCAATAACTATCAATATATTGTCAGTTCCGTCGTAACACCTGATGATGTGCAATTTGAAAAAAGAGAGCAAAACTGGTTTGTGAACTGGTTAATAATCATTGACAAGCCCGTATTTTTTACCTATTTACTATGGTAAGCAAATACAAATAAAATGATATATAATAATGTATAATTTCAGAAATATATAATAAAAAATATAAACCGAAAAAATTCAAATACAGTAAGCAAAAAATACTGTGAAATTTAAACTATAAGTCGTTCAAGAAAGGATATTTACATTTCTATGAAGATGATTCTTTAGCATTAGTTTGGTATATTGCCACAGGTTTTTAAATGAAATGGCCAATCTTTTAAGTTTCTGTATACAGGCAAACACAAAATTATTTAAAATTGTAATGGTTCTAAAACTCACAGCTGGAATATGAAGAATGATTTGAGGGCAGGGTGGGGGTGGTGGCCATGATGCATATAAACCAAAATTTAAACAAGGAAGTACAATTTAGTTTTCCCTAATTAGATTTGGAATTGTCCTGGCTTTCAAAATTATAATCTTTAAAATGAAACAAAATCTTCATTAATTTCTTCAGGGAGTCTGAGCCAGTAATTCTCCCTGGGACCTCTTCTCTGAGCATGGAATAGTAAATAATCAATCAATCTGTTCAAGTATCTCTATAGTAAATCATCTGTACATATATATGTTATATACATATATATCATATATACTTTTGTGGTAAGTTTTCATTAGGATAAATATTGTAAGAGCAAAAATAAACCTACTTTACACCGGAAAATAGGCTGATCCTAACACAAGCAGGCTTTGTCATGTAGGTTAAATTTATCTAAATGAAATAGTATCCTATAAATTAGTTTTAGACACTAACGGAGTGCAGGAGGAGCTAGCAAGATTATTTATATAAAGAACTGGAAGATACTACACACTAAGCAGTGGATTTATCTTTTTAATTATTCCACTTAGTCTTAGAATAAAACAAGTCTTTATTACCTCAGGCATGAAGACTGGACAGCAGCAGGAGAGCGGCAGGAAGGCAGCGGGGAATGTGTGGAGCAGAGGGAAAGACTGGTTTTAAGAAAGTACATTCTGTGGATGACTGAGTGACCGAATATATATCCTTATTCATAGTATTTTCATTAACAGGTATTTTCAGCACAGCCTCACAAACACAATGATATACTATTTTTTATTGCAGTCTACTCGTTATCTACCATACCAGTTCTAGAATGAGCAAGGCACACTCAAAATGGGCTTTAAACCAGGTGTGTTTCCCTATGAAAATGGTAAAATAATATTATAAAATAGACTCTGGAAAAAAGACATGCTTATGGTAAAAGACACACAGTAAATGAATTAGCCAGGCACAATTCCAAGAGCAAGAACTATACTTACAGTCTTCAAGTAGAGCTCGTATTCGCTTTTGCCTTTAATTGTAATGTTTAGCGAAGGAGCAAAAATAGTGAATCTCATTTTAAAAAATCAAAGTTCAACTTATACTTGGTTCTCTGCTTATTTTTTTAAATTTAATGAAGAATTATTTCAGTGCAATATTAGTGAGGGTTTTTTATTTCTTTTAAATATCTTACCACAACTATTGTATCACATTTTGTAAATTGAACATCTAAAATGTTTGAAAGCCAGAAAAATACTAATTAGGTGAGAAGCTCTATTTCTGTTCCTCATTTTTTATACGCTCCATAATTTTTGTATCGTGGACCAAAACGTCACTGTTGCATTTGCTTCCTTACTCTCAGGCTCCTACATCTTTGCCAGGAGCCCAGAGTGGGTTGGTTGGGGACTAGACTACACAGCCAACGGCAGTTCTGTGATTTCGGGGACACGGTGCTCAGTCCACTGCCTGGCACAGAGCACACACATACAACTGAACAAATAAATCTTCACGTCAGTATTTTGGTTGTTTGACTGAAGGCTCTAGTTCTTCTGTGAAACAGATCGTATGTTTACTGAGGACTTCCTGTCAGTTTGCATGTTAGACTACAGTAAAATTTAGTGAGTCAGTGAAGACACTGCAGACGGTTCACAGTACGTACACATATTTTTTTCTTTATGCTATCCCTCGTCGGGTAGAGAGCTGTATCAAGGTGTTTATGGGTGAACTTTATGCCGTACTGAATCTGTTTTAAAATAGCACAGTAAAGAGACACCTGGGTGGCTCACTCAGGTAGGCATCCGACTCTTGATTTCAGCTCAGGTCAAGATCTCATGGTTTGTGAGACTGATTCCTGTGTTGGGTTCTGCGCAGACAGTGCGGAGCCTGCTTAGGATTCACTCTTTCCCTCTCTCTCCCTGTCTCTCCCTTGCTCTCTCTCTCTCAAAATAAATAAATAAACATAAAAAATAATTCAGTAAGAAAAGTGAATCTGTGAGAAATAGGTGAAATATAGTGGCAAAATATTAATAATCATTGAAGCTGGGTGATAACTACTTTTTACACTATTTTTTAAAACTTATTTATTTGTTTATTTATTTAGAGAGCACGTGAGTGGGAGAGAAGGACAGAGCGAGCGAGAGACAGTCTTAAGCAGGCTCCCCACTCAGTGCAAAGCCCAACGCAGGGTTTTGATCCCACGACCCTAGGATCATGACCTGAGCCAAAATCAAGAGTCGGACACTCAACTGACCCAGTCACCCAGGTGCCCCAGAGGCTCTTTACACTATTACCTATATTTTGTATAGCTTGAAATCTTCAATGATAAAAATAATAAATTCAAAGAAATTTCAACAAAAATGGTTAAGGGCAAAATAAAGACATTTTCAACTAACAAAAACATTTCTATACTTGTCTATCTTTTACAAAACAGTTTATACAATATTGTAACCACAGTGAAAAGTTGGAAACAACTTAAATGTCAATCAGTAGGGACAGTTAATGTAGTAACACCCCCATGCTACAGAATGAAGCCTATGTGCCCATGAGAATAATGAGTGTCAGGTGATAAAGGAGGTTCCACAGCAGTGCACAGAACCTGATTTCATGTTCATAGGAGTGTGTGAATGTCCATCCACATTCAGAGGGTTATGTCTGCAAAGAGGAATTACAGATTATTTTTTAATTTTTCTCTTGAAACTGTTTTGTATTATTCAAATTTTTACAAGGTATACATTAACTTTATATTGGGCAGAAATTATTTTCTATAACGATATCCTGTAGTTTTTCTCATTATGCTATTATTTCTAGGTCATGGAATGATTTTTTTTAACTTAAAAACTATCTTAGGTCTTGGGGCGCCTGGGTAGCTCAGTCGGTTAGGCATCCAACTTTGGCTCAGGTCATGATCTCACGGTTTGTGAGTTCGAGCCCCGCGTCGGGCTCTGTGCTCACAGCTCAGAGCCTGGAGCCTGCTTTGGATTCTGTGTCTCCCTCTCTCTCTGCTCCTTGCCCCCTCATGCTCTCTCTCTCTTTCAAAAATAAGTAAACATTAAAAAAAGTTTTAAAAATTATGTTAGTTCTTAAGTAATTCAAAGTGGGGAAGTTCTATACTTGTAAAAAATTATGAAATCTGGAATAGATTTATTTTTAAAATGAAAATGAAAACATTTAAGGCATTTTAACAAACACACTCTTTTTCCTCAACCACCTACTGAGTGTATTAAAATGTAAGATGTCAAAAACTACATGAACTACATGATTTTTTTAAAAAAGAACATAATTATGTACCTTTCAGTTAATTGAAATCAGGCTGAAATTCTATTAATTACAGAAAGAAACAGCATATATAGAAGAAGAAAATGTTTTCTATTTTGTTCATAAGGAATTTGAATTGAAAATATTCCAACAGTTCTGTGCAAAAAAAGTATTTGTGGATATTTTAGTAATACATTTGTTCTTAGAATAAAACAGATGGCAGAATGGAATAAAATGTAATTCCCAGATGCATGGTTTTCTGAATTCGGTGACTTGGACTCAGCACTATCAGTTAAATCTCAAGTTTGTCTTTAGCCAGTGCTGCAATTTTGTGGAGTACATTTTAATGACTAACATTATCTTGGGTAAAAGTCCCAAAGGTACATGTTCCAGTGGTTGTGGAATCTTGGATCTTTGGGCCATCTGCTACTGCTATGACCTCTTAGTCTGCAAAGACCATGGAGCAGAGTGGGAGGCAGCCACAGTGGGACCTCTATCCACCTCATCCCTCTGTGGGGTCATTTACGATTTGCAACAGACCCTGTGTATGGCCCTTATTAACGGACTGCACTGTTCCCAACATTTCCTATTTCCTTGTTGATTATAAAGCTTCAAAGAATTTAAAAGTAGCTCCTTCTTACCAAGAGGTTGGGGATTCCCTAAACGTGGCAATTCCACTTCAGATAATGTAATGAAAAATAAAGGAAAATAGGTCACTTAAGTTACCGGGTAGTCATGTCCTTCCTTCACATCCATGTTCTAAGTTTTAGGAATGATGAGAGATTTCTGAACTTTTGATTTGTCCACATCATGTATCTGTAATCAGATTGAAGAATCACACTTGATGAAAATGAACTGTATATACTTGCAGTTGTGTTAGAGCAGATATTCTATTTCTCATTATGTTTCTAGATGATCTTGGGCAAATCACTTAAATCTTTATTTAGGGATTTTAGGGGCCCACCATATGGCAAATAACCCAGATTAAAAAATTTTTTTTTTACCTTGCTCCTAGGAAAACTGGACTGTCCATAATGGATAGTATTGGAATGAGGTCTCTTTGAAGCTTTTGAAGATTCTTGACACAATCTTCTTTTAGATCTCTGGGATGTTTTGCTTATCATCAATTTGTGGTCACTTACATCAGCTTTTATAGTCTGATTTATTGATTGTGGCTGCAGTAGTTGGGGATCTTGTGTTTCTGTGTCTGATTCAAAAATGTATGGTTTTTTCATTTTTAGTGATTCGCGGCCTTTCCCCAAAATTTGTGTTATATATTTCCTTGTTAAATTTTCTTTTCTATTCACTTGGAAGTCAACCGCACTTTTTATTACACCTAAGCTGTTATTTGATATATGAGATACTGAACTATTAGAGAGGTGTTTACTTTCATTTAAACTCACAGTTGGTGATTCTCCATTAGAAGGGGGATATTTTGTCATATTTTCACAGGACTCAGTATTTTTTCCTTGCAGAAGTCTGGAAATCTTCTGATTTAAATTTCTAGCATTCATCTGAATGTTATGATTAGATCTTTTTTTAATAGCTGGATCTAAATTCAGCTTGTCATTTTGGATCACACTAGTTTTAAGTGAAAAGAATTTAGATTCTGTAACAACATGCTGTTCCCTTTTCAGGTTGCCAGGTTCTAAGATCTTTTTATTCATCTGCAAGTATCGATTTTTGAAAACTGGTATGAATGTAGGGGCAGTATTATTCTGGGAGCTTAAGTCTGTGCCTTGAACTTGAAGGTTTCCTGTGTTGGGCTTTGGTGCTTCCAAATGTACTTGTGGTGCCTTGTCAGACAGGGATTTCTTTCCGCTCTGAACAGACTGCTGCTGGAGATGCAGTGCTGAGGACACCCAGGTTTTCTTCAGCTGGCTTCCTGGAATCTCCATCCTGTGGTTCATGGCTCCTGAACCTGGTACAAGACACTGAGCCAGGACAGGTCTGGTGGAAGGGGCCCGAGTCAGAGAGGACCTAAACACTTGTTTCGTGGTCAGATTAGGCGCCTTGACTTTGTTTTCCTAAAAGGATAGAGATTGGGAAAAATTTAAAATGTAAAAATGTTAATGGAAAAGAAATAATATATAAAATATCATCAAAATAAGAATACCGAATAACACTACAATATATAAAATAGAAAAGAAAAACAAAAAAACAAATGAGCCTTCTTGAGGAAACGCTTACACTTCTTACGGTCTGCATCCTTTTTTACATGCCAACCTTTCAAGATATTTTAAGATGAAAATAGGCTCTACATTCTATACAAATTGACTATGAAAACTACAATTAGCTGCCCATTGCCCTCCAAGTATGTCCACGCTGTTCTCACTCAGAATGTCTTTCTTTCTCGTGTACACTTTTTTCCTTTTCAACTTCCCATGTTTCTACTATCAGTATTAGGCGCGCACACACACACACACACACACACACACACACACACACACCAGTAAAAGGTGGTGTTCGTAACTGTCAGCGTGCATGTTCCATCACCCTTTGAGGGTAGGAACCATTATTTATTTATTCTTATATACTTTACATTCTTTTATAAAAAAGTTTTTTTAATGAATCAGAGACAGAGCATGAGCGGAGGAGGTGCAGAGTGAGAGAGGGAGACACAGAATCCAAAGCAGGCCCCAGGCTCTGAGCTGTGAGCACGGAGCCCGACTAGGGACTCAAACTCACGAGCTGTGAGATCACGACCTGAGTGAAGTTGGAGCTTAACCGACTAAGCCATGCAGGTGCCCCTATACTTCACATTCTTAAACCCTTCACACAGTTACTACAAAATACTTGTTCCAAGAAATTAAATGAATGGAAGAGGTGGCTGCATCTATACCAGGCCTTTAGTAGGATTTTGACTGTAGGGCAGTGGCTGTCTGTGTCTTGATCATTTGTATTTTCATTGTCTAAAAAGTGCTGGTACCTGGTAGCAATTCAACAAGGATCTGTCAAACTGACTTGTCAGATACCCCAAAGAGAGCCAAGTATTTATAGTCTTTTAAAAGAAATTATGGGGGCGCCTGGGTGGCTCAGTCAGTTAAACGTCCGACTTCGGCTCAGGTCATGATCTCATGGTCCGTGAGTTCGAGCCCCGCGTCGGGCTCTGTGCGGACAGCTCAGGGCCTGGAGCCTGCTTCAGATTCTGTGTCTCCCTCTCTCTCTGACCCTCCCCCGTTCATGGTCTGTCTCTGTCTCAAAAATAAACATTAAAAAAAATTTTAAAGAAATTATGGTAATATAGATAAAACATAAAGTTTACCATTTTAACCATTTTTAAGTATACAATTCAGTGGCCCTGAGTGCATTCTTCATTGAACTTAAGTTGTGTAACCATCACCACTATCTGTTTCCACAACTTTTTCTTCATTCCAAACAGAAACTGTGTGGTCTTCGGCAGCAATTCCTGTTCTCTCTCCTTGCAGCTCCTAGGAACCTCTATTCTCTCTCTATGTCTATGAATTTGCCCACTCCAGGTATCCTGTATAAGTGGAATCATACAATATTTGATGACTTTTTTATGTCTGGCTTATTTCACTCTGCATGTTTTCAAGGTTCATCCGTGTTGTAGCAGGTGTCAGAATTTCCTTTCTTTCTATGGCTGAATGATATTCCACTGCATGGAAATCCCACATTTTGTTTATCTAGCCACCTGTTAATGGGAAGTGTTCACAGTCTTTTATTTTTTTTTTTAATTTTTTTTTCAGTGTTTATTTATTTTTGGGACAGAAAGAGACAGAGCATGAATGGGGGAGGGGCAGAGAGAGAGGGAGACACAGAATCGGAAACAGGCTCCAGGCTCCGAGCCATCAGCCCAGAGCCTGACGCGGGGCTCGAACTCACGGACCGCGAGATCGTGACCTGGCTGAAGTCGGACGCTTAACCGACTGCGCCACCCAGGCGCCCCAACAGTCTTTTATTTTTTTAAACATTTTACTTTATTTTTTGAGAAACAGAGAGCACAAGCAGAGGAGGGGCAGAGAGAGAGGGAAACACAGAATCCAAAGCAGGCTCCAGGCTCTGAGCTGTCAGCACAGAGCCTGGCATAGGGCTCGAACCCATGAATGTGAGATAATGACCTGAGCCAAAGTTGGAAGCTCAACCACCTGAGCCACCCAGGTGCCCCTATAGTCTTTTAAAATATGTATCTATCGAGTCCTAGTGTCTGTAAAAAAGTGACGTGTGACAATAATCTGAAACATGGAATGGCAGTTCTTTTCTCACTCTCTGGCATCAAAAACCCATAAAGTCACAACTTAAAATAAAATTTTAAAAACTGCTAGAAATAATGTGCAAACCCAGTGCAACTGACTTACCTCTCTCCACTACTGGAGATAAGCATTGGAAATAGGCAAAGAAAACGTAAGACAGCAATCCATTTATTGATTAGGCAGAATAAATCACACTAAAACTTAGTGGCTCAAAACAATACTTGTCTTCTCTCTCATGATTCTGGGAGCTGACTTGGCTTAGTTTGGAGTCTCTCACGGAGCTGCAGTGAGATGACCCGAGGGCTGGCGTCACTTCTTCACTTGCGTGTGATGGTGGATCCTGGCTGTAAACTGGATTAACTTCAAGCAGCCCCTCATTTTGCCTGAGATCCCAGAGCAAGTGTCCTGAGAGAGACAGTTTCTACCTGACCTAGCCTTGGAAGCCACACAGCATCACCTCTGCCACAGTCCTGCCCAGACCCAGGAGGAGGGAACATAGACTCCACCCTGCAATAGCCTGAGTGTTGTCATTGGTCATAAGGGCGTGTGAATGGACAATCTCATGGCCATGTCAAAAAGCATTCTGTCTCTGGCCAGAACCTATGTCATCCCTTACCGACTTCAAGCCTCCAATGTCACAGTACCAAAGGACTGGTGCACTTTGCAATGAAGTTGCACAAAAACCCGATGCAGGCTTTAGAGAGGCTTAAAGAGGAAATATGGTGGGAGATGAAGGAACCATGGCCCAATCATGTCTCCACACCAACAAGGTGCCACAGGATATCCCCCAAGGGGCTGAGTTGCCATACAGGCCTCACAGAGATGGAAATTCCAAGTGTAAATATGGTTCTTGCTTCACTTCCACCTTTCTCATCACATGTTACCCTAAGCCAGAACTACGTAGAGACAGGAATTCAGAAACATAGACTTCTAGCATACTTAAGTTGACATAACACAAAGTCTACATGGAGAACAATATTCATTCTCCTACCCTGGTTATTCTTGGGAGAAGTGGGAAGACTCTAAGAAAAATTTGGGGTGAGGTTTGAGTTGATGCTAAAAACAGATGAGGAGGGCTCACTTCTTGTTTGTCTGTGTATTTCTCAAGTTGGAGGCTTATCCATGTCAGTAGGGCAAGAATACACTTTACTTCCCCATAATTTTCAGAGGGCACCAAAGACCCAGACAGGTTTCATGACCCTGAGTGAAGGGATACAGAGGCTGACCAAGGAATAAGAGCTGGCTTATAACCCCTGCAGATTGCTACCTTGAATGAAAAAGCATGCATCACAAAGGGGTTTGTAGTAGTTTGATAGCGATGCTGTTCCTATGGATGGGGATGCCACTACCATGACTGAGTGGCTTAAGCAACAGAAATGTATGGACTCAAAGTTAAGGAGGCTAGAAGTCTGAAATCAAGGTGTTGTTAGGATTGGGGCCATGAAGAAAGTATCTGTTCCAAGCCTCTCCTCTTGACTTGTAGATGGTCATCTTCATGTTCACATGGAGGTCTCCCTGTACGTGTGCCTGTCTCCAAATTTCTCTTTTATATAACATTACCAGTCATATTGGATTAGAGGCCCATTCTATTCCAATATGACCTGATCTTAACTAATTATATCTGCAGTGATGCTATTTTGAACAAGATAAAATCCTGAGATACTGGGGTTAGGACTTCAACACATGAATATGGGGCAAGGAGGACACAATTCAACCCATAACAGGGTGTGATGTGTCCTTCTGAAGGCCCTCTGTACAAGGGAGCTAGGAGAAAACCCTGCACACTATCTTCGTCAAGATACTTCATGAGCAGAGACCACAAACATCAGACCAATCTAGGTCAAGAAGTGAATGCCTCCCTCACCCCTGCATTACCCAGCTGTGACTGTGGGATGGGTATGGTGGACTGAAGTTCATCATCCATCCTATCCTCTGTCTAGTGTTCCTTCCTAAACCGGTGCCTGGAAATCTAAAATGGACATTTTCTCCTTTGCAGCTAGGGTTCAGAATACAATTTAGGATCAACTAATCAGACACAATCATACATTACTTGGAAGGAAGAAGTGAGATAAAACCACACTTCTGCAGTTTCTGCTGGAAAGTTCAATTATGAATGCCTTTGCTATTTGAGTTGCAGAGTTAGCAGAAGTTAAGTATCCACGCATCATTTTTGTAGGTGTCCAGAAACAGAGCTTAGGGCATCATTCTCATGGACCATATTAAGCAAATACACCAAATGTCCTCAGCCTACACAGCCTTTTCTTGTATAGATACTACCATGAGGAAAATAAGAATTCTTAAATTTCAATGAAATTCTGCCTCAAAGAGAGCTTTTATCAGAAGTGACTGGATCATCTTAAAATGTTTCAATATGTATATATCTCTATTTGATGAAAAAAGGGTTGAAGAACTAAGCCATTTTTTGACCCTTGGGTTTCATAAACTATAGTAACTTTTAAACAACATACCTACTACTTGAGATTCCAAAAGAAAAACTTGTTCTAAGCAGATTCATATGAGAATAGATTACTTGTATTCTGACATAAAACTTACATAGAATATGTGTCTGAAATATGCTTATATTCACACCCTGTTTTGTTTTCACCTGTGTTAGGAACATACATCTGATGAAAATAACTTCCAAGGACTTGTTTTGCCCCCTAGCTTGTCAATGTATTATTTTCTCATTCTTTCAACTTCTAAAATAAATAGCCCAAAGGGTGAAACTTCTAGGTTTATATTCAAAATTTATAAAAAGACTACAAAAAAGTACTATGTAAATAGCAGATGAGATCATAAATAATTCATAGAGCTTAAAATACTTAAATGGTCAAAAACCAAAGCTTTATGAGGTCATAGCTAAAAAAAAATCATATGCTTTACTACATTATTATCATTATTCTGCCAGGTATCACTGGCAAATGTGGCTAAGTTGACTTTTAACTTCTAGAACTCTACATACAATTTACATAACTTGATGCATTAACATAAAGTGTAGAGGAAAACCAAAAGCCTTAACCTATATTATTTAGATATGAATAGATGTCATTTAATGGAGTCCTAGAATTAAGGTCATGATTAAATGAAACTTGAGGACTGACCGAAATGACTGATCAAATGTGTTTTATTAAAATCTGTTTCTGTGTAATACACCACCTGAGTGTTTCTTGATTAAAGTTGAACCATATGAGTGAAGTCATATGATACTTGTCTTTCTCTGACTAATTTTGCTTTAAGAGACAAAACAGATGAACATAAGGGAAGGGAAACAAAAATAATATAAAAACAGGGAGGGGGACAAAACATAAGAGACTCTTAAATATGGAGAACAAACAGAGGGGTTGTGGGAGTGGGGATGGGCTTAAATGGGAAGGGGCATTAAGGAATCTATTCCTGAAATCATTGTTGTACTATAGGTTAACTAATTTGGATGTAAGTTAAAAAAATTAAAAAAAAAAAGTTGAACCAGAATTCAGTTAAGCTTAGATCTAACCACAGGCTTGTAGGAAATATGAGGTTTAGAAGAGTATGTTAACTTCAAATGACATGACCTAAGAAAGCAACAGTCAGTTCCAGAATATGGTACATTCTCCAGGGCAAATGGTCCAGTTCTTCCAGCAAATAACTGACATAAATAAAAGGAAAGTGGGGAAGGGGGCTGGAATATTATAGAATAAAAGAGACTTAAGAGATAACAACCAAATGAAATTACGTGGACCTTGATTGGATTATGATTTAAACAAAACCTCTAAAATTAATCTTCGAGATTAATAGGGAATTGTAATATGGGCTGATACTACACGATGCTAAAGAATTATTGGACAATTTTTTAAAAGCTCCTGTCAGACAGAAATGCATACTAAAGTCTTCACAGATGAAACATCACATGTTGGGTTTCTTTTTTTTTTTTTTTAAGTTTATTTATTTATTTTGAGAGATAGAAAGAGAGAGAGAGAGAGAGAGAGAGAGAGAGGGAAAGTGTGAGTTGGGGAGGGGGAGAGAGTCCCAAGTAGTCTCCACCCCGTCAGCATGGAGCCTGATGCAGAGCTTGAACCCACAAACTGTGAGATCATGACCTGAGCTGAAGTCGGATGCTTAACTGACTGAGTCATCCAGAAGTCCCACATCTTGGGTTTCTTTTAAAATAATACTCCAGTTTACTCCCCACCCAAAAATATATCAAAGAAGAGCTAGATGCTAGACATATGAGAGTTTGTTATAGTAATTTCTTTTACCTACCTTTGAGAATTTCAATCAGTTTATTAAAAAAATCTAGTCTGGTAAAGCACTCCTGTTAATTTAATGTTTTAAAAAGTCAGCTGAGTTTTATCAAATAGTCTGATCAATTTATTTTTTACTTCAAAAAATTTTTTTAGGGGTGCCTGGGTGGCTCAGTCGGTTGAGTGTCCGACTTCGGCTCAGGTCATCATCTCACAGTTCGTGGGTTCGAGCCCCATGTCAGGCTCTGTGCTGACAGCTCGGAGCCTGGAGCCTGCTTCCGATTCTGTGTCTCCCTGTCTCTCTACCCCTCCCCCACTCATTCTCTCTCTCTCTCTCTCTCTCTCTCTCTCTCTCTCTCTCAAAAATAAATAAACATTAAAAAATTTTTTTTTTTAATTTTAATGTTTATTCATTTTTGAGAGACAGAGACACAAAGTTGCGGATGTGGGGAGGGGCAGGGAGAGAGGGAGACACAGAATCAAAAGCAGGCTCCAGGCTCTGAGCTGTCAGCAGAGTCCAAGGCAGGGCCTAAACCTATAAACTGTGAGATCATGACCTAAGCCAAAGTCGGACACTTAACCGACATGGGGACTGAGCCACCTAGGTACGGCTATTTTCTACTTTTTAAACTTCCGCATTTTAGACTACCTGAATCTTAGAGCTAACATGTGGTGTAGCAATAACAGGAACTAACATTTACTGAGAGCTCACTGAGTACAAGGAACAGTTCTAAGTATTATCTGATCCTAAAGCAAAAAACAAAATACCACAAAGCACTGTGAAGGACATGGTGACATGTTGCTCAGATCCCCTTCACAGAAGGGCTGCTGCCCCCACTCCTGGGAGTTGGCCCCTGCATGGGCCAACCTACCTCATCTTAGGACATGCCTATATCCCCGTGTGGTGCAAATCCAATGGCAGATGGAGGAGGGGGCACAAAGGTCTGGCTATTTGGATGATAAAAAAACCACCATGATGAGCTGTTTTAGCCTTAGAGCTCCTCAGAAGATTGGCCAAGGCTACCTGCTACCTGCTTTGCTTTTGACTTCTCCCTTGACCCCATGTTCTTCCATCCTCACTTTCTGCAAGTGTTCCAGGTTCAGCCCCAGTAAACATCACATGCACTAGACTCCAGAGTCAGCTTCCTAGAGAGCCCAATTTGCAACAAATGTTATTATCACCACCACTACCATGCCTTGTTTTACAAGGCAACTGAGGCACAAGGAGATCAAATAACTTGCCTAAGCTTATGCACATAGTAAGGGTTCCTAGAGCCAGAGCTCTTAACCACAGATGTAAACTTTTCCCGGTTTTGTGACTAAGAATCTGCCTCTGGGGTTTCAGTTCTAATTCTGCAATGTATTTAACTGTGTGGCTTTGGTTAAATTACTTGGATGCTCTGAGCTTCAGGTTCTTCTGCAAAACTTGGAAAACAATTCTTTATTCCAAGACTGTGTTTTTATGATTAAGATGAAATAATACACATAAAAGCAGCTGGCACACAGAAGGCACTCAATAAAACTGAGAATGATAAATTCTTACTGTCAAGAGGAATATAAAGATCAGGGTTTCCAATTAAGTGTTGTTTTACATTGAAAAAGCAAATTTGAACAAGTATACTGTCCAGATTCACTATTTCCAAAACATACATGGACTGGAAATAATTAAGTATTCAATAAATATATCTAATAAAAACGCATTATGTAATGACGTATTTTCTTCTTAATTCCACAGATACGGACTTGGCCAGCAACTAAACTTCTAAAAATAATTATGTCTGGGCAAAACTTAAGATTCATTATCATAAGGATGTCAATTGGAATTTGTTCACTCACATTCTTTTCTTCGAAAATGGCCTTGTCTATTGGCCCTGATATCTAAATGGGCTGCCATGTTTTTACACCATTTACATGAGGTGTCCCTGACTCAAGGATACCAAATCCCCATGCTCACCAGGGACAGAAAGTGCAGCCTGGTCTGAAAAGATAAATGGGGACTATCAGATACTAGCGCTGGCAAATTTTAGTTGAGGATTATAAGAGAATGACAATAGAAACAAAAACTGAAAAAATGCCATGAGCCACAGCAAGTCAATGCCATGTGAAACCTGAAATCATTGGAGCAGTGGAAACTACAATAAACAGAGGACACAGTGAACCAAGAAAAGAGATTAAGCAGACAATACAAATATTCATATAATTCATATTACAATTCAGACTACTCAAATTGTTCAAACTTTCTTCTTTCCCTTTTATGAAAACACAATTATCATTTATAAGAAAGATCATTGTTGAAATTTTTTAAATTAAGTTTCCTTATATTTGTTTCTCAAAAACTTCCCTTTCAATTTTGTTATCTGTTGACAAAGAAATCATATTCTGGTGAGTGTAAAGATAGCCCAGAATACTTTCTTCATCAGTATTACTTAATCGCTGGTACTTCTTCACAAGATTTCACTTCCCGTATCCTCTTACAATGAAAACGTTATTGAATTAATTCGATTTCTGTAAACAGAATTATACAAAGGCTTTTTTCATCAACCAGACTCAAATGAAGTGGCAATTCAAAGTAAACTTGGATTTGTATGAGGTGAATGTTTCCAAACTATACTATAAGATCATTTATTTATTGAAAAAAAAACTTTTAATGAACATCTATTTTGTACCAGGTACTTGGTATAAGAAAATGAATATGATATTTGTCCTCCAGGAGTTCATGCTAAATTAGAATAGATCAGTAAGCAACTATTACTATATTGCTATGTTAAATACAGTAATAACAATAAATGTCAGTGACAAATGATCAAGTACAATCACATCAAATAGCATTAGGGAAACACTGACCTGAGAGAAAAGAATTCTAGCACAATGGGCTAGGTAGTCCCTCACAGAGAGCAAGAGATCCAAGTAAGACAGGTGCATACTAAGTCCTGGAAAACTCAGTAGGATATGAAATCTCTTACCTGTACATGAGGCTTCATTAGTTCTTGTGTGTAGTAGCATGGTTTCGTTGTCATCTTTATGGGAAAGCCACATATATGAGGCAGTTTAGATTTTAAATCTGAAAGGAAACTTTGCAACACACCTTCCAAATCTACTCTTGGAAAGAACTGTAGAGGCTGACTTCTGATGCAGCTGAGAGGGTATCTGAACAATGTTAACGAATAATAGAACAGTTTTTGTGCTTAAGAGAGAGCAACTTCTATGGAATTAAAAAGTAATTACAATAGTAACTGTTAAAAGGCACACATAACTAAATCCTATTTTATACATTTCTTATTTCATATTTTCCAAAGCTAAAAGTATGTTTTATCACAGGGATCTTGATTCCTTCTATTTTAACACTCCAGACTGCTCACTGTATCCTTATTACAGAGCTGGCAGACTAAGATATTCCAAAAATGATTTATAACAAAGACACTATGACCTTTATAGATTACAAAAATAAGTATTTATAATAAACAATAAACAGGTTGCATCTCCAAATGCCGTAAAAATTCGGTACAGAGAAACAACACATACAGATTGTATTCAAGCTCCAAAAGCAGATCTTTGAGAAAAGTGGTTACTTTTCTAATGAAAAATATTCTGAGGACTTGGAACAATGTCTTTGCATCTAATGAAAGGGAGCAGTTTATCTCTGTCAGCCTCAATTTTACATTAAGATTTGGGTTAGGAAGTGTAGAATGCAGAAAGAGAACATTATGGCTCTTCCTTCTTCCAGTCTGAAACTCTAGCAGGTCGGAATACAGAGACAGGAATGTGACATCAGTATCAATTACAATTGAAGAGTTTCACCTGAACACATGTAATTATTATTAAATTTAAAATAATGTTAAGAAATACATTTTCTTAAATCATTCAGTTGCATTAAGTGCAAGTGAGATCCTCTAAATTTTGCTTGTGAGATGAAATAATCTTCCAAAAAGAAAAATCTCTGTTAAAAGACAAATTCTTTTAATTCCACCCTTTCAGTAATATCCAAAATGCCACTGGAGGGAGCCCCTGACTAAGGAGAATTCTAGGGTTATTTTCTAGGATTATTTACTGTCTACTAGCAATCATGTAAACATTTTTCTAGGCACTCTGAAGTTCCTTTTGTTGCCTAAAATGTTGCAATGGCGTTTAAGAGAAAAAATATCATTATCAAGCTCATCCTTAATTTAAAAAAACTAAGGAAAACAAGAAACACTCAAGCAGAAGAAAAAGAAGTTAGAGGGGAAAGCAGTTTCATTTAGATGCAGAGAAGATTGAAAAGGATGATGTACATCAGGGCCAGAAGCAAGACTGGATCATGAGGCTGGCAGGGGGCTTCTGTTATACATGATGTGTAAAGGATATGTGAAGATCCTTTCTCCTATCATTTTGAAGTAGATGCTGCAGTATATTTTAATATTTCCACAATCTTCTGGAAGTTTATAGCCATACTGAAAATTAAAAACCAAGCTGAAATTCTCTCAAGAGAAAGCTAAACTTGGGTTAAATCATAAGAAGCAAAATCAAATAGCTTCTAACATAATATACGTTTCTATTCCTTACCAGGTCATCCCAGTGCATCTGGAAATCTTCATATGAATGAAAAGGACAGTCAGGGGGTATGGTGTGAAGAATACTTATTATTTGTCCCCTTTTCATACTATGAAAAATAAGAGTTGATAAAATATTCTTGGATATCATTTTATTTAACTATGTAACTTAATTTAGGAAGTATTCAAAAAGATTTAGCAACTCTCTTTACATAAGTAAAAACTAATCATTTGCTCCTAGTTCCTAACACACACTGTAGTAAATCTCAACAACCAGAATTGTTAGGAAAAAGTGAAATTGAATTGATACAAACAACATGCCAGTTATAAACACAAAATAATGACTAATAAAATGTTGCCACACAGAAGCATGCCTATAACTGTTAGACATTAGGGAAAAGTCTATTAAGAGTTGAATGAATCAGAGTCAAACCTGTGTTCCCTATCTACCTCTTCCCTGCTTTGATGATTAAATTATCATGCATATTCTCTTAGTTAATTAAAGTTCTTTTTCCTAAGCAGGTTAAAATTTCATCCCAATAGTCCTATTTATATAAATAATAAGCCATTTTCCCCTACAGATGGTACAATCTTAAAAAACAGCTCATGTCAAATGATAATGAACTGTTAATTATACGTAAAGTTTATAAGGTTTTACTGATATTATAATAGTTGTAATTTCATAATGAGCTATCTAGAAATTTTACTTTTGTAAAAATTATATTTAACAAAAATTTAAGTGTATAATAAAATTATTTTACTAATTTGATAAAGGAAATTGATGACTTCTGTAAGTATGACAACACTTTTCAAGTTACAAGTCAGTTTCAAAAATTCCTTTATACTTTCGTACACATTGATGTCAAAGCAAAATGAGAGAGAACCACTACACCTTGGACCCACCCCAGATGCTACAAATTGAAATCTCACCTTGGCAAAACGTAGCACCAGTTGCTTAAAATTGAATGTCCTTCAATGATGGCATTCTTGTTAGTATCAAAATCCTTTATAACACTCTGAGAAATATCAAATTCTCTTAGCTTTTAATAGAAATAAGATTTAATGTATTAGCCCTCAAAAGATTTTGTGAAACAAAAGGAACATTAAAAAACACATATCTCACACACATGTACACACAGTCAATTACAAAGTCGTGTTAAAGGCTTGGTTACATTGGAGGTGCATGGCACCTCACATAATGCAA
Organism: Prionailurus viverrinus; assembly: GCF_022837055.1. Lineage (NCBI taxonomy): Eukaryota > Metazoa > Chordata > Mammalia > Carnivora > Felidae > Prionailurus > Prionailurus viverrinus. The sequence goes on along the minus strand of NC_062572.1, from coordinate 91,285,471 downwards.
TCAGTGTTTCAGTTCACCCTGCTTCTCTCTATACAACATATCACGTATTTTATGCTTTCTCTCACTTTCCAACCCCAATGCCTATCTTGTACTTATTTCAAGTGGTTTTCAATGTTTTGATGATGTTAGTTTATAGGAAGTTGAATTCTTTCTAAAGGAAGGTATTTACATTTTATCAGAATAGCATCTTTACTAATTTTTTCTTTACTTTAAAAAATTTTTTTAACTGGAGAATGAGTCAGAGAGTTGTTCCTCTATTTGGTCTTTGGGAGGGAGAGCCAATACTCAACTCTCCTTCTGTATCCTTTATCTCCTGGAATGCTTTTCCTCTGGTCCTCAGGTGCCCTATCTGCAGGGTATTTAAGGTTATAGTTTGCCAAGAATTCTTCATTTACATTTCCTCACCCTCTGGGACATTTTAATACAGTGAGTCAAAGATAAGGAGGGACTTCGTTGAAGTGAAGAATAAAGTATTAATGTCCTCCTAAGAGGACACTGTATTAGGGTCAGAGAGAATGGTTCATAATTTCATAATCCCTCATCCCCTTTTTAACATATCATCATACAGCTTTTGGGAAATAATGGCCTAACTTCATTCTCTACTGCTTTTCACTAAACTTCAACTAAACAGGCCAATTTTTTTGTTGTTGCCTAGACAGGTCATAACAATACACTTGCTGAAAGCATTGCCCTTACTCTGATTTATCTGAGTTCTACCAGTAAAAGCCTTATAGGCCTAGAGCTAGACCCATCTCCTCTATGTTCAGTGAGTGATCCTTCTCTGAATTCTGACAGCATTTATTAAGACTAATGGAAATGAGGGAACAGGGCAGAGCAGGAAAACATGAATGTAGGAACAGGAAGATAAGATGTGCTGGTTATGTTGTGAGGTAAGAGAGCAAAGACACTAAGAATGAATATTGTCCTGTGCACTGGAGATAAATCTTGCACTGTGACATACTGTGCTTAAGAGGTGAGTTGTCTAATCTGTGACAAAAGAAAGGATGGTCAGTACTGGGATGGCTACGAACATCAGGAAAGACTGACTACAGGTGAATAAGTAGATTATTTGAGGGAAAACAGAACCTAAAACTGAACCCAGAGAGGATAGATATGTCCAAATGTTCACAGTTTATGGGTTCTCATATATACCCACTTACATTAGCTTGAGTTTATATTCTTCTGCCTATCTCAACACTATTCAGAGACCCAAGAAAATTGCTGCAGAGATCTCCACGGTACCAGCACCTAAGGTCTATATTGGATTTTCTCAACACAGATCTTTCTGAAGACTGGAAAACTACCCAAGTGTTCACCATACACACCCCCCCAAAGACATTTACCCTCTTATATGTATTTACTTAACAAATATTTATAACATGTCCTTATGTGAACAGACCTTCACTAACAAGAAAGTACTCGGTAAATATCACTTCTGCCTTATAACACCAATCTAAAGAATTTGGACTTTATTTTCTCTAAGCAATGTTGAGATACTAGAGATATTTAGGTTGGGGCTGTCTGTTTTAGGAAGAGAACTCTGTCGACACTGTGAAGAATTAGAGAGTAAATAAGAGGAAAGGCTAGAAAAAAGGCCAATATGGAGACCAATTTTAATAGTTTGGGCAAACAAGAGGGCCTAAATTAGAGCAATGGAAATGGAGAGAGAGGAAGAGATTTCAGAGATCAAGGGAGGTTTTAATGGCTGACTGGATACAGGAAGCAAGAGCCAAGGATAACTCTGAAGTCTGTAGCTGGGTAACTTATTGGCTGTTGATGCCAGTAACCAAGAATAAGTACAAAGGAAGAACACAGTTGAGGCGAGGGAGGGTGACAAATAAATAATTCAGTGTTACACATAACCAAGACTGCACATCATGAGTACACTCCTGTGACAGTTTCTGAGAGGGCAAGCTGCAACTATACGAGAGTATTAGGGAGGTACCAGTGCACCAGCTCACCACTGAACTAGTTGAACCTGCTAAGGAAAAGACAGGCATGCTGAAAATGGAACCCTAGGAAATAGTAACACTTAAAGTGTGATAAGTACCACGAATGAATGGTACGAAATTCTGGATAAAGTAATTTCAGGGAAATCAAATTTCAGATGATTTCAAGAAGGAAAGGGTAGAAAACACTGTCTAAGTTCCAAAGGTTTCAAATATGAATTCCCTCAAACATCTCCTTTTTCTCTGAACTCTAAAGTCATGTAGTTCCTACGACACTTAGTTTGATACTATATTGTCAAACATGGTTATTTAATTGTTGTATTTTTTTTTCAATACATTTTAAGTATCCACTCCTGTCAGGCTCTATTGGACGTACAAATCTGAGTCAAGAAACCTAAGGCTAGGTGAAGGAAGTATGATGCAGTGTAGAAGAATGAACAGAGTCAAAGGAAAAACTGTAAATCCTGAATCTCTTTCTTACTACCTTTCATGACCCAGAGCAAGTTACTTGACCTCTGTCCCAATTCGCTTCCGTAAGGGGAATGAAAGTATAGAAAATAAACTAGAAAGGGGTGAGATGATAAACATCCTCCTCCTCACTTTTATTCCCCTCACCTGACCTATAACCAATACTAGATTTTGATAAAAGGAAAATTCAATGTAATTATCTTTTAGTCTACATGGCGAACAAAGACAAATAAGGCAAAACCAACACTCTCAAAGGGATTACAACTTAGTAGGAACACAGACATGTATGAAACCAATTTTTATAAAGGAATGTGAAAAATGCCATATCAAAAATTTAGGTACAGTGAGATTTAGAGGAGCTACTGGTCAATTATAATTTAGGGAATCAATAGAACAAGTGTGCGTTGAATACATAATGTTGAGTAGAAGACAGAAGTACATCTTCCCCATTTCTGGTGTTTGCTTCTATGTTGAGAAAGCTCTAACACATATTCCTGATATCTCCCTGCCCTTTCATTCATTCCTCCCTAGGGCAGATGGGGTGACTTACCTGGTTGATAAAATTGGGACAATTCCTTCTTCCTCCTCTTGGGAGCTGGCCTGCTGGCAAAGAGTAGTGTACTGCATTCTGTCATATTGGGGTTGGTGCCTGATCTCCCAAGGGAGCTCTGGGTTTCCACTACTCTCATACGTAGGTGGGGAATCTACTTAATTCTAGGGTTCAGATAGGCTACATTCTTTAACAACTGTTTTCTTTTCAATAATAAACAGTGTGACCATATATGAATTAAATAAAATGGAGACCAAACTTGAAAATTCCTTAAGCAGACAAAACCAGTTAAGCCATGCAAGTAAAACCTAATTTAGCTCACTGTATAACAAGTGAAATTTAATTTCAATTATTTCTTGTAAATACTCTAAAAATCATAAAACTTAAATTGTTTTCCAAAACAGAGTAAGATAATAACGTTTAACCAGTTACCTGTCATTTTGAAAACTCCATTACTATAACCAATCATTATAAAGATAAAATAGTTTCCACATTTTCATTATATAAGCTGTCCTGTCACAACACCCTTCTGGGCTTCATTCCACTGTTGGCTTGAAGACTCCTGGTTCACAAATTATTCTTTTATGTGCAATAAATGCAATAAATACAATAAATACAACTTTAACTGATCTGATTTTACTTTTAACAGACTCCAGTTCATACAGGTTAGGCCAGTATTCCATTAGGTTAGTGCCCCTTTCACTCTCAAAAGTATCCATTTTGGACCATAAATTATATTCTCATCCTAATAATAAAGGTGGTATTCTGATTTCTATATGTCTTATTCTTCTTTGTCAATCTCTAATTGATTCAAAACTCGGGTATATAAAACACAAGTATAATCTATAGAAAATTCAAAGGGCAGTAAAGCATGATATTAGTCCTTAAGAAGCTTATTATAAAGTAAATTGGCAATATGAAAAATGAGTATAATTATAATAAACACACAAATAAGTATGTGAGTATGCTGCATAATAGCATGAAGGTTTAAAAGAGGCTGGGAGGTCACCATGGCTCCAAGCTTTGGGACGTTTCCTCTCAGTACAAGATATTCATGTCATGCTGCCCATTCCATTTATTTTTATGCAGGTCAGTTTCCCTATTTGCTTACACAATTCTTAAGGGCCAGAAACTAGATCTTATTTACTTTTGACTTGCCTAGTGCCTCAATATAACAGGTAATCAAAAAATTAAAGAGAAATATGAATGGAGTAGCATTGGAGCTGGCTCTTAAAATATGAGTATGATCTATAACTAATCAGAGGGTCACTCTAAGCAAAGGAGGAGTCATCTGTCTCAACTTGGACACTACTGACACTTTGGGCTGGATAACTCTTTGTTAGGGTGGAGTTATAGTGATATCCCACGCACTATAGGATTTTTTAGCAGCATCCCTGACCTCAAACCACTAAACGCCAGTAGCAACACAACCCTCCCCCTATGTCATAATCAAATTTTTCTCCAGACATTACCAAATATCTCCTGGGGAGAAAAATCATTCATTTCCTTCTCTACCCCCCCTCTACCGAGAACCACTGAAACAGAAGAAAGAAAATAATATTTATTGAGCTACTATTAATCTGTAAGTGTCTATGTTGGGTGTTATGAGAATTAGTAAAAACAAAAGACATATCCTTCTACTAGGAAGGCAAAAACCATTATAAGAAAATAGATGCAAAAAAAATGCTACTAGAATGCTAATGAGGGGATATGATATTTAGTATGAACTGAAACAGTGCTTTAGTATTTGGAGGTGAAAACAGAGGCAAGTAGTGAATGCTGAGGCAAGGGAGGGTTGTCTTGAAAGTCATCTAAAGAGATTTTTTGAACAAGAAAATATGATTAAATCTGTGTTAAGCTGACAGTATGTTGTTTTCTTTGAGTAAAAGACTTAGAACAATATCAATATATTAAGCATATAATACTATGGATATTGATAATAAAAAGCTCTTATCACTCTTCTTATTAAAAACTAAAATCTACTAGCATGTTGGTAATAATAATAGTACATTAAGTATATAATAAATCTAGTAAATTATAGAAATCAAAATATGTGGTACCTCAGGTGGTGGCAGTCTGATTGTGTAAGCTTCTATACTTAGACAAACTTGAGTTTCAGTTACATTGATGTCTAATACTGAAAATAAAATATTTAACTGTGAATTTTATGGAACTATTACCCCATTTTATCAAGTTAACTATTTTAGTAATGAAAGAAAGGACTTTAACTTAATTTATCCACGTTAGAAACTCAGTTAAGAATATGTATTTTTTCCTCATGTGGTAAAATTTTTAAAAATCACCATATAATATTTGAGAGTCTGCAGATGAGACAGAGGCCTGAAACAACACTGATATATGGGCATGTATGTGTTGAGGGGTCATAGGGCAGGGTTACAATAAAACAGCGAGTCATCCTACAGTTGAGTGAAAAATTCAATGAATACCTTTTACAAGCCTCATGTCTATTATTATATATTATATGTGAAAAATGGACACTGTCTTCTTAAATCAGGAGAGGTACCATGCCGAGCTCCTGACTTCATAGTCTTTTCCCAACAAATGCTTATCAATATACCAGCAGATAAAATACAGATTTCATAGAGACCCAAAGCTTCTACCTTGCTTTCTATAATTAAAATTACTTCTGGAAGTCAGAGAGTGGTTATCTTGGGAAGGGGTAGTACCTGGATGAAAGCATGAGGGGATTTCCAGGGGACTGGTTATGTTCTGTTTCTTGATCTGAGAACTGGTTATGAGGATATGTGTAGTCTGTGAAAATCCGATGAGCTAAATACACTTAACAATTTGTCAGTTTTGCTGTAGAATATTACATTTGGTAAAACTAAAAGAAAAACCGTAATACAAGAGTGAGGGATTTTGCTCTCTTAAACTTTTCTCTTTAATCTCTGGCAGCTATAGTGTCTTGACAGTGGGGATGAAACTGAATTTCTGTAATGAACCCATTTATCCAGAGCTAGAGCACAGTGACTGCCACTGTCCAACTTAAAAATAAAACCAGTGTAAGGAAGGCAAATAGGCTTCAGCCTGAAAGTTAACTCAAAGCGAATAGTTTTGGATTAGAGGTGCTAGCTCAGGATTTAAGGCGATGAACAAATTGTGGTGAAAGCTACCATGATTGATCAATGTCTCCTTGGATTTAGGATTTCCACCTCTCTGCTCTCTCTAGACTACTGTTTAGGAACAGGTCTACCTGCCAAACAGCCATGCTTATCAATAACAAATTAGACTGTACTGTAAACTGTGTATTTTAGATCATCTTTGTCTCTTTAGACAATCTTTCTTTACTCTTTTAAGGAGAAGAATTGTGTTCTCATAAGCAATAAATCTTTTACTTACAACGATAGTAACAATTTTTAATTATATGATTCTGGAAACTATACATTACAAATGCCTGTAGAATTAAATTCCTTCAGGGTCATAATTTTAACTAAGTAGAGAAATTAAAAATATAGATTTTATTCCAATTAAGAGAAGTTAACTTTTTCTCTTATAGGTAAGAACATATATTTTGACCCAGAGGTGATGTCCTGGGTAAATTGTGATTATATTAACAACCGTTCAATTATGACATAACCTAATCATTGATTGTAAACCCAACAATCGGTAACATTGTTTTATTTAACAACTGTTGACCATATTAATGTTTTATCTATTGACTTCTACATTTTTACTTACCAACAGCACTTTGCTTTCCCATCTGAGAAAGAAATTCTCGTCCTTAAAAAAATTCATAGGACATGCTTTATTATTATAACTTATAAATCATGCTTGATAAATTATCAAAGCTAAGCAAAATATTTTAAAATGCAGTTTTACACAAAGGAATATCCGAAGACAGTTCGGAAAAAAATACAATCACTCAAAAAGTATCCAAGTTCAGAAATTCTTCTTTCTAATATTTATTTCCTGGCATAAAATACTTAGAAAATGGACAGACCTCAACACAAAATCCAGAAGAGCCTTTTGATTCCAACAATGTTGGTAATTTGTGTTCATTTTATCATAATTCTCCATAACTTATAGTTATTCCTTTCCAAACATCAAGTATTATATAATTTTTAAAAATTATTTGAAAAAACATCAGTAGGCCTCTGGATACCATCCTAAGTAAGGAGAGGACATTTATATTGTTGTGGACTTGCCTAAGAAGGCTTAGTTGGGGTGAAACTTTAAAAACTATTCCCTCAAAATGATATATCTTGAAATTTAAAATAGATGCCCATAATAGAAATAATCTAGTTCAGAAACCCCTGATGACTGAAAGAGATAAAGTCACCTTGCACCAAGAGATGGCCAGTTTTATTCCAGGCTGGAGCAAGCCTAGCCATGAGTGAGTATGAAAGGCAGTTTTGAAGAATTACAGGGATTACTCTCTGTGGAGCCTCCACCTAAACATATTAAAGAAAAAACATGGGCAAATTCACAGCAATTGGCATGCCCCTGTAAACTCAAAGAAAATGTTTGTTTAGATCACCACCAAACAAACTGGGTTATTTGGGATATGAGTTATAGTCATCACTATAGGTAATCCTATCTTGTTCTAAAGTTAAAGAAGTGTTAAAACATATTTGCTTTGAAACCAGGAAGACTATCATGCTACAATGCCCAAATTCTCCCTCCTTATCCTGGCCCAATAAACCTAAACTTTTGAACTCCTGTGGTAGGTAGGACCTTACACTTTACTTTGTATGTTGCTTTGCACAGAGGAAACCAGCCCAGAACTATACTATAATAATTTTCCTTGTTGTTCACTTTAATTCAACATCAGAAAACAATTAAATACTTACATAGGCACACATGAAACCAGCACCCTGTCTCTACTTGTAGAGAATTTTGAAAAATCACGACTTTTACCTCTGAGTAGTAAGAAGTAATAGGCTCAGATTTATCCTCCCCCTGGAATAACTAAAAAACTGGGCAAGTTATATGAAACAATGGTTCACCAGACACTGGACATCTAGCAATAAAGACGAGCAATCCTTAAGAGACGGGAAACCTACAATTACCTCCTGTGTATTGATTAAGGAGGGTTTCTAGGCTGTGGTGCAGGGAAGGAGAACCCTGGAAGAGCCATGGGTTCCCTTCATTGAGGAGCCAGCTGAGAGTCCAAGAAGCCAAGTGAGCTGGTGTTGAGGGCAAAGCATTAGAGGGAGAGAACTGAACAGAGAGCAAACTCTGAGATCAGCAGAGTCTGTCTTGAGTCATCAGCTAAGTACGGATTAGCACGTGCATGTAAGGAAAATACCCAGGGCTGAGGAAAGAACCAAGGTTGTTTTCTATACAAATATCCTTGCAAATATAGCCTAGAAGAAGATGCTGCCATTGCTTCTCTTAGCAAGACATGCCAAGGAGAATTGTCTCCCAAAGATTATTCACCCCTCATTTTTGTGACCTTTTGGTCTGGTGAATTTTCCCAGAATATAAGTAACTAATTTGCTGGCAAGGAAGAAGACCAAATCTGTTCAATTTGTTTCACAGATATTTTAATTAAGGATACTATCAATAGGACTTCAAGCAGCAGGATGAGGCCAACTTGCAACATTAAACTCAAACATGAACCCAAAGACCATATTTGGGGCCATAAAATAAGCCTCAATAAATTAAAAAAAGGTTCAAGTTATACAAAACACGCTCTCTAACTACAATTAAATTAGAAAACAATAATAGAAGTAGCCTTGGAAAATCCCCAAATATATGGAAACTACATAACACATTTCTAACCCATAGTTCAAAGAAGAAATCAAAGGAGAATTAGAGAAAAAATAAAAACAAAACATATATTTTACAGAAAATCTGTAGCACTAAATGTCTCTATATTAGAAAAGAATGTTCTCAAATCAATGACCTCAGCTTCCACCTGAAGCAACTAAAACATGAAGAGTAAACTAAACCCAAAATAAGCATAAGAAAACAAATAATGAAGACCAAAATGAATATCAATGACATACAAAACAGCAAAACAACTGAGAAAATCTACAAAACCAAAAGCTTGTTTTTTGCAATCAATAAGCTTGCTAAGCCTCTAGGAAGACTGATTAGGGAGGGGGGAAAAAAAGACACATGTTACCAGTATCAGGATGAGAGAGGTAACATCACTACAGATTCTACAGCAAAGGAAATTAAGGGAGTATTAGAAGCAACTTTATGTCAGTACAAGTGACAAGTTAGAGGAAATGAACACATTCCTTGAATTAGATAACTTGAATAGTTCTATTATCTATTAATGATATTGAAATTATAGTTAAAAACCTTCCCACAAGGAAAATGCCTGACCCTGATAATTTGATGAATTTTATCAAGAATTTATGGAAGAAATAATAAAAATTCGACACAAACTTCAAAAGCCAAAAAGGCAGGTTCTTTCACATGCATGGCAATAACTTATGAGAAAGATAGTTTAAGTTTTGTTTGATGACAAAAAGAAGTTGAATACAAAATCATTATAAATAGTATTTGGAATTATTATTCTCTTAAGAACTTACTTTAGCTCCGTGTTTTTCAATATAGGCATTAAGTTTTCCAGCTTTATAAAATGGTATCTACAACAACAAAACAACAAAAATCCACATTTATAAAAATTACTTAAATATACTATTAAATAAAGAAACACAAAAAGAATTTAAACATTATACAGCAGAGGACACATCATCAGGCCATCATCCTAACAGTTCCTATGTGTTGGAGAAGCAAGTGATAATCGTTCTCTCCCTAAAACAGAATCTGTAGGTACATTCTCAAAGTTAAGAAAGCCTTTTTGGGAGTGATACAAACCTAGAAAAAGAAAAGGCTAATACATTTCTATAATATTTAACATCTCTCTTAACACACAGTAAATTTCTAGGCATGAATAAAGAAAATGGACACAACGGTAAGATCAAGAGAAAGTTCAAAAGGCCAAAGTGCTTTAACTAACCAATGAAAGACACAGAAATTCAAAGAAGATACTATTTTTAACCTAACAGATTGGCAGATATGTAAAGGCTGCTAATATCTAGTGTTTATGAGGATATGGAAATACGGTTCTCTCAATATACTCTTTATGAAAATGCCATCCAGCACAAGCTTTTCAGAGAGTAATTTAGCATTATCTAGATTATAGTATAAAATGTATAAATATATATAGTATAAAATGCACTGCAATCCCTCTTCTAGGAATTTAACCCATAGAAACTTCCAGACCAATAAAAATGATATAATTTCAATGATGCTTTCTGAAGCACTATGGTAGTACAACTAGAAATTCAGACGTGCATTAGAAAATATTAACTAAATTATTATACACCAATACAATAAAATATTTCACAACCTCAACCATGAAACAGAATAACATCCAGGAGAGGCTGTTCAAGGGGAAATGGATGGCAAGTTTAAAATAGTATGTGTAATAATTCCATTTTCTACTTTAAATATAAAAAAAATTACGTAATATCTTTGTAAGAAAGCAAAACATATTTTTATATGCCTGCTTTCCTCTTAGTATTCTTGCCAAAATTAGGATATTTGAATTTATGAGAACTCTGAAACAATGTCCTCCTTGTTCCATAAAGATTTTCAGGCAGAAAAGAACACAAATAAGAGTTATTAGTGTTTACTTGTCTACGAACAGCTTATTCTTCTTAAAAATGATATCAAGAATGAAAAGACAAGATGACTATATAACCATATAACATAGAAGAAAAAATAAAGGAAGTAAAAGTTTATTGATAGCTTATTAATATTAATAAATGTTCATTTCACTGGATTCTGAGGAAATGAAATCTGAGAGTAAGAGGATCTTTTCTCAAAGATTTTTGACAAAAATCACAGAATAATATAATTTTTATAAAGATTTTTGGCATTTCATTATCATTCCCAGTAACATACAGCACTGGGAAAATTCATTCTAATTTTATTAAGTGTAAAAAAAAAATTTTTAAATATAGTTTCCAAATTAAAAACACTGTCGATCTAAGTCCTTTAAAAACAATTGGACATATGTTGGAATGGGAAACTTCTTCCTTTACTTTAATGGAATTCTAAGGAAAAAAATATAAGAAAAATATTAAGCCCATGCTATTTTTAAAAAATTAAGCTATATTATTTTACTCATTCATAGTCTTTATCTTAGTATTTATGACAGAAAAAAATATTAAATTAGAACCATGAAAATGAATTTTAAATATCAGGCATATCAAAGTTAAAGTCTATAATTGATTCACTCAAACTATAATACAGGTAATTTGGCTTCATAAACCACATTCAATTTGAGCTATAATTAATTCTCTTATCAATACTGCTCCCAATAATTAGTAATAACACTTCATAAAATTTTAAAATACTAACCGCCATCACTACCCAAATTTGGTTTAATATTCCAGGCACAGGTGATGTAAGAATATCTTGGTGCAAAAACAGCAATTGCCTGTGGAGATGAAATGTATTAATTGTAAAGTGGATTTGCCCACTGTTTGGTTTCACTTTACCAGAACATTTAGAAAGTTGCTTAGTTCTATTCAAAAGTTTACATTTCTTCTAGGGAAGGACTGTGTTATAGACGTCTGTATCTCTCCCCACACTTAACATGGTAACTTGAATATTTAGGTATTCATCCAAGATTTAAGAATGTTAGGTTCCAAATATTGATATTAATATGAAAACATGTCCCTGCATCTGAGTTTCCCAATCTCTTTTATCTGTGAACTTAGATTCCTCATTTAAAACTCCATTTCTGTCCAAGTATAGATTTGAAGATGTCTAAACATTGTTAAGAATCCAGCTCTTTTAACTTCTGTTTCTTCTGTTTTCCTTTTTTTAAGTGGTGATCAGGAGGCATTAGAGACAAGACTGTAAGGATTCATCTATCAGTGAAGTTATCAAATACTTCACCGTTACAACTATCGACTGGATGCTTTTCCTTTAAAAAGAAAATTTTTTCCAAGCCAAAATGAAGAGGGTGGTTGTTTCAGTTTAGCATTCAACAGCCAAATGAACTCATAACAACAATCACCACAATTCAAATTACCATCAATTTTGTTTCAAAGATCAAGGAAAAGGTGGATAAAACATGAAAGGGACTAGAAACGGAAATATGAAAAATTTCAAAATTCATCATCAGGAAAACAAACTTTAAAAGACATGGGTGTGTGTGTGGGGAGCGGGGAGGGGTTTCCTCAAAAAGTAAGATGGGCCAACCTGTTTCTCCTCAGAACGCTGGTGCAGAACCAAGTGCAGCAAGCACTTGATTTTTGCAGTGCCTGCCTTTGTCTGACATAGTGAAGTCTCCTCTCAATCTGTCCCAGCCTCTTTGTCAGCTACTGGGACTGAGTCAAGACATCCCACTCTGTGGGCATGGTTTGAGAGTAAACAGCAGAAAATCTCTGGTTTTCCACCTACTTGTTTCCAAAAGGAGTCGCAGGTAAATGTTCAATAGGTTTCAAATTACACCTTAGCAGGAAGGGTACAGGCTCCTGGATGCACTTGAGTGGGAGAATATACAAAGGGAAGAAGGAAAGTTTTGTAATTAAGAACAAAATGGGGAGGACAACTCGAGAGTGTCTTCTTTATTTCTGGCTCCTAGCAATATTCTGTCTGCTCCTATGCAAGAAAGGCAGCTACACATGTAATCTTGTCATGTATTCTAAGAGTCCTTCTTTGAGCACCTCAAACAATTTAAGGGACTAATACATGCTGGGTCCTCAGCAATCATGGAGTTATACTTTAGGCTTCAACCAAACTGTTTTTCAGACTACCTTGGGTCAGATATTTCAAGATAGTTCTTGGAGAAACAGTCTTCAGAAGTGATCTTATGCTCACCCGAAAATTAAGAGAAACTGTCATCTGAAGTGTTTACAGTATCTCCTAAAGTGTCCATAAACAGTAGGCACTCAATAAATATTTATTAATTTCTATCTCTAAGTTTTGGGGAGTCTGATCTAATTCATCAATGTCTGTAAAAAATTTAAATTAAGAACATCACACAAGAAGTCACAACTATAAAAACTCAATAGTGTGATATCCCATCTCAAGTATTTTAAGTCCTTCCCCAAATGTAATCTGATATACCTGGTCAGAAGAAAACTGAATTCCTTTATTTAAAACTATATACACAGATTGAGTAGAAGAGTAGTTTGCTTTAAAGGAGATACTTCTTTTTTGTGTGTGTGTGTGTGGTACTTTAACGTTTATTTATTTTTGAGACAGAGAGAGACACAGCATGAACGGGGGAGGGGCAGAGAGAGAGGGAGACACAGAATCAGAAGCAGGCTCCAGGCTCTGAGCCATCAGCCCAGAGCCTGACGCGGGGCTCGAACTCCCGGACCGCAAGATCGTGACCTGAGCTGAAGTCGGACACCCAACCGACTGAGCCACCCAGGCGCCCCAAAAGGAGATACTTCTAAAACAGCGCGCATAAGTCTCAAAAAATTTAGAAAGCCTCAGTCATAAAGTATACTTTTTACCTGCACATCTTCATTTGCGTACTCCTAATCTCAGTATCCGCCACCCCATTACTCAGTATTATCCTGACAGCACAGAGTTTGTGTAAATCTGGAGATGTGATGAAGAACAATGATTGCTGCCTCGAATCATTCATATTTTCCTGTCGACTGAATGTCTCAGCTATCAGGCCTTTAAAGATAAACAACAATAAAGCGGTAATAAATGCTCTTACCAATACGGATTTAATACCAACCCACCACAGAATATTTGATATTGTGTTGGAATAAGTCAGTAAAAACAAATGAGCAGACTTCAGCATTTAAATATCACTAACATTTTATCTTTAAGAATTTTTTACCTGCTAGAACTTTTTGGTACAAGTTTTATTAAGATGTAATGCAAATAACCTCCAACTCACCTATTTATATTATACAATTCAATGGTTTTTACTATGTTTGCCATTATGCAACCATCACAGTACACATTAGAAAATTTTCATCATTTCAAAAAGATGATCTAGAATTTTAAGCCCGAAGTTTTATATCCTAATTTGAATATAGTAATACGAAAAGCAGCTATTTAAATGTCTCCTCTAATCTAGGTACTAGATCTATTTCTATCACATTGTCTTTATTTAATAAACTTCTCTAATGTTCCTATTTTTTTAACATTTATTTGACAGAGAGAAAGACAGAGCATGAACAGGTGAGGGGCAGGGAGAGAGGGAGGCACAGAATCCAAGGCAGGCTCCAGGCTCCGAGCTGTCAGCACAGAGCCTGATGCGGGGCTTGAACTCACGAGCCGTGAGACCATGACCTGAGCCGAAGTCAGATGCTGAACCGACTGAGCCACCCAGGCGCCCCTGTGTTGTGCATATTTTAAAGAAGTTCAGTCAAAGACATAGGCGAAAGTTTGTGATTCGCTACTTTTATTTCTAAAACGCATTTCCCACGAAAATGACTTTGTCGTTCTTCCTTTAAGTATCTTCTGGCAGATGGGGCGCCTGGGTGGCTCAGTCAGTTAAGCCTCTGACTCTTGGGTTCCACTCAGGTCACGATCTCCGGGTTTCTGAGTTCCACGGGGCTCTTTGCTGTCAGCCTGTGGGCTTCAGATCCTCTGTCCCCATCTCTCCGCCCCTCGAGCAGTCTCCCTCCTCTTCCGCCTGCCTTCAAAGACTAGCCAGAAAAAAGCACGCAAACCGCACTGCTCTGTTCAGGAGCGCGCAAAAATCTGCTTTTCGAGTTCGCGACCAGGACAAGTCGCAGATAGAGAGCGTCTTCTCTTTCCCCGGATCCCCTGCCGCCGGCGCTCACGTGTCGTTCGGGAACCGCGGTACCACACTGCCCTCCCTCGGGGCGATCACCCAGCAGCAGGGGCCCGCCCTCGACGGCTCGCAGAGCCCACTGGCAAGCAAGCCTGGCCCCGGGGCCGGGGTCTGAGCAGCCCGCGGCCTGTGGGGCCCGCGGGCCAAACTGCGGCCCAGAGGCTAGAGGACCGCGGTGGAAACACGGCCAAGGTCTTCGTTCGGCTGAAATCCAGGGTGTAAGCGCCGACCCTGGGACTAACCCGTCAAAAAAGGTGCCCTGAAGATTGGGACCTGGGGCCCGTCCTCCCGCCCACCCCCACCTCCGCCATCACCACTGGCCCACACGGTCGGCTTGCGCTGCTCCGGGCGCTGGCACGGGGTCCCCCCTCCCCCCCGCCGCCGCGGATCGCTTCCTGGCGGGGAACCACGTCCGGGAGCACGTTTTTAAAACCCGTGGAAGCCACGGCCTCCCGAGGGAGAAGCACGAGCCTTCTCCCTTCTCGCGGGAGGGGAGACGGCAGGGCCTGCAGCGGCCTCCCCGCTCCCTGCCCGGCTCCCTCACCCCTCTGTCTCCCGGTCGGCCCGGGTTCGCCTTCGAGGGCCGTTCGCCTCCCGGCCTCAGGGCCCGCGCTCCTCAGCCGCCTCTCCCGCGCTCCCCTCTCTGCCCTCCCAGCGTGCCCCGCGCCCCACACGCTCCCGGCGTGCCCCGAGCGTCCCGGCCTGCCGCGTGTCACGTGCGCAGCCCGCCCCACCTATCGGGTGCTCCCGGCGTGCCCCGGGCGCCCAGCGTTTCCCGCCTACGTTGCTGACGCCGGCGCCCGCCCGGCGTCCGGGACGGGCCGGGGTTGACGTCCGCGGGGCTCAGGCGCGAGGCCCGGCGGCCCCGGAGGAAGCGCACGGCCGTGTGGGCGGAGTGCGGCCGTGGGGGAGCCGCAGGCGTCGACGCCGTGCGGGCCGCTTTCCCGGCCCTCACAGAGGCAAGCGAGCCTTTTGTGTGGCCCGCAAGGCCCGCGGTGGCCGAATCGGCCCTGGCCGGAACGTTCTGCCGCGTGCCGCGGAGAGGCAGCAGGGCGCAGGCGCCTTAGGCGTGCCTCCCGTCCGTTTGGCAGGTATTTATTAAGCGCCTGCTGTGTGCCTGGAGCTTTTCCAGGAGTTAGCGACGGGGCGTTAAGCAAACAGCATTCTGTGGCGTCGTGGACCTCACACGTTGCTTGCGTCTCACAAGGTCCTGTTCCTCGAGGGACAGGAAATGGGATAAATGAGCAACATACGAGGATGGGAGATGGTGCTAGGCGCATGGGAGAAACATAACGCGGGGCCGGGAAGACGGAGTGTGGGGAGAGGCGGTGACAGAGGCCAGGAGGCCTCGTGGAGAAGGCGACACGGGAGTAAGACATGAAGGCGGTTGGAGTGGGTGGCGACTCGGATGTTAGGGGACAAGGTTGTGGGGCAGAGGAGAGCGAGTGCAAGGGCCTGAGGCAGGAGGTGACCAGGGGTGCAGCGTGTCCGGAGAGGTTGAAGCCGAAGCCGGACAGCGGGCATCAGGCCTAAGCTGTGCATGTTGTAATAGGCGCACTGGGCTGCTGTGCTCAGAGGGGGCTGCTGGGGACACAGGGACAGGGAGGAGAGTGGTCAGGAGGCAATGGCAGTAATCCGGGAGAGAGAGGGGATGTGCTAGGTTCAGGAGAGGGCCGACGAGGTTGGATTGGGCTGTGAAGCTACTTGAAGTTATACGTAATTCTTTTTGGGTTTTTTTTAGGTTGATCTGGAGACACAGAGACAGAATCGGCGGGGGGAGGGGCAGGGACAGAGAGGGAAAGAATGCTGGCAGGGTCCAAACTGTCAGTGCGCAGGGCTGAGGCGGGCCTTGAACTCAACAAACGCTGAGATCATGACCTCAAACGCTGAGATCCCAACAAACGTGGGAATCAAGGGTCCGACACGTAACCGACTGAGCCATCCAGGCGCCCCAAGATACTTGAAGTTAAATCTAATACATTTTGGACATGGTATGATGTGGGGTCTGAGAGAGAGGAGTCAAGCTTCACTCCAAGGTTTTTGTACTAATGACTTGGGAGGATAGGGTTGCCATCATCTGAGAGGGGGATGACCGTGGGAGGAGCAAGTTTGGGGATGAAGATCAACACGAGTTCCGTTCTGGACATGTTGACCTTGAGAAGTGAAGAGGAGGAGGTCCCGGGAAAGATGTGTGTGTAATAGATGGTATTTAAAACCCCGAGGGCCGCCTGGGGGGCTCCGTCCGTTAAGCCTCCAAATTCGGCTCAGGTCATGATCTCACAGGTCCTGAGTCCAAGCCCCGCGTCGGGGTCTGTGCTGACAGCTCAGAGCCTGGAGCCTGCTTCCGATTCTGTGTCTCTGTCTCTCTCTGCCCCTCCCCTGCTCACGCTCTGTCTCTTTCTCTCTCAAAAATCAGCATTAAAAAAAAAGCTAATCTTAAAAGAATAAAATAAAATAGAGCCACAAGACCAGATCACCGAGAGAGTGTAGGAAGAAAAGAAGCCCTTACACTGAATCCTGGCAGACTCCAATAGAAGTTCCTGGAGAAGAGGAGGAACCTCCTGTGTGGAATGCCAGCATATTTTTTATTAAGCAAAGAGCCATTTTTCAACCTCACATCTTACCAGGTTCCGGAAGTTCTATCGTAAAAGGATGAGATTTCGTTTCGTGATTGATGTTTGATCTGTTGGAATCATTACTTATTTTGTATTTGCAAAATAAACTTTGGCAAAGAGGAGTCCTTTTAGGTATATTCCTAACTCGTTGAGAAAGTGCTCAATACTTAATTGTTTGGTTACTTATCACCAGCTGGGAGATCATAGTAAGTAATTAATTATTACGAGATTGATGAGCAAAATCAGCGCCCTATGACAAATGTAGTTTGCAACATTAAGTGAACAAAATAAAATCTTCTGTAACAAACATTCCAACAAATAAACTTTTTGTCCTAAACTTTTATACTCTGGTTTTATGTCAGCAATCATTGGAATTATTAAACCGCTGGAGATTACAGAAAAGCTCTTTATCCTACCTGGGATATACACATAGGGAAAAAAACAACTGCATGAAGACAATGTCAAAAATAAATATAGATTCAGCTTACATCTAACAATAAATGCATATTTCTCCCTGGTCTTTCTTATATATTTAAATAAAGATAAACCTAGTGTTCCTCATTCTGAAAAGCACACCTGTCAACACTTCCTGTTCTTAATATCTCTGCTATTGAACTTACGGCCTCTGACTTCAACAATTTTAACACGGCAGAATTAAAAATACTTGAAATCACGTAACACCCAAGTACTAAATATCCAGGTCTATTCCATGAAGATGAAATACTGCTTTTTGTGAAAACATGGACAAATCTTTCAAAATGTGAATAAGTCATAAGTAGACAGTTTTATGGTTTTTTGAAAATGCCCATCCTTGTTTACCCACCAGTCATATCTAAAAATAGAACATTACCTTCATGCATCTCCAACATTCCCCTTCATGCCTTCTCCCAGCCATTTACCCACTTCCTCCAGAAGTAATCACTGTCCCAACTGCGAAAATTGTAAGTTAATCTTGTTAATTTTGAACATTTCTATTAATGGAAGCATACAACATGAATTCTTTTATGTCTAGCTTCGCTCATAAACATGTCCATGAGATCCATATTGTTGAGAGTAGCAGTGTCTTATTTTCATTACTTACATTTCATTTCCATTACATAATGGATAGTGTTCCATTGTGTGTGTATATGCTTCATTTTATCCTTTCTGAGGTTAAATGGGCAATTAGATTGCTGCTAGTTTGGGATTATTATGAAGAATGTTGTGAAGAGAATTATTAAGAAAAAAAGTCTGGGGCGCCTGGGTGGCCCAGTCGGGCGTCTGACTTCGGCTCAGGTCATGATCTCATGGTCTGTGGGTTCGAGCCCCATGTCAGGCTGTGTGCTGACAGCTCAAAACCTGGAGCCTGCTTCGGATTCTGTGTCTCCCTCTCTGCCCCTCCCCTGCTCACGTTCTGCCTGTCTCTCTCTCTCTCTCTCTCAAAAATAAAATAAAACATTAAAAAGAAAAAAGTCCTAGAAGGCTACATACATTGTAATCCCATTTTTGTAAAGCTCAGTAGTTCTCCAAGCAAAGCTAAACAATGGGGGCTCCTGGATGACTCAGTCGGTTAAGTGTCTGACTCCAGGTTTTGGCTTAGGTCATGATCTCATGGTTTTATGAGTTCAAACCCCATGTCGGGCTCTGTGTTGGCAGCACAGAGGAGCCAGGTTGGGATTCTCTTTCTCCCTCTTTCTCTGCCCCTCGCCCACTCATGCTATCTCTGTCTCTCTCAAAATAAATAAACTTAAAGCTGAACAATGAATTATTGGTATATGTGCATAACTTTTTTCTACAAGCAAGGAAATGTTAAACACAATTCAGGATAATAATGATTTTTGGATGGCAGAAGGATGGGATATGGGAGGAACTGTAGTCCCCAAGTCAAGTGAAGGGTTCACTGGTGCTCATTTATGGTATTAAATTTCAAAACATATGTACCTGCACTTATACCAAACATTAAATCATAATTTTTAATTAATAAGGCACATAATGTCATAGGACCAACCAGAATTTTTATCCTGGGAAAAACTTTACTGACAGAATACATTTTGATGACAAGCTTGTGGACAGGCTAATTTACCAGGTATATGAGTTACTTATGTTTCTGTTTATCACTCACAGGCATTCCAGATGGGAAAGAATCCTCTTAAAGATTCCACCTCCAGCTTGACTGAATGTATCTCTTTTATGATGATTAAGGTTGTTGCATTGTATTAAATCATATTTAAATTTTCTGGACATACAAAAATTAGGCCTTTTGGGTAAGCTAGTACCACATGAAAATAAAGCCATTTATTTTTTAAAAAACAATTTTTTAATGTTTATTTTTGAGAGAGAGAGTATGTGAGCAGAGGAGGAGCAGAGAGAGAGGGGGACACAGAATCCAAAGAAGGCACCAGGCTCTGAACTGTCAGCACAGAGCCCAATGCAGGGCTCAAACTCACAAACTGTGAGATCATGACCTGAGCCAAAGTTAGACGCCCAACCAACTCAGCCACCCAGGCACCCCAGAAAATGAAGTCATTTCTAAGAAAGATTACGTGAGGAAGAGTCAGGTCTTTAGTCAGGAAGCTGGCATATGATGATAAGCCCCAGGTGGGGGTTGAGGCTGTGTTTACCATGCACCTTTGCCTGGAATTTGAAGAGTTTGGATGTCTAAGATTGTATTTATGGGTAGAGCATAATCAGCTGTCCTCAAATATAAGGAGGGAGCCTGGGACTTACTGGGTGTGCACCTCATAATCACTTAAGGAGATTTGAGAATTTGACGGACTTATTGAATTAACATTGCTGCTTCATTTATTAAAGATGAATAGACTATATCAGGCTCTAGGATCATAGTACGTGGTGGTAAATTATTTTTTTGCTTCCTTTAGCAAAGTTCATTTGAATATTCTGGCCCTGCTATAAGAAAGCAAAGAGAGAGCTATTTATCCATATTTCTGCCAGAGTGCCGAGGAAGAGAGTAGGGTGATGGCAGGTGGCAGGGAGTGATACAGTAATCAGTGATAGAATCAGGAAAAGAAGGATACCTAGAGAGTAATATTTACTTCCCTCTAGCATCAACCTTACAGGTCCTAAATGGTGTTTTTGTTCAGGTAGGTAACTTTCTGACATGGGGATTCCAGCTTGCAAGAACTCCATTGCCCTCTTCATCATTCACATTACTTGTACATTTATGTGGATGCATTGAGCACTTTGGGTAGGTCCTATATGTGCACATTGTTCATTTTAACTGTTACCATGCTGCTGCAGCAGTTAGACTCTCTCTGTTTCCTAGGCTGGGAAAGAAAGAAAACAATTTTACCTTTAGTAGATGTCTCAGGAAAATCTAGAAAACTTGGCTAGTTCTCTTGCTAGTTACAGATAAATTAGTTCACGTTTTTCTGTATGGTTGTAATAAAATTATATTTCCAAGTTCTTACATGCCATCTTCTATATCACATTTGTACCTGTGTTCATTCAAAAATGCTTATGGAGCACATACTAAATGCTAGGCCCTGTGCTGGAGACATAGCTATGACCAAACTGTACCTTCCCTCGAGGAACTCTGGGCCCAGTGAGAAAGACAGACCCATAGAATGATGACTTAGTGAGTGTGTGATAGAGATGATTAGAGAATCAAGGAATACTGAGAGGGCACTAGTGGGAGGGGAAAGTGTGATCAGCACATGCCTCCTCCATTGGTGACCCCTAGGCTGAATCAGAAAGGGTCCTGAGTCCTAGACCAAGAAAAAGGAGTTGGAAGGAAGGAGTAAGAAGGATACTCTGGTAGAGAAGGGGGCTTGAGAAAGGGTATGGGAGTGAGGAAAGGATGTTCTATCTCCAGGGATCTAAAAATAGCTCACTGTTGCTAGGCTGTAGGCTTGGGATGGAAATGGCAAATGATAAAGCTGGAGAGAGGCAGATTTTGAATGATTTTGGATGCTCTGGTAAGGAATTGGAACTTTAGTTATTGGACGACATTGGAAAGTCTTAGGCAAGAAGTGATGTGATCAGATTTTAATTTTAGACTCACTGTTCTGTGGAATATGGGACTGAGGAATTGGAGACTAGAAGGAAGAAGAACCTGTTGAGATATTGTAAGCAGGTAGTAGGCAACTAATCATGAAAGGCAGATCTGGCAAAATGGTACTAGGAATAAAAGAGAAGAGCACTCATTAGATGTTTACGAGGAAAAATCTCTGGGATGCAGTGATAGAATCAATTTTGAGGATGACCTGGATGATTTACAAGCTTCTGACTTGGGAACACCAGCAACTGAATTTCATAGAACTGTCTGGAACCCTAAACCCTTTAGAAAGTTAAATAGGATATCTGGAATTTTCCTTATCTATACCATCTTACTCTTGTTCTATTTACTTGTGCTAGAGACAAAAAGAGATTTTTAAAAATAAGTTTAATATTGCAACCATGTTCTACAATCAAATATTTACTCTCATTATTTGCCTACTCCTAAAGATGTATTTATAAGGAAAATGTGCCTAAGAATGTATTTACAATAAGATAACCTGCATATAATTAACTTGTCATTGTTTGAAGTCAGTGAGGAAAATTGCCCTACCTGTGCAATGAACTTCAGACATTTGTATGAGATTTGTGGTCAGATAATACCCATTGCTCTCTACTTTTCATTTCTGCTGCTGCAGTCCAATTGATCAGAGATTCTCAATTGACATTTGGTATTATAAATATACATGGATAAAAACAACTTCAGTCATAGGTGCTTTATTTGAAAGTGAATAAAAATATACAAAATTTAGAAAATTTTAGATATTATTGTTAATAGATAGGAAATTATTGAGGGATCAACCAAATAGTCTATACATATTAGAGATTTAGATATTTTTGAAGGAAAAAGTTAACGTATGCTAATATAGTACTTAAAAGACCTGGATAGTTTTCCAGACAAACAGAAAGAAAAACTAAAGGAATTTGTGACCACTAAACCAGCCTTACAAGAAATATTAAAGGGGACTCTTTGGGGAAAAAAGGACCAAAAACAACAAAAACTAGAAAGTAACAGAGAACATCACCAGAAACACCAACTTTACACAAGGCACTACATTAATATCTATCAATAATCACTCTGAATGTAAATGGAATGCTCCAATCAAAAGACATAGGGTATCAGAATGGATAACAAAAACAAGACCCATCTATATGCTACCCAGAAGATACTCATTTTAGACCTAGAGACACCCACAGATTGAAAGTGAAGGGATGGAGAACCATCTATCATGCTAATGGATGTCAAAAGAAAGCCAGAGTAGCAATACTTATATCAGACAAACTAGATTTTAAACCAAAGACTAACAAGAGATGAAGGGCATTACATCATAATTAAGGGGTCTATCAAGAAGATCTAACAATTGTAAATATTTATGCCCCTAACTTGATAGAAACCAAATATATAAATCAATTAATCACAAACATAAACTCATTGATAATAAATCAATAATAGTAGGGGACTTTAACACCCTGCTTACAGCAATGGACAGAAATTCAACAAGGAAACAATGGCTTTGAATGACACACTGGACCAGATGCACTTAGGAGGTATATTCAGAGTATTTCATCTTCAAGCAGCAGAATCACATTCTTTTCAAGTGCACATGGAATATTCTCCAGATTATATCACATATTGGTTCATAAATCATCCCTCAACAAGTACAAAAAGATTGAGATCATACCTTGCATACTTTCAGACCGCAATGCTATGAAACTTGAAGTCAACCACAAGAAAAAATTTGTAAAGACCATCAATGTATGGAGGTTAAAGAACATCCTACCAACGAATGAATGGGTTAACCAGGAAGTTAAATAAGGAATTAAAAAGTACACGAAAGCAAATGGAAATGAAAACACAACTGTCCAAAACCTTAGGAATGAGGCAAAAACAGACCTAAAAAGGAAGTATAATGCAATACAGGCTTACCTCAAGAAGGAAGAAAAGTCTCAAATACACAACCTAACCTAACACCTAAAGGAGCTAGCAAAGGAATGGCAAATAAAGCCTAAAGCCAGCAGAAGAAGGAAAATAATAAAGATTAGAACAGAAATTAAATGACAATAGAAACAAAGGTAATGGTAGAACAGATCAATGAAACTAAGAGCTGGTTCTTTGAAAGAATTAATAAAATTGATAACCCCCAGCCAGACTTATCAAAAAGAAAAGGGAAAGAACCCAAATGAATAAAGTCATGAATGGAAGAGATTACAACCAACACCATAGAAATACAAACAATTGTAAGGATATTATGAAAAATTATATGCCAACAAATTGGGCAATCTGGAAGAAATGGACAAATTCCTAGAAATGTACAAACCACCAAAACTGAAACAGGAAGAAATAGATAATTCGAACAAACCCATAACCAGCAAAGAAATTGATTTGGTAATCAAAAATCTCCCACCAAACAGAAGTACAGAGCCAGATGGCTTCCCAGGGTAATTCTACCAGACATTTACAGAAGAGTTAATATCAATTCTTCTCAAACTGTTCCAAAAAAATAGAAATGGAAGGAAAACTTACAAACTCATTCTACGAGTCCAGCATTACCTTGATTCCCAAACCAGACAAAGACCCAACTAAAAGGGAGACTTATAGGCCAATATCCCTGATGAACATGGATGCAAAAAATTTCAACAAGGTATTAGCAAATGGAATGCAATATACATGAAAATAATTATTCACCATGATCAGTGGGATTTATTCTTGGGCTGCAGGGGTGGTTCAATATTTGCAAATCAACCAGTGTGATACACTACATTAATAAAGGATAAGAACTATATGATCCTGTCAATAGATACAGGAAAAACATTTGACAAAATACAGCATCAATTCTTGATTAAAATCCTCAACAAAGTAGGGATAGATGGAACACACCTCAACATCATAAAAGCCATACACGAAAGACTCACAGCTAATATCCTCCTTGCGGAAAAACTAAGATTTATCTACAGTCAGGAAGAAGATAGGGAAATAAACTCTCACCATTATTATTTAACATAGTACTGGAAGTCTTAGCCTCAGCAATCAGACAACAAAAAGAAATAAAAGGCATCCAAGTGGGCAAGAAAGAAGTCAAACTTTCACTACTTGCAGACAACATGATACTACATAGAAAACCTGAAAGATGCCACCAAAATATTGCTACAAGTAATACACATATTCAGCAAAGTCACAGGATATAAAATAAATGTATGGAAATCTGTTGCATTTCTATATACCAATAATGAAGTAGCAGAAAAATAAATCAAGGAATCAATCCCATTTACAATTGCACCAAAACCCATAAGATACCTAGCAAGAAACCTAACAAAGAGGTAAAAGATCTGTATGCTGAAAACTATAGAACACTTATGAAAGAAACTGAAGATGACACAAGGAAATGGAAAGACATACCATGCACACGGATTGGAAGAACAAACATTGTTAAAATGTCTATACTATCCAAAGCAATCTGCACATTAATGAAGTCCCGGTCAAAATAACACCAGCATTTTTTTCAGAGCTAGAACAAACAATCCTAAAATTTGTATGGAACCATGAAAGACCCTGACTAGCCAAAGCAATCCTGAAAAAGAAAAGCAAAGCAGGAGGCATCAGAATTCCGTACTTCAAGCTACATTACAAAGCTGTTATCGTCAAGACAGTATAGTATTAGCACAAAAACCAGAAACATAGATCAATAGAACAGAATAGAAAATCCAGAAATGGACCCATAACTGTATGGTCAACTAATCTTCAACAAAGCAGAAGAGAATACCCAATGGAAAAAAAGACTGTCTCTTCAGCAAGTGGTGCTAGGAAACTGGACTACTTCTTTATACCATACACAAAAATAAATTCAAAATGGGTGAAAGACCTAACTGTGAGACAGAAAACTATCAAAATTCTAGAGGATAACAGAGGTGGGCTCTTTGACCTTGGCTGCAGCAACTTCTTACTAGACATGTCACTGGAGGCAAGGGCAACAAAAGCAAAAATGACCTATTGGGACTTCAAGAGAAAAAGCTTCTGCACAGTGAAAGAAACCATCAACAAGACTGAAAGGCAGTGTATTGAATGGGAGAAGATATTTGTAAATGGCACATCTGATAAAGGATTACTATCCAAAACCTAAAAAGAATTTATCAAACTCAACACCCTAAAAACAAATAATCCAGTTAAGAAATGGGAAGAACACGAGTAGACATTTTTCCAAAGAAGACATCTAGATGGCTAACCAGACATATGAAAACAATGTCAACATCACTCATCAGGGAAATACAAATCAAAGTCAAGATGAGATACCACCTCACACCTGTCAGAATGGCTAAAATTAACAACACAAACAAGCGTTGGCAAGGATGCAGAGAAAGAGGAACCCTCTTTGCACTGTTGGTGGGAATGCAAACTGGTGCAGCCACTCTGGAAAACAGTATGGAGGTTCCTCAAAAAGTTAAAAGTAGAACTACCCTATGACCCAGCAATTGCACTACTAGGTATTTACCCAAAAGATACAAAAATACATATTTGGAGGGGTAACATGTACCCCAATGTTTATAGCAGCATTATCAACAATAGTCAAACTATGCAAAGAGCCCAAATGTCCATGGACTGATGAATGGATAAAGAAGATGTGTATACACAATGGAGTATTGCTCGGCCATCAAAAGGAATGAAATCTTGTCATTTGCAACAAAGTGGATGGAGCTAGAATGTATCATGCTGAGCGAAATAAGTTAGAGAAATACAAATATAGTATGATTTCACTCATATGTGGAATTTAAGAAACAAAACAGATGAACATATGGGAAGGGGGAGAAAAAGAGGGAAACACACCATAAGAGTCTCTTTACGATAGAGAACAACCTGAGGGTTGATGAAGGGAAGCAGGTGGGGGGGGGGAGCGCAAAACGGGTGATGGGCATTAAGGAGGCTACTGGTTGTGATGAGCACTGGGTGTTTTAGGTGAGTGGTGAATCACTAAATCCTACTCCTGAAAACAATATTACACTATATGTTAACTAACTAGAATTTAAATAAAAATTTGAAGAAAAAAAAAGACCTGGAAATAATGCAAATTATCTGTGTAGATATTGTATTTGTATTGGGATTCCATCTTTGCTGAAGTGTCCATTTGTTTGAGGGAACCAGCTCTCTATGGTTATACCTATATAATGACAAATATAATTATCAATGGGTAGGAAAAGGCTGTTCAAGCACATTTTATGCACGAGTGACAGAAAGAATTAGAAAATTAAAAATATAATCAGGATTGCTTATTTTTGCCCTACAGTGGAAGAAGACTGACTGCTTTTTATGGTGTATTTTTACCTGAGGAAATTTAGGAGTGGATTTGGCTTTTGTAAATGTTTACAAAAATGTCTTTGCCAGGGGAAGTCAGGAGGAGTGTGTGAATGTTTGTGTTCCTTCAGTTTCTCAGGTTTGTTTGCAAATTTGCCTAGATTTACTTCACTTTGGAGTACCTGCCAGATAAAATGTTTCCTCATACCTGTGTTTTAGAACAAAGAAGTCTTGTTGAGTAATAATCATAGCACTAGCTAAAAATCTATTGATTGATTTCTATATGCCAAACCTTGTGCTAAGCTTTTTACAAGTCGTGGCTTAGAACAGTTAACTGACTAGCTCATGGATCAACTGAACAGTTATGTATCTGATAAGTCACTCAACCAGGGGCAGGATCCAGATCACTATAGCTGAAGTTTTGTTTTTAACCACTTCTGGAGTTGGAACTGGGACTGAAATCTGGAACAGTATTGACGTTGTATTACAGATGTAGCCATGACCTCAAGAGGCTCATTGCTCTGCTAGAAGTCATGGGGAGAATCAGCAGTTTTGAGAACTGTTAGGGAATCTGTTAGTATAATCTGGTTTACTATTTTTAAAGTGTATAGGAAAGGTATAACACTAAATGTATACATTTGAAAAGAGAAAACATCTCAGATCAATAATTTAAACTCTTGCCCTGGAGCAACTAGAAAAAAAAAAGGGAAAACAAACACAAAGCAAGCAGAAGGAATAATAAAGAACAGAAATTAATGAAATTGAAAAAAGAAAAATAGAGAAAATCAGAGACAAAAAGCTGGCTCTTTGAAAAGATCAGCAAGACTGACAAACCTCTAGTAAGGCTGACAACAAAAAAATGAGAGAAGTCACAAATTACTAGTATCAGGAATTAAACAGGATATCAATATAAACCCTGTAGACATTAAAAGGATAGTAAGGGACTATTATGAACAACAACACACATAGATTTGACAATTTAGGTGAAATGGATCAATTCCTCAAAAAGTATAAACCACCACAAGTCACCCAGTCTGAAATAGATCATTTGAATAGTCCTGGAACTGTTACGGAAATTAAATTCATGAATTAAAACCTTCCGAAAAAGAAATTTGCAAGCCCATATGGTTTCGCTGGAGAATTCTACCAAACTTTTAAAGAACAATAAGACCAATTCCACACAATCTCTTCCAGAAAAAATGGGAAAAAAGGAATAAGTCATTCTGTGAAGCCACTATTACTCTGATACCCAAACCAGACAAATACAATGCATGAAAGAAAACTACACACCAATATCTCTCATAAACACAGATTCAAAACCTCTTTAACAAAGTATAATTTAGCAGTAAACAAGTGGGGTTTATTCCAGAGATGCAAGGATGGTTCAATATATGAAATCCAATGTATTCTGTCATATGTAAAGGCTAAAGAATGTTTGGAATGTTTGGAAAAGTGTTTCCTTCTCCATGGCCATGCATTCCTATGGAGGAGGTAAGCAGGGGGAAGGGAACTCACATTTATGAGGCTCTAATGTGGAAGAGCTGTGTTGAGTCCCTAGAACCATGACCTGGATGTGTAACTTGTGTAGGTCTTTTTGGAATGAACTATTAATGCTGAAAAGGGCCTTAATAAATGTCGGATTACTTTATCACAGGCTGGGATTTCAAGTCCCCCCCCCCCTTTTTTTTTAATCAAACGTTTGTAAATCTTACTAGGAGTGCTCAGCTAGGGAGTTGGTATTCCAGAGTCCATTCCAAGTGCTATGGATCCTTTAGGATTTATGTAACCAATATACTGTTGAGACAAGACAGGGCATTCGTGCAGGTACTCGCCTACCTGAAGCGGAGAAGTGCTTCAGAGCTTTAGGAATAATTAGGACTTTTTGCTTTGTACAGAACAAATCATTTCCCCTTTTTTTTTTCCCCTGTGAGAAATGGGCAAGCCTGGGGAGCGGAGAGTGTCAAGCAAAATTACAGAGCGACGGTTCTGGCCAGCACACTGCTTGCTGAGGCGGAGTGATGGCACTGTGTGTTTTTAAGTCCCCGAGGCTAGTTAACAGTTTAATAGTTAACAGACTCGCTGCGGAGAGCCTTTGTTATACAGTGACAGCCAAGACTGGCTGATCTGATACGAGTGCGAAGTCGCAGTGATGCGCAGTGCGCTGGTCCTGGCTGACCCTCCTCCGACGGCCACCCAGCGGGGCCGGTTCTTCCCGCGCACTGCTGCCCCCGTCCCCGCTCCCGCCGGGCGCCTCCTACTCTCTCTCTCTCCCGCGCTGTCCGCCCCTCGTCCCGCTGCCTTCTGCGCAAACGCACGGGAAGCCCCGCCCCACCCCGCCGCGCGGCCCGCCTCACTGGCCACGCCCTCAGCGCGCTCCAGCTACAGCGTTTGGGAAGGGAACCTTCTGCAGCCAGTCAACACCCGCGCGCTGGGCGGGTGCGCTCTCGGGTTGGCGGAGGTTGTCGGCCGAGGGCGGGCCCATTGAGTGACGGGAATTCTGTCCAGTCATCGGAGGCCGTGCGCCATCGCCCCCTCCGCGGCGCGGGCCGCCCCACTCTGGGCGCTGGGCCGGGGCTCCGGGAATGTCCCGGGCCCAGCTAGCTGAGACGCGCGCCCCACTTCGCCAGGCTCGGCTGGTGTCTGCACGGCCTGAGGCCCACCGCGTTCCGAAATGGCCGAGCAGTCGGACCAGACCGTCAAGTACTACACCCTGGAAGAGATCCAGAAGCACAACCACAGCAAGAGCACCTGGTTGATCCTGCACCACAAGGTGTACGATTTGACCAAGTTTTTGGAGGAGGTGAGTTGGTGAGGCGTGACGCCGCCTGGGGTTTGGGGTTTCCGTGCGGCGACCGGTCTGTCGTTCGCGGCGCGGCGGGGTTGACGCGGGCAGCAGTGTGGAGTGTGCTCGCCGGTGTGTGCACCCGGCTCTGCACACCTGAGCGTTCCTCGCTTCTGCACGTCTGCGTGTGCATACCTGTGCGTCCACACCTGGGAGCGCGCCCCCGGAGTCTGCGCACCTGTGCGCGCACACTCGGGAGCGTTCCGCGGTGCTTCGGCCAGCGTCGCCGCCGGCGAGCCGTTGTAGCAGCCCGCGGCGTGCCCACTTCGGGCAGAAACTGCCTCCCTTCGCGGGTGCGGAGGAGAGCACCACTTAGCACTTAGCGGGAAGCGAAATCGGTCTGGAGCTGTTTCCCTAGGAGAGGGCGCAGCTGCGGAAGGATTTTGAAGGGACCCTTTTATGAGTTTGCATAAACGGGGTCTCCATCGCAGACAGGGATCGTCCTATTTCTGTTATTCCGGGAGTGGATTTCCAGTAGAGAGAGGCCGGTTGGATAGCACCCATCCTGAGAACAGTGGGATCCCACAAGAGAGGACCCTGAATTCAGAGGTCGGGGTGTGGTCCGCACCGCTGTCCCCGGGCCCCCCCTCCCCCACGGTCCATGCCCACCCTGTTCCCCAGGAGGGAGCGCGGTGATTGTTAACCGCATCCAGAGAGGACTTTACAGCGAGGTAGTGCTGGACTCCGGGA
Source organism: Prionailurus viverrinus (assembly GCF_022837055.1). Classification (NCBI taxonomy): domain Eukaryota; kingdom Metazoa; phylum Chordata; class Mammalia; order Carnivora; family Felidae; genus Prionailurus; species Prionailurus viverrinus. The sequence goes on along the minus strand of NC_062572.1, from coordinate 91,255,316 downwards.
ACTAGGAAGTCAACCCGCGGCCTGTGGGAGACTTTGGTGAAGAAGGAAGGAAGAAGGATAGGGTAGTGAAAACTGCCAGTGGGACTTGATCCTTAGCTTTGGAAGTTATAAAATAAGTTTGCCTAACGTAAAAGAAAACATTCCTTTGATAAGATTCTTTGCATTAGGTTATAAGTTTTGCGGCAAATTCTAAGACGCTTTTCTTTGCTACCTCTGGATTTGTTTTTGTCACTGTGCGGGAGTTTGAATCATAAATCTGAACGCAACACTCCCCCTCCTTTCTCTCCCCCTGCCCAGAGAATGTTTAGTGCCGGGCATTTTTATATAGTTGGAGGGGAAAATGAAAATAGAGGCCTGGTCTTAGCTGGATCACAATTTACATCAGAGGACTTTTGCAGAAAAGATATTTTAAACTTTTGAAAAGAGTTGAAGCTGATATTTATTAATAAGACATTTTGCTCCTAAATCGCCATTTGGTGCCGTGCCAGAAGATAAAATAGCGCCCCGATTTAGGAGTGGTTTAGAGTGGGGAGGCAGATCTGATCTGCCCCTTCCACTGAGCCCGGGCATGTTTGCTGCAGCATAAAGTCAGGGCTAATTGATGCCAAAGGTCTGCTTGCAACTATTCCTTGTTCCTCTCCCATGGTATGTGTGTAATTCAAGAGTTTTACGATTCAGCGTGTGCTTTCTTTGCTTCTGTCTGTAAAAAAAAGAACATTTCGGAAAGAGTAATGGGATATTTTTTGAAGGATTTTTTCTTTTTCCTATTTTGGGCGGCTCGGTCCTGTACATTGTGTTGTACAGGTGGCTTCCCTGGCCTGCCCACTCCTCCCCACCTCCCCTCGTCAGCACTCCCTGCCCCAGTTGTGACCACCAAAATGTCTCCGGTATTGTTGCCAAATGCTCCCAAATCCGTCCCAGTGGAGAATCACTGTCATAAAATGTATTCTGGATAACTTTAAGGGTAAATTCTTAGGAGGTCATAAGAAGGTGAAGAGTATTAAACTTTAAACCACTTACATTTCATTCTGGTGAGGCAGGAAAGAGGACATTGCACAAAATTTTCTAACTTGTAAGAGACGTGCACAAGCTGTTGGGTGGGTAAGTTAGCCGGCGGCCAATTCCATGATTTCTCTGCTTTCAGTACTCTCTCTCGAAGTGGCCTGAGAATGTCTGTTTATCACTCTTACTGGATAACTAACACAGTGAGATAAGTAAAAGTTACTTACGGTGCAGTAAATGAAAACGAGTATATGGTGGTTCCGGTTTCTTTTCTCAATTGACACCTGGTAAAATGCTCCCCATTGTAGCCTGTGACCTGAGTTTGGAGCCCCGCTGCTCTCTAGTAGTTATGCTCTTGCTTTTGACCAGTAAGTTCAATATCTTCTGGACTCTTAGAGGTACATCTCTCTCAGAAGACTACAACCTGAGAAGAAGAGACATCATTTTGTTTCCAGAAGCTTCCGTTGGCAGAAACAGGAGTAGCACAGGAAAAAGCTGGGGTGACTTGAGTCTAGTTCAGCAAGGAGTGGACCCCGGGGGGGCCTTAGGCTCTGTAACAGGACCTGAAGTCCACAGTGGCAGGCTGGAAAGGATGAGATAGGCCCACAGAGCGGGGTCTGGATCAAGGTAGCCAAGGAAGGTGGCTCACATTTTGAAGTTGGACACAGTGGCAGGATGGCGGGCGTCTCTGGGGTGATACCCCATTCTGGGATCCCTGCCTGTTGCTTCCTGCGTCTTTTTTTTTTTTAATTTTTTTTTAATGTTTATTTCTTTCTGAGACAGAGAGAGACAGAGCATGAGTGAGGGAGGGGCAGAGAGAGAGGGAGACACAGAATCAGAAGCAGGCTCCAGGCTCCGAGCGGCCAGCACAGAGCCCGACGCGGGGCTCGAACTCACAAACCGTGAGATCATGACCTGAGCCGAAGTCAGTCTCTCAACCGACTGAGCCACCCAGGCGCCCCAGCTTCCTGCATCTTGAACACAATTCCTCTCATTCAGAGAGCTTCCGCAGGACACTTTGCCAGGTGTTATTCTTCGTAGATCCCTCCTGTTTCCATCATTTTATTAGGCCAGTGCTGTTGATCTCCTACCTTCTTCTTTTTTTTTTTTTTTTAATTTTTTTTAACGTTTATTTACTACTAAGAGACAGAGAGAAACAGAGCATGAGCATGGGAGGGGCGGAGAGAGGGAGAGTCACAGAATCTGAAGCAGGCTCTAGGCTCTGAGCTGTCAGCACAGAGCCCGACGTGGGGCTCGAACCCACGAGCTGTGGGATCATGACCTGAGCCAAAGTCGGACACCCAACTGACTGAGCCACCCAGGCGCCCCTCTCCTACCTTCTTTTGACATAGAAAGGAGACCAGGATATCTGTCTCTTCCTTCCTTGCCCTGCCCCCTTTCTTCCATCATTTAAAAAGTTCCAGGATTTCAGGAAGCCTTTGTTTGCTAATTAAAGAATGTTCCGCTTTCCCTAATTTACGTATTAAGTATGAAAGGTATTTCACTATTTTGGAAGGGGAGGGGGCTTCCTACTCTAAAGGGAACTTTCCATCATTATGGGTGAGATCTCCCTGTGCTATGAATTTACACATCCATATGGATAGCAAGACTTTTCATGAGTATTTTCTCCTTTCGGAATATCCTACGTTTATATGCATAGCTCCATTCATGTTGAGAAAATGTGTAGTGTGATGGGTGGAAGGGGGTACTGCTCTACTATCCACCCCCTGCCTCAGATTTTAAGGTGAAATGGGAGGATGATGATAGTGTCTACTTCACAGGGTTATTGTAGGAATTCAACAGCAATTCTGGTTAAACACAAAACACAGTAGCTGACGTATGGGCCATGCCCGGGTAAACGCAGACTCCTGTACTAGTTTGGGGCAGGGTGGGCTGGCGGCTTTTCTTCTGTAGTATCCTGTGTCGCTGAGTGTCAATAGGAGATTTTAGGTAAAGGTGTAAATCTGGCAGGTGATGTTGAAATGAGAGAGGATTATCCAAATTCTAGCCTTCCAGTCTCGAGGGCACAGGTGAAGTTTCTAAGTTGTGTAACAAGCTTTATCTCTTGAAATAATGGCCTTAAAAAACTGGTTTGTTGTTCAAGAGGAGGGTAGACACCTGAGAGGGAAGACGGGCTCATTATTAATGGCAAGTTAAACAGCAGAGGTGTTTGGTAACTGTCTGATGCTGACCTACAGAATTATGAGCTTTGTTGCCTCCATTTGAACTAGGTTTTTTTTTTGTTTGTTTCTCAGCCCTGAGTTCCAGTTTTTGAATTTATATTTGTGAAGTTGGGTTTTGTCATCTGATTACATCAGTCGCAGGACTAACGATTATAGAACTTTGAGGGGCAGTGATTTGCAGTGAAAACGTAGGCATTTGGTGCCAGGCAAAGAAAATGGTTTGCTTTTCCCTTTCTGTGACTTGGGCGGCAGTATGCGTTCCTTTTTTGAAGGAGCTGTGGGAGGCAAGAAGAAAGTATCTGATAATCGATGAAGTTCTGTCAACTTGCTTTTGGTTCCAGTCAATAGATGTTTAATTTGTGAAATCCGTCTCTTCCTGAAAAATGTGGTAGAGAATAACGTCTTTGTGTCACGTTGCCCCCTTTTTGACGGGATCAAAACGGAGACTTGTTTCTACAGACCATTTTCTGGTCATCCTGGATGCTGATGCTCTGTGTCTGTGCCACGGATGTTCCTTAACAGCATTCTGCTTCACAGAGCTGTCGGCTCATTTTTGCTCAGAGACTTGTGTTTTGTTGTAGGGATTTACTTTTTGTTATTTTCTTTGAACATGGCTACCTGCTTTGCAGAAATCAGTGGTTCTGAGCCTGGGGGACCTCAGTTCTCCTGGACCCAGGAAGAGAGTGTAAGTGCTTGAAATTCTGAGAAACACAGAAGATATACCCTTGATATGGGGTGATATATATTGAGGGCTAAAATCCTAAGTACCTTTCCTTTTTTCAAGGGACTTTGATAATATTCTAAATCTGGTACTGTGGTTGCAAATACGTCTTGGATGAATATAAAATGGGAATGTTATTATTTCACATACATAGTTTGGTAAATAAAACTTAGAAAATATGAAGTCTTTAGGAGGAAAACGTAAGGGGATCCTTAGGGGTGAAGGTGGCTCGGGCGTCTTGGGGAAACAGGTGGAGAGCCACATCTCACAAGGCTACTTGGGGAATGTGAGTCTGGGCGCAGAGCCTCTTATATTTCTACATTTGTTGTTTTCTATTTTTTTGTGATAACTTTTTGCTACTTTTGAGAAGAGGTTTCAAGAGTGCCCGTGAGTTACTTTATTTTGGAACAGTCAGAACAACAACAGAACAACACTTGTTAATTCTTGTTTTTTATTTATCTTTAAGGTGGATGGAAATTCCAAAGGAAGGGAGACTAGATTATGCAGGCCAGTTTGGCTAAATCAAGGGGCAAATCATGCTCCTTTCTACTTAGTGCAGCTGTCTGGTATCCCAAAAGTCCTCCCAAACCATAGAAGACCACCGGTGAAGACCTTTTAATATAATGGGGTCTGAACAACCCAGGTCCCACTAGACATCCATAGGAAGTGTTGGATGGGGGTTAAGAAAACAAGACCTGATTTGGGATGAGTCAGGTAAATTCCCTACATCATTTCTTTATTCTTAAATGGGGAACATTCTGTCTTCTGCATCAGGTTTGTGAACATTAGAGTATGTGTGAAAACACTTGGAAAAGTAAGTATTTTGACTAGGATAAAGTTTTCTTATAAGTTAAGCATTATAATTATTTTTTGTTGTGTGGAAGGTCCAATATTTCTGGAGTAGGCACATATATCAAAGTATAATGTGAAAAGCAAAAATGGGCCAAAGTACAAATAATGCACTTGAACTATAATTTTTTTAGAAATATGTGCTAGGCCTGGTGGGATATCATCTCTTTTCTGGAGCTGTTAAAAGTATGACTTTATTGCACGGGGCGCCTGGGTGGCGCAGTCAGTTGAGCGTCCGACTTCAGCCAGGTCACGATCTCGCGGTCCGCGAGTTCGAGCCCCGCGTTGGGCTCTGGGCTGATGGCTCGGAGCCTGGAGCCTGTTTCCGATTCTGTGTCTCCCTCTCTCTCTGCCCCTCCCCCGTTCATGCTCTGTCTCTCTCTGTCCCAAAAATAAATAAACGTTGAAAAAAAAAATTAAAAAAAAGTATGACTTTATTGCTTTTGGGGGAAAAGAACACATGATTACTAAAGGAATTGGACAGTGTGGAAAAGAGCAAGGGAAAAATCAAAACTGCCCAGAGTCCCAGTCCCCGAGGTGACCCCTGTGAACGTCTTGGTGAACGTTGTCCCCGCGAGCTGTGTGCACACCCACCCTTGTACGTGGATTTGTTTCACACGAATGATAGAATACTCTGTAGGCTGTTTTGTAATCTGTCCCCATCCCCCTGCGTGTGGAGGGCACCATTCAACTTCAGCAAGTCCTACTTTCTGGTTGTTTCCGTCTTACCGAAACGTGTCCTAGAACACACGTAAGCAATCCTCTCTTCTCGTACATCTTGTTGTCCACGTAAGTGTTTATAAGTGGGATTGCCGGGTGAAGAGTTGCACGCTTTCCACGTCTGGTTGCATCTTCCCGAGGTGCCCGTGGTGATCACCCTCGTGGCCACAACCAGGGCTTACACACCGGGCAGACTTTGCTCCTTCCCCGGGAAGATTCCCCTCCTCCTTTCCTGTATGATTTGGGTGTGTATTTTTCTCAGAAGGGGTCATGTCTGGAAATGCTTTTTTCCCCTTTCGCGTGTGCATTTTCTTAGAAATGCAGCTGTTCCGAGTAGCACCTCGTTTCTCCTGGTGTTTCCAGCACTAGTGCATGTTGAAGCCCCGAGGAAAGTGGCCGGAGGTAGCAGCGGGCTAAAGGAGCATTTCAGTAGCCGTGGCTCACCGCCCTTCTCTGTGTCTTTATGAAGTGCGCTGCTTTTCCGTGACCTTTGATTTTAATTTTTTTTTTTTTTTACATTCATTCATCTTTGAGGGACAGAGACAGAGCACAAGCGGAAGAGGGGTAGAGAGAGGGAGACACAGAATCCCAAGCAGGCTCCAGGCTCCGAGCTGTCGGCACAGAGCCCGACGTGGGGCTTGAACTCACAAACCGCGAGATCATGACCTGAGCCAGAGTCGGACGCTCAAGCGACTGAGCCACCCAGGCGCCCCATTCCCTGTTACCTTTGAACTTGGCGTGTGTATTTCTTAACTGGCTGCTTGTGTCTTTTACTAAGCCCTGTGTGGGGACCAGGAGAGTGAGTTCAAGATGTGGGACTCTGCTCCCTCAGGGTGAGTAGAATTTGGTCTCAGCCTGTTGGTAATCGACCTCTGGTTAGTGGCAGCTGACATCTCACGGATGACAGCAAGAAGTCACTTTTTTGCATGCCCAGAGCTGTGTCCAGGATGGCGCTGAGCTGGCCCTGCTGATGGGGAGGGGCGGGATGCCCAGTGCGTGCCGGGGGAGGAGGAGGAGGAGGAGGGCGGCATTAATGGCTTCGGGCTCCGTCCGGGGTCTTCTGTACTGACTTTCTAGGGGTGGCCACCTGTTGCACTTTGGCAGTAAAGGCCGAGGGAGTGTTCTTTTCGTGGTGCCTGCTGTTGCTTATCATGAACAGGCTGTTTGCGGAGTCTTGCACAGCTCTGCCGAAAATTGGACACAAAATATACCCAGCGCGCTTTCCTCTCTTTCCTTCTTCAGAAAGTGTTTCCTAAATGTCTTTCCTACTCCCTCCCCTGGTAGAAATCCCAGTGGGCTAAGGTAAAAGGGACAGCCGTGGACACTTACTGAACGTTGATTAGCACGGAGCATGTGCTAGAGAGTCTCCTGAGTGCTTTTTGTGCACAGAGCCCTCCTTCACATTTGCACTTACAATGCTCAAGATGATCCTCCCGGGTTGGTGGTGGTATTCTCCTTCTTAATTTTTTAAATGTTTATTTATTTTTGAGAAAGAGATAGAGTGCAAGCGAGGGAGTGGCAGAAAGAGAGGGAGCCACAGAATCCGAAGCAGGCTCCAGGTTCTGAGTTGTCAGCACAGAGCCTGACGCGGGGCTCGAACTGATGAACTGCGAGATCATGACCTGAGCCGAGGTCAGACGCTCGACCCACTGAGCCACCCAGGCACCCCTCTCCTTTTAAAGATTAGAGAAATGTGGCTGGCGGAGTCAGTGTCTTGGTCCAATCACAAGGCCAGTGAGGACAAAGCCAGGATTTAAGTCCAGGTTGCAGGACTTCCCAGCCCACGTTCTTCAGCTAACTCCCCGACCAGGGCCTGGGGCCTAAGGTAACTGGGAGAGCTTTAGAAGACTAGAGGCATCCATTTGGGACCCAGTTGCTGTATTTGCTTTGAGATTTCCACCCGGTGTCTGGAGATCTGTGGGAACCAGGGAGAAAGTAGAGGGTAGTTGGGAATGGAAATATTGAACAAAAAAGGAAAACTCTTGGAAGGTCAAAGGGCAAAAATGTGCCTTTCTTTCCGTCTTTTGGCATTTTACTATGTTGCCTTCCAGAAGGTGAAGGAAACAGGCAGCCGTTCCGGTTTCTTGCAGGAGGTGACTCTGTTCCTAACACAGATGACACCTGGATGGTCTTACAAATCCATGTCTCCCGTGTTCCCCCCCCCCCCCCCCCCCCCCCCCCCCCCCCGTCCTTGTGTTTAAGGAAGAGACTGCTGTTTACATTATGTTAACAATATGAAGAGGTTAAAGGTCGTTTTGGAAAGGCCTCTTAAGTAAGTGCCCTGGGAGGGGTTGTTCTGAATGGAAATCTGATGAGGTTACTACTCTGATAAAATCCCTGCATGGGTTCAGCTAATCCCCCCTTGCCCCTTCCGACCCCCTGGCTGATCATGGGTCCTTGTCCTTGGAGCTGTAGGTGACACCCTGCCTTGCCTTGTCTGCCTGTGTCACCCTTCCACTTAGTGTCTCAGCCACAGGAGGCCCCCCGCCCCGGGAAGGTCTCCCTCTTTCTTGCCGCTTCCCTTTGGTCTTAGGCCTTTACGGTTGCAGCTGTCACACGGCTGCAGAATTGGCCAGAGTCTCAGAGCACATCCTCATGTAGCCCCCGGGATTTTACTGCTTTCACCAAATTGGTGGTTGCTTTGAGTTTTCCGTTTGAGGAACGTATGTTGTTATTATATTAGAGGATGTCATTTCTACAAGAAAATCAAAAGCTTCGTGTTGTGTAAATAGATTGCCATTTCTCTGTTGAATTCTTTTCAATGGCTTTCTGTGGCCTTTACAATAAAATTGCATCTCTGTGTCCTGGTTTAATAAGGTCTGCATGATCTGGCCCCCACCTCAGCTGGTAACACTATCCCCCTGCCCTCCACCCCTCGCTCAGGCTCTCTCTGTGTCTCAGAAAAGTCAGGCTTGTTTCTGCTATAAACTGTGTATGGCTTCCCCTCTGCGTGGTGTGTATTCCCTTGATCACTGTCCTCTTGAGATCGCAGCTCAGTATCTTTTCCCAGGATGGGGAATCTTCTGTCCTCTCACCTGGCTGTGCTTCTCTGTGAATACTTCAGTCGGTATCTGCTGTTTTTCTTGTTTGCTTGTTTACAGCCCTTCCCAGCAGACAGCAGGGCCCCTGTCCATCTCATCCTGGCACATAGTAAGTGCTCAGTAAATATTCCTTAAGTGGGTGGAGGAAGAGAGCCTGATGGAGGAACACAGACCCATTCTCTCTACTATCTTCTTTTTTCTTTTTTCTCTTTCCATACAAATGGTACATACTAGTTTTATTATGCTGTGGACCTTTCTTGGTCCACAGATGTTTGCCTGGAATTCTGTCCCGGAAGCTTAACATTTAGGAACTGGTGAGTTTTTATTAAGACCGTTCAGATTATGACATAGCCTCAGAGCGTGGAGTGTAAGAATGGCCCTGAGCACCACGCCTAGGAAGTGAGGAGAAGAAAGCGGAGAGTCAAAGCCGGGGGTTCGCGGCATGGTCCTGCCCAGAGCTAATGACCCCACTTCCCTCTTCAGCTGCCTGCTGCTCTTTCTTCTGCCTTAACAAGCCCTCTCCTCAACCCCCGGCCCACTGGGTGGTTCTCCTGGGCCGTCACGCATGCTGATACTGCTGCTGTCCTAAAACACATTCCCACAGCCTGTCTTGACTCTGCTCCCCTCCTGGCCCTCCTTGTTTTCGCTCCCTTGCTTAGTAGAACCTTCTGAAAGGGTTGTTAGGCCTGCTGTCCCCAGTTCGTCTTCGTTCTTCTCTTTTAAACAGTTTTCCAGAACTGTTCTTGCTAAGGTCTCCAGTGATGTCCGTTTGCAACTCTCCTCTGCTCGATTCACCTGCACCCCGTGACCAGATGTCCCCCTCTCTTGGAGACGCTTTTTGCACGTGGCTCCGGTGCCCCTTCTCTCCTGGTTTTCCTCCCACCTGCCTCGCCCCGCTCTCTGTGTCCCCTCTGACCTCAGGGTGGGAGTGCCCGCACGCCCAGTGTTGAACTGAGCCTCCTCATTCAGTGTCCTGACTTGAAACGTGCTGGCAGCTTGTGAATTTTTACCTCCAGGGCAAAAAGACCTCTCACCTAGATGTGGGGATTCTCCTATTCCCGGCCTGCTTCATATCTCCACTTAGATGCCCACTAAGCTTCTGGGCTCCTGACACCTGACATAAAGAAAACTGAGCTGACCTTCCCTCCTAAAACTGGCTCCATTGTCACTCTTAGCCACTTCGTTCCATGACCATTCTGTCCATTGGCTCAGGTCAAGAGCCTGGAGGTCACGTCTGACCCTCCTCTCATGTCACACCCTGTGTGAGTCCAGCAGGACATTCTGTGGGCTCCACTTTTATGATGTAGTCAGGTTTTGACCGATTTTTCCCACCTCTTCTGCTATCTCCCTCGTCTGTCTCCACTGCCCCTTGCCTGGTGTCCCTTGCTGGGACAACTTACTCTCACGATAGTAGAGTGACCGTTTATTAATTAATTTGATTATGTTTTTATTATTTTGAGAGAGAGAGAGAGAGAAACAGTGTGTGAGTGGGGGAGGGGCAGAGAGAGAGGGAGACACAGAATCCGAAGCAGGCTCCAGGCTCTGAGCTGTCAGCACAGAGCCCGACACAGGGCTCAAACTCATGAACTGAGAGATCATGACCTGAGCCCAAGTCGGGTGCTCAACTGACCGAGCCACCCAGGTGCCGCTAGAGTGACCTTTTAAAATGTTAAGTCAGAGCACGTCACTTTCCTGTGTAAACCCTTCCATGGCTAATAATACCACCCTATTTAAGACTGAAGTTGTGGCTACAGCCATCAAAGTGCGGTCCTGGCAAAGAGATATACATAAGTAGATCAGTGGAACAGAGTAGAGAACCCAGAGAGGGACCCATGCACATACTTTCAACTGAGGTTTGACAAAGATACAAAAGCAATTTGATGGGGGAAGGACAGCCTTTTCAAGAAATGGTTTTGGAACAATTGGACGTCAGTAGTTGAAAAATAAATCCTGCCTTAAATCTCACACTTGATTAAAAAAAAAAATAACCCAAATATAGATCATAGATCTAAATGTAAAGTGTAAAAGATTTTGAAGAGACTTAGGCACGGTTCTTAGACATGATGGTGCAAGTGTGGTCCAAACAGGAGCAAATGGATAAATGGGACTTGATGAAAGTGAAGAATATTTGTTCTTTAAAAGACCTTGTTAAGTGAATGAAATGACAAGCCACTGACTGGCAGAAAATTTTTTCTAATTTCATATCTGACAAGGGACTTAGATCCAGAATGTATAAAGAATTCTCTAAATTCAACAATAAGGAAGCAATCCAAGGCAAAAGACTTGAATAGACGTTTCTTCCAAAAAGACAGATAGATGGATAGCAAATAAACACACGAAAAGTCGTCCATCGTCATTAGCCCCTAGGAAAATGCGAGTTAAAACCACGGTGAGATACTACCAGAAACCTGTTAGAAGGGCTGCGATAAAAAAAATACTGGTGACCCAAATGCCGGTGAGGATGGGGCAGTATTGACTCCAGTGGGAATTGCTTCTGAGAATGCACACTGGCACACTCTGGAGCTCAACTTGTTTTCAAGAAGTTGAACGTAGGGGCGCCTGGGTGGCTCAGTCGGTTAAGTGTCTGATTCTTGGTTTCGGCCCAGGTCGCGATCTCACGGTTTGTGAGTTTGAGCCCCACGTGGGGCTTTGTGCTGACGGTGCAGAGCCTGCTTGGGATTCTCTCTCTCCCTCACTCTCTGCCCTTCCCCCGCTCGCTCTCTCTGTCTCTCAATAATAAAATAATAAAAAACAAATAGTTAAACGTACACTTATCATATGACCCAGAGATCACACTCCTAGGCATTTGTCCTAAAGAGATGAAAACTGTGTCCGCATGAAAGCCTGTGTATAAGTCTCAGCAACTAGAACAATGCTGGTGTGTAGGAGGACTTGGCGTTCATGAGGTGAATAATTCGCAGTTCACAACGGTCAACTATTGGAAAATTGATACAAAATGGCTATTGACTAGTAGCTTTATGTGAAATAGCGCCTAACTGGAAGCAACTTCAGTGTTCTTTGGTGAGCTAGGCTCCATGCGTGGAGTAGAACATGACTCCGCACTGGAGAGGGAACAGAGCAACCTGAGCAGGTCTCAAGGGCAGTGCGCTAAGTGGAAAAAGACCGTCTCAGAAGATTGCCTATGGGGCAGTTCTATTTACGGGACCTTCTCAAAATGACCTGATTACAGAGCGAGGAACCGATAAGTTATGGGGGTGACCAGACGGGCAGGGGGGACCCTTTGTGATGATAGAGCCATTCTGCCTTACATGAATGGACACGTGGCCCAGCGCTGCAGGCCGGATGCTGGCACACCGGACCACACGAGTGCCCGCAGCGGCTCCCTGGGAGTCGGTCTGGTGGACTGTGTTCTGCCAGGAAGCCTAGGTTTTGACAGTGCTCTGTAGGCCTATAAGGTGTCATCACTGGGGAAGTCCGGGGGATGGGTTCGTGGCACCTCTCTGTGCTGTTTTCACAGCTGCTTGTGGACAAGTATTTCGATACAGTTAGAAAATACCTTCGGTGGCTCGCCGTCTCTTTCATGGGTGAAGCCAGAGTCTGCTTGATGGCTACAAGGTCCCACGTCACTCGGTGCCAGGTTCTGTCTCTGCTCTTTCGTGCTGCTGTCTTCTTCCCGTCCTGTCCCACGCCAGGTGTACTGATGCCCCTGTTCTTCCGTGGACATGCCGCGACCCCTCTCACCTTAAGTGCCTTGTGCTGGAATTTACTCCTGCAAATAACCTGCGCGGCTCACCCGTTTGCCTTCTCAATAAGGCTTGTCTTGACCTGCCCCCCATTTAAAAGTGGAAGTCCGCCTCCACCCCTGCCCCCCTAACCCCATCGTGCTGCATCACCTTCTGACAAGCTGTATAATTTCCTCACTGTACGTCTCGCTTACCTGCCTCCCTCTGCTAGGATGTGGGCTCCGTGAGTCTAGTAGCACACGTTTTTCCAGCATACAGAGGAGCATGTATTTTTCTGCCTTATTCTCTGATGTTTCCCAGCAACCAGAACAATGCTGACAACAGTAGAAAGGACTCAACAAGTATTTATTGGATGAATAATTAAAAGTTTGTAAGTGTAAAATATTAGAAAATACAGCAGAGCGGCTATGGGGCTGGCTTGGATACTGTCCTGGCAGCTTGTTTTATTTCTGTCTTGCCCTCAGATACCGCTTGAGCCAAAGTCATTCTTAACACTAGCCGTGAAAGGAAAACCAGGCCAAGGATTTGAGGGAGAAAATGAGAAAACACAGAACTAACTGGTGCCTCCATCAGCTCTCCTCTCCTGCCCCCCATTCTCGATGCAGGCTGTCCTGTCATCGCCTCATTGGGCTCTTCTAACCCGAGGTGGGTCACAGACCGTAGACTGAGTAACGGCCTCTTAGATCACAGCCCGCCTGCCCCTGGGCCCTCAAGTTTGGTGACTGTGCTTAGTCTCATGAGGGCCATATGGGGCGCGAGGTTCATACTGTGCTTATTCTCATGAGGGCCACATGGGAGCTGTTCCAACTCCTCTCCTGGCCTCACTGTCCCCTGCTCTTTTCCCTTGCTCCATGACCTGTCCCTTCCCTCTACCCCGAGGTCTCACCTCAGAATCAGGGACTTAGGATCCTTTCAGAGATCCAAGGATTAGCTCTGTCTGTAGTTAACATACTTGCTTTATTCTACTGCTGAGAGTTTAGTGACGGTAGAATGAAAAGTATTGGCCACAGGGCATTCTCTTTCTTCAAGGAGAGGAAGTTTTCCCAGCATTCTGTGGGATAATCGCAGGCTCACAGCTGCACCACCTATCTGTCCTCATCTTCACGACCTTTAGAATGCTTTCATGTAGGCAATGTTCATTGTCCTTGCAACATGTGGCTTCTGTTAACTCTTGTCATTTGGTTGTATGGCTTCGGACAGTGAGGCTTAGCACATCTGTGATTTAATCCGCAGAAATCTCTTGAAGGTGAAGGGCTGGGTAGAAAGAGCTGGGGGTCTTCTGGGTTTGCAAACTGGCCTTCAGCAGTTTACGGGGGCCGGGTACCATGCTACGTCCTGGACAAGCTTCTCTGTGTCCACCTGTTACATGCCGGGCATTCTTCTCCTTGTATTGTTTGCTCTCCTGGGAAGGTATGTGTGATGTGGAAATGGAGGCTCAGAAGGATCTGGCACCTTCCTGGGTCACGTCACTAAGATGTGGCAAAGCTGGACCTTGTGCGGGTGACAGTACTGCCCAGACACAGAAACTGTGAAAGCTGGGGTACAAATCACAACTTCTAGAATACTGACCGTGACATGGGGACCTGAGGAGTGTAAGAAGGTGGATGTTGGAGCCCACGGAGGTGGTCAGGGAGGTGTCACGAAGGTTAAGGGGCTTGCAGGGACTGAAGAGGGGTCTCATTTTGCATTTTGATAAGTGATATGGGAGGTGATATGTGCTTAATTCTTCTAATTGCCTCCCCCAATCCAATAACAAAAACAAGTGAAAAAACTATCAAACGGGGCATCTTTGTACAGGTGAAATCGGGTTATTTTAGTGCCTGCAGTCCCTCCAGGATGCCCTTGTGTTTCCTTTGCATAGAGCGTCCCTCCGTGGGGCCCTTGCAGAACAGCTCCTGAACCTTCTTCGCAGGCCACCTTCCCGCATCCCTCCTTACCTAGCACCCTTGTTGGCCTCCAGCTCCTGGGAGGGGATCCCACCACCTGCTGTGCCGTTAGCAACGGTAGCAGGTGCTTACTGTGCTTAGCTACTATTTGTTGACATGTCTGTTTGCTCACTTAGACTGTAGCTCCCTGAGGATGGGGGCCATCGTTTACCCATCTTGGAAGCGACAGAACTTGGCATGACACTTGGCAGATGTTTGAGTGAGTAGGATGGGTCTCAGGCTAGCGGGAGAACACAGGGATAGGCCTGGTTTTAAGTTCCATCCCATGATCTTCGAGGGAAACCAGGAGAAATAATTCAGATGATGCTGTAAGCCTCTGGTCCCTGGGCTTTGAGAATTCAGTGAGAGCCCCTAGGCGGTGCAGAAAAACTGTCCAGAAATTATAGAAAACATATGGTTGGGCTCTTTTTTCTAAATCTTGTATAAATTGTTTATGTTCCAAACTCCTTTGAATTGTTTTCATTTTTGACTTAACTATTAAGAGCTTTAAGATTATTAAAGATAACCTCTTTAAATAAATATTTTTGCCTAGTCATTGTTTATGGACAATATGTTTATTTGACCTTTTTTTTTTTTTTTTTTTTTTTTTGGCAGTGTTGAGTGTTTGCATTGGAAGATCCTATTTGAAACTTTAGAACTGGTGGACTTTGGGGCCACATAACATTACATTTAAGTGGAAAGGGTTTTTTTGTTGATGGCCTTTGTTTTGCTTGTTTAAGCAAGCTCTCAGAGGGAATGACTTTGACCTGACACGTTGTGGTTCAGTAGTGCAGATCCGTGTACCCTCCTGAGTTTTTTTTAATAGGGGATAACCTCACACCGGGTAGAACCCCGTGATAGAAGGGTGTTTGTGTCTGGTGAATCTTTCTTAGTTGGTAACCCAAGAAGTCGGAGCAGGTAACAGAATCTCTTGGGGTCTAGAAAAAGTGAGAGAGATTTTCCCCTAACTTCCCTAAACAGAAATTTATGGAGAAACTTTATTTTTAAGGGTATCTTACCTAAGGTCACTCTGATCAGAAACATAAAGACGGTCATTTAATTGGCATGTTCAAAAAAGAGCGGGGGAAGACTGAACTACAAGTCAGACACCAGGGTCCTGGTCCCGCCTCCTCCACGATCTGTCAGTGTAATGCTGGGCTTCCTTTCTCTGGGTTCTGGTGTCCTCATCTGTGAATCTCAAGATGTGGAGTCTCTGAAGGTTCTTTCCGACTTGCACTTCTGAGATTTTAACCTTCAGTCTACTTTTTTGAGTCCAGATCTTCAGCTCAGTTTTATGCTTTTGATGCCAGGCTCACCGATAGGGTGGAGGATGGCAGGACTTTCAGGGAGCTGAGAGAGCTTTATTATGAACGCTGGAGCTATTAACGGATTGAGGGGAGCGGGAGGCTGGAAAGGCCCACGTCTGACGGCCCAAGATGAGATGACCTGGCTCAGCCCAATCCGTGAGGTGGAAGAAAGGGGCAGATTCCTCCTTCCCGTTTTTTGTTTTGTTCAAGCCCTCCGTGGATGGATGATCCACCCCCATATTAGGAGGGCAGCCTACTCTAGTCCGCTGATATGAATGCTCATCTCCTCCAGAAACACCCTCTCAGACACACCCAGAAATACCGTTTACTCCGGGCATCCCTTGACCGAGTCAGGCTGACACACAAAATGAGCCATCACACGGCCTTACGTTTTGCTTTATTCACAATGATCTCTTCACAGACCCAAGCCTGCCATGCACATTTCAGCCAGTAAGCGTTCATTGGGAATCATACTCTTGTTAAACTTATTCATCTTTATCCACCGTTTATCCAAATTCTAACTCTTGCCTAGATTATTTTTTAACAACCCCTGCTTTTCCAGACTTCTTTGTTCAGTCAACAGTTAATATTGTTAATCTCTTAATATTGCTCTAATTGTTTACCGTATGTGAAGATCATTGTCCTAACTTGGTTTTACGTTTCTAGACACTGGGAATAATGTTTATTCACATCTTTTATATGCTTTAGGACTTTAGTGCCTGGCACGTGGTATTGACAAAATGATGGATGTAGTGGTTAGAATTAATCTCAGATGATCTCCAGGGGCCCCTGGGTGACTCAGTCAGTTAAGCATCAGACTTCTGCTCAGGTCATGATCTCGCAGTCCATGAGTTCGAGCCCTGCATCGGGCTCTGTGCTGACGGCTCAGTGGCTGGAGCCTGCTTCAGATTCTGTGTCTCCCTCTCTCTCTGTCCCTCCCCCACTCACATCTGTCTCTCTCTCTCTCTCTCTCTCTCTCTCTCTCTCTCTCTCTCAAAATAATGAACATTAAAAAAAGTTAAAAAAAAAACAAGAACTCCAAATAACTGTGCTTAAATAAGAAATTTATTCATCTGTCATAAAGAAGCAAGCTTTGCAGTCCAGGCCTAGTGGGCTGGCTGTGTTCCATCAAGCCCTCAGCACTATACCTCTGGTGTATTTCTGGGCCGTCCATAGGGGTCTGGTTCTCATCTGCCAGTTCAAAGGTAGCATTCCCATTCCAGACAGCAGGATGAAGAGAAAGGGCAAAGCGACACACTATTCTAAAGAGAAGACCTCTAGAAGGTGGTGCTGACACTTCCACTTCTACTCCATCAGCCAGAATGTAATCACATGGCATAACACAACTAACTGCAGGGGAGGCTGGGTGAAATCTCTATTCTGGGTGGCTGTCTCCCAGTGAAAAGTTTAAATGTAGTGGGGGGAAGAGAGAGACACAGTGAGCCGCTTTGGCCCCACGCGTGCTCATGTAGCTGAGGACACCCCTGTGCTGGGCAGGTGTTGAGGCTTTCTTTGTTGAGATATTCAAAAGGCATTTGATTTGCCTGCAGAAATTCACCACTGTAGACTTTGGAGCGGGATACACGAAACGGTTGGTATTTGAGGATGAACATTCTAGCAGTGGTACAGAAGATGGGTAAGAATGGGGAGGGGTTGGGGAGAGGAGGACCAGTTTGGTGGCTGGAGCCATGAACTTGATGAGAAGCCATCCCTGGTTTTATTTACAAGAACACAAGGTTTTCCTGTCCTGTGAAGAAGACCTAACTTTTGAGCACAAAATTTTACGGTTTCTTTTTCCAGACTGACTAACAAGTAGGAATTCTAGGAGTTAAGGTCAAAGACTAAGCAAAAATGTTATTTTGTATCAAGCCTAAGACTGTCTCATTTATGAAATTGTTTTTATTAAGGGGGGGATAGCACTAGCAAAAATAATCCCAAAAATATAATTTGTACCCATCTTAATTTTCTGGGAGGAGAATCCAAGGAACTGTAAAAACGGCTGCAGAGGGGCGCCTGGGTGGCGCAGTCGGTTAAGCGTCCGACTTCAGCCAGGTCACGATCTCGTGGTCCGTGAGTTCGAGCCCCGCGTCGGGCTCTGGGCTGATGGCTCAGAGCCTGGAGCCTGTTTCCGATTCTGTGACTCCCTCTCTCTCTGCCCCTCCCCCTTTCATGCTCTGTCTCTCTCTGTCCCAAAAATAAATAAACGTTGAAAAACGGCTGCAGAAACAAATAGTAGGCACGTAAAATGGACCCGGAGAGTATTTTCACCACTAATTAGTTTAAGAATTAATAGTAGTCGCAGGCTGCATATTTGAATCTAGAATGATTTCGACTTTATGTTTTCTTTCTCATTCAGGTTATTGCCTTCCCAGGGGAGATGGATGGGGGGCGTGAGTTAAATAGGTGGTGGGGATTAAGGAGGGCACTTGTGATGTTGTGTGAAAATGCTGAATCACTGTTCTGTGCTCCTGAAACTACTATCACACCGTATGTTAACTAAGTGAAATCTAAATAAAAACTAAAAAGAATTTGCAAATCACACTATGGCATAGTAAGGATATAACAGATCTTTGCACCTTAATGGAGTTTAAATAACAACAAAAGAAAAACTAATGACAATACTCATTTGAAGAATATTAAGCTATTTCTAAAAGTGTTGCTACTGCATGTGATAAAAGTGGAAATTCAAATTTTAAAAAAGTACTCGAGAAAAAAAGTAGAAAAAGAATTCCTTAGAAAAAAGATCATTGCCTTCCCAATGAGAATTTATTACTTATTGAAAACATCTGCATCAGGAGAGGCACCCAAGTTTATCTTTTTTATCTTGCCATTTTTTATAGGTCCTTTTCTTAGCATAGTATTACTATTATTATTATTTAGTGTATTACTAAATAGGAAATGGAATTTTACTGCAATTTAAAAAATGCTGTAATTATGCATGTATTCCTTTGTTTAGCATTTCTCTTTGGCCTCATTCTAAAAAGGATTTGAGGCCTCAGTCTCATTATGTCAGTACTAGAATTCTTGGCCTCTTAACACAAATAATCTGAGACTTGGCCTTCATTGACTGCACTTATTCTGTACCTGACCACGGATATGTGTGTCCTGTTGGGCGCTGGGGAAGCACCTTGTAGTTTGCTCTGATACTTTTTTTTTCCCCCAGTGTGTGGGGAAATTAGACTTATTCTCATTTGAACAAGGTTACATGTTGTATGTGGTATCTCTAGTGACTGAAGTGACTGAAGTTGTTACTGAAGTGTAGAAGATCCAGGGGTTAGGGGATGAGGTGCAAGAAAGAAGCTGTCCTAGGACCGGCCTTCACCCCTTGAACAGTCCTGCTGTGACATCAGTGGACCATGGGAGTCTTGCCATTGGGTTTGGGTCACGTTCTTTTTTGTAATGACCTGGGGTGGAGACGATTGAGCTGCTTAGTGTTAAATAGACCACATGTCTTCTCAGTGAGATTATTTAGACTTTGGTTATGAATGAAGCTTATCACATTTTCTGAAGGGAGGCTGTGAGTGTGGGGTTAGCCCTGATAACCTTGGTGTCCCTCCTGAGCAAAGCAGTCAAAAGAGTACTTGAGCTCCGCTCACCCTGAGTGTTTTTCAGATTAGAGCAAATTCTTACCAGTAGGAGATATTTGGAAAAAGGAGTGGGTGGTTGGGGTCATGGCTAGGTTGGCTCTGTAGATGAAGAGTGACAAGTTGGTCATTGGTTTTAAGTATGTGGATCTACCCTTTCTTTCTTTCTTTCTTTTTTTTCTTCTTTCTGTTTATTTATTTTGAGAGAGAAAGAATCCCAAGCAGGTGTGGAACCTGATGCAAGGCTTGATCTCAAGAACCATGAGATCATGATCTGGGCCAAAATCAAGAGTCAGATGCTCGTCAGACTGAACCACCCAGGCACCCCCACCCCCTCTGTTTTTAAATAAACTCTAGTCACAACATGAGGCTCCAACACAAGAATCCCGAGATCAAGAGTCACATGCTGTATGGACTGAGCCAGCCAGGTGCCCCAAAGTGTGTGGATTTTTCACAGCACATGACTCATCAGTGTTTACCTGATAGTACTACCATAAGATCATTACCTGAGCCAAAATCAAGAGTCGGATGCTCATTGGACTGAATCACCCAGGTGCCCCCGCCCCCTCTTTTGAAAATAAACTCTACCCCCAACATGGGTCTCGAACACAAGAATCCCAAGATCAAGGGTTACGTGCTCTGTGGACTGAGCCAGCCAGGTGCCCCAAAGTGTGTGGATTTTTCACAGCACGTGACTCAGCAGTGTTTACCTGATAATAATACTAGCATGGTACTATTCATTTAAGATGAAACGAAAATCTGAGTTTATTTCTATTTATTAGTATTGTCCAAAGGACTGTAAATACTCATTAACTTATAATTGATACTTGGTGCCCAGGGAAGAAATATTGATCAAGTTTGTAATATTTTCTCCCTTTTTGAGCTCTTAAATTTTTAAGAAAACAGGTAGTATACCTATTAGATCACTGAGTACCATACAGGCTCAGCAAATGCCATTAATGAGGGAGGGGTGACCTCACCATCCCCATTTGGCACGTGGAAGGTTCTGTTGTTGCCTGTCCTTCCTCTGGAATGACCTACCCTTTCCTTGCATTTTGATACTTATTTAACACTGTTTTCTGCCTTATTCCTCTCATTTTTGTATATATTTGTGAGTCCCTTATAAATCCTCAAATTCACAAGTATAATTACAACTGTATTTCTCATGTTAAATAGAATGTGCCTGAAAGGACTGAGACCCTTAGTGATTGTAAAAGGACTAAAGCCAATAAACTAGTAATTTGTGTGAAATTAACATAAATCAATAAAGTAGTCTGTGTGAGCCTAGTCTTTATCGCATTGTCATTATACAGACAAGAACTTCAGTATCCTTACCCTGTGGTGCCCTGGGGTTGGTAAAACAAGTCAGGCTTGATCCTACAACCTGCCAAAACCACAGAGAAGAGTTGTTGGGTCCTTGGTCATTATCAGCTTTTATCTTGGCCTCTCCTTCTTGGATGAATCAGTTGACAAAAGCTTTTTCTTCCAAAGCTGCTTGGTTTGTGCTGAGCCCTTGTTCTTGTCCAGAGGCTCTTGCCTGTGAGCCTTCTCACCTTGAGAGGAGGTGTACTACCACGCACATATATAATAAAAACATATCCTTCGCTGCAAATGAAACGCCTTTGCAGTTTTCACCCAGGTTGTCTCTATGTCTTGGAAAAGGTTCGTGTTGTCTGTAGCTACAGCGTCCAGTGTGGTAGTTACTGGGCATATGTGGCTATTTACACTTAAATAAATGAAGTTTCCCTTCAGTTTCTCACCCCCATTTCAAGTGTTCAGTAGCCGTTTGTGAAATCTGGCAACAAAACCATTGCTTTATCATACTCCTCTTGATGTTCTCTTCACTTCCATCGCCATTATTAACCGGTGACTTTTTTTCAGAGCTACTTGTTATGAAGAAGGCTTTTATCACGTGACACAAATCACAGCCTTGAAAAGAAGTTGAGAATCACTGAGCTGCAGAATCACTGTGCTATGGATGCTGGGCAGTAGCTAAGTGCCTCATTTGCTCCTGACCCTCAAGGAGAGTGACTCAAGTCCATGGTTAGCAGTGTTGCATATTACTGCATGTTTAGGACCTGGTGGATCATTCATGATTAGTCAGAACCATGAGGCTGTATCAATGGAGGCCAAGGGTTTTTTCTCTGTTATTTTATTTCTTTAACTTCAACTTAAGTGCATGATTCTTCAGGATCAAGTCACAAATTGATTTTTCTTGTACTTTTGGTGTCCCATACAATGTCTTGCTCAGAGTAGACAGTAAATATTTTGATCAAGTAAATTAGACCACAATTAAATATGAACTTATATGGTTTCTGAATGGGAAGAGCTAGTATAGTTCAGGAAAAGGAGAGAGAATAGTTGAAATGAAAAGTTGTCATCAACCACATAACTGGTTATATGTAACGGTTCCAAAACTAGTGTGTCCGTGTAATGACCTGTGTTCATCTCCTCTAGTTATCCAACAATTACTTATAAATATTTCTTTGTGTCTGCCACGTGCCAGGCACTGGACAAGGGTTTGGGGCAGTAGGGGTGAGCAAGATCAATTAAAGTCTCTGTACTCGTTGAATCTTACGAGGAAATTGATAGAAATATAGATAGTAATAAATGGTGTGAAGGCAAAACAGGAGGCGGGTAGAGAACAGGGTGTGTGGGGGGGCTCTTTAGATAGGGAAATCCTGGAAGGATCTGAAGAGCCGACTTGAGTATCAATGAGGGTAGATGGAATCACATAGAAGTTGGGAGAGGAACATTCCAAGCAGAGGCAGTTGGGAGGGATCTGACATGGAGAACGAGTTTGGCAAGTCTGAGGACCTGCCCCAAGACTGGCTGGAACTGAGTGAGGGAGGACTCACTTCACCCTCACCCTGTCTGGAGGAAGATGGAAGGACTTGGGATATTTGCAAGTGTGGGCAGAATCCACTGCCTTCAGTGCGTCACTGAAGCGTGTCTGTTTTCTACTTCCCTCTTAACTCTCCCCACTTCTGCCATGACTAACCTCCCTGGACTATCTTAATCTTCTTCTAAAAACCCTCATGGCGTGACAGTGTGAGGGAGCTGATTGTAGAAGGTGCAAAAGGAAGCAGACCAGTTAGGAGACCGTTGTAGATATCCACGCTTGGTGTTGGTGTGGTTGGATCCTGAGTCTGCTTTGAAGAGCGTCACCTGGATTTGCTGGTGGATTGGAGTGGGAACGAAAGAGGAATAAAGTTTGACTGTAGCAATTGGGTGCATGGTGGCACTGTTTCCTGAGAACGGAAATTCTGTAAAGCAGCGCGTTGGTTTTTACGTTGTGTTTGGGACGTGCATCAGATGCTGAGTGCACGTGTGAGGCGGGGGCGACTGCAGGGGGGAGGACTCCGGAGCTCGGGAAGTCGGGTGTTGTTCCACTGCACTCACTAGGGAACGGTGATTTTCTGGGTTGGAGACCAGATGAAATCACTGGGAGGGCTGGTGCAGGTAGAGAGTGGGTGGGGACCACGGCCTTGAGCCCTGGAGTGCTCCCGTGTTGAGACTTGGAGACGAAGAGATTAGAAAGTAGTGGCCAGTGAGGGTGAAGCCAGGGGTCCTGCTGTCCCAGCAGCCACGAGAAGCCAGCGTTTCATGAAGAGATCCACCGTGCCACGTTTGCTGAGGCCTTGTATGCCGTGAGCCGTAGAGGGTCCTGTAATTTCAGGCCCTGGTTGCCAGTGTTACGGTCGACGCCACGGAAGTTCACCTTGACTTCCTGGGAAGTGTCCTTGGGAGTGGGGGGGGACTCTGGCCGTTAATGTCTTCTGAATTATGGCTGTGCCAGTCTTTTATCTTTTCAAATCTATTTTCCTATAAATAACCCTTCAACTATGGATGCCAAGAGCAAAAGCTAGTTCCAGTTATTTTATGGGTATTCCCTGGTTTGTACCTGGGGTTTCATATGCCGTGAGAGCAATGTGTATTTGGATAACTTGTGTGGTGGAGATTTTGCAGAGGCAGGCAAGGGGGTGACTGGCTCACCAGGCACGTGGACACGGTGAGTGCGCAGAGGCACTGATGGAACCAGCCTGCCCACCGAAGCTGGTCTGCCTCCAGGATTCCCGTCCCCGGTGGTTGGCATCGACGTCCATTCGTTCGATTTTGCAAGCCCCAAATCTGTGTCCTCGCGTTGCATCTTGTGTCTCATCCACCGTCGTCATTCCACCGAGACGCCCTTCCTCTCTCGCGTTCTGTGTCTTCTACGCCTGTTCGTGTCCCTGGCTGCTACCAGCCTTCCGTAGGCTGTCTCTCGCTAGATTACGGTATTGGCCTTGGCGAATCGCCTTCCTGAATCCTCTCCTGCCCTTCCACCTGTTGTTCACTCTGAAGACTAGGTTATATTTTTAAAACTATGGTTATGTTTTTTTAAAAAAAATTCTGCTTTTGTCACCTTCCCTTCTTAGATCTTCGCAATGGCTTCTCATCACTTGCAGGAGAAAGATCTAGAGCCCTGTGTGGCCTGCCCTCCCCGGAGCCAGCCTCTCCCTGCCGCAGAGCTCACTGTGTTCCCTCCCCCATGGGACACTTCACCCCTCTGTCTCTGCCCCTCCTTGACCCTGACTCCTGCTTTGTATCTTAGCTCAGCGGAGCCACTCCTGAGTCCCTGCTGTATCCTTCATGGCGGTGTGCTGTTTTGTTTCAGAACATTGATTTTCACCCGCAGTGGTACAGTTGCGGATTATTCCTGTGAGGTCCCTATTAGTTTATAAATTCCCCAGGCAGGAGCTGGGACCTTCTCTGCTCCCCGTGTCTGGTGTCTGTCGCATAGAGACATTTGTTGTGTGTTTGTTGAGTGAATTGACTTTGGCACGTAATATTGCAAGTGGAAAAAGAAATCTTCGTCTGGAAAAATGGGAGACTTTATGTCAGAAGGACACAGCTCCGGTGGAAATGGCTGACTTTTCCATAGCCGCACCCAGTTCTGTCCTGCCTGTGTCCTCCTTACTGTCACCCCTGGTGTTCCCTCCCATCGCTCTCTCTTTGGGCTGCTGACTGCCACCACATGGTGGGATGAGTGGGAGCCCCAGTGAGTGCTGCTTTCTGAGGACAGACTTTTGTTACAGAATTCACCAGTGCTTGGCTCAGTCTTCAGGAGAGCCTCACCTCTTTTGTTACCTCTAATCTTGCCTGTGTGTATGACTAGGTACTTCGGTCTTTTCCGTAAATCTTTCAGAAAATCTTCAGATAATTTTCATCACCTGTTAATTCTACTGTTTACCTCTTTTGAAGCCTTGCCTTTTCTTTGAGTCACTCTCCAGTTCTAGAAGCTGCCTAACAGATAGCAGTAAGTTTTCTCAGGGTTTCTGGGCAGAAACTATAGTTGTACACCATCCCTGGGAGTAACCAAGATGGCACCAATGCCAGTGTCCCCAGGTCTGTCTCTTAAGAATGCTGACAGTCTTAAAATGAGATGTGTGCAGTGAGATGTGTGTATATTAAGACTGCAGCATGGGGGCACCTGGGTGGCTCAGTCAGTTGAGCGTCCGACTTCGGCTCAGTTCATGATCTCACAGTCTGTGAGTTTGAGCCCCGCGTCGGGCTCTGTGCTGATGGCTCAGAGCCTGGAGCCTGCTTCGGATTCTGTGTCTCCCTCTCTCTCTGCCCCTCCCCCACTCATGTTCCGTTTCTCTCTGTCTCAGAAATAAATAAACATTAAAAAAAATTAAAAAAAAAAAGACTGCAGCGTGAATCTGCTCACGAGTGAAGAGAGTGACACGGTGAATCACCAAGTTTCAAACCGTCGTGATTAGACTTGATTTACTTTACAAAGTGTGT
This sequence comes from Prionailurus viverrinus, assembly GCF_022837055.1. Lineage (NCBI taxonomy): Eukaryota > Metazoa > Chordata > Mammalia > Carnivora > Felidae > Prionailurus > Prionailurus viverrinus. The sequence goes on along the minus strand of NC_062572.1, from coordinate 91,230,490 downwards.
GTCTCTGTGTCTCTTCCCCACATCATAAATATGTTTCAAGGAAAATATTTGATATTATAATGAGCCAGTCCTGTATCTTTTGCTGTCTTATCAAGACCTGAGTTATTTTGTTTAAAAAAAAAATCAACTTTTGGGGCATCTGGGTGGCTCAGTCGGTTAAGCCTCTGACTTCGGCTCAGGTCATGATCCCATGGGTTTGTGGGTTTGAGCCCGGGGTCGGGCTCTGTGCTGATAGCTGGGAGTCTGGAGCCTGTTTCAGATTGTTTGTCTCCCTCTTCTCTCTCTCTCCCTCCCCTGCTTGTGCTCTGTTTCTCTCTCAAAAATAAACATTAAAAAAAATCAACTTTTAAACTTTTTTTAAGGTTTATTTATTTTGAGAGAGAGAGAGAGAGCAAGTAGGGGAGGGACAGAGAGAGGGAGACAGAACCCCAAGCAGACTTCATGCTTTCAGTGCAGAGCCTGATGTGGGGCTCGACCTCATGAACCCTGAGCTTACGACCTGAGCTGAAACCAAGAGGTGGATGCTTAACTGACTGAGTCACCCAGTTTGTTTTTTGTATTTGTTTATTGTTTAAAAAATCCTTAAGAGTAAGGCCAAAGGTATTTTAGTGTCAGTTTGTTGATGCTATAATTTTTCTTAAATAGTGGTCAGTGGAACCAGTGGAACCCAAGATGTTTTACTTTTTTTTTCCCCCTGAAAAAACTACCTCACAGAGATGGTTTAGGCAGAGCTTGCTTAAATCATAGCTAGATGCACGCTTATGTACACGGAGAGACATACTCTCCTGTTTCCTTGCTTGGTCAGAAGTTAAGTTGAGAACTTGCCCTTTTTTTTTTGGGTGAGGACTGTTGTGTTGCTCTAAGAGTTTGTGTGAGTGAGCCGGGGAGGGGTGAGGGTGCGAAGAGAGAGAGAGAGAGAGAGAGAGAGAGAGAGAGAGAGAATCTTAAGCAGGCTCCAATGCTCAGCGTGGAATCTGACGTGGGGCTTGATCCCACGACCTCAGGATCATGACCTGAGCTGAAATCAAGAGCCACCCAGATGCCCCAGGATTCTCTATTTTAAAAACTTGTTTAGTTTTATGATGCTTTATTAAAGGCCAGTCTGTGTTTTCAATCTCATGTGCAAATTTCCTTTGAAGATAATAGGTCATAACCAGAAAGTAGTGGGTCCGTTCTGGGAGATTTGTCTGTATTCACACACCCTTAACAGGAACCAAAAGTTAAGGAACTCATGAGTTCAGCCACCCACATGGAAAGAATACTGTGTGAACTTACATAATTTGTGGGTGCTGAGCTAAATTAGTCATTTTATATCTCTCGTGTTTTGCTTCTGTACTCCTCAGTCCATGTCCAGTATTAAACAGATTGTTACAGAATCAACAGACCATGGTTTCCATTGCCACAGCCTTGGAGGTACATCAGGAAGCTTCGGATTGGCTGTCAGAGTGAGCCAGTCAGCTGCCTGTACCCCTGTTGTGGCTTCTCATGTTTGCTTATTATTATTATTATTATTATTATTATTTTAACATTTATTTATTTTTGAGACAGAGACAGAGCATGAACGGGGGAGGGGCAGAGAGAGAGGGAGACACAGAATCCGAAACAGGCTCCAGGCTCCGAGCGGTCAGCACAGAGCCCGACGCGGGGCTCGAACTCACGGACCGCAAGATCATGACCTGAGCCGAAGTTGGCCGCTTAACCGACTGAGCCACCCAGGCGCCCCTCATGTTTGTTTAAAGTGGACTTCTGATCTGTGCCCCCAGTAGAAGACATTTAAATAAGTTTGGAAATTCCTGCGGTATGTAGTATTATGTAGCTGTTGGAAAAGTCATGTTGAGGAAAGATGCTTGATGACATTGGGAAAATATTTCATAAAAATGCTGGGTAATGCTCATTGGTTGTATGTTACGTGCTAGGCACATATATCAACATGTTTAATCTTCAAAAACTATGAGATAAATACCATTATTTTCCTAAGTTTACATAGTAGTAGTAAGTAACCACTAGGCAATGCTCTCAGTACCATGTATTGTAATCTGCTTTTTACCTAACAAAACAGTATGCATAAGGTAATGATCACAGTTTTCTTGTAAAAATTATTCACACATATACTTATATGTATATCCAGCCCTATTGAGATGGCAAGACCATACGTGATTGGGCGATTTTTATTTATTTCTTTGTGCTTTCAGTTTTTCTATAATGCAGATGGATAACTTTTACAATAGGAGAGGAGAAGAAAACTGGTAGATTTCTATAGCAGTAGATATATTTACACAAAGTAGGAGGGGAAATGGATTTGAGAACAGAGCAATCATCTACCCTTCTTTGTCATGTACCTCTATGTTTTCCATCACTGGGAGAAATTAAGAACCGAGTGCAGTCAGTTATGCAAAGGAGAGTTGTTTAGTTATTGGACACGTACTTATAGATGATTTGCTTAAGGGTGGGGTAAATTTGAACTAAGGTAATACTGAGGCTCAATTTAAGAAGACTTTTTTCCCGATGGAAGTATTTAGGATGCTAATAACCAAGCTCTTTCTTTTGACTTGAATGAGAACTCCTTTCCTTGCCTGAAGATCTCTGGACTTCATCTGTGTTTGCGCCTTGGCCGCTCTTGTCAGTCCCCTTGCTGCTTTGTGACCATCCTTTGTTTTACCATTTGAAGCACCTAACTAAGAGCACTGAAATGCTTCCGTTCCACAGAGGTCTTCTTCCTGACCCCCACGTAGAGTGCTACTCTTTCTTCCTTGTCTCCGCAGTCCCCAAAAGTAATCTGTCCCTCTGGCAGCAGCTTGAGCAAGTCACTGGTGCACCTGCTTGCTTTCCTTTAACTTTCTCCTAGAAAGTTCTGCGAGAGGTGGGGGATGTGCTTGCCTGTCCAACAGGCTATCCTCTGCCTGTGCTTGGTGGGCAGACGGGGTGCTTTTTGAAGATGAATTATCACACAGTTAATCATCTAAGGAGTAGTAGCATAAGTCTACACTTAGACCGAAGAAATCAAAGGTCAGGATATAGGACTGAATTAAAATTAGGTTGGGTAAAGATTAAGAAGAACAATTTTGCGAGCTTTCTGGAAAAGCAAAGAAGACATTCCCAAAGGATTAAAAATATGTGTCTAATGTGTGTATTGTCATATGAATACCTGGGGAAATGGACATCTTGACTATTGGAGAAAGATTTTTCTGTATTTCCAAGAAGGAAATTGAATACAAAAGAGTATACTGTTTTCACCCACATCATGGATGAGTTGTACTCACACATTGTCATCTATGACTTCTAAAGTAGCCTATTTGGTTAAATAAACTGACCACTTCCTTTTAACTCATTTGCTTGGAAAAAACGTATTTTTTTTCGTATCTCCTTCAAACAGCATCCTGGTGGAGAAGAAGTGCTAAGGGAACAAGCTGGAGGGGATGCTACTGAAAACTTTGAGGATGTCGGGCACTCTACAGATGCTAGAGAATTGTCCAAAACGTACATCATTGGAGAGCTTCATCCGGTAAGTACCTTCTTGGGGGCCTTTCCTTTTCTTTAAGGTTGTGAGTTGACCTTGCTCAAAACGGTAGACTTGCATACTACGAAATCAAAGGAGTAAAGCAAAAACAGTTCCTCCTGATTTTAGAACACCAGTCTTGTCGTAAATCAGCTGGAAATTTCTTTGTATTTCCCTGGCTTAGTTCTCACTTGGAGTCAGGACTCTCTACCCCAAGGCCATGGTGCCTCTCAGACTATGAAGTGTCTCTCAGAGCAGCAGATTGATTGATTGATTGATTGATTGATTGATTGATTTACCTACCTATCTACCTACCTACCCACCCACCTACCTATCTACTATCTATCTATTTATTTATTTAACGTCTATTGGTTTTTGAGAGACAGAGACAGAGCGTTAGTAGGGCAGGGGCAGAGAGTAAGGGAGACACAGAATCTGAAGCAGGCTCCAGCCTCCGAGCTGTCAGCACAGAGCCCGACGCGGGGCTCGAACTCACGAACTGTGAGATCATGACCTGAGCCGTAGTCGGATGCCCAACCGACTGAGCCACCCGGGCGCCCCGTGGAGCAGCAGATTTTAGAAAGTGGGGGTCATTGATCCACCATGGGTTTTTTTGTTTTAGTTTTGTTTTTTTGAGTAAAATATTTTACTTAACAAACTCCCTTCTACTTTCATTAGTCTGAGGATATTTTAATTCTAAAAAAATTAAAAAAAAATTTTAACCCACCTCTGTTAAATGAGTGCACTCTACCTTGTATAAAACCAACACGTTCTCCTCTTTTTTTCTCACTTTACCCCAGAACTTTGAGAATGTTACCTTTGGTGTCAGTCCATGGACTGACTTTGGCAAAATGTTGGCCTACTTCAGCTTTTATATAAACCTAGAGGGGTAATATGAGTTTAGGCCCTTCTGTGGCAGTTTCAAATGAGCATGTGAAACTCGGCTAATCTGAATGCGGCTGAACACTTGGCAAGAAGCAGTGTCGTTCTCCAAGCAGGCAGCGGATCCTACACACTGCGTTCAGCTGTTCTCACCTCTGGAGAGCACTGGGGTCTCTCAGCACGGTCCCCAGTCTGCTTCTCAGCTCATGCTGCCTCACCAGGAGCCATCCAGAGGGGGCTGAGGCGCTGTGAGAAGCAGGCTAACAAGAAGCAGCATGGGCGTGTGGCCCTAGCCCAAGCAGGCACTCTGAGAGACCCCGACAGATGAAAACCCATATGAAAAAGTTTTGTTGATTGACGTTTCTTACGACGATCAGGGATGAAGGAAAGCTTAAAGTAGGCTTTTTATGGAAAGCCTGAAGATCAGAAATGTGCTGTAGAGCAATTTCAGTTGAAGGGAGAGGTGGGGTTTTTTGTTTGCTGTTTGGTGGCAGGAGGTGGTGCTCTGAAAGTGTCCCTCACTTATCCGGGGAGTTTATTCATCCACCTGTTTTTATCATCTTCATCTTCACACTTCATCAAAGTGCGGTACTTTCCTGGTAACTGGAGAGGACTTCCCTTAAAATGTTTGATTCTTTCCTTTCCGAAACTTGTGGGTTTAGAGCAGGTGGGTTTTCAGGCTGTGACTACAGCATTTCTGCCTCACCTGCCTACTGGGCTCCTCTGTGGTCACCTTTAGATGCCCCTTAATTTGGACTCCCTCAACCAGAGGTTTAAGAAAATTACGGCCCTGCAACTGGGAGATTGCAGGAATTCACTAAGGATATCACACAGAATTACACACACACACACACACACACACACACACACACACACACAGACTCATTTCAGAGGATAGAAGAGAAGAATCTAATTAGATCCCAGCTGCTCTCTGAATTGAAGATCAAAATCCAAGTCTAATATATATGCGCATCAACATAGAAATAGGATTATCATGGATGATATTCTAAACCTTGGAACTCTAGATTGAAAATTAATCACTTAATCAGTTGTTAATTTTAGCAGTCAACTCAGATGGATCAAACTATGTGAATAACAACCTAGGTAGATGAACATAAATTGCTAATAATTACTGAAGAGTAAGGTTTTTTAAAACATCTCAGTAAAAGCGAGTGCTTTGGACATGGTGCTTTCGTAAACTTTCTTTCATTCCATCATGTGCTTTTTTTCTCCTTTGCAGGATGACAGATCAAAGATAATCAAACCTTCGGTAAGTGTATCATCTCAGCATCTCAGGACCGTATGTGTCTCCACTGTATTTAATGTCTGTCAAACTGGAGGACAGAGGTCTTTTACATATTGGAGGCCAGCATAGGTCTCTCTAGGTTAGATGAATATGTAACCTGTTGGCTCAGGAAAATACTTCACGTGTGGATCGGCCATTGTGTTTCATTAGAACAGCTTGTGTGTTCTCCTCGTAAGACCCTCAATATGTAATTTTTTCCTCATGAATGTCAGTAGCTACCTCTTCAAGAGCTTCTTTTTATAAGTAGCACTGTGCTTCTAATCTGAAAGATTTGACACAAACCTGATTTTCAGAGAGCGTAAAGTCTGATTGAGGACAGATCTTAGTACTTGAACCTTGCAGAACACTACCCGTGTCGTCGTCATCTCTGTGTCCCCGGGACACATAGTAGGTGTAAAATAAACATTGGTTGCATGGATTTAATGTTAGTCAAATTAAATAATAACTTTTGGGGGCATTTTTCCTTAGGAAAGGAAAACAGTTCTAGGGACACTAGTTTTATGTCCTGGTTCACTAGCCCTTCTCTCTGAGCTGATGATCTCACACCTCTGAAGGTAAACCCATAGTAAGAACTGATGCCAACAACCAGAATCCCTGACAAGTACGAGCAGACAGGATGGTTGCTGGCCTGTAATTAAAGGATCTGGAGGAAAGTTTTGCTTAAGCCACAGAAACAAAGGATAGTTTTTCCATTTTGGTTTCTGCTCTTGCTTTTACTGGAGGACAACAGTGGGACTCCATGGGGCTTGTGTGAAGAACCAGCTGCTGTTGACAAGACGTTGTCTTTAATCTATAGCAAAATCCAAGCAGTGAATCCAATAGAGCATGAAGGCCATGCTTACCTTTATACCCCCGGTAGTACAATAAAAGTCTTGCATCGTGCTGTTTCCTACACAGCACCTTCATTTATATTCTCTTCTTTCCCTATTCCAAAGGCTTAAGTTCAATGTTGGTGATCCGAATACCTTGGGAAGATAAGAAATGGACTTGAGAATTTGAATTGCCTCTGTAACAGTTGCTGCCTCTGTAACAGTCCCTGCTGTTCATTCATACGACATTAGCGGCTTTTGGGGGGCTACTTTTGTTGGGGGCAGGTGAAATCCTGTGATGCATGTGGTTTTTGCTTTTTCTCCACAGTCTGTCAGGGAGCAAATACATTTTTTTTTCCTGTTAGGTGTTCAGTATGTTAATAATCTCGGGGCAAATCATTCAGCTATAATAAAACAAAGGTTTGATGAGGCTCATTGTATCAAGTTAGATTTAATGTAGATCCAGCCGTATCCCAAACCATGACGCCCAGAGACAGAAATCAGGGCTGAGGTGGTCAGCGGGCCCCCTACCGTGCTGCCGCATTTCTGGAAGACAGACTCTTTCCTCTCTGAGAACACACATGACAGTGCCTCTATCAGCAGGAGTGGAGGAAGCGGCCGAGAACTTGCCCTCTTCCTTAGAGGCCACAGGCAGATGCAGTGAAGGAAAATTTGTGACCACATTTCAGGATTTTTCTTTCTGGGGCTTCTAGTTTGCCAGGCGAGAGTCCTTAGATATTTCTGTTGTTGTGTCTCTGTGTAACCATCTGTCTGTCTCTGCAGGCTGATCAATGTAAGCTGTGCTCTGAATTTTTTCAGCGTTGCCTGTTTAAAATATCTAGTTGAATTGTAAAATAAGATGCAACAAAGTTGACTAGTTTGAACCCGCCCAGAGGAAAACGTGGTGTTTAGTTGCCAAAGTAAGATATTGGTAGACAGAAATGACATGTTTCTGAACAAATTTGTACCTATCACATTTGCTTACACGGAGGATGTCAGGAGTGTCAATACCTTTTCTTGGTTGTGGTTTTCAAATCGTTGCTGTTTAAATGACCTTATTTGATTCTTGTGATGACCCTGTGGGACCCAGAGACCTTCCAGGGAGGGTGAGAACAGTGAAGCTCAGACCTTGTTCCGAGCGTTGGCCTTGTCTAAGGTCACACGCTGCAGAACCATGGCTAGCACCCATCTCCAGCTTGGCAGGTGCGGTTTCTTGAAGCTTCTTGTGTGGGCTCTGCACGGGAAAGGCATGGGTTAGGAAAGCCTTCCAGTTAGGGACTAGGCTAAGGAAGATGAATGTATAAATGAGAGGACTTTGATTTACAAAGACCCGAGGCGCTTTGCATTATTTTACATAGAGCTTCTCTTGCACTGGTTGAATTATTGACCTTTCTATGTGAAGTTGAACTCCTCAAGGTCATGGAGTGAGCAGGTGGCAGAGCCTATAATAAAAGCCATAGTCTTTTCTGCCTGTTGGTCTTGATGTATTTGTTAGTTACACATAGAAACCCAGCTTAGGCCCCTCAGACCACTGGATCGACAAGACTGTTTCAGTTTCCTTTTCCAGCACGGTGGTAAGTGATAATTCAGACTTTTGCTGTAACTCCCAGGCACCTCTGGGTTAAGAGCCTAACAGAAAATAAACACTTGGAAATATATATAATCTCTTAAAGTACAGCTCTTTTTTTTTTTTTTTTTTAATTTTTTTTTTTTTAACATTTATTTATTTTTGAGACAGAGAGAGAGCATCAACAGGGGAGGGTCAGAGAAAGAGGGAGACACAGAATCTGAAACAGGCTCCAGGCTCTGAGCTGTCAGCACAGAGCCCGACGCGGGGCTCGAACCCACAGACCGTGAGATCATGACCTGAGCCGAAGTCGGATGCTCAACCAACTTGAGCCACCCAGGCGCCCCAAAGTACAGCTCTTTAGAGGATCAAACACCCTAAGAGTTTTTGTTTTAGCATGAGCGCTCAGGGTAGTGTTCGGAGAGTGAGGACAGGCGAGCCTAGTTTCCATAGGGTGGTCAGCATGTTTGGTAAAACGCGTGTACTTGGTATAAGCAAATAACAGATCTGTGCTCGCGTTCTGTTTTACTCTTCCGGGCTTAACTTTCTATTGTGACAATAATATTTTACCTTTAATGAACCGTCGCACTCTGGTTTTCACAACTCATTGTGTCTTCTAATCGCTGAATAATAATTTCGCATAGTCCACTGACTTCTGGTAATGCTTGTTAATTTTATTCATAGATACAAATTTGAAAAGCCTTGCCGTCGTTATGAATACTTTGTGTAGTCGCTAAGATTTAACATTGCTTAAAGAGATAATAGATGTGTGACGTTTCCTTTTTAAATGACTTATTTTTTTCCCTCCTATTGTGTCAGGAATCTTAAAGGCCATGTTTCCAGGTTTGTGGGTCTCCTAACTGTTTTGCTTGCCCTTCCCTAAAAGTTCTCTGCCTTTTCATGGGGTTTCTCTAATGCGCCCTGCTGTGTGTCGCTTTGCCTCACTGCAGACTGCTGATTGTTTTGCTGCTGGCTTGTCTTGTGCTTGGGGAAACTGCGGAGATGAACTCTCTGAGGAAGCTGCCTTACTTACCTTCCTTTGAGGCACTAATACTTCTGCTGGTGTGAAATTTCAAAAGAATGCTTCTTAAGTTTTCAAGCCCAGAACAGTTTATTTTTTCTTAGGCCTTAGTTATTCAGCTGTTTGGGGAAGTATGTATTGTTCCAGAGCCAAAATTAGTTCACTTTCATGGTACCGACAAGAAGAACTTCTCTCAGAAAGTTCTGGAAGGTAAATTAGGCTGCAACTGTGAAAGACCCCAGCACACGCACAGGGTGTCCTTATTTTCAGAGGGCTCTTGGCTAGTGACGGTGTGAGAGACCAGTCCCTAAGGCCTCCGGTATCTTTTTAGAGCCGTCTTGTCAGAGTTGGAGTCCAGGAAAGGTGGTGGTCCACAGTGTTACAATTAATTAATTTAATTATTTTCTGAAGTTTACTTATGTATTTTGAGAGAGAGTGTGCACACACAAGTTGGGGAGGGGCAGAGAGAGAGGGAGAGACAGAAAATCCCAAGCAGGCTCTGTACTGTCAGCGCAGAGCCTGACTGGGGGCTTGATCTCATGACCCTGAGATCTTGACTTGAGCTGAAATCAAGTCAGACACTTAACTGCGCCAGCCAGGTGCCCCCAGAGTGTTGTAATTTAAATGACTGTTTTTACTTCTCTCTTTTTGCTTGACATGTCTTTTAATACAGTTTGGGTGACTTTACTTCATATAAAATTTGAATGAAATAACTAATGTTTTTTATGGAATGTTTCATCAGTGCTTTTAAAAAATTAAACTGCTCTTCCTGAAGGTAGTGGTGGGGTTATATGTATGTGTACATGATAATCTGTTTTCAGTTTCTCCATTAAAATATTCAGATGTGTACTGTGTACAGGATATTTTCTATATAGGCTATTTTTAACATTTTCTTTCAAATTATCTAGGTTATGTTTGTAAGTAATTTACATACAGATGATTCTTAAAATTTTTTTCCTTCTGAAAAAATGGTGAAATTGGGCATTTTAGTGAAAAGTTTATGATGTTAATTTTCCCTTTCAATGTGTTTGGAAGAATGTACTGAGTAAAATACTGTGACCTACTTATAAAAGAAGTTCTTAGTCAACTGAATAAATGTTTAGATGTTCCCTTTACATTTACTTTTTCTCTCGTGTTTCAGGAGACTCTCATTACTACTGTTGATTCTAATTCCAGGTACGTGATACGTGGTAGTTTTCTTTTAAAGTAATTGTGATCAGAAGGCTCATAGAGTCAGAGTGGGATTATGGGACCCTCCCCCATTTGAGGTGCAGGCGTCCACTGTGCCCCCCCCCCCCCCCCCCCCCGTCAGTGGACATCCCAGGATTGTCCCCACTTGGCACCCACATGACTCAGGACACTCTCTCCTCAGCTGTCAGCTCAGACTCGGGACCCTCTTCAGAACAACCCCGAATCTCACCCTCTGGCCATATCTACCCTATAGGACAGACTGAACAAATGGGTCTCCTTTTCTCCACGGTAGTCCTGTGGCCAGCACAGTCTTTTACTCTCCAGGCAAACATCTCTTTCCTTTCTCATTCAGTATATGATCCGGTTTTAGCATAATAGGTCTCTCTAGGCATGGTTCAGTGTTCTTCTAAGTGTAACATGAGTCCCTTGTTCTAGGGACTGGATTTCTGTGGTATAGTCCAACGTTGTATTGACATTTTTGGCAGTTCTAGCATATTGACTTGTGTAATTGGGACTATATGTATCTGTGTATCTGGTAGCTAGAGATATTTGGCCCCAAGCTCAAAGCCACACATTTATGCTTATTTATTCTTTCACCCTGTCAAATGTAACTGCCCCAGTCTCTGTCGGTGTTCTAGTACATTACCTGCCTTCAGGCAGTGGTTAGTACTCACTTCATCCTATGTTTCATGGGCAGGTCAGTTTCCTTCTAAATGAAAACTGAAAAGCCCACCAAGATGAAAATTGCATTTGTAACCCTTGTGCAGGTTAAATCTTGTTAATGAACTCCATCTTTGTATGGGTTGATGTGTGAAGTTTTACAGGGTCGAAAGTTTATGCCAGAAAATGTATGTCTTCATGGGTGATTGTCTGGCTTAATTCACATTCTACAAGCTGTATATTTTGTTTTCTAAGTAATTAAAGGTTCCTATCTAAATTGAAGATCATCCTAGCTTTGTCCCTGATTTGATCTGTCATCTGCCATTTATAGTAGATCAGAAGTTCTTTGCACCAGGACTGAAACAGTGTGTAAGTTAGGGAGTTTTCTGGGTTTACACCTGTGGACCACAGATGAAGTCGTTTGGGCATGCTGTTTCTTCCCGCATTAAATCTATTGTGCATTTGTACAGATTAGATTTTCAGAACAGAGTCGGAGAATGGAAAGTTGTGATGGACATAGCAACCTTAATCATCCTGTGGTTCAAAGTCCTTAACTTCACAGTCGAGGAGATGTGCTGTTCTCCTGGTTATAGACCTGTTGATGCCTCTGCCAAAATGAGAAACTTGATTTTCTGGTTCTCAGTTTAGTACTATTTTAAATTCTTAGTGTATGTGAGTAGAATAAAACCTGTAAGGAATATTTGCTTTTATGAACTTGTGATCCGTAACTCAGAGTTTGTGTCCTTAGATAAGTCACTAGTTATCGGTAGCATCTATTGGGGGAGTGAGTGGTTCATAGCTCTTTGTATAAGTTTATAGAACTAGATTTAAGTGGCACAGGGGTGGGGCCGTTTATTTTCTTATAAAGCCGAGCAGGTGCTGGTATATTAGGGCATGTGATGTGCTCATGTCACTTTTAACGAGTTAGTTGGCTTTTCATCCAGGTACGTTAGAGAGGTAATAAAAACATGCCACAGTGGTTTTCATGGTAATCAGAAGAGCAGAGGTTTTGAGTCCTGTGTATCGAGCACCATACAAGCATCATTGCCATTTCTTTCCAGCTGGTGGACCAACTGGGTGATCCCCGCCATCTCAGCCCTGGTGGTAGCCCTGATGTATCATCTCTACACAAAGGAAGATTAAACACACTCTCAGAAGTCAATGAAAGAAAAGACTGCTTTGGATCAGGGAGAAAGACGCCAATGTTAACTGCTTCAGCTGACAGAAACCTTCACCTGAGATATAATTTTAGTACACCTGTTTCTCTTTTCTCTTACCTTAGAACCAAACCAAAAGGAACTCTTCTGTTCTTTCTACTCTTGAACTCTTAGAATGTGCCTTTTTGTTCATCAACTTTTTTTTGATGTTCCATCACTACATAATTTACTTATTGTAGGCATGATCGTTTAAAAATATATCTGGCTTTTAAAATATACCACCACGTTTGTCTGTCTACTTGGTACATAATTGTCTTTAACGTTTAGAATCTGATTATTCAGCAGAGTCATTTAATGCACTGGTCATTCAGACCCAAGTTGTCCCTATGGTGTGAGGAAGGGAATGTCCTTGGATCTCTCCTTGTGCTCTTCCTCATCTCACTGAACAACCAGTTCTGCCTCTTCCAGCAGAGTTTCCCTTTCGAGGGAATTAGGAAGGTCTAAAAAATGAAAGATTCCTTTTTTTTTTTTAATTTTTTTAATGTTTATTTTTGAGAGTGAGAGAGAGAGAGAGAGAGAGAGGAGAGAGTGCAAGCGGGGGAGGGGCAGACAGAGGGAGACATAGAATTCAAAGCAGGCTCTAACCTCTGAGCTCTCAGCACAGAGCCCCATGTGGGGCTTGAACTCAGGGACTGTGAGATTGTGACCTGAGCTGAAGCCAGACGCCTAACTGACTGAGCGACTGAACCACCCAGGCACTCCCAAAATGTAAGATTTCTAATGATTCTACTTGAAACAGATGATAAAGAGAAGGTAGCCTATAGGACCTATAAAAAAGAGACCATCTCGTCTTTGATTAAAAGAAAGAAACCTGTGAACTATAAAGAATAAAACCTGTGAACCATGAGAGGACATTTTAGCCCTCCCTTCTCACAGACTGAAAATATTCTGAAGAGGTTCACAGTCGTATAGGTTCTAAAGTTCAAAAAAACTACTCATTCAGAGGCCAAAAATGTTAATGTGCTCACGTAAGAAAATGTTCATTCCCTCCTTTGCAAAAACAAAATTTGAAAGAGATACGGGACATTTGGAACCTGAGTTCTGAAGAAAGTTAGCTGGTGCTGATGAGCCGTGAGGAATTCTGGTATGGCTCTGTTCATTTTCTCATTGGAGTTCCAGGAGACTAATTCTGTCGTCTTTGTTTATTATCCTCGGCCCCATGCTATTTTTCTTCCGAAGGTGGAAACTAGAAGGACGAATTAGATTCTAAGTGTGACTTAGTTATGTGTGACTGCAAGTTTCCATTGGCATGCTGGCCAACTGAAAAGCAATGGAGTTCTTCAGAAATAACTAAAACACATTGGAAAGGACTTTGTAAATTACAGAGTATTATTTAAAAAGAGGCAACAGGCCCCAAATTGTGCTAAGCCCACATCACCAAACAGAGGCTTAATACCTAAACGGATTGCAGTTTCACCCTCTCCCAGGAGTAGAATCTTAAGCTGGGCAGTCTGGAATTACCTGGCCAGCACTAGTGAGATAATCCGAGATGGATCCCTCCTCCCCGCTGCGGTCCCCTCAAAAGAAGATGGCTCTGCTAAAATAACTTCCTTGTCCCACCTCTTTCTGCCCGTAACTCTAACGTTTTCTGCAGCTCCTGGGCACTTCTTTCTATGTGCCAGGTGGGGTACCACCCCATTTGTGAATTGTTGAATAAAACTAATAAGATCTTTAAATTTTATTCAGATGAATTTTGGCTTTTAACAGATTTGGTGGCAAGGATGGGATCTGAAGGAAGCCTCTCACGGCTTTGGGGGCGAGAAACACAGGCAGGGTACCCACAAACCCTCTGTCTTTCTAGCCCTTTCAGAGGGCCGTGGGTAAGTTCCTCTTGGTTCTGAGCTCTGCTCTCTCTGTGTCAAGCTCCTGACCTTGTTGGCTCTCTAAGCTGTCGCTTGCTTCCGGTCCCTGATTCCATGTTGAGAAGTGCTGGCAGTCGGGACTGCAGTTCCCCGTCTGGTCAGAATCCTTACTCTTGCTTGAATCTCAGATTCCATGTTGGTGGTGGTTCATTCCAGAGTTCTCCATTTGTTTGGGGTCTGCTGGCTTAGTCCTATCCCCAGTCTCATTGCTGGCAGTTGCCAACTGGAGTCAAACTAGGTGTGGCTTAAGCTGGCCTAGATCCAGTGTGTTTCGTGTAGGTAAAGGCAGTGGAGATCTTGGAAGCCAAAAGCTGCATAATTGACTTGCATGCGTTGAGCACTTAAAAACTGTTAGAATACTTGCCACCTAACTTTATCCATAAGCTGGTCACAGAACAGGTTACACTGATGCTAGATCACCTGCCAACCTCAAGAAAGTCTCCGTGTGGTGAGGTCCAAACATCACACGATCCCCCAGCCCAGCCACACATCCCCTTAGGTGTTAGTTCGGCTCCAAAAGACCCAGAGTCTTAGCTCAGAGAGTTGAACATACCACCTTTCGGCACAACTACTTATCTGGTGTCTAAGAACTGGGGTCCCAGAAGCTGTAGATATTTACAATGACAAAGTCTTACTAAAAACAACCTAGAATTACAATGGCCATTATGAGAAACATTCCTGTTAGACAAGATTTTGAAAGCAAGGGCTCCCAAACCAGACAGAATGGGTCACCCCAGGTTGCAGGAGATCCTCCTCAGATGCCTTAAACTCCTGAGGCACCGGGGTAGGTCAGTTAAGTGTCCAACTTTGGCTCACGTCATGATCGCATGGTTTGTGAGTTCGAGCCCCGCGTCGGGTTCTGTGCTGACAGCTCAGAGCCTGGAGCCTGCTTCGGATTCGGTGTCCCCCTCTCTCTCTCTGCCCCTCCCCTGCTTGTGCTCGCTCGCTCTCTCAAAAATAAACATGAAAAAATTTTTTTAAAGATATCTTAAACTCCTTGGTCAAAGAGTGAACTACCATAGTAACAGAATTTCCTAAACCTAGGGAGGATCCCTAGAAGTTTCCTGAAGAATTTCATCATTACCAGGGCCAAGGACTGCAGGCTTCCAGATCTCTATGAGCTTATGCACATGCAGGTTGGCCCTGAGGAAGCCCAAACATGGAGTCAGGAAACAGATCAGTGTAAACCCAAAGATGCTCAGGATCCTCGATCTTAAACACACTTCCCTCGTGGACCAGAAAAAGTTCATAAAATAGTGATTGATCTCTTAAAAGCCATCCTTTGGAGGAGTTTTCCCTGACGCACCATTTGGTTTATTAGTGAAACATGCAAACAAAAAAGATGAATCTGTGGCAGACATTAAAGCCTGTGTGGAAGCACTCTTCCTGTGGCATTCAGGTTCCATGCAAAAAATGAGGTCACCCAACCTGCTCTAGCTGCGCTGTTTGTAAATGGATCAGTCCCTGAGATTAGTAGACTGATTAAAAATTCAACAACAACACCAACAAAAACAACAACAAAAACAGGTTGGAACTGAGCCCCCATCAGTCTGATGGAACTCATGACTGCAGCCAAGTACTTTGAAAGGACTTTGGAATAAGACTGAAAACAAAATTTGCCAACTGAGTGGCCTTATAGATGCCTCCATATCTACCCTTAAAGGAGAGCTCCCATATGGGCCCCTTCCAGAGTTGTTGAGACTCTGAGGAATTTTATGGTAAACGGCTGTCACTCCCTTAAACAAACAAGGGAAACTACAAATGAATGAAACATTTTGCCAGATTCTGGTAGATACTGAAGCTACACTCTTTAAGCCCTCTTGGAACCTACAGATGGGGTTTGGGGAAGACTGACAGAAGTCGGTGAAAGGTGAGGGTTCCTACCAGAGTCAGCTCTCCTGGATCTCTGCATGCCCAGTCAAGAGGAGGAAATAAAATTTCTTGAGTTGTCTCTTCCTTTCCAAACCCAACCCACTGATTCTCGACTCTTTCTGTCTCCTCCAGGGAGAGTTCTTGCCTTCTTGCTTGTCTTGTTTTGTGTCCTAAGAACTTGGCTTGGCTTTCTGCCTGCCTTGAACACAAAAGTTGTCAGTTTTTCCTTTTGGCCATATTACAGAGTGACTCTGAATCTTGAGAAAGTAGTATTCTTTGCCTCCTCTTAAACGCAACAAGGGTTGTTCAATACCACCAAAAATAATTTATTGTTCATCTCAGCTGAAAACGGGCAAAATATTTAAAGGATTTTTGTAAAGTAGCTCGGTGGTCAAAAGTTGGTGAAACTGGAAGCTGATATTCAGTGCCTGACATAGACATTTTTCCCTAAGCTAAAATAAAACCACACATCCAGAAGGAAAGAACAACCTTCTGATGTCTGTGAAAGGATTTTGTAAAACATCCTAAAGACAAACAGGTCTAAATCCAGAACATAGAAATCTTGGATTTTCATCTTAGTTGGAAATCCACTCCCTGATGTAAATTGAAGGTAATTTGGTTAGATGGACAGATCAGCCCCTTGGTATCATTAGGCTGTAATCTAATTCTTTGAGGAATTAAAAACAACTGTTTTTATCTTACACATCTTAGCAAAACTAGAAATGTGGCTCTAGGAACAAGTCACAAGTCACAGTTCACCTATAGTTAGCAATCCTAAAACCACCTCTATTTATCTCAAAAGATGTGTAAGTATTGTAAAAATTATTCTTTTTTAAATGTTTATTTATTTTTGAGAGAGAGAGACAGAGTGTGAGCGGAAAGGGGCAAAGAGGGAGAGGGAGACACAGAATCCGAAGCAGGCTCCAGGCTCTGAGCTGTCAGCACAGAGCTGGATGCGGGGCTCGAACTCATGGACCACAAGATCATGACCTGAGCCGAAGTTGGATGCTTAACCAACTGAGCCACCCAGATGCCCCAGTATTGTAAAACTTCTGACCTTAGAACATGAAGTTTCTTCCGGGAGGAACTTGCATTTTTTCCCCTGTGCCTTTGGCATGTAAATGTTCTACCTGGTCTCCCAAGACTTAGCTAGGCCATGTCTTTGAAATAAAAACTTCAGGGAGGTAATTCTTACCAGAAGGAAAACAAAAGGGGAAAAGGTTATTTGAAACTTAGGCAAATAAACAAATATTAGTAAAAAGTTTTAGTCACCTGAGCAGGTGACCTTTACTTATTTCATCTTCCAGACACATGATTTGGATCCAGCATCTTTCACAAACCAGTGAGTTTTGCATTATCCTACCGTCGCATCGCTAAAATTTTGAAACAAAAGCTGTAAGGTCTCTGTTTACTTCTGTCTATATGTATGTTTATATATGTGTATTGTACATGTGTGGGATTTTCCACCTCCAGATTGTATTGCCAAAATTAATTTTTTTAAAGAGCTCTATTCATTTGGCTTAAGGAAAAGCACTTATATGAATAAAGTGTTCATAAAATTCTCAGAAATGTAATAGAGACCTAAATGCTTTTTAGGTTCACGTGATCTGGGAAAATATTCATATTAAAGCTGATGAAAGTTCGTTGGTTTAGTCAAGACAGACATGTCTATAGAATTATCAACATTAAATATAATGCACACATACGTCCTTTATTCTACCTGGATTTATTAATCAAATAAATTCATGTTATCACTGTTACAAAATTTGTCAGCACAGAAAATAACTTGGTTTGATGAAATTTTCATCCCACATGCTGGGAACAAGTGAACTGAATACATGTAAGTGGGGACAGAAATTTTTCGGTGAACTTTAAAAAAAATTTTTTTTAAAAATGTTTATTATTGAGAGACAGTGAGAGAGCATGAACAGGGGAGGGGCAGAGAGAGGGGGAGACACAAAATCTGAAGCAGGCTCCAGGCTCTGAGCTGTCAGCACAGAGCCCAACGGGGCTCAAACCCACAAACTGCGATATCATGACCTCAGCCGAAGTCGGATGCTTAACCGACTGAGCCACCCAGTCGCCCCTCGGTGAGCTTTTTAAATAGTTACCCCAAATCTTTTTGGTAACCTGAACACTTAAAGTTTTATTAAGTTAAATTAGTACTTGACTGTCTAGATCTTCTCTAAAATACCAAAACGTTAATTACTGAAGATGGATAGGTTTATCTACTTTCTGACTTATTTTTACAGAGCAGTTAAAGCTATTTGAGGCTATGAGTGAACGTGTTTGTGCCACATGGAGAAAGCATGTGTTTCTAGAAAATATAAAATGTATTTATACATTTGCCAAGCCGTAGAATGCTAAAGTAAAAAACAGCTCACAATTGTCAACTTCTTATTTTCATCAGAAATTAAGGCATTTTAGGGACGCCTGGGTGGCTCAGTCGCATAAGCGTCTGACTCTTGATCTTGGCTCAGGTCATGATCTCAACAGTTCGTGAGATCAAGCCCCTCATCGGGCTCTGCGTTGACAGGGTGGAGCCTGCTTGGAATTTCTCTCTCTCTCTCTCTCTCTCTCTCTCTCTCTCTCTCTCTCTCTCGCATTCTTTCTGCCCCTCCCCCGTGCTCACACACGTACTCTCTCCAATAATAAACTTATAAAAAATCATTTAGAAATTAAAATATATTAAGCATTAAAATTTTTAACATATGTAAGGTACTAGAAGTAATAAGGGACACATTTCTGTATGCAAGGAAAGTAAGATGTGTGTTTTTGGTAAGAGAAGTTAATTATTTTTTTGAGGCAAAAGAGCATGATTTTTTCCTAAAGTGAGGCTGGTTATTTCGGAATGGGAGAGGAAAAACAGGACAACATCTGAAGGGGTGTTTAAAAAGTTGTAGAAGTTTGTGGAAAAGGAATCTTTGCAGAACAATTTTATGTGTGGTCAAGCTGGCTAAGATTCGAATAGATTTAAGTTTTTAAATAAATGGGTTTAATATCAAAATTAATCTGCAAAATTAATGTTTGGTGTTCTTTCTGTTAAAAGGACAAAGTTTGCTTAGACTTTTGGTCTACTCTTGATAAGAGGTGTAAAAGAGTTTTTTTTATCTTTTTAAGTAATCTGCCTAGAAAACAAAAGATTATATTTTATCAAAATAATTTCCTGTGTTTCTTGATGTGTTTATCAGGTCTTTGATTACTAAAGAGAACTGAATCTTGTCTGTTCAAAGAGCTAAGGTTTTTGTACACAAATGTTTAACTTTCCGTATTTGCCTGCAGTCTTTGTCATTATGATTAAATGGGTAACTAAGCAGCGTTTCATGGTGACCTGTGAACCTTTTTGACCAAGTGTTTTAAGGCCTTTTGATACTTTCGACAACCTTCCCCCAAGCCAAATTGTAATTGATGTCTTTTTGACCTGGAGATAACTTCGGGATTTTCTAGAGTCCCTGTAGCATCTCCGAAGATTTGTTCTTTCTCCATACATTCTTAGAGAGGTGTTACACGAATTAGTCTTATTTGATATGTTAGTTACATAGGAAGTAGTTCTGTCAGAAAGTAATACTGGGTGTTCTTTGTGTTCTGTAGGCGTATGTTGTACGTATTCTAGAAAGTTGTATAAGATTCCTAGAAATCTGGTATGTCCTGCTATGTTGTCAGTCATCATTTCAGTTATGATCTTAAAACGTTGTATATCACAGAAAAACTACATTTCCCTTTTAAGTGAACTCTCATCAGATTTAACAATGGGGATCTTACAGTCTTGTCATGTACGCACAGTTACTGTTTTGTTCTGTTGCTTTTACAAAAATGAGACGGATGGAGAGGACCCCCTCAGGACTCTTTGGTCACCGTCACTGCTGCCAAACGACCGAGTGTGATACTTGGGTGAGTATGTCACAGCTGAAGAAGGCTCCACCAGACCCCTGGTCCTATGTGAATCCAGAGACCGCAAAGTCAAATTGACAGAAGAAATAGTCGACATTGACGTGGGCTGCTTCCACACCAGATGCCAGATCGAGACTTCATACTTCACCTAAACATGAAGGCCTCTCCCCTTTCTTTCCTTTACTCTGGCATTGGCTTGGAAAGGTAATACCCACCATCTGTGTCCCTCAGGCCGTTGCCACGGCGGGGGTGGGAGTGGGGAAGGTGACCTTTCAGACTGTTGGATTTGTCATCAAAAACTCTGATCTGTCGTGATGCTGGAGACCCCTGGTCTTCCCTGGACCAGTCTCTCTTCTGTTCCCAATGCCTCCATAAACTACAGTTGCCCCCCCCCCCCCCCGCCCCACCCCTGCTGCCTTAGAAGTCACAGACTCTGACTTTTATGGCCAGAACATCCAGTGCCTTGTTTTTGCCTTTCTCCAGTTGTAACTCTACTCGCCAAATACCCATGCATCCCACGTTCTTATGATTATCTCATCTGATCTGCCTCCAGTCAGGAAAAGATCTCACCAGCAGTGTCCATCTTTGCAAGGAATTTAGAACGACTCTTCATTTCAGGCTAGGAGATATGCTTTGCAGCTGTGCTGAAATGCCCCCTGGTTTGAATGGGCAAATGTGACGATCTTTGTGACTGAATCCATTATCGGTGCCACCTTTGTGGTAACAGCTTGTGCCCCAGCTGGATTTATCTCTGGGGTGACCATCATTCTCCTTGGGCCTGTGAATGTGGACGTGGCAGGCGCATAACCAGGGCTGGATCTGGTTCTCCTGGGGCTGCCACCTTCTGCCATAGAACTTTGAGGACTCTGAAAATCCTAAATTCAAACCTAGCCTTTTAGGCCATTGGCAGATGTTAGAATTTGTAACATGAAAACACTCAGACCTACTTCCCCTGCCCCACGGATGTGAGCAGACCCTCTGATATTGTGAGGATCGCGATGAAATGACCACGTTTGCACTCCTCTCCCTGGTGCACGCGCGCAGTGAATGTTTACACTTCCCCGTCTGGATCTCTTAGAGAAATGATCACTTTAAATTAGGATGAGGCATTTGCTGTATGAAACCTGAGCAAAACAAATCGTAATTGTGATGTTCACGGCCAACAGCCACATCGTGTCCGTGTACAGAATCTGTGAGGCTGGGCCGACCGACCCAGGCTCTAAACTTCTCTTTCTGTTCCTCTCTGACGACACTGTGTTCACTGTTACCTTATCTGGAGGTACAGTTTGGTCTGGCCCCACATCAGCGTGGGGAGCTCTGGGACTTGGGATAGCACAGGGCCCCCCTGGAGAGATCAGGGTCCACTCCTGTGCCATCAACATTTGCAACACGAGCTTTCCTATAAGCTGAAGGGGCAGCGAGATGGTCCTTGGCCCTCAGCAAGCCCTGCGGTCTTCCTGGGAGGAGTGAAGACATGGGGGCAGACAAAGCTAGGCTTCTGTATCAGCTGTGTTCAGTCCCTCAGTGTTTAGCAGGGACACCCTGGGGGAGGCGCAACAAGCGAGGATGGCGTTTCACACAGGAAACATGGATGTTAGTCCCCGGAACTGTAGGCAGGGATACTAGGTATTTCCATTGTGATGGATGAAGAGGAATCAGGAGGCATATTCTGCAATGGACAAATGTTTAAGAATTTGAGAGCGATGAAATCATTACATAAATTCTGAAACATAAGTGAGTCTTATGTTTTGTCAAATGTGAGTATTTCCATCGAGATCAAAAACAGATCCCTGCTCGTGGGTGGGGATGATGCATCTGTCCAGGAAAGTCTACAAATGGAGAACCAGGCACTGCTTCTTTCCCTGCTTCTCTCTACCCTTGCCTTGGCCAGGTGTCTTCCTGGCCACGTCCTTTTTCCTGCTGAGGCTGATGACCCAAAGAACCTGCTCAGTCATGAAATTTGGAATGAACCCAAGTCTACATGAGGTTTAGAAGTAGAATTGACAATCAAGGGCAGTTGGTCTTCCCAATTCCATGGGTGGCCTCTGCATCTGGTGGTATTGGGAGTCTCTAGGACCAGGCTGAAGTTTGCTAGAAGCACTTGTACATCCTGGGGTGAGGGTGCTGTGCACCCCATCAGCACTGTTCTCCTTAAAGAAGCAAGTGAAACAAGTGTGCTTGTGCCCACAGCTGAGGCCCCCCCCAGAGAAACCAAAGCGCGTGATTGCAAACGTTTTCCCTCCAGACCAAGTAACATAAGGAACCATGCGAATCGTATACTGTCGCTTTTAGGTGAGGAAATCTGGTTTATTTTCATGTTCTTGGATCCATGGAGAATTCTGGAAATAACTGAACAGTTAGAGAAGTTCTAGAAGAAAGAATATGACATTCACCTAATTTTGAGTGATGTTTGTCCTGTGGTGAACACTCAGTAATTTTGAAAGCTCTTGTTTCATCATCCTAATACTTCTCTGAAGCGAATTTCGGTTCATGATAGTGCTTGTCATGTCAGTAGCTCTTCAGGAAGATCTCAGGTGAGAATTGTCAGAAAAAATTAATATTGTTTCAAAGGAAAGTAGCATTACCTTCCCATTCATTTCTTAGTTCACCGGTTCAAGAACACAGTCAGAGATCCGTAATGGAAGAAAACATAGACCTAAATGTTTCATTTTGGATTAGGCAGTGGTTTCCCAAAACCCAAGCTACAAAAGAATAGGTAAATTGATCTTCCCCAAAATTAACCACTTTAGTACTTCAAAGGACACCATCGAGTAAGTGAACAGTGACACAGAATGGGAGAAACTACTTGCAAATGATAAATTTAATAAGGGATCCTTAAAGAACTCTTACAGCTCAATAGAGTATAACTCAATTGAAAAATGGGTAAAAGATGTGATTATATACATTCTCCAAAGAAGGTATACAAATGTCCATTGAGCACATGAGTTGATGTTCAGTATCACTGGTGGTCAGGGAAATGCAAATCAAAATAACAATTAGAGACCAGTTCACATCCACTAGGAAGGCTGTGGTCAAAAAGTCAGATGATAATTGTTTACAAAGACGTAGAGAAGCTGCACTCCTGGTGGGAATGCAAGATGGTGTAGCTACTATGGAAAACAGCATGGCGGGTCCTTAAAAAGTTAAACATGGAATTACACTTGACCCAACAGTTCCATGGATAGATACGTGCTTAAGAAAATTGAAAACAGGCGCTCAAAAACTTGTGTATGAATGTTCATAGCAATATTTATAATAGCCAAAAAGTGGAAACAACCCAGACATCCATTACCAAATGAATGGATAAACAAGGTGTGTTGTATCCATGCGATGGAATATTGTTTAACCACCAAAAGTGTGACATACATTACAAGGTGGCTGACCCTTGAAAACAGGACGGTAAGTGAAAGAAGCCAGTCACAAAAGACCACATATTGTACAATCCCATTTATAGGCAGTGTTACAAATCTATAGAGACAGAACGTGGTTGCCTAGGTCTGGGGAAGAGGGTTAGGGGGAAATGGGGAGAGGCAGCCACTTTGTGCAGCGTTTCTCTTTGGGGCGATGAAAATGTCCTAAAGTTGATTGCGGTGATGGTATGTATCCATGAATGCCCTAAAAAACCGTGGAGTTGTAATCCAGTTTAAATGGGTGAACTATATGGTATGGGAATTACATTTCAGTAAAGCTGTTATGTAAGAAATTCACCATGGTCCCAGTAGACTCATTCTCTTAAGAAGTAGTTGTCCTCTCGTTTGTTATCTCAGAAGCATCTATCCAGGTCATGTCCTAAATGGGAAGTCACATTCTGCTCCCCCTCAGTGTTGCTTCCTAAAACCAGCCATCTGTTAAAAGTGGCCTCCTGTGACCTATGGGATGTGAACCTACAGGAGGGGCTCATTATATTTTGTCCTGTTACACAGTTTGAATGAAAATGTTTGGCTTTGGGGGGCACCTGCGTAGCTCAGTCAGTTAAGCGACCGACTCTTGGTTTTGGCTCGGGTCATGATCTCACGGTTTCTGAGTTCAAGCCCTGCGTTGGGCTCTGCACAGAGCCCGCTTAGGATTCTCTCTCTCTGCCTCTCTGCCCCTCCACTGATGTGCATGTGCTCTCTCTCTTCCAAAATAAATAAATAAGAAAGAAAATGCTTGACTTTTGCAATTGATGGTAAGAAATAGCTGCCATGGTTGATCTGTTCGAATAACGCATTTCCCTTCTCTACCTCACATGTCACCACCTTAGTTTCGGCCTTCAGCTCTTCCGATTTGTTGCTGTAAGTGCTCCCTGGCTTCTCCCACACGGGTCTGACCTTGCTATCACATGCTGTTATTTCGTTCCATGCTGTGTCCTTAGAGCCTCTTCCAATTCCTGGAACAAAGGAGGTGTTGACTGAATGACTGAGTTAATGAGTGAAGTCCCTTGGCTGCTACCCCATCCCCCTCTCTCTTTCTCATCTCTTGTCCCCGTCCCCATCAGATGATTCTTACAAAGACACTACTTTGATAACCACTCTTGCCCCAAAGCCTTGGCAATGTCACCAAGTCCAAGGCAGTGCAGAAGACACTTGACCAACTCCTCCTCAGCCTTTAAAGGTAGTGATTTTTCAGAACTGCAGCCAGAAGGCTGAATGTTGTCTATTGGAGCACAGGTGCATTTAGACTCCAGTAGTTTCTCAGCATGGCATGGGGCAGAGAAAGATGTCAGCCAACAAAGCTCTGATATCCTTAACTTGCTGGATGGATCCTGTTGGCTGGTGAAACCCAACAGATGGCCTAGATCTTGGAGCCTGTCCAAAAGATGGAGGACGAGGGAGGGCAGAAGGTTATCAGTCGCAAACAGGAGCGAGGGCAAGGCTGCCTGTGTACCCAAGGGTCAGGGAAGTTCAGTGCTCCTGGACCTGAATTTGATTAGCTTATGCTAAAGTACACTTATCGCTGCCAGCTGCAGTATCTCATGACTTCAGCAAACCTGCCCCAGACCTGAGTCTGTGGACTCTTCCAGGCTGGTAAAGTTTACTTGATGGCAAACCCAGTACCTAAAAGCCTTCCTTTTAACTAAAACCTGTTGGTTTGCAGGGCTTTGAGTGACGCTCCCCTCCTTGGAGAACTGATTATTTCAGCATTCAAGACTTACTACTGTTTCTCTTTCCTCTGGGTGTGAGCTTGGTCACTGGTTTATCCCCAGACACTGAATAACTCGAAGGACATACTGAATAATTCAGTGGATAGGATTTAAAACAACTCTCTGTTTTTGGTTGAAGTCTTCATAAGTTAGAGAAAACAAAATCCTTTCAGGGAAATCACGGACTAGATCTTTGCTCTTGTCTCCACTGCTTGTCACTGTTAATTATTTTCCAGAATCATCCCTGCTGAGCACTATGCCCATTCTTGCCTGGTTCCTGCATTTTTCAAGTTCAAACTGGATTCCACAGCCCTTTCCTCCGCGTCCTCTGGAAGCTCTTGTCACCAGAGCAAATGCTTAGCCTGTGGCTCCCATCTAGGGCCCTCTTCAGTGTCATACTCGCTCTCCTCAAATGTTCCTGAAGACCTATTCTTTGTCAGTTTGTGGAGTCAGGCCAGGGGAAGAACAAAACTGTTCCGATGCATTGCATCTTTATA
The DNA here is from genome assembly GCF_022837055.1 of Prionailurus viverrinus. NCBI lineage: Eukaryota > Metazoa > Chordata > Mammalia > Carnivora > Felidae > Prionailurus > Prionailurus viverrinus. The sequence goes on along the minus strand of NC_062572.1, from coordinate 91,205,097 downwards.
GAAATTAATTCCATTATGCTTATAGGGTTTCTGAAGGATTTCAGGTTGGCCACCTCCCTATTGTTAGAACATAGTTGAAGCCCCTTTAACTACATTTGGGTGGTTGATTACTCAAAGTCAGGTAAAGTGGAAAATCATTTTATTTTAACTTATTTTAAGTTTATTCGAGTGGTTTATTTATTTGTCAAGAGCTTTTCTTTGAGTGTGGGTCTACTAATTGTATCAATGCATCATTTAAATTTCCCTTACCTTGCCAAGGCAGCTTCCATCACTCTTGTGGTACCATAGCATTCCTTAGAGTTTTAGAATTTTCTACCTGGTCTTTATAGTGTCTTGTCCACCCCTAACCAGCCCTTTTAACAATCCCTCAGTCAAAGGGGCACGTGGGTGGCTGAGTTGGTTAAGCCTCCGACTTTGGCTCAGGTCACGACCTTGCAGTTGGTGAGTTTGAGACCCTCATAGGGCTCTGTGCTGACAGTTCAGAACCTGGAGCCTGCCTCGGATTCTGTGTCTCCCTCTCTCTCTGCCCCTCCCCCCTCAAAAATAAATAAACATTAAAAAAAAAAAAAGCTTTCCAATGCATTCAACTTAGTCTTTGAAGTCTTTATAGGAACATCTCTTCTTTTTTTACTGTATTTTTTTTTCAAGTTACTTTGTATTGAATTAAATAGTGTGATTGCAGATACAGATACACTAATATAAATAGACTAGAAACAGATACAGCCGAGAAACACCCTGCTAGTTAGAGGGAGGCGTGTAGGCACTCAGGAAGGCCGGCTCTTAATTGAGCATATCAGTGTGTCGTGGGCATTGGGTGTGATATATTTCAGGGGACATAGAGAGAGACAGCTAATCCGGTGATTAGACCAGGTGGAGATGGACCGTAGAGCTGCTATAATTTATTCTGCTGACTCGACTGATGTGTTCTCACCCGTCTCAAGCTTTTCAGATTGTAAATGGAAACCTACAATTCGTGCTGGTGTTTGGGCTCTCTCTGACAGCAGTCGTGACCTCTCTCCCAGTAGGAGAAACCCCAAAGAAAGATCTTTCTGGTAACTTTCGCTACAGCTGAGTAGCAAATTGGGCTTAAATGAGTGACACCTATAGCTTGGGCAGCAGATCCCAGATTAGAAAGTAGCTCCAGGAGGTCATTAGAAGCCCAGAAATTACATGAAACGTTTGGCTCATATGCATATTTTTCTCAGAAAGGTATTAGTAACTGTCCTTAAATTCTTAGGGGGCCTGTTCTTCCCTGAAGATCAAGTGTAGCTGTAAGTGTAAGAATGAAGGAAAAGTCATCCCTTTTCAGGTCACAACTGTCCCTAGAATTTATCCTCCAACTGTGCATTGAGTGCCTGCTTTGAGCCAGGAGCCCTCTTGGCCTGGAGACACAGCCCTGAACACGAAGCCACAGTCTCCACGCTCAGGAAGTTGCACCCATGGGTAAATAAGAGACCTGTGTGGAGCACCAGTCAATGAACAGTGTTCTGAAAAGGATCAAGTGGGGTAGGCAGTGTGGAGGGAAGAGGGGTGTGATTCTAAGGGGATCGGGAAATCTGCTGTGAGTTGGAGACATCTGGGTGCAGATGTGCGTGAAGTGAGGGAATGAGTCATGCAGGTGTCTGTTAGAAAGCATTTTCCGAGCAGGACAGCAAGTGCAAAGGCCCTCCGGCAGCCGTGTGCCTGGCATATCTGAAGAAGAACCAGGAGGCCAGCCTGGCCTCGCAGCCGTGATCTGATTTGCATTTTGAGGGATCTATTTTCAGATTATAGACTATGGGTGCCCAAGAGCAGGTGCCTAGGCCTAGAAATAATACATGTATTTATAAATATGTTTTTCTGTATTAAGACTTTTCAAAGTGGCAACTTTTAAATTACTACAGAGTTCTTATTTTACACATATTTATAGAAAAAAGGAAACGAGACATATAAAATCAGTAATCTATGAAAAGAAAATTTACAGTGGTGGCCACTTAAAAATAACTACAATTAGCATTTCAATATATATCCTTCCAGAAGTCTCGTATTCCTTTAGAAAAGTGCAATCACATGGAGAGATTGGGTTTCACGTCACAATAAATAGCAGAGATCTGTCTCTATCAAAAAACACACGGTTGCGTCACTGCTGAATGTAATCCATTAGGAACTCTTTCGGTTTTTATTGTAGTAAAATATTCGTGAAATCACTTTCAAAGGAAACTGGCGAGGCCTGCACCCTGGCTACTCAACGTGTGTCCTCAGATCAGCAGTGTCCGAGAGTTTATTACACGGTGAAGGGTCTCAGGCCCCACCCCGAAGATTTTGAAGCCCTGGCCTCGGCCGTGTCCCTCAGGGGCCCTTGGAAGAGCAGCCCTCCCGCGCTTGTCCCTCAGGCTCCGTCCTGTGCCATCTGCTCTCCCCTACTGATGCCACTTGGAGAAAGTCAGTCGTTACGACCTCAAGCATCACCTTGTGACTCTGACTCCCCTAACCAGAGACCTTCCATCCATCCATTCAGCCTACTGAGAAGCTTCCATAGATCAGTTTTTGTAGAAAGCCCTGGAGGAAAAGCCAGTCAAGGCATAGAGCAAGTGGGAGAAGTTCCGGGAGGCTGGCTTGGGCATCTGGGAAGTGGCGATGCCCTGCCATCCGGGTTGGAGACACAGGCGTGGAGGCATCAGCCCCCTGGACGGGGAAACCTGGGAGGGAGGCTGAGCATTGAGGTAGGGGCGAGGCCAGGGGCGTGCAGGGCTCGGAGCCACAGGGAGCAGTGTTCCTGGGTGGGTGGGGGGCGGTCACGGATAGCAGCAGGTGCTGCCTCAGGAGCACTGGCGGGGTTTGCGGGCACCAGACACGCTTTGATGGGTGTTACATTTATGACCTCATCTAATCCTCCTCACAGACAGGAGGTGGGAACGTGCTATAATCTCCGTGTTAAAGATGAAACAACAAACGCAGAGAGAGGCACAGAGAACCCATCCAAGGTCACCAACAATGACAGCTGGGGCTCGACTCCCATCGGGCTGGCTCTGAAGTCTGTGCTCCGAACTCATGTGCTCGGGTTGAGACTGGAAACTTCCCCTAGGTTAGCGGTGGGCAGGGGCTGGAGGGCTTGGCAGAAGGGGCTGACTGGGGACCACAGGTCCCTGGGCTGAAAGGACCAAGGAAGCCAGAATGTTCCCGAGGAGCCGGAAAGAGGAGAAAGGGAAAGTGGAATCCACAAGTCTTGTGTGAGGGGAAGGTAGGGGAGGAGAGGTGCCTGGGCAGTGGCAAGATGCCTGCTGGACCGTGCATGTGGGGGGCTTGGTGTCCCCAGCGAGGAACAAACACCACTGTCCAGGGTCCGCTCAGACATCTGCTTGAGGCCCCGCATGCCTCCATTGGCAGGAAGGAAGTTCGTCTGACCCCACAGCCTTTCTCCCCTGAGGCGGCTGCTGACGCCCTGGGGTGCTTACTCAGCATAAGGGCCTGTTCTGGTCACGCTCACCAAAGTGCTAGCCACCTGCCCTGGACATGTCCTCTGCCACCAAATGTCCATTCCCATCTGGTCACAGCACCCAGATTTGACTGGCAGGAGACCGGCCTCCCTTACTCTCAGCTCTGTGATATGGGTGGGATTGACCTTACTCCTAACCCCAGGATGAGCCCTGATTAGCTTGAGCTAAAAAAAAATTCCTGTCTCCTGGCCGTAGCGAAAAAATATTTCACTTTGTGAGAATCAAGTGGGAAGGTGTTTGTGGGAAGGTGGACTCCTTCCTTCTGTGTGTGCTTCCAAAGAGACCATTTGTCCCCTCCTGGATGATAGGGTGTAAAGATGTTGTGTGTTTCGAGTGTTGCAGCCCTTTTGACACCGTGAGGTACCTTGGGTCCTGCTGGGGTGAAGACTCATGAGGTCTGAGACAAGCCTACCCCTGTAGAAGGCAGACTGGAAAGAATGGGAAATCTGTGCCCTTGAAGGCTCTTGCTAAGCTGCTGGATCATGCCTTTACTGAAGCTACCATGATTGATCATGGGGCTTTTTATAAAGCTTGGAAGCATGTAATACTGCTGGTAATTTGACAAATGTTGACCTACAAGAATGGCAGTTTCTTTCGAGTCAACCTGAGAGTTGAAATTCATAAATCCCCTTGATTTTCTAAGTTAGTTTTAGCTGAGTTTTTTATCACTTGCTACTCAAAAGACATGTATGGAGCTTAGAACTGTGGCCTAAGGAAGGGGAGGCTCCCCACTAAGCTGATTGCTCAAAACCCTCTCTGTGCTGCTGCTGCTGGTGCCTGGGTGGTGCCAGTGATGCAAAGGTTTGCACCTGTGGTGGCGAGCCCACAGGAGACAGGTGTGGGCGCTCTTGGCTTCACTGAACCTCACATCTGTCAGTCCCAGCCTGGAAGAGTTACCATTCAGAGCAAATCGCAGCTCAGGTTAGCACTCAGGATCCCCCTTCATGTGGGGACCATCCACATTCAGGGGGTGGGGGGTGGACACATTTCTTTGGGGGGCATCTGCTGTCTCTGTCGTGGATGGTCCCTCAAACATTAGCATGGCCCAAAACAAGGGGTTCTCAAGGTGCACAAAGATGCTTGAGTTTTTTAACTTTGAGTGAATATCCGGGAATAGCTGGAGGGATTTGTGTGAGGTGGGGTTAAGTCAGACCCAAGCCCCTTTGGCAGCAGAAGGAAGAGTTTCTAGGTTAGACTGTGTCCTCTGTAGACCAGAGAGTTTCCTGCTAATGTTGATGTTGCTCTGATGAACTGCAGGCTTAATGAAAAGCCATAATTAATTGGCATACAGTCATTATGTTTCATCAGCTAATGGGCATTTCCTTATTTGGGAGAAGACAAACCCTAAGTCAGATGGTATGTGAGCTTGTCCTCTACAAAATGTGTCTAACTGCTCCTTTATTGTGCGGAATGGGGGACAGAGCCCCAGGAGCTCCTGGGCATTTGGGGATGTGCTTGGGGAGGGGCCCTTTGCCCCCCGCCCCCCATCTCACCGCCACCCTGGTGGCCCCTACTGGGATAGGAGCTGGTCCCCAGGAGGGACAATACTTGCTTCATAAGCCAAAGAAGGCAGAGCTGGCTTTTCCCAGCTCATCAAAGGAAATGCGTCCGGCACGTCCTGGTTTCCCAGCCATCAGAGAAGTTCAGCACTGCGATCTGGAGGCACACATTGCCCAAACCTGTCAAATCAAAGGCCCAGTTCTTCTCTTAAGGCAGGGAGATTTAACTGAGCTTTGTTTATTCGTGAAACACGGTCCCCCCGATTTGTCATTTTCAAACCCTGTCCCCAGGGAGAGGAGGACACGCTCCTTATTGAGCCCAAGTGTATTCAGGACAGCTCAACCGTTGGTACACCCAGTGAGGTCATCATGTCCGCTGCCAGGGCTGAAGTTCAAGCAGCTATTACAATCCATACACCTTCTTTCTAAGGGGTTGAAATGAAGAATTGCATGAGATTTTATTTTAATTAATTAATTAGTTTATTTATTTGATTTTAGAGAGAGAGCATGAGCAGGGGAGAAGGGCAGAGGGAGAGAGGGAGGAAGGGAGAGAATCTGAAGCAGACTCCATGCTCAGCATGGAGCCTGATGCAGGCCTTGATCCCATGAGCCTGGGATTATGACCTGAGTTGAATCAAGTCAGATGCTCAACTGACTGAGCCACCTAGGTGCCCCATGCATGAGATTTGAATAGTGAGAATCAGATTCCAAGCATCTCTTGTCATTTGCCCTTCTGATATGGGGATTTGAGTCCCCAGAATTGTGGCAGTGTTCGATATTTGGATGAGGAAAGTATTCTCATTGTAACCACTTCCCCTTAGAGGCTAAAGTCTGAACCAGTGCCCTGCCTTGCACTGTTCTAGCTGCCTTTAACTCTTGTGTGGGCAGGAGAAAAGAACAAAGATGATATTTCATATCTTGTATGTATGCCTGCCATTAAGAGTGGGTCTTAAGTATAGCCAAACAATTAACTGATAAATAGGATTTATATTACAGTTTTGCATATGATACCATTGAATTATAATTATATAATTTCAGGAGACATAAACCTTTCAGCTTTTACTTTCCAGGAAATAATTGCGCTCTCCTTTGAGGAAACAGGCCAGGAAGGTCTTTCTGGAAACCTTTTCTAAGATCATGCAAGCGAGAAGGGCAAAGTGGAAGCGAATTTCCTAATCACCGTGAGTCACTAGTACAATAAAACATACAATAATCCAACAACTAGTAGATAACAAAACCTCTGCTACAAACCAGAAGTTCAGAGGCAGGTTATTCTGGGACAGATTCAAGGCTGACCCACCTTATAGTCAACTTTTATGGAAGAGGCCAAGAAATGAGGAGCGGGAGGGAAGCACCTGACATTGTACCTGTTTGATTTGGACACCAGTTAGTTGCAAATATTCTGTTCCATTGGTTTGACCGGTTCAGAGTTGGAGGTCCATGTGACTTCCAGTGTGACTTCTACTGGCCACGTGTTCATCATTTCTGCTCAAAACACACCAGATGGGCCCACTGGGAATGCCAGGGATATTCCTGAGAAAGAGTCCAGTTTGGATGAGCCGGGCCCATAGGTGCAGTTTCTGAGAGACAAAGCATTTCTAGTCCTTTTAAGTAAAAACAGTTAACTATGGTGATGAGAAATGACTCTCCTTATGGATTTTACATGTTACATACGAATAATTGGTTCTAATTTGTTAGATGGCCGGTATTTACATTAAAAAACCAATGTGAATAAACGTGTTCGTGTGCTAGGGCTGCCTTAACACAATACCACAGGTGGGCAGCTTAGATAGGAATTTGTCTCCGTTCTGGAGCTGGAAGGCCAAGATCAAGGAGTCAGCAGGACTGGCTTCGCCTGAGGCTGGGAGGGAGAATGTGCTTCAGGCCTGTCTCCTGGCTTCTGGTGCTTTGCTGGCCATCTGTGGTGTCCCTTGGCTGCTGCTCTGTGCCACCAATCTTTGCCTTTGTTCCCCTTCTGTGTCTCTGTCTTCACATTTTGTAAGGACCCTGGTCATATTGGATTAGGGTCCACCCCACTCCAGTGTGACTTCCTCTTGACGCATTACATCTGCAATGACCCTGTTTCCAAATAAGGCTCTGCTCTGAGGCGCTGGGGTTCAGGACTTCCCACATATGAATTTGGGAGGAAAAATTCAACCCCTAATAGTCAGGAAACCTCATACTGGTTTTAGGGCGAATGTGGCCCAGGACCCATTTTTTAATTAACTTAAATTTTTTTAAAACATTTATTCAGTTTTGAGAGACAGAGACAGAGCAGGAGCGGGGGGGAGGGGCAGAGAGAGAGAGGGAGACACGGAATCCGAAGCAGGCTCCAGGCTCCGAGCCGTCAGCACAGAGCCCAGTGCAGGGCTGGAACCCATGAACCACGAGATCATGACCTGAGGCGGAGTCAGATGCTTAACCGACTGAGCCACCCAGGCACTCCTTAATTCATGATCTTTTTTTTTTTTAATTTTTTTTTTAATGTTTATTTATTTTTGAAACAGAGAGAGACAGAGCATGAACGGGGGAGGGTCAGAGAGAGGGAGACACAGAATCTGAAACGGGCTCCAGGCTCTGAGCTGTCAGCACAGAGCCCGACGTGGGGCTCGAACCCACGGACCGCAAGATCATGACCTGAGCCGAAGTCGGCCGCTTAACCGACTGAGGCACCCAGGCGCCCCGATTCGTGATCTTTTAAAGCAGAAAAATACTGCACCAGCAATTGGTGATACTATCTTGGGGGTGGGGGGAGGGTAGGAATGCGACAATGAAATGACCACTGGATCCAGAATGACATGAAAAAATGGCATCGTGACAACAATCTGGTGGCCGCCCATGCGGGGAGTGCTGCCTGAAGCTTGGCTGGCCTGGACGTCATCTGTGGAGCTCCTTGGGCTCTGTCTGTCCTCACAAACCTCGGTGAGCGACGGCAAGACTGGCAGAAAGGAGAAGCAAGTAAAACAGACCTTGCTGTGGTGAAGAACACAGCTGCCGTGCGTGCTCTACAAATCGGAGAGCTGCTGGACTGGACGGAGCGGAACACAGAACAGAGTTCCACATGCCTGTGTTGACAAAGCTGATCATTACAGGTGGTTTGGGCAACAGGTGGTTTTACCAGGCTCTGCTGTTCCTTCTAAGTTGAAAACATGACCTGACTGGCAGTACCCATGCCAATGACTCAGCACCTTGCCAGGAGCAGAGTTTGGCCAAAAGTTGACGCGAGGCTAATGCGCAGAATCAAGCTGGGCTTACCGGGGTGCTTTTTCCCCGGTGCACGCGTAGGGGGGTGTCAAGGGGCTCCATCCCTAAGGTCACTAGTGGTTGACTAAGATTTTCAGTCCTTAACTGGGGAGGAAGGGACATTTGCCATGATGCGGTGTTCTCTATTTTTGCCTAAAGCTCTTTATTGAGTTCGTGAGTGAGGAAACACCAAAAGTTACACCTCCTCACCACCTAGTTCTCACCTTCCCGTTAACATCACTTCTCATGCCAGCAAAGGAGTAGACTTCTTTAGCTTAACAAAAATACACCTCATCCAAACTTCCTTTTCACTGCAGTATTAGGACTGTGTTGATTTTCAGGCACGGAAGTTGAGTTAGGACATCTTAGAGGAAAGGTAGGACGGCATAAGGTTCTCAGGGATGAGACTGAACCTGGAAACCAGCAGGGTCTGAGCCACCTCCAGAGACGAGTGTCTCCCTGTTTCTCTGTCATGTTCTCTTTCTTGTAGCGGTACTTTCCCAGTGAGTTCGCTCTTTCCCCCTTCCTTTTCTTTTCTTCTAGCTGGCCAGTGTTCTCTGCATCTCGTGGTGCACGTGCTGGGAGGAGCTAGCTTTCTGAGTCGGCTAAGTTTTGCCAAAGCCTTCTGCACCCCATGGATGCGTCCCCTTGGGTCTGGGGATCTCTGTGGTCCAGTCCGTGGCCCCAGTGCTTCTCCGTGGGGATGGTACTTTCGGGGTAGTGTGTAAATGTGTGGGAACCTTTGTCTTCTGTCGTAACTGTACCCAAGCATTTACATGTTGAAATAAATATTATTCATTACGAATGGCTTTCAGTTTATTTTTTTCTTTATGTTAGACTTAGGTCATTATGATCATTCTTTCTGAAAATATGTGTAAGTTGTATCACCTAGAGTCGTCAGATAAAGATAGCATTACAAAATACTGGTTTTAAGTGGGTTGGTGGGGGCTCTGATAGGTCAAGAACCTGTAAATGCCATGTCTCATAATATGAATATGAGTTACTTTCTTCCAAAGAATGATTGCATCTTTTCTCATGTTTCTGATGTGACCCCTAACTTTTTACAAACCTACAGAATTTGGGGGAGGGCGTCAATACCTACCACTCTCTGAGCAGCACCCCATCATCAAACCTTACCCTCTCCACTGCCCTGGCAGCTGAGCTCCGTCACCCACAGAGGAGGCAGAAACCCGGCCACACTCGAGAAGACCGCTCAGCAGTGCAGGCCCGCGCAGTGGGTCCACAAGTCTGAGTCTCTGAGTCCACGAGTCTGTGCCCTGGGGTCTTGGCCCTGCTCTTTGAACTGTTTCCCCCATCTAGTGCCAGCATCTTATGCTTCCTCACAACTGCCAATCCAGCCCAGCTGAGAGGAGCTCATACGTTTATCCTGTACAGACAATTGTACAGATCCTGGGGATCTGACAATTGAAAGTCAATGTGCTACTTTCTAGATTAGTGGCATCGGATACGACCTCAAGATAATGATGGCCTGTAGAATTTCCTGGATCAGTCCGGATAAAGCAGACATTTTATTTATTTATTTATTTATTTATTTATTTATTTATTTATTTAGAGCGAATGGGGGAGGGGCAGAGAGAGGGAGAGAGAGAGAGAGAGGGAGAGAGAATCCTAAACAGGTTCTGCGCTGTCAGCACAGGGCTGGACGTGGGTCTCGAACTCAGGAACCAAAATGTGAGATCATGACCTGAGCCATGATCAAGAGTCGGATGCTTAACCGACTGACCCACCCAAGCTCCCCAAGGCAGACATGTTACCTTAAGTTGAGGGGAGGTTGATAGTCTGTACTTTATTTGGAACTACATATGTATGCTTCAGTTATACTGAATTCATACGTGGAAGACGATGTCGAGGGTTGAATTACGTCTCCCCCCAAGAGACATGAAGGAATACAAACCCCTGGCACCTGAGGATGGGATTATTTGGAAATAGGGCGGCTGCATATGTAATGAGTTACGATGAGGTCAAGTGGAGAAAGGTGGACCCGTAATTCAGCATGTCGTCATGAGCAGATGGCTGTGTGAAGACAGGGACACACGTGGAGAATGCCTCGTGCTGATGAGGGATGAGGTACAAGTGACCCAGCCAGAAGCCAAGGACGGCAAGGACTGCCAGCAGCCACCACAAGCTGGAAGAGGCAGGAGGGATCCACCCCTGCATGTCTCACACCTTGAGTTTGGACCTTTGGCCTCCAGAACTATGCGAGAATACATTTCTGTCGTTTTAAGCCGCCTGGTCTATGGTGTTGCTCTGGCAGCCCCAGGAAATAATCCGGGAAGAAACTGGGAAGTGTCCTATTCAAGGCAGTGGGTCAGGGAGCTCCAAGCAGCCCGCATATTCCTGTATGATAACCAGTCAGGGGTCTCTCTGTACTCCTGGATCTTGGCCTCATAACATAGCCAGATATTGACGCAAACAAAAGATTAAGGTAAAGGTGTCAGTGAAATAAAAATAAAAGGACAGCGATTTTGAGGAATGTTTTGTTTTGTTTGGAAAGCTGTAAGATGAACTGAGACGTGTTTAAAATTTTCGAGGCTAACGTGATGCTTTCTGGGGATCTGAACCACTGTGGAGAGAGTGGTTTGTCAGAAATCATTGCTGGCTGCACACAGTGGATGCCTAGGAGAGACTTGATGGCTTCCTTCCACAGCTTTGAAAAAGAGGACTTTGCTTGTCCTGTGATCAGTGTGTCCCAGCCTGTTGTTACCGGAGCACCAACTACCTCTGAGGGCCAAGCTCTTTTGGCCAAGCTGTGTCATAATTCCTGAGGGGTGCCCTTAGTCAGAAATGTCTCTCTGGATTTTTGTCACCCACTAGATGGCACCCGGGCCTGTACCCTTTCTCTCTTATTCTCATCACCACATCATCCACCAGGTTTCTGTCTCCCTGGGTCTGGAATTTTTCTCCTCATATATTAAGGGCTGATTTGACCACCAGCCACATGCAGGATGAGAAATCCTATCAGGACTCAGGGTCTTCAACAAGTAAGTGGCATTAAAAATGGAGGAGGAATTGTTGGTTAAACTACTCTTAAGAACTAGACCCATCAAGGGGCGCCTGGGTGGCTCAGTCGGTTGAGCGTCCGACTTCGGCTCAGGTCGTGATCTCGCGGTCTGTGAGTTTGAGCCCCGCGTCGGGCTCTGTGCTCACAGCTCGGAGCCTGGAGCCCGCTTCCAATTCTGTGTCTGCCTCTCTGCCCCTCCTCTGCTCACACTCTATCTCTCTCTTAAACATTAAAAAAAGATGGGGCTTGTCAGGAAACTGAAGCCAACTTGGCTGGGCTCCCACGGGGCAAATCTAGCCCACCCTGAGCAGGCAGACAACTAAGTACAGTAATGACCTACAAACCATTAGAAAAAATAGGAATCCTTGCATCCGTAATGCTAAGTAAAGGATAAATAAATGGTAGAGAAAGATCCACTTCTTGAGTGCTGGGGGCGAAAGATCTGCAGTCCTCGAAGCGAACACTGGCTCTGGCAAGAATCACTATGGATGCCGAGTGTAAGTGGGGTATTTCACGAGGATCAACGTATGTGTTGGTCATCGTGTTTGTCTGCTTAGACTGCTTACTCATTGCAAGGGAAGCGACGGTAACTTTGCAGTGGGGAAAGCGGGTAATGCCTTGATGGGGTGCTCAAAATTAGCATTAGCAGTGAGGGGCTGACGAACTGCCTGCGTCCACGCAGGGTGCCCTGAGAGGGACGCGGCCTCGCTCGCGTGGTTCACTGGCCAGGCCCGCGTCAAACCCTCACTGAGGACTGTTCCACGGAAGGGGAGAGGAGATTACTCTTCAGAAATGTGATGTCACAGGAGATGAAGAAAAGCTGTGTGAGTATTCTGCACTGAAGGTGACTACAGAGATGAGACAAATGGACGGAGGGTCAGACCCTGTACTGGAGGAACACGTGCTACAAGGACTATCAGGGGCAGTTGGCAGGACTGGAATACAGACGGTCCCCTCGCCGGGGACGATGACGGGAAGTGGCTGGGATGCTCCCCCGATGGCTATGGCGTGTCCTGGGAGCCCCGGCCAGTGCAGTGTGGGCTGGACCCAGTTCACCGCGTCTGCTGCACACGGTTCTGGGAGCTGCCCCTCGGGAACCAGGGCGCTCCTGCCCTGCTGCTCCCGACCCCTCCTCCTGTCACCCAAGCACAGGCCAGGCCTTCTCTCCTCCTCCTAGGTTTCCCGGAAGTGCCAGAAGGTGCAAACAGCTCATTCTAACTTTGTAGGTGGGCTACCAATTCATAATCTAAAACCTATTTGTTTTGCGGTATGTTTGACATTATTTTAGCAAATAGTTAAGGAATAGCTTCTTCTTTTTTTTTTTTTTTAAGAGTGAGCCTCTTCTTTTGGTGTCTTGGGTTCTCCGTATATTTATTTCTGCAATGACATTTCTGATAAAGAAGGATACATAATTGGAACACACTAGTAAACACATGGTATTTCGAAATCATTGTCCCATAATGGGACTATGGTCACACACCACACCTCACCTTGATGAGCCATCCCTGGGAGGTTATCTTCTTCAGGTTCTAGAGAAGAACCCAGCGCTGCAGGGGACATTCACCTGTTGGGAGGGCTTAGTGGTACCTAAGTTCATGTAGGTCGCTCAGGCAGAGCGGACCTTTTCACGGCCCCACCCGTGTCCTTCCAGCCTGCCCAGGAAGTAGCTGTGGGGCAGCTCTCATGGGAGCCAATGCCTTCCTGTGTCTGTCTGCCTGGGGCACTCTCTGGCTCTGCCTGGGACCGTGGCTGACCTGCTCGTGGGCAGGCGTGACGTGTCAGGGAGGTAATGTCCCAGGGTCGACTTTCAGGGGACACCCCATCTGAGACACACAGACTTTTCTGATAATAACTCAACCTCACTAGCCTAGGTCCCATCAAATCTGTATTGCACACAGTTTATATTTCCCTTTCCTACTTAGAAATCATTTTCTGTAGGGGTGCCTGGGTGGCTCAGTCACCTGACTCTTGACATCAACTCTGGGCATGATCTCACGGTTTGCGAGTTCGAGCCCTGCGTGGGGCTCTGCGCTGACATCGCGGAGCCTGCTTGGGAATCTCTCTCTCCCTCTCTCTCTCTGCCCCCCCGCCCCCAATAAATAAACATTAAAAAAAAAGAAACCATTTTTTGTATAAATCTTTCAATAAAATCTTAAATTAAAAAAGATATCAAAAGGGCATGTTAACATACAAAAAATTTATCAGAAGCAAGAACGTTCATATCAGCACTTTGTATAATACTAATATATAATACTAATGGTACATAATATTATTACATGATAATAAACTACCCGTAAATATTCTTCCAACAGGCATTTTAGGAATTACTCGTCAGCTCTTGGTTTGCTAGGTGTCTTTGTTGAGGACTGTTGATCTAATGTGTTACTGCTTCACGTAGATTGCCTGGTTGATGGAACACGTCCGCAGAATACGTACATCATCTTTATAGCTATAGGAACTCCTGTTTCCAGACAGTGTGATGATTGGTCATTGCATCTTACTCATTTACGCGTTCATTTTTTGAGCAAATATTTATCGAGTGCTACCAGGTGCTGGAACAGTGAGTAGAGATACAGGGCTGCAAGCACGTAGCACATGGACGGCAGTCGTCAGGAGGAAACAATGGGGTGGGGCAAGCGCTGTGACCTTCTCAGAGAGCCTGGAGTGACAGGCAGACAAAACATAAAGAAAGTGTACTTGAGGGGTAGTATTAGCAATAGAACATGCTTTCTTTCCAAATGAGCATCAGAGCTGTGCAGTCTGGCTTTCCCTCAAACAAAATTTCCGTTTGCAGTACGTCCTGTTGCAATTTCGATCGTTATTTCAGGCTGTGTTGCAACCCAGGCTGGATTGGCACAGCGGGAGCAGACCCTCAGGGGCCGTTTGGGAAGGCAGTGCCCTATTGCTGCCTCCAGTTCCCCGGGCCACCACTGAGAGCGCATCCCTTGTTCTTGGCCGCCGCCACCGGTTGAAACGGAAGGAGCCCTGAGTTAGGGCGTGGCAGAAGCGGGTCTTAAGTTTGGGTGTTGCCTTTGGCTGACTGTGACCTTGAGCAACAAGTCATGCTGCTTCTTTGAGCCCAGATTTCTTCAAGTGTGAAAGAATGGGCCAGTGGTGAGCAGCATTTTGTCACGCAGAAGCCAGCTCAAGAAGAGCATGGTTGACAATTCTATTTTAAACAAGGAGAGCAGTGGTAACTTCCAAAATCAGGAGTTGCAGTCTTGGGTCTGCCTGGTATCTGTGATTTCTTTCTCCTGAAATTAGATCGTGTGTTTCACGCGGGTGGCCTCGAAGACCTCTCGCGGCTTTACGGGCTTAGCGATCACTATCATGGAGTGGCTAGGGTTCAGTTTGACATCTTTTGAGGTACTTGGTATGTCTTGAAAATGATACGTACAGGGTTGCCAAAGAGGTGTTTTAAATCTGTGACCCGCGTTTACCTTCGTATAGTTCTGAATATGCCTGTGAACTTGGAGATGTCTCGGGTGTGAGGGTGGGTGGGCCATTGTCCTGGCCCCCATTCCGACAACACAGAGTAAGTGATCGGTGTCTCCATTCTGTAGTAAAGGGACCCACTGTGCCCACAACATTGCGTTGGGAATGACGAACTCCTTATCAGACAGAAGTATGTGCCTGTTTGATTTTTCCAAGTCTGCGATGCAGGTCGCTGCTGGTCCTTGGCAGGTTTTACACTTGGATCGATTCCTCACCTGTCCCCTGCCCTCCCCATCACCTGTTTCACAAGAGCACCCGTACCGTGTGTGCTTTCCTGGTTCTGGACACACCAGCTCCGGTTGAGCTCGGTTGGCTCGGCACCAGGCAAGAGAGCAGGGGAGGGGCAGGGGCATCAGGCAGGAGAGCAGGGCAGGGGCAGGACCTGTGATCTTTGCTCTGCCTCGGGGCGGCATTGGGGTGGCTCTAACTCTTCTGGCAAGGCCGATAGTGATTCCAGTTCCGGTTAGGCCTGTACCTCCCCCACCTTTTCCTGTGTCCTTCCGTTCTTCCCTCTGTCAGCTTGTGTGCTCTGTCTTGCCTCCCTCACCCCTGCATGGCTTTTTGGTTCTTTAATCAACAGCTTAGCAAATTCACCAGCACTGATTTTGTTCTCAGATATTTTGCCTGGTTTCTGCTCTCCTGGCTGGAACTTGACTGATGCTGGAGAGAGGAGGGAGATGGTGGGGGTCGGGGGGGTGGCGGGTCGGGGGTGGGTGGGATTACAGCCTTATTCTACAGCTGAAGAAACAAAGGCAGGGATCGCATAGTTGATTAAGTTGCAAGGAAAGTCAAATCCAGGCTTCAGACCCCAATGTCAGAGATATCCTGTAGACCAGACCACCTCAAGCCCAATAGAATTACAAGTTGGACGGGAACCATTCAATGTTCACATTGTCCCATAATATTAGAACTACCGATGTATTGGTTTAGACACATAGAGTGATTTTTTTTTAAGTCAAGTTGAAAGGAATGCAGAAAGTAAATTGTTTTAGATATATTTTTGACACATATCCCTCATTATCAATGAAAGCTAGCTTTGAAAGCCTATTTCTGAAAAGGTCGCAGGGGATGATGAAATGCACACAGGCTGTGAGATATAATCACTTCCTGACATAGAAGTGTAACTTTTGAACATTTCATCTCGTCCCATCCTTCATTCTGGGGCAAGGTCATGGTTGCCCCCACCCCTACCCTGGCAGCTTCCTGTCCAGGGCTGGGCTGTCCCACAGTGGGTGGCCAGTGGTTTCTAAAATGATCATTTCTTCACTGACCAGGACTTTCAATAATACCACTAGTGAGAACCATGATGCTCCTTTTAAGTTTTTCAATCCTTTTTGCTCACCGTTTGGTTAAGATACTAGAGATCAATGTAATGGCCAAAAGTATTTGTAGGTTAAGTATTAACAATCATATCACTTTATACAAGAGAAAAGAGCTTTGCTAAATTAAAGTTCCAGAGCAAGAGATGGAGAGTAGATCCAGAAGAAAAGAAGATGTTTCCTTGTTGATGTGTGTGTATGTGTTGTGTGCGGGATGTGTGTGTCTCTGTGCGTGGGTGCCTGTATGCATGTATTTTAAATACAGTCTATAGATGTAGCTAAAAGGCCTGTGTCTTGTTAAAGTCTACTGGCAAGAAAGTTGACTTTGTGCTCTGTCTTTGTGGTATTTGAGGCCTTCTTTATTGGCAATGAAATAGTTTCTGTGTGGGTGGATAAGATTACAGAAGCCTCCCATGTGTTCCAGAATTCAGGTCTTAGAAGTTCATTTCACTGTTATCTTTACAAACCTTTTATTTTATATGGCAGCATTTCAGATTTTGTTTTTGGCGACCTAGAAGCTTTGAAGTTGGGGTAATGCTACATTTTGACCACTTATGGGGAAATGTTGAAATTGGGTAAACTGTTAATAAATCTTAGTGTGAAAAGATTTGAATGTAAAGGAGAAAACGAGAATTCAGTGCAGCAGCAGGACTTGAGCAGAAGTGGGGAAGGAGGAGTTTTGTTTTGTTTTAACTGATTTTTGTTGCTTTTTAAAAAAATTTTTTTTTCTTAATGTTTTTATTTATTTTTGAGACAGAGAGAGACAGAGCATGAGCAGGGAAGGGGCAGATAGAGAGGGAGACACAGAATCAGAAGCAGGCTCCAGGCTCTGAGCCATCAGCACAGAGCCCGATGCGGGGCTCGAACTCACAGACTGTGAGATCATGACCTGAGCCCAAGTGGGACGCTCAACCGACTGAGCCACCCATGCGCCCCGATTTTTGTTGTTTTACATTATGATTTTGCAAGAGGTTCAGGGCTAGATAGGGCTCTCTCTACCCGGCAAACATCTGTGGATCTTTTGGGGCCCAGCCCAGTAACCTCTCTAGAAAAAGTTTTCACCCATCACAGAGACACATGACAGGACCCTGTGAATTACCCAACATAGTAGGAGTGCCAACAGAGAAGAAAGCAGAGAGTTAACCTCTTGAATCACTCTCTGGGGGCCAGAAAAGGGGGGGGAACAGGCCCCGGGGGAGTGTTGACAGCGACAAATGGAGGACCCTCTGATCCAGGCAGCCTGTGGTGGGGCCAGTCTGGCACCTGCCATCAGTCTGTCCTGCCTTGTTTCCATGTTGCCTTCAGAATCCCTGGTCTGAATTCACCCCTTCAGATGGCTCTGACCCACATCGACCCTGGAAGGAGGGAAGTTCTTGGAGTCCCCAGGGCCTATAGATGTTGTGATGGTCATGCTGGGCGGTATCCTCGCGGTCCTGTGGGACGACCCCAGCATTTCACAGCTGCTCCATTCCAGGGCCTCTTATTCTGACTTCCATCCAGTTCAATGTCTTTCCATGGCATTTTCATGGAGGTTTGAAAGGGAGAATGGCGATAGAGAGATGTGGCCAGAGGCCCACTGAGGGGCCTCCACGTGGGCTCTGATTGGTGACAGAGCCCACTCAGGCACTGGCATCTGGTTCTGTCCTAGCCTACACCACTGTTCGGTGTCTGCTCTTGGCAACCATACTGCTTGAGCTCGGATGCTGGCTCTGTCCCCCACCACCTGGGCGAACGTCCGCAATTTGCACAAATTGTGTCTTACCTTCCTCCTTCATGTAATAAAGTAATGGCACCCACATTTTAAGATCATTGTGAGAAATCAGTGAGTTTATGAAAAGTGTTTGGGGCGTTTCATGGTACTTAGTAAATGTTCGATAAATGCTAGCCATTCTCGGGGATTTGGTAGTAAGGTAATTTTTGTCTAGGCACATGTTCTGTGCTGGAATTTTAACATATTTATACTGGCAAAGCCTAAAGAGTGAGCCATAGTTTCAGGAACATTCTTTGAAGGTATCCATGCTGTATCTGCAATTGGTCACGCCTCATGTTGTTGTTCAACAGCTTTATTGAGATATAGTTCACATACCAGTACATGCTCTATTTCGAGAGTGGAAAGTATTCTAAATTTGGAATTTGGACCAAAACTGAAATGATATGACCATTATTGGACACATAAACCTAAAAATAAGATTTCTTTTATAGATTATTTCCCACAGTTAGAGATATGTCTAGAATTAGAGATATGTCTAGAATTGCATTTTCAAAAGTAATGTGAATTGCACAGCAAGCACTAGTTCAAATTAAACATTATGTAATAATTCTATTATTTCGACTCAAGTCTCTTCTATGCAGATGTTTCATTCTGAGCCTAATACAATTCTATCACCTTACTGATGAGTGTTTACAAGGAACTAAGTCAAAATTATTGTGAAGTATCCAGCATTTTTATTATCAGATGTGGGTGTTTGTTTTCCTAAGCTGCTCTGGCGTCTAAGCCCTGACTTGAATTGAGCAGGCATGAACAGAGCAATTCCAGTGTCCCCTGGTCACTGAATCAAACAAATGGGCATCATCTCTTTCAGGGTTTTAAATTCCTCCTGTTGGAATGACGTGGTCCTCTCTTTTGATGATGTGTCGTGGGCTTGGAAATAGTATTTCCGTATCACGCAAATAGTATAGTTTTTCTAGTAGAAAACTTTTCCTTCTTCGTACTGATTTGTTTTTGGGTGACAACACTCAAGATCTTCTAGCATCTACTCTTTGGAAAAGAGAAGGTGAATGTCTCAACCTGACCCCTGCTGATATGCCTTGGGGGAAAATCTGCACGAAACACGACTGTCTACTACATTCTCTCCCACCACCCCCCATCACTGCTGCCCTATATGCAGTCGAATTTTCTAGAAGGGATTCCTGAGTTGCTAAGGCATAGTCAATGAAAGACAAAATTCCTACTAATTTCATGGCTCTGAGACAAAGTGAGTTGCTCATTCCAGGTCACACAAGTGTGTCGGCTTTTCATCTCACAGAAGTTCAAAAATGCTCTTAAAACCTGACAACCGTGACCAATGACTTCTCAAGTTTTGACTAAAAAAAATAACATATCAGCTTGTCAAAGTCTACCTCTTTGCACCTCATGTGGAGTTTCTTATGCTTGAATGACATTATTCACATTAAAAAAAAACTGGAAAAGATTTTAAATCTCATTTGAAACCCTCTTTTCTTAGACTTCGTTTCCAAAGGCTACTTTTCCTTGTGCTGCTATTTTTACTGGAAGTCTCTAATTATTCAAAATGATTGAGGCATGGTATTTTTTTTAAATGTTTATTTACTTTTGAGAGAGAGAGAGAGAGACAGAACATGAGCTGGGGAGGGGCAGAGAGAGGGAGAGGAGACACAGAATCTGAAGCAGGGTCCAGGCTCTGAGCTGTCAGCACAGAGCCCAACATGGGGCTTGACCCCTTGAACTGCAAGATCATGACCTGAGTCGAAGTCGGATGCTCAACCGACTGAGCCACCCAGGTGCCCCGAGGCATGGTATTTTTGATAAACTATTGGCTAATTTAATTAGAACTGACACTGTCTCAAATGGTCAAACACATTTCCAATGTTATTTGAAATTGAAACAACTATTATTATAAACTCAATTATTGTGGAAAACTGAAAGGAAACAGTACTTCCCATAATTGGATTTCTGAAATGACAATAAATCAGAGTAACCCCTGCTTAACATCAGGGAGTTAATAGAACTATCCAGAGCTATCTTGGATGTCCTAGAGGGTGGTGAGTGCTATACTATGTCTCCTTATTGCTGTGGGGAAACTAGGTGTTTATTACCTCAATTATTCTAAACTGGGGTTCTGACAGGCTAAGTCATTTGCTCAGGGACAGTGTAAGAAGTCTCCCGAGGAAAAGCCCAGGTTTTTCTGATCACCTGGTCCTTAGCACTTGTCACAACACCTGAAATACACTAGGCATGTTTTCAGTAGCTGTTGAGGGAAGGGTGTTTCTGCGGACCTGCTCTCAAGGTAGAGTAGTCTTGATTATGTCGTATAGAAGACTGAGTTATGTATTTTGTGGTCCCAGGATGTTGTTTTAAAAAAAACCCAAACCTCCCAAATCAGCTTACTTGTCATTTGGGTGCTGAATAAACACTGAATTTCTCATACTTTTGTGCTGAAGTGAAATTGGGAGAATATGATCCTATTCTGGTTGTAATGTTTTGGGCAAGATTCCAAGCTGTTTTAGGCAGCCTTGGTGAGAAGATTCCTTCACAGTTTTATCCTTATCCAGGGTCTAAATCTTTAGTACGTAAGGCCCGTGGCTTCACTAACTGGTTCTTGGTTGCTGATTACACCTTGGTGATGCGATTCCCGCTCCCAGCTCCCCGTGCGATGGATGTTTGTGCATTGCTTAGTAAGAACGACTTCCCCTCCTCTTTGCATGCCCCACCCCCCACCCACTAACTTGCCACTTGTCTAGGGGAGGGCTCCCCCTGCCCCCGTCAATCCTGACTCCAACCACATGGCTCTGGTGGATCACAGCCCTTCTACTAAGACCACTGTTGGTGGTCTGGGGGTGGCTGTCTCCTAGGACTTGCTGCAGTCCAGCTGAGGAGGAACCATTGCCTGAGCACGGAGGCCGTGGGCCGAGAGGCCAGAGCATTGCAGCTGTTTCTGGGAAGGGGAGGGAGGCAGTTGCATTGACAGCAAACAGAACCAAGTTGCAGAGAGATTCCCGGAGGTGTCAAGGCCGGGCTCTGGATATCCTTGAGGCTGACCTGCATCTGTGGCCTTCCTAACATTTGGCTCTTTCAACCTTATTTTGGATTCCAGGGGCTGTTAAGTTTATTTTATGACAAAACTTGTCTGCACTGGTTTCTGACGTCAGACGCTTGATAAAAGGCCTGACCCACGTGAGATTAATTTCTCAGGCACAATGTCGGTTTATTCCTGATTAGCATCCAGACACTGGAGAAAATGAGTTAGAAGGTGAGTAGGTATCCATGAGAACGAATCTGGCTGCTTGGCGGCCGGGGGCGGGGTGGGGTACAGCGGGGCTTCTGGTGACCTCGTTCTCACGCCTGCACTCCAAGGGTGACACAGCCTCGCCTTCCTGTTCTCTGTCCTCTAGAATCTGTGCAGCTCACCACCCCCCCCCCACCCGACACATTTCTTAGTGTAACAGCAGCCTTCTTCGTTTAGATGTATTTAAAAAACAACTTTGTTAAATTTCAGCTTTCTTGAGGCAAAATTGACATATAAAATTATAAGATATTTGGAGTGTCCATCATGGGGATTTGATATACATACACATTGTGAAAGGGGTCCCCATCTAGCCAACATCACCTCACATGTTTATAGTTTGTTTTTTTGGTGAGAACACTAAAGTGTTCTTAGCAAATTTCAATTATGCATTACAGTGTTATTCGCCATAGTCACCTTGTTTTATGCCAGACCCTCAGACCTTATTCATCTTATAGCTGAAAGTTTGTGCCTTTTTACCAAGCCCTCTCTCCCTATTTCCCCAGCCCTCAGCCCCTGGCAACCACTCTTCTGCTCTCTGTTCCTTTCAATTTTTAAAGATTCCGCATCTAAGTGATATTATGCAGTATTTGTCTTTCTCTGTCTGGCATAATGCCCTCAATGTCCATCCATGTTATTGCCAATGCAATGCATGAAAAGATGCTCGACATCACTTATCAGGGAAATGCAAATCAAAACCACAAGGAGATATCACCTCATACCTGTCAGGATGGCTAAAATCAAAAACACCAGAAACAACAAGTGTTAGCAAAGATGTGGAGAAAAAGGAACCCTTGTGCACTATTGGTGGGAATGTAAATTGGTGGGAAATCAATATGGAGTTTCCTCAAAAAAATAAACATAGGAAAACCATGTGATCCAGCAACCCCATTTCTGGAACATTCCCAAAGGAAATGAAAACAGAATATGGAAGGGATACCTGTACCCCGTGTTCATTGCCGCACTACTCACAGTGACCAAGATATGGAAACAACCTAACATCCGTTAACGCATGAATGGATGAGAAAGATGTGCAGCCGTGAGAAACAAGGAAATTCTGCCATTTGGAAAAATACTTATTTTTATACTCATCAACTATGCAAGATGCGTTGATTATTTTCTTAAGACAGCAGTTTAAACTTCTCTTTCTTGAAGAGTTCACTTTTAGAAATATTCTCAGAATGCACTTGATATTTTCCCTGATATGTAGATTCATGCTAACGTTCTTCTCAGACTGATAGTTGATTAAACCAAAGCTTAGAGGGACCTGGGGCATATAGCCGGCTTAGTCAGTTGAGCATGTGACTCCTTATCCCAGGGTTGTGAGTTCAAGCCCCACATTGGGTATAGAGCCTACTTAAAAACAAACAAGTGTAAATATATATATATATATATACATATAATATATTATATATAATTAATATATATAAATATATATAATATGTTATATATATTTATTATATATTATATATGTATATATATATAATTGTAAATAAATATTTTTATGTTTTATATCATATCTCATATCTCAGTGTCTCAAAGCTTTGAGGGACCTAAAACTCCAACTTATTTGGGTATACTCTATTTTTTAATAAAAACTCAATGTAAGGACTCTTTCCCCTCAGCAGTGCATGGACTCCATAAAGCGAAGGTGCTCCAATAAGGAATACGTCTGTTGTCTGAATTTTGGTGACTGAGTCATGCATTACTCTCATGGCTCTTGTTACGAGAGAAACTCTTTTTGGGAGCCTCCCACCATTATAGGTGATTTATCTGTTCAATTATAACAAACTATAATTTTCCCCTGACACATTAATTTGCTTTCACTAGTGCCTTCCATATTTGGGTATGTTTGCGTTCTAAAACAATTTGGGTACTTTTCTCTCAGAACTTGGGGGACAATGCAGATGACTCTCGAGCATCCTGTGATAGAGTGACAGAAGTTTGTGCACTAATATTGAGTTAAAGTAAATGCTATAAACCGAGTTCTTGAAGCAAAACTTTCACTGGGGAGCTCTCCCTGTTTCGCGGGTATAGTGTACCCCATATTTGTCCAGCCACACCAGCAGTGGTGATCAGCTTTTCTCTGGGCTCTGCCTCCTGCAGCCTCCAGCCCCTCTTTTTGAGCAAGGTGTCCCCATTGCCGCCACTCAGATCCTGCCACACAGTTTATATGGCCCACGTGGGGCTCTCCTGTGCCTTAGGCTTTCCCCAGCGTTGACAGGTTAGAAAAGCATTTGTCGTGACTTTGCTCAATGTGTGGGGCATGGTGTTAGATGCTTTCTGTACAACACCACTCGCAACAACCCCATTTGAGAGTGTTGGCAGGAATGCACAGAGGCCAGGTGTAGAGCTCCCTGTGTGGCAGGGCCTGGGTTGGAACCTAGCCGGTGGTCACACCAGGGCCACCTGGTTTTGCTTCCTGGGCCATGACTAACCTACGGATTCCTTCTACCACTGCAAAAGCCCCCAACCTCTGTTTTGCTGCTGGGACCACAACGGTGTGGCTCTTGCTGGGACTTGGCCAGAGAAGTTGAGACGTCCTCCAGTCCCACGGCTGTGAGTGTGCATGGAGCCTGTGGGTCACCAGCCACAGTGTCCCCAGATGTCACATACTCTGGGCCCAGGTCCTGCTCTTGTGCCATCATGATTGGGGTGATGTTGTATCCGCTCCCTGGGGCTGCTGGAACAAAGAATCTCAGACTGGGCGCCTCAGACAACAAGAATCTCTTCTCTCGTGGTCCTGGAGGCCAGAAACCTGAGAGAAAGATGTCGGCAGGACTGGTTCCTTCCAAGCACCGTGAGGGAGAATGTGTCCGGCCTCTCCCCAGCCTCCGGGGTTTGCTGACGGTCTCTGGAGTTCCTTGGTTCCAGCATCACCCCGATCTCTGCCTTCAGGTTCTCGTGGCTTTCTCCGTGTGTGTGTGTGTGTGTGTGTGTGTGTGTGTGTGTCCACACGGGCCCACCCCACTTCAACAACCCTATTTCCAAATACGGTCGCATCCTGGGTGCCCCCCATATGAATTTGGGGGACATACAATTCAACCCCTAACACGTTCCCTGGCCCTGGAACTCTGCCCAAGGTCAGATGCATGCTCAGAATCACTGCTTCTGTCCATGGTGACCCGTCGCCTTTGAACGGATTTCCTGCCTTTGCTCTTCCCTCTCTTAGGATGGACTTCTGTGTTCTGGAGTCTTCTTATCTCCCCCAGCAGCCAGACCCCCATCCCTGTTCAGGGCTTTGTTCCAGCTGGGCTGTCAGCTGGACTGATATGGACAGGGGCCCACGGGAAGGGACGGGGAAGCTCTGGAAAGGCCTTCTCCCTCTGTCTGTTCAAACCTTGACTTCATTTCTGATAGACTGGAGCCGCAGGGTCAATGGATCTTCCACGAACAGAGTAAATGATATTCAGCAAATGAGGAAGTCTCATGACCACAGAAGATTTCATAGAATTGAGTGTCAAATATAAATATGGTTTTGAGGTGTTCTTGTCGGAACAGCACGAATTTAAGGTGCCACCACCTGGGGGCTGGTCTTTTGGGGTCGCTGACCCGACGTCATGGAGTTTTGGAAGCCAGAGCTGGGAGGGCATTTGGAGACTGTCTGGCCTGTGTCAGTCACTGGAGGACTAGAAGGGGGCTGGCAGGTCTCTCTGTCACCCCAGGTCAGGACGCCAGCTTCGCTCCTGCCTTCTGCTCGTCACGAGACTTCGGGGCAAGCTGGCCGGCATGTACCCCAGTAGAGGCATCCAGCCCCAGCTCAGACCTGGAATCTTCCCTGTGAGGCAAGATGTAGGGGAGAAACGGGCTGTGGCCACGTGGAGTTGGGCCGTGCATTTAAAATCAGACTGGCCAATGCCCAGTAGCACCCACCTTTGGGTTCTCAGATGACAGCACGGCTATCAAACACTTTGCTGAATTCACTTCTATGCCCAGTCCCCGGGGAAGAGGAAGCAAAGGACGGTACCTAACATTTAATAATTAATAAGCAGTTACTTACGTAATCTCGTCGAATTCCCACAACCAGCCCGTGAACCAGGTTTTATGACTGTGTGAGTTTTCAGGGCCACCGTTACAAAATGTCCCAGATAAGCCGTTAAAACAGCAGAGATTCATTCTGTCACAGCTCCTGAGGCCACGATCCCCCAACCAAGGTGTCAGCAGGGCCCGGCTCCCTCTGAAGGCTCTGCGGGGAGGATCCTTCCTTGCTTCTTCCAGCCCCTGGGGTTGCCAGAGCCCCTGTGCGCTTCTTGGCTTGCGGACACATGCCTCCAACCTGCGTCCCTCCTTCTCCGTGCCTCCTTTCCTCACAGGGACACGAGTCAGACATGACGCAGTCTGCCTATGTTAATTTACATATGAATTACGTCCGCAAAGACCCTATGTCCAAATAAGACCATAGTTGCATATCTTTGGGGGGACGGAACTAACCCTCAACAATTAGCATCGTTTCACAAGCGAGTAAGCCGAAGTTTCGAGCGGCAAAGTCCGTTTTCAGGTTCTAGTTTGTAAGACGGCAGAGCCGGGACTCGAAACCCACGCTGGCCTAGGTAGAGCAAGTAGCCTCCGGTGTGGCACGGCAGGTGGCTGGCACCAGCCCACCTGCACACCACGGCCGTCTACCTCTGTCCACGAAGCACGCTCGGGATAGCATCCACGGCTCCCTGTTGCCGGCACACCCTCCCTGGGAGAACCAAGCCCAAGTGCGTCCTATGAATCCTGGTTGGTGAGAGCAGCTGGCCCCGTGGGGCCCCGGCCAAGATAGGGAAAGCGAGTTCACAGAGGGGAGAGGGAGCCGCAGGACCCGGAGCTCGTAGAGCAGAGAATAAACCCTTGTCCGGAGCATCGCTGTTCTGTCACTCACCCAGGTCTCCAGGGAACGCTGGGGCTGGTTTTAAGTTCTCGGAACAGAAGGAGAAATTGTGTGAGGGATACAAGAACAAAAGGAGACTGGAAGTGAAGAGCCTTTTGTGTTCGCGCCGTTTAGCAGATCGGGGGCAGGAGCGCGAAGAAGTGCCATCCCGGCGGCTCATTTAGCAAGTGTCTCAGCAAATGTCTGAGCGGTTGTCCTGACCTGTGCAGGAAGGAGGGGTGGCCCGTGCGACGGGATGGGTTCCCTTCGCTCTAAGTGACAAGCAGTGGAGATGATCTGATGAGCTTCCCGTTGCCCTTCTCTGTTCCTCGTGCCAGTAATCTGAGCAATGCACAGACCCCCAAATTTCAATTTTTCTTTCCCCACAGGTTTTATAAGCAGTACTTTTAATTTTCTCCCCAAGGATTTCGGCTAACTCAAGCCGTCTTTAACACCGGGCACTTGAGAAAATGAGATCTGTGCATTTGAATTTTGTGGATGGAGAGAGAAGTGATACTTTGTTCTCCTGCCCCCTCCCCAGACCCCAGGGGAGACAACGCAAGCATCATGCTTCCCGCGGGGAGACTGTGGCTGGTGGCCGACACGCTTGCAGCCTGGCACCCTCTTAGCCAAATGGGCACCGTGTCTGTGGGCCCCTTCTTTGCTCCTGTCCTACAGGGCAGCACCTGCTTCTCTCGCATCTTCTTCCCAACACTGGGGGCTTGTGCCCTTAGCCTAAGTACCAATGGCGCAGAATGTGACCGTGTGAAGTAAGACTGTTATACCAAAGCGTGTTTTTCTCGTCTGGTTACGCTGACTGTTGCGAAGTCTTTTTAAAATTTTTTTTTTCAATGTTTATTTATTTTTGGGACAGAGAGAGACAGAGCATGAACGGGCGAGGGGCAGAGAGAGAGGGAGACACAGAAACGGAAACAGGCTCCAGGCTCTGAGCCATCAGCCCAGAGCCCGACGCGGGGCTCGAACTCACAGACCGCGAGATCGTGACCTGGCTGAAGTCGGACACTTAACCGACTGTGCCACCCAGGCGCCCCGCGAAGTCTTTTATTATTTGCACGCGGCACGTAACTGGTTTGACTTTCACTTCTCTTACCTGGGAGCAGGTAATAATCACAATTGTTAGCGTCTGTTGGGTTATTCTCACGTGCCAGGCACTGAATACTGTGTCTGCTGCATCATCATTGTCCTTCCAATAAGATTCTGAGGAAGGGACTGCAAATACCCCTAGTTTACAGACAGGCGACAGAGCCAGCCAGAGGTTGAGGAACTTCTTCCAAGTGTTACAGTTGAGAACTCCAGGCTTCATGCTTTCAACTGCCATGAAACTGCTTAGGTAGAAAACTTCTCTGTGTCTGAGGCGACACCTGTTTCCTCCTCCTCGCCGTCCAAGCCAAAATAATCACCACTGAACTTTGAGAAAGTTTCTCTAACTCCCTGGGTCATCTCACGGTCTCCAGGCCGGCGTGACACCCTCGGTCTTCCTTCTCTTTTGTGCCTTCCGATCGACCCCCTGTCCAGGCAGTAAAACCCTTCACTCACGGACTCTGGAAGGAGCAGTGTAGAGAAAGGATGGCCCTCCGCCCTCCCTCGCTCATCATTCGGATCGTAGAGAGGCCCGGCGTCAGTTCGTCACTGGCTCTGAAATCAGTGGCGTGTGTGACTTTGTGTTTGATTTGCAGAATGTGCCGACGGACACTTGGAAAGCGAGAGCTCAGGGTCATTTTGTGAGTTCTGTGCACCCTTCGCCCCAAGGACAGACCAGAAATCCCCCTCCCTGACCTAAGGCTCTTCTGCTTCTCCTCTGTGCATCCCAATTGAAATATCTGGAGGCTGTGAGCCTCTGCTTGGGGCCCGACTGCACCAAAATGTAGATGGAATAGATTCTATTCAACATTAGAGAGACAAATACCCCAGGAGCAGAGCTCCCACCCTCCAAAGAAGAAGGATGCTGTTTTTAACCTCGGGATGTCAACTCCAGACATCTCCGTCCTTACCTCTACTTCCGTGAACTCGGTTTCATTCTCCCGCAGCCTTTTGCGTCTCCTGTTGAGTTATCAGTAAAGTCTGAGCCTCCGTGGACCGGTTCAGAGGTGGGGAAACTACACCAGGCTTTCTTCAGCCAAATTTCTCTCCGTCGACAGAACAGGGTGGAGGCGTAAACACGCTTCCAAAGACGTTTTTTCCCAACACGGAGGCGACAGATGGCGTGTTTTATGTGCCCCGAGTGTGTCCGAAGCGTGACTCCCGATTGGCGTGCCGCTCACTGGTCATCGTGTGTGGCCGGCAGCCCCAGCCCCGGTCTCCATCGTTGGCATGCACAGCTGACGGTAGTCCCATTCGATGCAGGACGCGAAGTATTTTCAGGCCTTTGACCGCGTCCCGTCGGCTTATTTCCCGGCCCCCTGCCTTCGGGGGTTTCCAGACCGAGCTCCTCTGTGACAGCTTGCCCCTTGTCATCCAAGGCGGCAAGCCCGCTGACATTTTCGAATCTGCTTCCCGCTCATTTGAAGCCACCTCTGTTGGTTTTACTCCCCAAACGTGTCTCCTCTCGGCGGCGGATCTTCGCTCTGTGGCCCTCGCTCAGCCCCTCGCTGCCCCTGCAGTCTCCCCTGCACCTTGACAACCGCGTCCCAACCAGACTCCTGCCCCAGGCCCGCCTGAAGAAGAGCATCCCTTGCCCCTCGGCGCCAGGCCCTGTGCCAACTGGGGTGCGCCACGGGGACACGCGGAAGACACGTGGGCACCGCTTTTAAGGGACTTGGAGTGTCGGCTCCTCCTGTGCACGGTGGCCGGAGAGCTCGCCCTGTGACAGTCAGCTGGGCCTCACTGGCCCCCTGCCTGTCCCCTGCCCCCCATGAGTCTGGGGACTCAGGTCCCCTCAGAACACCTGTAATTCCGTCTGCAGGCCCCAGTGGGCCTGTGCGGTCTGGGTCTGGGGCACCTCCCGGGGGCCCGCTGCCGACCTTCTTTCCCGCGCCTTCCCCGCCTGACGGGGTCTGTCGGCAGACATCCATCTGCCTCTCGGGCACCCGCCCAGGTATGGCGTCCCGCCCAGGGGGGTGACTCCACTGTGGCTCTGTGGCCTCCGCCCCCGGGACCGCAGCCTGCTCTCTGAGGCCTCTGAGCACACGGCGGGGCTGCGTTCCGAGGGGGCGGGGAGGCATCCCTCTGGGCCCGTGTCCCTGCCGTCATCGGAGCACTGAAGCCGCACCACTGATCTGTGTGAACGTGCCACCCCGGCCCCGGCCCTGAGACCCTGGGGCCTCACACGCAGGACCGGAGCTGGCTCACCCAGCCGAAGTGTTCCCCAAGCCGGCCTTCCTTCTGGGGAGTCCTCACCCGCGGTCCCCTCCCCTCCCCGACACTATCGTCTGCATACAGTCCACAGGTGCCTCCTGCTCTGGCCCTGGGCCCTTCCTGCCCACGTGCGGAGCCGCGACCTGCTACGTCCGGAGTGCCCGCTCGTTCAGGGAACGGACCGCGAGGTGCCCCCGGGCGCCGTCTGGCCCCGCTTGGCTCAGTCAGCCTTTGCCGCTCACACCGCCCGCTTTCACCCTGCCCGGCCTGGCTTCTCCCCGTTCCCTCTGCTGCGAATCCACGCTGCCCCTGCTCGGGAGTCAGAGCTTCAGGGCACCCCCATCAGGCACGCCTCCTCGGCCTCCCACCCTGATGGGTGACCGCGAGAGTCGGCTGGGTGTCCGATACTTACTTTCAGGTTGATGCCTACATCCTCTTGACTTAGGCCTCTGATTTCAGATCCTGGGAGCTCCTGGGGACCGAGCAGCTGAGCCAAGGCCTCGGGGCTCAGAAGTCCCTTGAGTGCTTGCTCTCTGATCTGAGCTGGCTCAGAGCCCAGGGCCCAGGTAAGCGGACAAAGGGCAGTGTTCAGACCTTTGGGTTGGTGGGAGCTGCCAGGCTCGTGCTCTGCCCTTGTTTAGTGACCCCTGCGGCTCCCTGTTGTGCAAAACACACACTTGCTTCACGGAGCAGGAGCCCCGGTGCCAAGACCAGGCTTGTGCTGGCTCCTCAAAGCCAGAGGATGGGGAGTGTCCCCGGATCAGGTTACACAGCGTGGCATTGGGAGAAAACAGATTTTCACCCTTTAAAAAAAATTTTTTTTAACATTTATTTATTTTTGAGACAGAAGGAGACAGAGCATGAATGGGGGGAGGGTGAGAGAGAGGGAGACACAGAATCTGAAACAGGCTCCAGGCCCTGAGCGGTCCGCACAGAGCCCGACGTGGGGCTCGAACTCACGAACCGTGAAATCATGACCTGAGCCGAAGTCGGCCCCTTAACCGACTGAGCCACCCAGGCGCCCCGTTTTCACCCTTTTTTAAAACTAAAAAATATCTTTTAAAGAGTTTAAAACAGTTAACTTCCTTATGGGGATACAACGTCACGGTGGTGTTTGGTAGGTAAACTTTAGATTTCTAATGGAGTCAGATTTGGGGGGTTTCCCCTGTTTCTTTGTTTTCTCTAATGAATCCAACGGTAAAGAAAATCTCTTTAGGAGGCTGTGGGAATGATTTTTAGGAGAGTGTAGGAATGGCTTCCTAAATCTCAAGCAATAAACACTTGTAGGGTATAAAGATTGCCTCAATTTCCCTATTAAATGCCGTAAATCCTACTCACTATCCTTCATGCTCCAGGCTTCAGCCGAAGCCCCTCCCTCGCTGAAATGCTGACTAGGGTCTTGCCAGCACTACCTTGTCCCGTGCATAGATCTGCTCGGACACTCACCGTCCAGGATTGTAATACATTATTTATGCTTCTAATTTGTCTATTCTTGAAGACAAGGATTGAGCCTTTCTCAATTTGGTGGCCTCACTCTCCAGCACAGAATCATAGAGGATAGAATGCAGGTTGCAACATTTAAATATTGTTCAGTACATGGAAGCTGTGTAAATCACTTTTTCCATCACATTTCCTTGGACTTGCTAGGTGGTCTTGAAATTTAAATAAATACTATACAAACGAATATGAAAGAAGTGAATATCTTATACGTGCGTATGCATATGCATATATATATGAGTGGGAGCAGGGTATGAGGGGCTCAATCTCATGACCCTGGGACCATGACCCAAGCCGAAATCAAGAGTCAGGTGCTCAACTGACTGAGCCACCCAGACGCACCAAGGAATGAATGTCTTTAAAAGCCTATTCTAAAGAAACTGTCTTAAAACATGCCTTTATAAAGTAAATAATGACCAATTTATTAAATTTCGGGAATCTGAAGTTCATTGTGGTGAGTGTCCATGGCCCTCTAGTGGCCCCAGAGGGTTAAAGCATTAGTTCTAAGACTCGGGGAACACTGAACCTTTCTCAAGATGGCCATCTGCTTATCAGAGACACAAGTCCTCTGTTGAGCAGAGCAAAACCACTTGGGGACAGAACGGAACAAAGACAAAAGACAAATACTTCAAGCAGCAATGGTGTAATCAGCTCAAACTGTAACTTGGCCTTTTATATAGAATCCTTAATCTTCTTACTCTTCCTCTATTTACAAAAGAAACCAGGACCCTGAAGCATTGGGTACTGGGGAAACAAAACTAAAAACATGAGCTCCCCCTTCTGATCAAATGAGGTTCTGAACATGTTTGGTGACATTTCCTGAACAGTCAGACACACTGTAGTAAGGAATAGAATGAGTCCTGTCTCCTTTACCATCATTACTCTCCTTGGGACCAATGGGGAATATAAACATAAGATTTATTGTCCTGTATGTCTCAGAATATTATCAACAGTTTTGGCTCTCTTCTCCCATTTTCTTTCATACAGAATCATTTTATTATTTTAAGCAGCTTAGACACCTGGATCTGGGAAAGGTGTTTGTGTATATAGGTTCCCATATAGGGCAACCAGCAATGTGCTCTTTTCTCTCTGGGCCCTGGGAGGAGCGTGAGGCCCTCACCTCAGCCATATGCTATATGTGGGGTGGGGTGGGTAGGACTGAAAATATGATAATCAAGATAACATTTTATGCAATATTTTTTAAAAATCAAAATTAATTAAAAATATCCATAATAAAATATCAACACTTTAAGGAAAGGCAATATCGGTAGACTGATTTTTCTTTTTGCTTCAGTTTCCAATTGGCTCAACACGGCACTGCTTTCTCTTTGCCCCAAATGAGTTTTGTTAGAGAAGCATGATCTTGGAGTGGTTAAGGGCCCAGCCTCAGTAGCTGAAATGCCTGGGTTTCAAACCAGATGATCCTACTTACTAGGAGCCTGACACTGGACAAAGTTCAGCACATGAGACCTTGAAAGTGGAAGAATTTACTGGCGGGGTCAGAGGAGTTGGAAGAAGAAATAGAGATTCAAAGGGGGAGAGGATCTTGACCCAACCTTGGGCAGAGACAGACACTGGGATCTAAGGAATGGGAACGGCCCCCATATGATATCCAGCAAAGAAACAGTGACCTTGGTCCTATAACTACAAGAATTGAATTTGCCTACATTCCAAATGAGCAGGGCCTCAGCAATCAGACAACAAAAATAAATAAAGGGCACCCAAATCGACAAGGAAGAAATCAAACTTTCACTACTTGCAGACAACATGATAGTCTGTGTAGAAACCTGAAAGACTCCACCCAAGAATCGCTAGAACTGGTACATGAATTTGTCGCAGACTTTGAGTCTGGAGTTCTCTCTTACCCAGCAAGAGAGTGGACACAGAATTGAATATGAGAGAAGCTAATGTCCGGGAGGAGACAAGTGTCCCAAGAAAGGGTCCTTGCTCTGTATTTATTAGGATCAGAGGGCTTATAAACGTGATGGATATGCAGAAAGAGACAATAAAACAGTGATCATTAGCTCATGTGTGTGAGAGAAAGGGGGTTTTGAAGGTATGCAGTGTTAGGGGTTTAGGGTCAAGACAAATCTAAGTCACGGCACCAAGCAGACGGCTGCTTACTGCAGGCACCAGATACCGTGTCTGTTTACCCTAACTTTTCTAGTGGCTAAGACAGATAGAGCATGCTACTTCAGGGTTAACAAGGCATTTTTCTTGCAGAATAGCTCTGGATGCTTTCGCCCTGCTGCAGGGGCTTTCTGTTTCTACCTGTTCTCCGACGCTTTCCTCCTGTGGAAGTGGCTTTCCACTCTGTGCTTTGTTCTGTGCTGGGAGCGCTTTCACCCCATGGCGGCTTTCTGCCCTAAGCCTTGTTAACCCACTGGTGCAAGCTGAGGGAATTCTTAAACTTATTCCCCACACGAATTCAGTAAAGTCACAGCATACAAAATCAACATACAGAAATCTGTTGAATTTCTCTACACCAATAAGCAGCAGAAAGAGAAATCAAGGAATTGATCCCATTTACAACTGCACCCAAAACCATAAGATACTTGGGAATAAACCTAACCAGAGAGGTAAAAGATCTGTACTCTGAAAACTGTAGAAGACTTATGAAAGAAATTGAAGACAGTACCAAAAAATGGAAAAACATTCCACGTTCATGGATTGGAAAGAATAAATATTGTTAAAATGTCTGTAAAAAGCAATCTACACATTTAATGCAATCCCTAGCAAATGATCAGGGAAACAGATTGCCCCTTAGAGTCTATAGACAAGATTGCAGCGTGGCTGACACCTTCGTTTTAACCTGGTGAGACCCATGTTGGGCTAATAATGTACACAGAGCCGTGTACTATCTAAGATAATAGTACTGCGTATTATCTAAGGTAATAGATTCGTGTTATTTTAAGCCACTAAACTTGTGGTGATTTGTTACGACAGCCATAGAAAACAAATGTGGTTACCACATGGCAGAAACTAGGGCAGTGCTCAGAAACTGTCACCTGTGGTTTGCCAACATCTGCAGGTGCTGGCAGTTAATACCAGATAATGGCACTAATTGGGTGGGAGTGAGGGGATTTGGGTAGGCACCACTATCGTCTGCCAGTGTTGTCAATGAAAATGAGTACACACACTCACAAATGCACATACAAAACCAGGAGGGACATGTCAGCAGCAATCAGACATCATCTTCATTTTGGAATCCAAGTAGGTTTGATTTCAAAACTCACTAGAGAATAACAGTAAATGGACTTATTGTCCAGACTCCAGGACGTGTTATGGGGGCTGTTTCAGTAGCAGATGGAAAATGGGTCGTCGTCTCATAGAGTCTTACATTTTGAATCAAATTTCCAATAGTCGCTGATAAAGGACATGTGTAGTGATGCTAAATAATTGCATACTGATTTCTTCCTTTCTGTCTGGAGTTGGGGAGTTGTATCTATTGTAAAGAGTTAAATGAAACTGATAACAGAAATGAGAGCAAAAGTTCCAGCAGACGTGAGACAGGTGGTGCCAGACTGTCGACTTGGAACCACGGGCAGCCCAAGCAGGTGTTTCTTGAATCCAGAAAGGCGCTTTGAGTAAATAAGTATCTCGTTCTCTTTCTTTGCAGGACCTCCTCCTCCTTTTCTTTTTG
This sequence comes from Prionailurus viverrinus, assembly GCF_022837055.1. NCBI lineage: Eukaryota > Metazoa > Chordata > Mammalia > Carnivora > Felidae > Prionailurus > Prionailurus viverrinus. Next base: position 91,170,715 of record NC_062572.1, on the reverse strand, counting down.
TTTTTCTCTTTTCATTCTACCATTTCCCTTGGTAGCCTCAGCTACTCCCATGAATTTAATATTTATTTGCCATTTTCAAATCTTTACCCAATCTACATATTATTCTCTTTTTTTTTTTTCAACGTTTATTTATTTTTGGGACAGAGAGAGACAGAGCACGAACGGGGGAGGGGCAGAGAGAGAGGGAGACACAGAATCGGAAACAGACTCCAGGCTCCGAGCCATCAGCCCAGAGCCCGACGCGGGGCTTGAACTCACGGACCGCGAGATTGTGACCTGGCTGAAGTCGGACGCTTAACCGACTGCGCCACCCAGGCGCCCCCATATTATTCTCTTTTAAATGTTTGTTTATTGAGAGAGAGAGAGAGAGAGAGAGGATGAGTGAGCATGAGCGAGGAAAGGGCAGAGAGAGAGAGACAGAGAGAGAGAGAGACAGACAGAGAGAGAGAGACAGAGAGAGGGAATCCCAAGCAGGCTCCGTTCTGTCAGCACAGAGCCCTACAAGGGGCTCCAAATCATGAATCGTGAGATCATGACCCAAGCTGAAACCAAGAGTTGGACTCTTAACCGACTAAGCCACCCAGGTGCCCCTATATATTATTCGTCATTCAATATCTCATGGTTATCTCAAAACCTGAACATCCAAAATAAAACTCATTATCCCCCTCTCAGAAATCCTGTTAGACTTATCTCTCATTCTCTCTGTCTCTCTCGGACAATCTCTGTCTCTTTTCTTTCTGTCCTGTGATGAAGGACTTCAGTTTATAAAAATACATGACTATATCAAAGATCAAAATAAACACTTGAATGTGGTCTGGCCAAAGGAGAAATACTAAAAGCCAGTAGGTGAGATTGGCCCGGAAACAAATGTTAATTGGTCCTTTAAAATGGTAAGTGGGTCTCAGATTTAGTTCTAAGCTTCCTAGTGGCCAAAGAGAACCTGGAACCACATTTAGCTGTAAGATCCATTGGATGCAACAAACTCCGTTTCCAACACGGTTTCCTGCTGCAACCTGAGTGAAATTTTACCCCCCCGAGGGAAGCCTTCTAATAATGTGGCTAATGCTGTTCTTGACTTTCATTCACTAAACCACTCGGTTTCCTAGACCCTTTTGCATCCAGAGTGACCGTCTGACAGTGGTTAATGTGTTATAGGCAGATAGAGGTTAACGAGATATAGGCAGAAGGCCTGTTGAAGGCGTCGCTTTACGAGTAAGACCATGTTTTTTAAGGAGAAGGCACCGGCTGCATTCCCCCTGCTCGGGCTCATGTGGTGCCTCATGGTCAAGATGGCAGAGCAGGAAGATAGAAGCATCCTAGGTCCACAAAGGCACCTAGAAACACTGTGACTGTCCCTGATTGTTGACTTTAAACCTCTTTATTACACGTGAGAATAACCTTGTTTAAGCCACACTAAAAAAAAATTTTTTTTACTGTTTATTATGTTTTGAGAGAGAGAGAAAGACAGAGCATGAGCAGGGGAGGGGCAGAGAGAGAGGGAGACACAGAATCCAAAGCAGGCTCCAGGCTCCGAGCTGTCAGCACAGAGCCCGATGCGGGGCTCGAACCCACGGACCGCGAGATCATGGCCTGAGGTGAAGTCAGACGCCCACCCAGGCACCTCTTAAGCCACATTTCTAAGCGTTTCTGGTACTTAAAGCTGGATACAATTTTAATTTATAAAATATCCCTGCGATAAATATTGTATAGTTTCAGGGCTACCATAACAAACTGCCACAAACTCGGTGGCTTTAAACAGCAGATAATTGCTCTCTCGCCGCGCTGGAGGCACGAAGTCTGAGGCCGAGGTGCTGGCACAGCCATGCTTCCTCTAGGGGAGAATCCTTCCTCGCCCCATCCAGCTTCTGGTCGTTCCCTGGCTCCTAGCTCCTTAACTCTGCTCCCTGTGTTCATCTTCACGTGGCTGTTTCTCTGTGTGTCACCGAGTCCTCTCCCCTTCTTACAAGGACACCAGTCATATTTCATTCAGGACCTGCCGTAATCCAGTATGACTTCATCTTAACTTAATCAATTATACGTGCAGAAACCTAATTTCCGACTAAGATCACATGCTGAGGCTCTGGGAGGACATGAATTTTTGGAGGACATTTTGGAGGATACCGCATCAAACTTTGTGTGGTTCTCACACTTTAAAAAAAAATTTTTTTTAATGTTTGTTTTTAACAGAGAGAGAGCAGAGCATGAGTGAGGGAGGGGCAGAGAGAGAGAGGGAGACACAGAATCCGAAGCAGGCTCCAGGCTCTGAGCCGTCAGCACAGAGCCTGATGCAGGGCTCGAACTCACACTGTGAGATAATGAACCGAGGTCGGACGCTCAACCGACTGAGCCACCCAGGTGCCCCGGCTCTCACACTTTTTGATCGTTGCCCTCATGAGCAGGAGAAAAGACTGTTGATTCTGCATACTGCTCGATTGCCAATATTCAGTCCAAAAATAACTAGGGGAGGAAATTGGCGAAGTGTGGTTGCCTCAGTGACATCCACTGCCCCCTCGCCATGACTTAGTAACCATGCTGTTTGAATTCATACAGACCCAAACCCAGTTGTGAGCACTAATCACACAGGGACTTGGTTCAGGAAGCAATAGAATCTCCTCCCAGACCATTCAGTGCCTGCCTCACCTGAGCCACAGGGATTCAGGGGAGTGAGTGATCGGAACGGGGCTGTGGGAATGAAGCTTTGGTGGCCAGGGAAAGAGATGCTCTTTATCCCTCTGTATGTCAATGAGGAGTCAGGTGTCCGTGGTACTGTTGACAGACGTCTTTCAGGCTGGAGAAGATCAGACGTGGGAGCGGATGTGGGATCCCCTTTGGGAGGCCAAGGGGAGAGACTGGAAAACACTGGGTCACTGTCGAAGTTGGACTCTTGGATTCCACCCCACCTACAGCCTGATCTACCCCTGGCTCTTCTGTTGTATGAGCCAAGAATTTCCCTTTATTAAGCCAGTTTGATTCGGACTTTAAGTTACTCCCCATAAAAGAATCCTGGCAGACATACGGCCCAAACAAATTTGGGGGGTCCTTTAAGGTCCCAAAGCTGGGACTCTGTGGTCCATGACAGACTAGATTTCCCACTTTGAGGACCAGTGACCTCCCTAAACTAAATTTAATCATGCATTTCCTCTGCTAACAAGTCATCGATTTCCCAGAAGACAAAATGTAACCCTTACCCTGGTGGGTAAGGACATTCACCGAGTGTCTTCAGTGCATGCCCTGCCCTGCTGGGCTTTACCCCTCCTTTCTAGAATCTGCCTCATGGAATGTCTCCCTGCCCTCAGAGCCTCTGGGGACTGTCAAGCGGGATGGCTGTGTCCCTGGAACAGAGCTTTCATTCTAGCTGCACGGGACTCTGTCTCTGCCTGTTCTGTTCCGAATCTGCTACCATGTGGATCCCTGCCTTACTGGACTGGGAGGTATTTCTCAGAAAAACAATATTCTTGAGAACGGTCTCCCTCTTTTTCTCTTATTTCCCATTCTTTGTATGTGTGTGTGTGCATGCGTGTGTGTGTGTGTGTGTGTGTGTGTGTGTGTGTCTGCTCTCTGTGTCTCTGTGTCCGGTTTGGGTCCCACTTTAGTCTGACTTGGGGGAAGGGTCACGGCCTTCACTCCATTTTGTCCCCTAGAAAATAGCTTCCCAGCTGAGACAGATATCTCTTCCCCTGCAGGAAATGCAGATACTCCCAAGAGCCACGAAAAGGTCTCCTTAAGGAATTATTCCTTTATATTTGGAAGAACATTATTATTTCTTCTTATTTTCTTAAATCTAAAAATACTTGATTTTAGATTGGAGGCTTTCAACTGTGGGAGGAGGCAGAGAGTGTAGATCGTCTACCCAGAGATTCTCAGTCATCAGATGGCAAAAAAGAGGACAGTCGTGTCTCCTCTTGACAAATTCCTTGTTTGGTATTAAGGGGGTGCACTGGGTGGTCAGCAGTGCTGAAGGGCCAGGACTTGGAGGAAGTAGCTACTTCTGGGTAGGGTCAAGAGGAGAGGCTGGCACAATGAACAGCCTCCCCTTTTGGAGAGAAATCAAAGCTAAGGCGACCACTGAAGCTCTGCTGGGACAGCAAAAGGCCGGCGAGTACCCCTGATGGGACCAGCATACGCACACATTGAACTCTGCAGACAGAGGCCTCTCTTGCAGCTGGTGAGTCGCAGGAAAGAGCCTCGTGTACTCACGTGTGACCATCACCAGGAGCAGTCAAGAGAAACGAGTAAGGGCAAAACGGTGGGCGCGCTGAAGACAGAAAGAATACAAGTGTGCTTGCATTTGTAGAGAAGGCTTCGAGGAAGATAGAAAACGCGGGATGGGGGTTGGGGGTGGAGAGCTGAAGCTGTTCCCGATAGCAAGTGTCCTGTGACCTTGAGCTTTTGTGCTATCTGCCTTGCTCTGTTCCCACCCCCATCCCCAAGCCCAATTTGGGGGTCCTTGCCCACCACCTTCATATAACATTTTACATTCTACCAAGGCAGCAGGAGATCCAAAGTTGCTGAAAATTTAAAAGCTTTTTAAACGCCATTCTCTGCTTTCTTCATTTTTATTGCATACACATTGGCATAAAATGCCATGCCCGATGCGGATATGTAATATTCACTTAATGAACAGCTGTTGCTTTTTCTTTTGCTATCCCATGTGTTGGTTTTTTTTTCTTTTTGTGAAGAGCTAAAGAAAATAAAGCCTTCAGTTGATTTCATTTGCCTGTTAAAAGCTAAATTAAGAGTTGTTTGCACACTTAAGAAATCTGTGATGGTCTCAGCTTGCTCAGTTCCATGGCCCCCAGTGCCCTGTGTTTCAGCCCCAGGCTGCCCCCAGTCCACAAAGCACGTTCGTGAGAGTTAGGAAAAAAGACCATTCTCCAATTAAAAAGGTGTAATTTGGAATACTACGTTTTCTCAACAGGAATGATTAAAAACATGAAATCATTCCACACTAGTGATATAAATCAAATGGTTGAACCTAATTAAACGTTTAAAAAAATAATCAAAATAATTAGGAACTCAAAGTCACTAGGATATAATAATTAACCTGATGCATTTTCATCTGCTTTTTCTTTTCCAACATTTCATACCATTTGTACATTACAGCGGACGAGGAAGTAGCCGATGGTAAATTCCACCTCATGCCTGCTGGGATAACATGATGTGCGCTTTCCCCAGCATTTCATTTGTTATCTCCAAATGCTTATTCAATAGCATTGCTTCATTTTCTTCTCTAATGGCTTTCAGTTTTCCATTTTCTCATCCCGAGTTCTGTTTCCTGACACCTGAGAAGTATTTTATCTTAGTAATCGCGACAGTGTAAAAGTATGCAACACGCTTCTAAATTTTAACAGCACTTAATTATCACTTTGATGAAGTTTCCATAACAATAAATAGTTTCCATATTTAGTGCATCATTATCATAATATAGCTAACTTGTATGTGATCCTTGCATCTGGGTAATCATGGCAAACAGGGCTGCTATTGCAGAGGAACGTGGGTCCCAAGGAAAGTGATAGAAGACTTCAGCTGGCATCTCAGTGATGCCATTCCGAGAAATACTCATAGGAATTGCAATGTGCAACGTGACATCTATCCATCCATCTCATACCAATAGGACGTGCTTTTTAATCTTAAAATGTTCACCAGTGTATCAGCTAGAATGCAGTTCTTGTTTAGCAGTAGAATTTTTTGGTGATCAGATGTAGTTCTCTTTTGTAAATTGAAGCAAACATATATATATATATGTTATAATATATTATTATATATATGATATATAATATAGTGTTAGGATATATAACACTTTGTATAGCATATTATATAGAATATATTTTATATATATATATAGTATTAGAATAATATACTTTATTTCCATCCTCAGAGAGCTGTCATAATGCATTAATTTTTGTTAGAACAAGACATTTTGCTGCTATCTGCCAGAAAATAGTTAGAAACATAAGACATATCCAATTCAGATTGACAAAATTATACTAAAGATGTAAGAAATTTCAGATAATGAAGAGGTCCAGGATGGGAGTGGCTGATGGCCCCTGGTGTGGCGGCTTGCAGAGTGCATGGCGGGACTCCTGTGCCCTGCAGCCCCGGCAGCCGCCCTGGGCTGTTCGCACCAAGTTCTCCTCCTCTGGGACCTTTGCACTGGCTGCACCTGTACCTCCCATCTCCAGTGCTGTCTTCCCACTCACCCTGCATGGCCCCATTATTCTTTTGTCCTCGGCTTACCTAACAGTGCCCTTAAGGCTGATACTTCTCTGCCCTGACGGAAGCAATTTTTATAGTCCGGTGATGGCCACTTTCTGGAATGTCTTCCCCATCGGAATGTGCAGTTTCCTCCTGGACAGACATGGATTCCTTCTCATGTCTCTGTTGCCTGGGGTCTGCCTAAAATGAGGCACGAAGTCAGTACTCAATGTGGAATAAATGAAAGGTGGAGATTTTAGTCTGCCTCTTCACTAGGAAAGTCTTCACTGGCTTATCGATAATGGCTCTTATTATCAGTTATTTTCACCGTTTGTTTTGGACATTGGGGTTTAGCCTCTTAGGCTTCTCGGATTTTTGAGGTGTTTTCCATAGTTTTGATCGTTCCAATAGAAACTGTAGTTTTTTAAAAAAAGTCACATGAGCAAGATGAATTGAACAATGAGGTATTTTTACTATCCACTCTGTGGATATACTTTTTTTTTTTTTTAATTTAAAACCATACGCAGTGCATGAGACAGAGCACGGGATGTGGGGAGCCAGTACCTGGGGTGCCAGCTGAGACCTGGAGCCTCCCCTGTAAAATGGAGACATTGCTAACACCGTGTCATGGGGTCACCGTGGTGACAACGACGCTCTAAATTACTGTGGAAACGCTAGTTTTTAGTCCCTTTGTCGCTCCTCACACTACCATGGTGATAAGTTAAATAACATCGAAGGATTGCTTACTAATTGTTGCCACGTTACAAATCTGGTGATCTTGGAAGTAGAAGTGTGTGTTTCCCTCAGTTTCGTGTGATTTATGATTCACTCTTCATGGTAGTGTTTGTTTCAGATCTTAGAGATTTGTGTGAGTGTGTGTGTGTGTGTGTGTGTGTGTGTGTGTGAGAGAGAGAGAGAGAGAGGGAGAGAGAGAAAGAGGAAATTCTTGCAAGCGTGTGTGCTAAAATTCTTGCTGGAGTGACTAGAACATTCGTACCAGGAGGGATCAAGCAGGGAAGGCACTTTTTATTTTATTTTATTTTTTTTAATTTTTTTTTCAACGTTTATTTACTTTTGGGACAGAGAGAGACAGAGCATGAACGGGGGAGGGGCAGAGGGAGAGAATCGGAAACAGGCTCCAGGCTCCAAGCCATCAGCCCAGAGCCTGACGCGGGGCTCGAACTCACGGACCGCGAGATCATGACCTGGCTGAAGTCGGACGCTTAACCGACTGTGCCACCCAGGCGCCCCGGGAAGGCACTTTTTAAAACAAAGACTTGAAAATTGGAGAATGGCCTCCATTTTTATTTATTTATTTATTTATTTATTTTATCTATTTTGAAAGAGAGAGAGCAAGCATGGGAGGGACAGAGGAAGAGAGAGAGAGAGAGAGAGCGAGAGAGCAAGAGAATCCCAAGCAGACAGCTGTCAGCACAGAGACTGATGCAGGGCTCGAACTCACAGAGTGGGAGACCCTGACCTGAACCAACTGAGCCACCCAGCAACCCGAGAGTGACTTTTATTTTTAAAATGCAGAGAAGGTGGTCAGCGTGCTGGAGTTGTGGTACGGAGCGTGAGAAGACGGCATTCTGTGAAGGGAGAGAGACAGGCGTGGATGTAGCAGTTTGAGTGTGGCTGACTTGGGGACATTCTGAAAGTGGACATTCAGTGGGAAGAAGTTGAGACTCTTACAAGCATGAGCTAAATGTTTGATATTGGACCTTGAGGGGCAATTTGGAATGATAGCATATTTCTGAGCAGAGTAATGACAGACACAGAAGGAAAATAAGCACATTTTTATATATTTTGGAAACTACTGGAAAATGCTTAAACAATTTCCTAGATTCAAGTCCAACCATACAGAAAATTTTCAACTCCTTAGGCTCAATAAAAAAATGACTGTGGCTTAGTCGGTTAAACATTGATTTCGGCTCAGGTCATGATCTCATGGTTTGTGAGTTTGAGTCCTGCATCGGGCTTTGTGCTGACAGCCAGGCACCTGCCCAGGATTCTCTCTCTCTCCCTCTCTCTGCTCCTCCCCCCACTGGTACTCATTCTCTCTCGAAATAAATAATTAAACTTAAAAAAAAAAAGACTGTTTGAACCCAAGAATATATTTTTAAAGGAAATCTCTATGTACAGGAAAGACTCTGTTTTGTCAGATAGACATGAACTCAGGAGGGGGTCTAACCCTGGGAAATCATATATTACAGAGAAGTTACAGGACCCACCGGTGAATGTTTGACTTGCCAGCGGCTGAACTGGGAATGAGGGCTGTGCCAACTTAATTTTGACTCAATAAAAACCCATTAGGGACTCCTCATAAAGATAAGGGGACAAAGTGTAAATTTGGAAGAAGACCCTTGGGCAGATAGCTGGAGTGGCAGTTAGGACATGTGGCTGTTACCCCGAGTCATCACCCAAGGGTTCTGTCCAAGGATTTAAAATTCTCACCAGCGGGGCATACAGACTGGCAGCTTTAGTTTCTTCTGTCTTATTCCAGGATTTTAAGTGGGGTGGGTGGCAATGACCCGATCTGCACTTTAAAATTTCCCTTCTCGGGGCACCTGGGTGGCTCAGTGGGTTAAGCGTCCGACTTCAGCTCAGGTCACGATCTCGCAGTCTGTGAGTTCGAGCCCCACGTCGAGCTCTGTGCTGACAGCTCAGACCTGGAACCTGCCTCAGATTCTGTGTCTCCCTCTCTCTCTGCCCCTCCCCCCACTCATGCTCTGTGTCTCTGTCTCTCAAAAAATGAATAAATGTTACAAAGAAAACTTTTAAAGAATAATAAGAAAATAAAGGCTCCCTTCTCCGTGTTGGGTAGAGACCAGATGCAGGGTGTGGATCAGAGAGAATGCACGGGAGGTGGGGGGAAGGAAAGTTACATGGGGTATTTGGAAGGGACACCGGGTAACATTTATTGAAAAGTTAGGTGGAGGTACAAGCAAGGGAGGTCGTGATGCTTTTACCAAGATGGAGAAGGCTGGAGAAGATGTTTTGAGCCGTGGCAGTTCGGTGCTTTGTTTGGACGTGTTCAGTTCAAGATGCCAATTAGCTATCCGGGGGAAGATGTCACAGAATCGGTTGCCAGTTGCATCCCCAGTGCAGAAGACAAACAAGATTCGTGTACCAATGCTATTTTGTTTTATTTTATTTTTTGAGAGAGCGAGAGTGAGCATGCACAAGTGGGAAGGGGCGGGTGGGGGGTGGGGCGGGAAAGGGAGGCGGAGAATCTCAAGCAGGCTCCATGCCATCACCCTGGGATCACGACCCGAAATCAAAAGTCGGACGCTTGAACAACTGAGCCACCCAAGCGCCCCCACGTATATCAGTATTATTAAAAGCCGCGGGACCAGAGGCAAACAACTGAGGAGAGAGTGTGCAGAAGAGACGAGGTGGGGGCTGTGGAGCAAAGCATGGGATTTTTCACCCTTAAGGTCAAAGAGAAGAGAATAAACCAGTAGGGGGGATGCAGAGCGATAGCAGAGGGGTTGAAGGGAAGCCCACGAGAACAGCGCTGTGGAGGACAAGAGAAATTGTCCCTGGCCACCGTCACTGCAGGCAGATCACACATAATGAAGGCAGATGGGGAATGACTGGATTAGCCACAGGGAGGGTGTTGGTGACCTTAACAAGAGCAGTTTGGGGACTGAGGAGGAAAGAAAACTGAATGGAGTAGCTCAAGGGGAGAAGGAGCTGAGGAATCATTTTATTTCTTGTGCCAGATGATGGGCACACAACTGTCTTTATAACATTCTCTCGTGGGCCTGAAGAATTTCATAATGAAATCGTTTGAAGGTAATGTGTCGCTTTTTCAAAAGCTTTTTCCCCCCTTAATTTGCACACCATTCTAAGAGTTAAAAGTAATTTAAAAGTTACAGCAATTTTTACTGTAAGCTTTTGCCAATGGGATGTCCAGGCGATTTGCAAAGGGCAAGAGGCGGGAGGGGTAGCTGGGCGGGGGGAGCACAGAGCAGGTGAAGATCCTCCAAGCTTATCATGAGAAATTAAATGGTGATGTTCCCTAATAGCCTTACTACAATAACAGCAGTTATTGTCAACTCTGGGGGCAGAAAAATAAGTCTGGGGTCTAGCCTTGAACCTATACATTACTTTTTTGGAATATCAATGTGCAGAGGTGGAACGGCTGGACTGAGGACAGCTATCTTATTAAGGATTTTGACATGTATAACCAGGTTTTCTTTCTCGAAGCTGTGTCAGTTGTGATTCTCACCTGCAGAGATTCTTAAGAAAAGAAAAATCAAAATAATCCCAGAGAAGCGGAAAAGGAGAAGCATGGAAATGGAAGGCAGACACGACAAAGAAGGTCGGCGTGGTCGTATTAGTATGATAAAGTAAATGTCAAAGCAAAATGTACTCCTAGGGATAAGGAAGGACGCCGCACAAGGACAAAAGGGTCAACTCAACAGGAAGACATTCCACTCATAAACGTGCACATTCTCAATAACAGAGCTTCAAAATCCGTGAGGGGAAAGAGAGTGGATGGGGTTTAAAGGAGGGGACGGTCCCTTAATATAATCTGAGGCGTCACCACTTCTCTGTCAGGCAGTTGTTGGAACAGCTAGACAGCAGTCCGGCGAAGATGTATGTAGAAAACCTGAACAACGCTGCCGTGGACTTGTTATTTATTTCACTGTTAGAGCTACAAGGACGCGTCCCAGCCTCCGTGCCTCCGCCTTTTGGAGATCCCGGGCACAAACCTATAGTTGCCGTCCCTGTGACTTCCTGCAGGTACTTTATGGCTCTGTGCCTCAGTTTCTTTTGTGCAAAGTGAGGATGGCACCCGCGTCCCTTGTGTTTTAGGTATTCTATGAGATCATGAATAAAAGGCAAGTTAGCGTCATGCCTGGCATGCGGGAAGTGTTCGTTGTATGCCAGTGATTGACTGTCAGCTCACGCCGTGTGGCTGCCTGACAGAATCATAGGGGATTTGTCTTGTTCTGTTCTGTTTCATTACCATTATCTGGAAATCTGGCTGCGGCAGGAGCTGTCCTGGTTGAGGCGTCACTCAGAGTCGTTCCGAAACTGTTCCTGTGCCCTCCTCTCAGCTCCCCTCCCCGAGCCCTGGTGAGCCTGCCAGCATTTAAATATTTCAAAGAGTTGGGGACACCGGGGCGGCTCAGTCGCTTAAGTGTCCGACTCTTGGTCTCGGCTCAGGTCACGATCTCACGGTTCATGGGTTCAAGCCCTGCATTGGACTCTGGGCTGAGAGCATGGAACCTGCTTGGGATTCTCTCTCTCTCTCCCTCTCTCTTTCTCTCTCTCTGGCCCTGCCCCACTCTCTCTCTCTCTCTCAAAATAAATAAATATTTAAAAAAAATATTACAAAGAATCCCTAGATGCCCCATGCAAACCTCGAAACTTCCAAATTGCCTCCATTTAACGTGCCACATAGGAAGGGACTCATTTTCATTTTTCCCACGTCACCCTGTTCTCATGGGCCTGACACTCACCCTAAGCAACCATGAAAGACCCTTCTAGAATGTTCTGATGCACGTGGTAGGAGGTGGAGCACCAGCCCCACGTGGGATGACATCAGCTAGCGGAAGGGTCACACCTGCATTCTCCCCCTTTTTGTGCTATTAGGCCTTTAATGTTGCACTCCTGCCTAGTTATTAATCACATCCGTGGTATAGAAACCATCTCTAAATTTAGTCCAGAGTCTTGTTTTTAAAAGGAACTAAGTTGAAATGTTTGGTAAACAGAGGAGTCCTTCCGTGTTGCACACCATCCTTCTCTAATTGGCAATTTGTATTTCTTCAGAGAAGAGCAGGCAATCAAGGAAGTAAATAAAAGAAAGCAAATTGTCCCTTTCAAGTCTGCCAGCTGTCACACCTCGAGAAGAGCGTTTTCCTCTTGTTCTTCTAAGAATCAAGGCTCATTTATTTATAGGTATGTGTTAAAGAGTAATGAGGCAAGCTGAAAAAGATCTTCCAAAATACTCTTAGTGAAATAGAAGGCGTTATCATTACCGAAGACTTGTAAAAAGTTAAAGCCATTTCCATCTTCATTAAAACATATGAGCAGTGACACCCCCTAAACTGACTTTGCGGAAACCAAAGGGAAGAGCGTGGTTCTGCTACGTTTCGGTGAGACAGAAAATACCCTGTGGAGTGGCCTCATGGAGTTGGGGTGGCCCAAGGCGTTCTCAAAATGGCAGCTTTAGAGGGATCGTCCTTGAGCCTTCTGGGGTAGGGGGACTTAGGAAACTGGGAAGAGCCATTTCTCCCACCAAAACTCCCTCCACGCTGGCTTCTGCTGTAGGTTCTAGTTTGTCTCCTGTACTTGGTTTTAGATGTTAGTTCCACAAACGCAAGAGCAACGGGCTTCTTGAATGAACTGTCGATATAGTATGCTGAATGGCGTTAAGGAGCAGCACAGAGCTCAGGAAAGGGAAGGAGGTTTACGTAGCTCCAGAGAGACGTTTTGAAATGAAAATGGATCGCGTTTAGAAGAAATAAAGTAGAAACAGAAATTTCTTTAAGTGTGAAATATTTAATTAAGTTATTTAAACTCCCTTAACTTTGGGCACCTGGGTGGCTCAGTCGGTTAAACACCCGACTTCGGCTCAGGTTACGATCTCACCGTGCATGAGTTCGAGCCCCTCATCCAGCTCTGTGCTGACAGCTCAGAGCCTGGAGCCTGCTTCGGATTCTGTGTCTCCCTCTCCAGCTTGCACTCTGTGTCTCTCTTTCTCAAAAATAAATAAACATTCAAAAAGCATAAACTAATACAATTTCAATTCTAACTGATTTCATTGAAATGGAATGAAATTTAAATAAACTTAATTTAAAATTATAACTTGAAAGAAATATTTTCTCCAGTTTCATCGTAAAAAAGTGGCCTGATAAGGGCAGCAGAATCATCATTTTTTTTTACATATGTTTTTCCCATATTTAAAAAAATATTTATTTATTTTGAGAGAGACAGAGCACAAGTTGGGGAGGAGCAGAGAGAGAGAGGGAGAGAGAATCCCAAGCAGGCTCCATACTGTCAGCGCAGGGCCTGATGCAGGGCTCAAACTCACCAACTACAAGATCATGATCTGAGCTGAAACCAAGAGTCAGACGCTTAACCGAATGAACTACCCAGACGCCTCCCATCACTTCCGCCCGCTCAAATGCCACATGTGCGTCCAATGCCCAGATTCCCATTACTGCCCCACAATAGTGTTCTCTATATGGAGTCTCGATGGTATTGAGACCAAGGTAGCCTAAGGGCTTTCTGCTAATCTAACTACAACAGTGTGAACATCAAAAAGAAAGTGACACCTTTAAATTCAAATAAGATAAAAATTGAAGTTCTGTGAATTTATAATGATGCTCAGAAAAGGAAAGCCAATATGAAATGCACCAATAACCACTGTGAATATGATAGGACGTGCTTGGTTTGCACTGGTCTTAAAGAGCAGGGGAATGGGGGTGCCTGGGTGGCGCAGTCGGTTAAGCGTCCGACTTCAGCCAGGTCACGATCTCGCAGTCCGTGAGTTCAAGCCCCGCGTCAGGCTCAGGGCTGATGGCTCAGAGCCTGGAGCCTGTTTCTGATCCTGTGTCTCCCTCTCTCTCTGCCCCTCCCCCGTTCATGCTCTGTCTCTCTCTGTCCTAAAAATAAATAAACGTTGAAAAACAAAAAATTAAAAAAAAAAAAAAAGAGCAGGGGAAAGTTAGTGCATTTATGCACGTGTGTAGTTATTCTTTTAGGTCCGTATCTAGTTATGAAGTACAGGGGGGTTCTTGTTTCGGAACATGGTCTAGGGGAATGAGTCAGTGAAGTCCTAAACATAGCTTATTATGTGATGCTGGAATCTCTTGGAAGCACATATCAGGTAAGATGACAATATTGTTGGGGCGCCTGGGTGGCTCAGTTAAGCATCCAACTTCAGCTCAGGTCATGATCTCACAGCTCGTGAGTTCCAGCCCTGCATCAGGCTCTGTGCTGACAGCTCGGAAATTGGAGCCTGCTTGGGATTCTGTGTCTCCCTCTCTCTCTGCCCCTCCCTGACTCATGCTCTCTCTCTCTCTCTCAAAAATAAATAAACATAAAAAAATTTAAATTATAAAGATGACAATATTGTTATTGGGCCAGAGGGACCTGAAGAAAGTAAGGGGGTAGGTTTTAGTGTGAGGGCTGCTGGCAATCTCTAGAAGAACAAAGGTGAGTGACGTAGGTGGTGATATTTTAGATGGACCCCTCTTCATTTATGTCCTGTCTTGTGGAGGCGAGAGATTCTTGATGGCTTGACAGAGCGTTCCTGCTCGGTGGCCCTGCGGAATGATAACATTAGGGTGCAGTCAGGCATTGCCCTGTGTGATAACACATTTTCCGGGCATACGGGGGAGATTTATGTAAAATTAAGAGGACTAACTGGTGGAATCGGACGGACTGAAACAGCAAGGCTAGTTCAAGTTCTTTATCTCAAGAACATAGAGACACTTGCTCCCCGTGGGGACCGGTCTCTCTCTGCTGGGCTTCGTGCTCCAATTCCTGCCTTCTAATGTTTCTGTCTTTATTGCCCTCCACCATCTGTTCCCAGAAGCCAAAGAGCATTTGTGTACAGACGAGAATGTTCCTCAAGTGAGGAGAGCAGACAGCAGGCTGTAAATATTTTATACTTTCCAGGATCATTTTCGTTCAGACTATCAAGAATTCATGCCAACGTTCGATGATGGGTTACCTGAAGAATGTTCTGCTTTAGTCAAACATTTGTCCCGATAACGGATAGGAAGAAAGCCTGAATAAATGCAGAGCTGAGAGTTCAAGATGCTGTGACATCCCTACCCAGTAACGGAACTTTAAATGCCCCTCGTGCGTGACTGTTTTTCTTTAATACTGTTTTGAAACAATCTCCAACTTACAGGGAAGTTGCAAGTAAGTGCCGCACAAAGAAGTCTTTTTTTTTTTTTTTGTTACATTCTCTGAGAAAGAACTGCTGTCCAGATGTCACCTTATTTCCAGATCCTTCAGTGTCTATTTCCTACTACCAAGGACATTCTCCTTGTGGGCTGAGTTGTGTCCTCTCACAATTCATGTATTGAAGTCCCAACCCCCAGAACCTCACAAGGTGACTTTCTTCGAAGAGAGCGTCCTCGGAGAGGTAACTTAGTTAAAATGAGGTCATGTGCGTGGGCCTTGATCCAACATGACCGGTGTCCCTAAAAGAAAAGGAGAGCAGGTTGCAGACACACACGGAAGGCCGCACACGTGAAGGCAGAGGGGACGAGGGCCATCAGCGTGTTAGGAGGGAGGCCTCAGAAGGAACCATCCCCACTGACACCTTGATCTTGGACTTCCAGCCTCAAGGACCGTGACAAAAATCAACGTCTGTTGTGTAAGCCACTCAGGGGTACTTGGTTCTGGCAGCCCTGGCCGCGGCTCGCACCCGCAAGCCCAGTGGGGCCGCCAGGAAGCAGAGGGCCAGCGCGGATTCCCAGCCACCGTGTGGCTCTCTGTTGTGATGGGGGCACCAGTTTGGGTGTGCAGGCTGCACGCGGCCCTCTCCTCTCTTCTGGGTCTTTCTGGCGGGAACAGTTTCCCAGAGTTTGGGTTTCCCTGGCTCTCATGACCTTGATCCTCTTGAACATCACAGGCCGGGTAAGTAGTGGGATGTCCCTCAGTCTGGGCGTGTCTGATGCCTCGCATCGGTGGCAGGAGCATCACAGGAGAGGCGCTATGTTCTCACGCCTCTTTCTGGGGCCTCGGGATTTGCTGTCCCCTGCGGCTGTGGTGAAGGTGGCATCGGCCTGGCTTCTCCCCGCCGGAAGTTACTCCTTCCCACTGCACAGTTAATAATACTGAATTGTGTGTGTGTGTGTGTGTGTGGGTGCTTTGGATCATGTAAATGTTCCATTTCTCAGGAAACTGTCAAGTTCTTCATTTAGTTGTTTGTTACCAGTGTGGACCCAGAGCGCCCTGTTTACTCCGTGGATCGGACTCCACTGCTGTTCACTTCGATGTGCAATTCTTCCCAGATTTGGCCAGGGGGACGCCCTTCAAGATGGCTCCTGTGTTCTTTTGACTTGTCCCCATCAGCCTGTGAGCACTTTCTCATGTTTTGGCATAAGACGTTTTAGCTTTGGGGCGCCCGGGTAGCTCAGTCGGTTAAGTGTCCAACACTTGATTTCAGCCCGGATCACGATCTCACAGTTTGTGAGACTGAGCCCCGAGTTGGGCTCTGAGTTGACAATGCGGAGCCTGCCTGGGATTCTCTCTCCCCCTCTCTCTGCCCTCCCCAACTCGTGTGAGCTCCCTCTCTCTCTCTCAAAATAAATAAACATTAATATATATATAAAAGATGTTTTAGGTTTATTGCAGGCCTCACCTGGCCCAGTCCTGGAATCACCCATTCCTCCAGAGAATATTGTAGTGGGACCTGGGCACCTGCGGTGTGAGTTAGGTAATACATGTCTGTGCTTATATTTGTATTTATTTCTATATCCGTCCATGTGAATTAGCAGCCATGGTTTGTGACCAGTCACCCGCAGCCTCCTCCAGCAACCCCTCCGGACCCACCTGAGCCCCGACACTTCTCCCGACAGGCCGGTCCACGTGGTGGCCTCCTTCCTCCCTGTCCGGGCTCTGACACCCACAGACGCTCTTCTCACTGTGCTCGGGGCCTGGCCGCCCGCACCAGGCCACAGCCCCACTTGCAGGCATCGTGTTTGCCCGTCACCCTGCCCTGGGCCCCCCATTGCCGTCCCTCACCTCCACTTAGGGGGACGCCTCCTGTGTTTGCTCGCAAGCAATGGCAGTTCTTCTCTACCTTAACCTCTGTTTCCTGGCCCCACGACACTTCTGTGTTCTGTTCGTTGGTGTTCCTCCTTTTCGTTGCCTTACGTGTCGGGCCTGTGGTCGTCCATCAGTGCATTTGAGCTTCCTGCCCACTGTCCCCTTTCATTGCTCCCTCTGCTCTTTCAAGTGCTTCCTTGAAGGTCTCCAGTAACGTTCCCCTGCGTTCTTCTCTTCTTGACCCCCTGAAGCTCCTGCCACTGTTCCCCATTCACTTCCTGAAGAGCAGGCTGCCCCCCGTTTGGCTTCCAGCTTAGTTTCCTGGGGCTGCCAGCAAATGACCACAAAGCGGGGGGCTGAGCACATCGAGAGTATTCTCTCAACAGAAGTCCAAATCCAAGATGTTGGCAAGGCCGCACTCCCCCCAGACGTCCCGGGGATGGTCCTTCCTTGCCCCTTGCAGTTTCTGGTGGCCCCAGGCATGCCTTGGTTTGCCTCTTCATCCCTCCAATCTCTGCCTTTGTCCTCACATGGCCTTCCTTCTTCCGTGTGCCCCGTTCTGTCTCTTATAAGGACGCTCTCCTTGGATTCAGGGCCCACCCGCCCTAATCCAGTATGAGAACATCTCAATCCTTACCTTAATTATATCTGCACAGACCCTATTTCCAACGAAAGTCACATTCTGATGCTCCATTCCTGCGAACAGGAATTTTGGAGGACACTCTCTAACTCACTACGGGGTCGGTATCGAGGCTTGTCTGTGCTTCCCAATATCCATCCCGATCACGGTGTCTATCAGACCATTGTCCTCCACCGCAGTCCCACCCTCAGAAGGATGGCTGTGTTCATTCTACTCTCGTGGCTCGTCAGATACTTGGAGTGTGCATATGGCTGGCCTACAGTTCTAGTCTCCAGTCCTGAGTGGTGCAAAAGACCGGCAGGTTCGGCTGCCTGACCTAGATCCCAGCACGACTGACTCTTAAGTGCAGCACGTCTGGTGTGAACTCATTCTTACTCTGTCCCTCTGCCCACCCCTGCCATGTATGTGCACTTTCCAGTGTGTCAGAGGCATCTCACTCTTGTATTGTCCGGGCTAAAATTCTTAGGGTCGTCTGTGGTATAGCAACTCTGAGAATTTATGGCAATGAAAGGGAAGCCACATGCCTATTATAGGCTGATTGAGGACAGAAATTACGGGGGAGAGTTTCCTTTGAAGGTATATTCCTTTTGGGTAAATTATGAAGTTAGCTCAGAGTAGGTAAATAGATTATTGTCAATTATTATATTGTACAAGGCTTCAGTTAGACAAGATTATAATTTTTCTACTTTCCAGGTCTTTAAAACCCAGGACTAATGGCTACCACTAACAGGGGGAAGGTCGTCTATAGAGGGTAAATCATAAGAAAACAAGATAGCTTTCAAAATTTTAATTTAATCTAATTTTATTATTTTATTTTTTATTTTAAATTTGTTTTATTTTTTTTTTCAACGTTTATTTATTTTTGGGACAGAGAGAGACAGAGCATGAACGGGGGAGGGGCAGAGAGAGAGGGAGACACAGAATCGGAAACAGGCTCCAGGCTCTGAGCCATCAGCCCAGAGCCCGACATGGGCCTCGAACTCACGGACCGTGAGATCGTGACCTGGCTGAAGTCGGACGCTTAACCGACTGCACCACCCAGGCGCCCCATTTTATTTTTTATTTTAGAGAGAGATAGAGAAAGAGAGAGAGAGAGAGAGCACATGAGCTGGGGAGAGGGGCAGAGGGAGAAAGAGAGAGAATCCCAAGTAGATGCCACACTCAGCATGCGCCCCATGCGGGACTTGATCCCATGACCCTGGGATCATGACCTGAGCCGAAATCAAAAGTCGGGTGCATAACCAACTGAGCCACCCGGGTGCCCCAAGATAGCTTTTTAAAAAATGCTATTTGATCAAGTAGGAGGGGGGTGAGGGGCCCACTTTTTCTTTAAGAACAGTCACACAGCGTTGTGGTAGTGTTGAGATTGCTCCCATTTTCTCATTTCCACCGTATTCTTTTTATTCTTTTGCATTTTCACATTGCATACGTGGGTTACATGCATTACACTGTCCTTGGAAAACAAAGTGGAATTCCTATTCTCACACATCTCCACTGTATCGAAAAATATGACGTTGGTTTTAAAACATCTAGTCGTCGTCAGTGTGAATCGTTATTTTTGAGGAAAGGCAAGCCCCTGGCTGTGGAAACTGCAGGCCGCGTTTGAGTTATGAGCTTCCCGTATTCCAGACCCCGTGCTCAGCTGCACACGTGTGTGTGCCTCTGACCCTCTGTGTCCCTCATGCTTCTTGATCTCCGTGCCACCTGGAGGTACGCTGAGACTCAGAGAGATTAAGTGACATTACCCGTGGCGCTCAGCCAAGTGAGGGGCAGAGCAATGGTTTCATCGCTGGGTCTGGCTCGCTGTAATGCCATACCCCTAACGACTGCACCATGATTCACCGAATGATGTCCGGATCATAGTTTCATTCTATCTTGATTTTTCCAGTACTGTCAAGATTTCTCTGAAGACTGCTTTCCCTGGAGAGGGGGAGTGGAGGTCGATTGGTAATTGATTGCTACCGTGTCCCTGCAGCTATTTGTAGAGGGAAAGCCGCGTGTGGGAGCTTCTTTCTCCTATCGGCGGGATGGCCCCGTGCTCCTGGCCTCGTCTTGCACCGAGTGGGGTGTGAGATCCGGACGCTGTGACCCCCCCCTCCTTGTGCTCCTGGGTGGAGCTCTTGTCTTCTCACACGTGCAGACGATCACAGGGCAGGAAAACCAGGTTTGCCGGGACTTCAATCGTAATCATGCACAAGAGTCGTGGGAGAAGAGAATAATGGCGAGAGAAAATGCTACATTCAGAGTGCGGTGGGTGAGGAAAGATTTCATAGCAGAAAGGAACCATTCCTCTGTTTCGGGCCGTAAGTTTTGGAACGTGGTTGAACCCTATGACAAGGCTTTAAAACAGACATACAAAACAGCTTTAGTACTTCTCCAGAGTACTGCTCAATATAATCTCAAACAAGGACTTTGAATGGCGTATTAAAAATGCTGCAGAGCTAAGGACTTATTTCCTTTCTGCTATGTAAATTATTTTGGCCGGAAAACAGAATCTAATTAAGCTAAAGCCTTTACGCACAGTAATTATTTAGTCTTCCTCCTCGTTCTGCAAATACACTCACAGCCGAAGGCTGGTCCCCCATGAACTGTGACATACTGTTGGTTTCTATGGCTATCACTTCATAATGCCGCAATTTCCATAAAGAGCCACGGGTGTTTCTGAAATCCATTACAGGTAAGCAGACAGCTCGCATGTGGGATTTCCCTCTGGCAATCATGTCACAAAGACTTCATGGTAACATCTGTGAAAGGCATTAAGGGGCATGAAGGCCTGAATTGTGCTTCTGGACTCAAGAATTGCGCTGCGGCGTTAACCTTGAGCAGATGGGTGACCGTGGCCCCGATCTGCTGTTGGATCCCTGTGGTTCCTTCTGACTCTGGGTCCCTACGTGGGATCAGCCAAGGTACCGGCACCGGGATTGTGGAGTGATACCATCTGTGGTTTGATGGTTTTCAGGGGAGGAAAAGACCCGCTCTATTAAAGTCGAGGTTTCTTGCCGGGACTTGTGAGTTACATGGTTCATTACTCGCCATCACTTTCTGCGGCTTGGCTCCGAGTGGCTCCTCCAGCGCCTGGGGCACAGGAAGGCTCGGCTGGAGAAAAAGTGGTTCTGGAAATTCTCCCGGCCCGCAGTAGGCTGCTTCCCTTGGGCTGCCCCAGGAGCCCAAGGGAAGCTGCGTTCACGGTCGACCTCTTTGGCTCGCACCAGGGAGAGCGAAATAGTTGAGCGCTGCGGCAGTTTACGTGTCCTTGCGAAACTGAGATACCTTCTGGTGCGGTTCTTCTGAAGTCACTGCAGACGTCGTCGTGTGAGCAGATGGGGGGCGGACCTCTGAGCAGCGTGGCCGCGGGGAGGGGGCCCCGCGCGTTTGCGTTCCGGAGAGGGAGCTGCCTCGGTGCGGCCTATGCTTTGAGACATGCGGCCTGCACGTCTCACACACGGGCCACGTCCGGACGGTGTGTTGGCGCGGCCCCTGCCCAGGCCCCTGGCCCCAGGAGGAAGACACCAGTAGATGCTAGAAGAGGTGCTAGTCCGCAACCTGCAGGGAAACTGAAAGATCCGTGAGCTTGCAAAGCACTGAGGGCCAATGGTGGGCATTCCCTTGGCCAGTTGTTTCTGATTCATCCATATTAGGAAATCCATTCAAAGTTTCGGACTCTTGGGGCGCCTGGGTGGCTTAGTTGGTTGAGCGTCCGACTTCGGCCCAGGTCGTGATCTCACAGTTTGTGAGTTTGAGCCCCACGTGGGGCTCTGTGCTGACAGCTCACAGCCTGGAGCCCGTTTCGGATTCCGTGTCCATTCTCTCTCTGCCCCTCCCCTGCTTGTGCTCTGTCCCTGTCTCTCAAAAATAAATACATATTTTAAAAAATTAAAAAAAAATTACAGATTCTTAGCCCTGTGGCAGATGAAATGGTGGCCCCTCAAAAAAGATGTCCGTATTCTAATATCTGGACCTCATGATGGTGACTTTATTTGGGAAGACTCTTTTTTTTTATTCTTTTATTTAAAAAAAAAATTTTTTTTTCCAACGTTTTATTTATTTTTAGGACAGAGAGAGACAGAGCATGAGCAGGGGAGGGGCAGAGAGAGAGGGAGACACAGAATCTGAAACAGGCTCCAGGCTCTGAGCCATCAGCCCAGAGCCTGACGCGGGGCTCGAACTCACGGACTGAGATCGTGACCTGGCTGAAGTCGGACGCTTAACCGACTGCGCCACCCAGGCGCTCCTGGGAAGACTCTTTTACAGATGTAATTAAGTATCTTGAGGTGGGCCCATCCTAGGTGATAGAGAGGAGCTCTAAATCCACAGAAGGGAAGGGGACAGACACACGGAGCGAGGCCATGTGACAAGGGAGGCAGAGACCCGAGAGAGGCAGCCAGAAGCCAAGGACAGCAGCCACCACGAGCGGCGGAAAGAGGCAAGGTACGGTTTTCCCTGTAGAGCCTGCCAGGCGTGTCCCTGCCTTGGCCTTGGTCTCAGATTTCTGGCCTCCATTTCTGTTTTGGCAAGCCACGTTGTGGTCATTTGATTCAGCAGCTGTAGGAGACTCGTGCGGGCCCCACCCAGGACCAATGGGGGGGAGACACCCTGTTGTGCTGAGATCCATCTATTCTGATGATGAGATAATTTTGAGAGGTACCATCGGAGTCCTTGGTCAGACTCAGAGATTCTCGTCACCTGTTATACACTGAATCACCTGGAGGGTTTAAAAGCAGGGATGCCCAGGCCACACCTCAGATGCTGATTCGGGGGGCCTGACGTGGACCTGAGCCCTGCCACCCCCTCCCCGCCCCCCCGCCATGACACGATGTGCAGGAAGGTGTGAGCCTCTCGCTGCGGGGACGCTAAAGGTATACAGATGTCATTAAGAGCTGTGGGTTCCTGTTGGGGCTTTCACCCGATCCCTTGCAGCCTGGGTCTTCCCCGCTCTGGCCAGGTTGCTGACCCACTTTTTTCTGCCCTCTCTCCCTCTGCCTGCCCCTTTCTGTTTAAAGGGACGTGTTATTTGTATACGGAACCCATAGAGGTAAGGATTCTTCAGTTGCATGTGTCTGTGCAACCATTACCCTATTCCCTCCATCCCAGAATGTTCTGAATCCCCGTTCCAGTCGTTTCTCCCAGCCCACAGAAGTAAAGACTGCCATGACTTCTGTCAACACACATTAGCTTTGTTCCCCTCACGTAACTTGTCTTCTTTTCTCTGCCTATTTTAAACGGTTCCCTTTACTTGGTTTCCATTGATTCGAACCCGACATACCCCACATGGTTTTCTCGGTCTTTCTCTCTCCCTGAGCCTCTTGGATTTGTGGGATCATGCTTTTCACTACATTCAGAATTGTTTTTGGCCATTGTGTCTTCAGGTATTTTTATTCCTTCCCCTTTTCGGTCTCTCCTTTCCCTCTGGGTCTTTACTTTCCCATCTTTTTTTTTTTTCTTTTTTCTTTTTTTTTTAAGTTTCTTTGTTTTTTGACAGACAGAGAGAGAGTGCAAGCAGGGGAGGGGCAGAGAGAGGAGGGACAGAAGATCTGAAGGGGGCTCTGTGCTGATAGCAGAGAGCCTGATGCAGGGCTCAAACTCACGAACCGGGAGATCTTGACCTGAGCCGAAGCCAGTTGCTTAACTGAGCCACACAGGCACCCCTTAATTTCCCATCTTTAAAGAATCTTCTCTATGCTGATGAGTACCAATGCTGTGTTTCTATCCCCAACCTTTCTTCCAAGGTCTGAATTTGCAGCTGAGTGTTGGACATCTATGTATTGGTGGCATTTCAATTTCCCAAACTGAACTTATAATTTTACTCCCCAAACCTTTTATCGCTTCTGTGTTACAACTTTTGTATCCACCTTGAATTCTCCTCCTCGTCAAATATAAGATTAGACACTTTAAGGTTACACTTTCCAGGCTGTGTTCTATGACTGTCCCTTGAAGTGTAAACATGTATATATTATGGATGTGTGTCTGTCGGGGGAGGTTCTATCATCAAATAAATTTGTCAGTCTTCATTCTAACTTTCCCTTAGATGCTGACCAGTATAAGTTTCTACATAAATGCCCTTAGAAGTCCTGCAGTC
Source organism: Prionailurus viverrinus (assembly GCF_022837055.1). Classification (NCBI taxonomy): domain Eukaryota; kingdom Metazoa; phylum Chordata; class Mammalia; order Carnivora; family Felidae; genus Prionailurus; species Prionailurus viverrinus. Next base: position 91,147,058 of record NC_062572.1, on the reverse strand, counting down.
AAGAAGTCATTGTAACCTTATGTTTAAAAATTAAAATATATTCAGCATTTTTCAAAATTGTTTGACCATAAAACTCTTTTTTAAAATAAAGTAGAAAATCTAATAAAAATCCACAGAGCTAATTTTGAGAAATATTACCATAGGACCATCTTTGGCTAATCTCTGTGTATGTTTCCAATCCTTATAAATGCTACTTCCTAATATCTCCCCGGTCTCTTTCTGCCTTGGTTTCTCCATTTCTATCGCCTCTCATGACTCTTGTATTGTGTCTGAGCAAGGGCCTCCCTCCTTTTCATGCCTTCCCTCTTTATTCCAGTCTTTACTTTGCTGTCAGAATAATCTTCTTCAACACAAGTCTCTTTCTTAAAAGCTTTCAATGGCTACCCTTTACTTGGAGAAGGACATCCAGTCTCCATAGCCAGGGAGCAGATACTTTGCCTTATCGGCAGCCTTCCTTCCTGCCTTTTTTCCGTGCTCCACCCGCAGGCCTTTATGGGCTGAGCGGGAGGCTTCTGAGGGAATGCAAGTAGGGCTGCAGGTTTCCAGGTAGGGGTGAGGTGGGCGGGACAATGGGGGTGGGGGTTGCACCTGGGAGAGCAGACTTGGGAGCACAAGGCTGAGGGGAGAAAGGACAGGACAGCCCGAGGCCAGAAGGAGGGCCAGGTGCAGACAGAACAGGAAGATTAAGGCCGTGGAAGGAAAGGGTAGGAAGGAGGGAGGAGATGGGCAGAGAGGTGGCCTTGGAAGGGATGAGACAAGGCAGTGACTGAAGATGAGCTGGGTGCTGCTGGACATTCCTTTGTGCAGACTGTGACCCTCTCTCGAGACCAGGAAAACATCCCTGTGCCCACCTTCAGCTGCTTCCCTCCATGGGCCTTGTGGTCCAGCCCACTGATGGTGCAAAGCCCTTGTCTGTTCTTTCCATCCCCTGGTCCCACCTATGGGAACATGAAGCCTTCCTCAAGCCCACCCTCCCCTGAAATACTTGATGGCAAAGCTGTATTGCTTCTCTTTAAGAGAAGTAGACGATTCCCTGGATCTCCTCACTGCAAACAGGAAATAAACATTTGAGGAGCTGGTCTGCAAGTGGGATGGGGTCGTGGTGTTAGCCTTCAAGGATCGATGGGATGCTCTGGACCCCTCAGTTGACTTCATGAAGTGGCTCCATTCTGTGCTTCTTCCGTGCTTCTTCCAATCGGCCAGATGCGTCCTCACCTCTCCCGACCCGGTGAGACCCACTAGATTGATCTTGCCTGGTTTAAGTCAACAAGAAGGAACATAAATGTGTGTCAAGAGGGCATGTGGGTAGACACAAGTCTTTATCATAGTCTGTTTGGGAGCGACTAGGGAAAAGACTAGGAGGCAGAGGAAGGAGAGGAGGAGGTAGGAGATGAGACAGAAGAGATGGAGAGTCAGGTAGTGATGGAGAGAAGGGGACACACAGGGGGGAAAATGGACGAACTGGGGCTTGATGGATTTTAAACGGGAGCGATCACATCCTGCTATTTCCCTGGGGCGGGAGATCCATTTGGAGTCAACCTGGATACTGAGGGATTTGGCTCCTGTTTAACTACTGTTCAGAGCTCCCCACACGCTGGGATCCCGAATCCCTCGTCGAGACTCAAGAAGTCTGCAGGTGCCCTTTGCACAGGAGGCATGCCCGTGGCCACTGGAGAGGGGGCGTCAGGCTTGCGGCCACAGGAACCACGTCAAGAACACTTCAAAGACGGATGCAATCAAGCCACACTCTGCACTGGCTCCCTAGGCTACATTCTCTAACCCTCCACACAGCCTCCAGGTGGGACAATTAACGAGAAGCTTCTGCACAAGTCCTTGGCCGACGCACTGGCATTCCTGGATTAAGTATATCAGAAATAGAGTCAATATTAATACACAAATAATGATGCAATTGCATTTGATAAGGACAGAAATGAACATTTTTATAATGCTTCGAAATGAACAATGAGCCTATTACTGTCTGTATATCATTTGAAATGGAAATGACATACATTGTTTTTACGTATCCAGTCCATTTCATGTATCTATAGGCTAAATCTCAATTTATATCAATGACTGTGACCTGTAGCTTAATAAGCTTATTATTTTTATCTGCACTGTGGCTAATGGACTGGCGGTCTGTTACAACAGCAGCCGGCAGCTTCCAGGAAAAACAGTTGATTTTCATCATCTGTGCCGAAGACAAGAGTCCTGCTTGGTTCATGGAGAAATCAATATATTCTTTGAGAGTCTCCTCTATAGACAGAAAGCCCTGCGCCTCGCTCAGCATTTACTTGTTGGTAGCATTTCCTCCTCTCCAAGACGAGACTGACAATTTTGCCTAAAAACATGAACATTCCACGGCCGCAGTCTCATGTCGCGGGAACAGTAAGTGAACACAAACAATGAGTTCTCATCCATGAGACCCCTCTTGGGACTAGAGCATCATTATTAACAAAAATGATTTTGATCCTTCTCTTCACTCATCGTGCGGCCCCTCCCGCGACTCGATGTCACAACACACGCCAAATAACAGTGTGCAGTCGAGGCGGGGAGGGATGCCCAGGGCGAGGAAGGAAGTCTGGGTTCTCTAGTTGATGAATGTGGCCTTTTTGGCTTTTTTATTTTTTAATCCCTCAGATCTCAAAGTATTAAATAAAATCAATACATGTTAAACAGTGTATGAGTTATTTGCATTTCTTTTATCTGTTTTTTTTATTTATTTATTTATTTATTTATTTATTTTTTTTTATAAAAGCTCACCACAGATTCTGGGAATAAGGGGAGAGGAAAGTTTATCAAAGATCTTGGTATTATGATTACCAACCAGAGAAGTGCTAATATTTTTCTAGGTTGGGTGGGGAATCCAGACACAGGATATTAATGGAAAAGGGGACACGGGGCCTCAGCAAAGACAGAACCTTCCCTAGCAGCTACACATAAATGACTGAGAGCTGGTCGCATAAATGGCACACGGGGAAACCCCAGGTGGGGTCAGGAAGCCACCCTGGACGGTCAATGGACACCCGCACACTATCCACCGCAACTGGTGAAGGCAAGTGTTTGTTCGGAGCCACACACGCAGGAGTTTCCAAGTAAATGGTCACAGCGTTTGCAGCCAAAGAAATGTTTTATCGTGAAAATACTCTTGCCTAAAAGAACGGAGCTGTCTCCAGTCAAATCAATAGATATGCTTGCGGCCACCTACTGTGATTCTAGTAACTATTTAACCAGAATGCTACTTGCTTTTCCTTGCATTTTTGTTCTGTCATGTTACGACGTGGTCTTGCCAGTTGGTTGCTCCATTAACCATTTTTTGCTGCCACATATGTGTGTGTGTGTGTGTGTGTGTGTGCACAACCCTGAAGAGTGGTGTGTTTTCCTTCCGCCGACCCTGCTCCTGGAGGTATGTCAACCTTCCAGAGGCATCTAGGTGAATGTTATTTCAGTTGTTATTTTGTTTCACTGATGCAGGGCTGCTTTGGGACATCAGGGGGCTACACCCGCAGATTCTGTTTCTTATCGTTGGCGTACCAGAAATTCCGCAGCTTTTTCAGTCACCTTCTAAGTGATATGCTGCCTATGCATTAGAACTACATGTTTCTGAGGCTTGGATTTAACAAACGTTTTTCGAGAACCTACTCTTTCCAAACAGCCCAAGAACTGGACATCCAAAAACGGAAATGGTGCCTTCTGTAACTGCAGTCTGAAGGGAAGACTGGCGACACACCAGTGTTATGCCCAGAATTCGTGATCCCCAAAGACCACCAGGGAGCCGAGTCCGATGCAAAAGCAAAAGAGCCTTTATTTGAGCTAGCTCCAGCTCAATCTCCTACCTGCAACGAGGCAGCAGTGAGATGCCAGGGAGAGAGAGCGAGTTTCAAAAGCACAAAGGTTTTATAGGGATCATGGCCTTAGCTGATTGGCTGGAGAAGGGTCATGGCCTCAGCCAATCGGCTGGGGAAGGGTCGTGGCCTCAGCCGATTGGCTGGGGAAGGGTCGTGGCCTCAGCCGATTGGCTGGGGAAGGGTCGTGGCCTCAGCCAATTGGCTGGGGAAGGATAGAACAATGGCTGCCAAGGTGTGGTCCCAGATCAGCAATTATCAGCGTCACCTGGATCTTGTTAAAGATGCAAATGTTGGGCCTGGTGGTCACAGACCCACTGAATCAGAAACTCTGGGGGTGGGGCTCAGCAATCTGTGTTTGAACAAGTCTTCCAGAAGATTCTGATGCACCTGAAGTTTCAAAACCACTGTGTCTGAGGATCTCTAACATGTTTGGCCTGAGTGTATACAGAACGTTTCTCACTGGTCACCTATTAACCATTGGCTGTGAGCCTTGCTGTGCTATATGAATACCTAGCCCCAAACGCCATCCCCCGAGACTCTGATTAATTGGTTTGGGGAGGGGTAAAATGCTCCCAGGTCATTCTAAGCCTGGACGGGGTTGAGGGCTCCTGCCTCTGGCTCCTACCTGAGAGAAGCCCTCCCTCTTCTACCCACACTTTCCACGCCTCTCACGCTCCCCTTCCTCCCACCTCAGACTTTGGAAGAATGCATCAATCGGTAAGTTACTTAAGGGGAGGAGGCGTGTTCTGAGGTTTGAGCAGGAACTTCTTTCTGCGGCCAAGCTGGGGACATAGTCACTAGTCAGCCGGCCTAGGTCTGCTCGTTCACCGGTAGCTGCAATATTGTTGAAACACCTTCCACACCGCCTCACAGAATCCCTACAAAAACCGTAGGTAGTAGCATTGCCCTAATTTGAGAGAGGAGCAAACAAAGCTGTAGCGAGGTGAAGACGCACGAAAGGCAACGTGAAGTAATAAACACCCAGGGTTCACTTCCCTGGCTGCGAGGTCACACAAAGCAGATGGCTTTAGCCGACGCTTTTGGTTGCCCCCAGAATGGTGGGTCCCAAAAGCTATGTCCGCGTTCAGATCTCAAGTGCATATCATCTTATAAGGCAAAAGATGTGATTAAGTTAAGGATCTTGGGTTGCTCGGTTCAGCCTTGAACGTGTGGTGTTGAGGACTCAGCCGCCCTGGGTGTCCGTGGGAGGGAGCACGGCGGCCCCGGGCTTCAGGCCCCTGCCGCCGAGGCTTTGTCATGACGTCTCACACTCGAGGGGCCCAGGGTTGACCGGTTTCATGGTGATCACCTCGAGCAGGAAGGAAAGTGTTATTTCCTTAGTGGTTCTCCCTCAGTCTGCCACTGACTCCTGTTTTTTGGCCTCTAGTCTCTGTCGCATCTGTGCTATGGCGAGTGCTGGGAGGTGCACCCAGTGGGAATCACAGGACGTGGCTTCCATACCCCTCATGGGTAGCAGCCCCTCACCCTTGCACCGCACAGGTGCACCCAGGAGGCGCCAGAAGACTGAATGCCCGAGTGAGAATTCCTGTTTCTGGTTCCTGGGACTAATGAGGCCCCACACCGCCCATCAGTTAAATGGGAGCTCCTGGTCAGCCCACGTGGCTGTGCGGCCCCAGCGAGATCATGCAGGTAAGGGGTAAACTTTCGGCTATGCAAACATACGGCCTGTGAATGTGGGGGGTTTGGCTTTTTTGGCACTGCTAAGGAGCGGACATAAAATATGCATTGTGTCCCCAAGGTTTGTGTGGAACTTTATGGAATTCTGTAGATGGTGTCTGAAACCGCTACTGAGGGAAGGAGATATCTTACCCAGTTAAAGCGTAGCCTCCGTAACTGCTTTGGTTAAGAGAGGAATGTGCACGTGGCCCAGTTAAGAAAATTCCAAGTAGCCGACAATGTTTACCAGCAAAATACACACAAGTCTTAACCCATCAGTGATATGTTTGAACATGAGGATATAAAGAAGTGAGCCCGTGGAGGGGGGCCTGAACAGGGTGGCTGGACCCACGCTGGGGGCGGGGGAACCCATGTAGGGAGCTGGGGAGACTCGGGCACAGCACGGGGGCCAGATTTCATCATGAGGGCTTTGCAAAGGAGACTCAGCCTGATCCACAGCTGAGGGTCCCTGAAGGGTGTGGGCAGGGTCAGAGCGCAATCGGATCTGGTTTTAGAAAGCCTCACTGCTTGAGCAGCGAGGAGGGGAGATGGGCAGAGACGGTGACTTAGGAGAGGATGCTGACAGCCCCTCGGAGCACCTGCCGTGGGCAGGGGGTAGGGATGGATTAAACACTAAGGAGGAAAAACAGATGTGTAGCCAAAATTGTAAGATTAGATACAGCTTAGGATACGGAGAGAGTAAGTGAAGGAAACAAATACAAAGGTATCACGGGCTTGGGTGTATCTGTTAGCACAGGGAGTCTGGAGAGACCCCAGCATTCGGTGTAACAAGTGAAGTCCAATCTGAGACAAGGCTGAAGGACCCACTTCGGCCTGGAACACGAGCCTGGTGGGCGAAGTGCTCTCACGTTTCCATCCTGAAACGCCGGACACATCATTTCAGGTAGGGGTGAGTCCGAACCCTGAGGGCCCCAAGTCCTTGGCAGTTTTCGGAGTTTTCTGTAAGAAAGGGGCTAATACCCAGTGCAGCACTGGGCTTTGGGGTCTGTGGCAGTGAGGGACCCTGCACTTAAGCTTTGCTGACTTCCGCATACATTTGCCCATGTGTGGTGGCAGGTGGCCAGCCCTGTCCCCGTCCCCGGCCTGAGATCATGTCCTCGACCAAGCCCACGTGGCTCCCCTCCTGCCCGAGTTACCATTTCCCCAGAAGTGGGCTGGTCTTCCCCTGCACTCCTTCACGGAGTCTGCCGCAGAGGTACGCATCTCCAAGCAGTATTTTACTCACTTTTGTGTGTTTCTGGGCTTCCTAAACATGGTGTCACAAGCACGTATTACTTTGCAACTCACCTTCTTTGCACAAAGTGTTTGTGAGATTTCAGCGTGCTGACGTATGTGGCTGGCACTGGTTCCTTTTCCTCATCGTCTCCGCTTCGCACGGCACCGCGACCTGTGCTCACGTGGGCACCGTGTCCTCCGCTCACACGGTGCCGAGTTGTCAGTCCGTCCGGGCTGCTCTAACAAAAGGCCACAGACGGACAGGTTTACTGCTCACCTTCCTGCAGGCTGGAGGTGCGAGATCAGGGGCCCTGTGGGGCCCAGGGAGGGGCAGACTTCTCTCTGTCCTCACGTGGTGGACGGTGGACAGGTCTAGGAAGCTGTCTGGGGTCTCTTATAAGAGGGGTCTAATCCCATTCCTGGGGACCACACCCTCACGGCCTAATTGCCTCCCAAGGCCCACAGGCTGCCCAGCAAGTGCTGTTGGATCCCGTCCCAGCAGCGAAGAGCTCCCTGGCTCCATTCGCCTTCTTTCACCAATCTGGCAGATGGAAACCAGTAATCCACACTGCACGTTCTTCAGTGAGGCCGGAATATTCTCAGAATTTCATTAGCTTGATGTGTTCTCCTGTGTGCTGAGAACCTTCCTGGGCTTCTGCCCGCTTTGGCACTCACTTGCTGCTCTTCGCTTGCTCACTGGCTGGCTGGGAGATCTTAGTATGTTCTGAAAAGTAATGCTTTCTTTGCTATGTGTGCCGGAACGTTTTCTCATTAGTGGCTTACTTTTTTTCTGATTAAGTTCTTCATCTTAAAATCACCCTTTTCCATCATGGTTTCTAATTTTGTGTCTTGCGAAATCCTGTCCAAAAATGTCACAAGGACCATCTAAGTTGCAAGGTGTTAACCTACCCAATCGGATGCCTGTGTGGTGTGAGGCAGAGATCCCACTCCGTCTTCCCACCTGGGTACCAGGCGCCCCAGAGCTGTTGGATGAACACGGATCCTTCCTGGTGGACGACCGGCTTCCACATGTGTGGTCCATCTGGGTCTGTGGCTGCAGGAAGCCACATGAAGTCACTCACTGCAGCTTTCCGGTGAGAGCTGCCATCTGGGCAGACAAAGCCTCCCTGATGGCCTGTGAGGCTCACACTCGTCGGGTGGCCCAACGGCCTCATACTAGTGCATCCAGCTCTCAGCCTTGTCCGTTCCCAAGCTGGCGGATCGCATATGTGTGCAGGGGACCATCTTACACGCTTTCTGGGTCTGGTCTCACCTTGGCCACCACCCCCTGCTCAGTCCCCTCTCCTGTCCTCCGGTTGCTATTCCAGACCTTCACCCCCTACCCCACTCTGAGCATCTTGACAACTGCTGGCAGACTTGGGCTGACCAGCTGGGGACACTCCACCTTTCCCCCCGCACAGACTTCCCTGCCTGGGCTGCCGTCCTGCCTCCCTCCTTTTCTGCTCCGAATCCAGCCCCAGGGACCTTGCTCTATCCTTGTCCCTTTTCTTCCCTGCACTTCACAGTTTCCTCGCTGGCTTCCTTTTCTAGGTCCCCAGATTTCTTTCATCTTCAACAGTGCAAGAAAAATAGGATGAAACAAGTTCAAAATTCCAAGCAGAAACAGAAATCCTTTCGGCAGTGTGTGTCAAGAATTCTAGGGAACCAGGGGTGTGGGGTGACGCACCCTCCCCTCTGCCCCCGCATGCCCCCCTACACAGCCCCCTCACCCCATCGGCCTCAGCTGCTTCCTCCCTGCGGGGCTTTCGAGTTCCTTCTGTAGGCGGGACGGTATCCTGAGCATCAGACCTAAATGTTCCGTTGCTTCCAGACCTGCCACCTGGCTGCCTCAGGTGCTCATCAAGCTCGATGTGGAACTTCCTATCGTGCACCCCCTCCCCGAATTCTTCCCGTGCTCACTCCAGGCAGACCTGAGGGCTACTCTGGACAACGCCCTCTTCACCCACTTGCTGGCAAAGTCCTGTCCTCCTACCCCCTAAATATGTCTCCAGATCGCCCGTATACATACTGCAGAAAAAACAGAAGCGTCATCACCCAGAAAGGCATTCCACACACGCTTGCTCATTGGTCTCCATGATCCTCAAGCATTTAAGAGGTGTGCATGTTCTGAAGGGCGTGGGGACACTCCATGATGCCATCTGTTGTCGGGTGCCTGCACCTGCCTCTCCTTCGGTCGTCCTACCAGCCAGGACGGTGGGATCTGACGTGGCTGTGCCATCTGTACAGGCCCACGCACCTGGTGAGGGCCAGTCCCCCAGGTCTGCGGGCGTGGGCTCCTCCCGCTGCATACACCGTGTTGCAGCTCGCTGAGGAAGCACAGCATGTACTAGGTTACTACAAGCCATGCCGCGTGTGCAGCCTTTCCACAGCAATCCTGGAGAGGGTACCTTGTGCATCTGTGAGCTGAACTTCCTTCAGTCCTCAAATGCTTTCACGTGTTCAAGATTCCAAAGTATATGGAAGGAAGCTACTTCTGACATCTTTTTGTTACTTTTCACAGATTTTATATAGTTACGCAACATAAAAGCATAAAATACTGAACTCGTTTTCCTCATTTACATGGTATAAAGCGTTTAATAACAAAAATCTCTTATCGTGAAAGATGTTCACTAGAGCAGAAACACTGTCCACGATCGATTCAGAGAGAACGTAAAATACATTCCATTTCATGATTTTGCCGTCTACAGGAAAATCGCCACTTCAGTGTGTCTAAATGCAATTACTACCCTTACACTCACTTTTATGAGCCATGTGTTCTTTCCTGTCTTACTCTGCACACTCGGGAGGAGAGTGGGGAGACCAGCCTGCGGGTGTGCGGGGTTCCACATCCCCCCCCCGGAAGCCGCGCGTGCCTGAGTCCCGCGATCCCCTCAGGATCGATTGTCTTCGATGACAATAGTTCTTCCAGGGAAGGACTCAAGTTCAACAAATATGTATCGAAATTCATATTCGCCGCTTTCTGGGTTCTGAAAAACAAACATATTTCCAGGTGTTACTTCTCTCCCCAGCGCCTACGTCCCGCTGCATCCGAGCCCTGAGTCCCCACACAGTCCCCGCCGTGGTCCCCACACCTCTTTCACTTCGAGATGCACTGTTCCTTGCTTCCCAGGCTCGGAGCCCTGGATGTAGAACTTCACACGCATGTGTTTCAGCCCATCCTTGACGTACTCAATGAAACTGCCGGGAAAATGAAAGAGCTCGGCCTGAATGGCCTGCATCTGGAACTCACCCGAGCTCTGCCCATACCAGCGACCCGCGGTACCTGACGTGCTGCCTTCGCCCTCGGCGGGTCGCCTCCCCGTAGCCCTTCACCGGCTCACCAAAGACACTGATCACCTGTGGGACACACCAGCTCTGTAAGGGCGCCTTCTTGTAAGCTTCCCAGGGAAACAGTTTTTGACAAATCAAGTCAGTTTTGAGAAAAAAAAAATCATTAAACCTGCGACCATTTCAAAATGACAACTCCAACGAGAACACGGGAAAAAATGAAATTATGCAAAACCCTCCCACAAAGAGAGGGAAACGGGACTTCACCGTGTGACCTGTAGTTGCAGAGCAGTGGAGGCCGAAGCCACATTGTTCTTTCTTCCCGCAGAAAATCCAAACACCACGAAGTGTTCAAATGGTCGGACGTTTTTAGTGAAATTTATCTAACGGGGTCTAATACTAAAAGCTACAAGAACAAAACATTTCTTGAGTCACTAAACACAGTGAAATAAAACAAGTACAGGTTTCGGCAGCTACGTGGACGTTCGCTTCACCACTTTGCTTTTGACAAAGACCTACGTGAACAGCTGTTCTGAGAAAAATCCAAAGGATTCTGGTGTTTACGAAATGGTAGCTGCCTCCTCACTTGAGGAGAGCAGGGGAAACCCCAACAACGATCTGTTTACAACAAACCAGACCCAGAGGCATGAAAGTGATTCCGAAGGGAAAACTCACAATCACATGGAAACGTAGTTTTTACTGCATTTAAGGTGCAAATACTTTGGAGCCTTTCCAAAAAAAGAACTAGAACTGGAACCTTCTGTACTCCCTGCTGCTTTTCCACTTACTCAGCGCTGGGTCTCCCTGCCTCCTCCTCCACCGTTCTCACAGGCCCAGAGTCCAACTACAAGAAATCCACAGATTTAAGAGGAAGATGCCAGAGACCGTTAGCCTAAGGTCTTCTCCCTTACAGGACTGGAAAACCAGTGGAGCGAGCGGAGTGGGGGCCCCAGGGAAACCGGTCAGGGTGGCTTCACATGTGTCCCCTCACTGGGCAGTGCGTGGTCTATCTCGGGCATCACTCCCGGGTCTGTGCACAAAACGGCCCCGGTGGTTATGGTGCCATCTGCCATCTTCCTTCCCAGGACGAGGACTAAGATTTCAGTGAGCAGTATTTTTCAATGCTGAAGCTTTCCACCCAGGGGGGTAGGAAATCGGGCACTTCACAGGCTTTCTATCTGTGACTGGAAAGCACCACAGAAAGCCCTCTTTCTGGACAGGACCCGTAACAGAATCGAGGCAACTTTTCCACATGTTGGCCGCCTCCGGGAATGCTTTACAGGCTGTGCTTAAGTGCACAGGCTTTGGAGTCAGATAAACTTGGGCCGTCCTGACCGGCCCACTTCCCACTCAGTGATCTCAAGTGGGGCTACCTGATCTCCGAAGTGTGGGTCTCCCCTTCTGCAAACAGCAGAATACTATCTAACACACATGGTTTTTGTGAGATCCAAGAAAGACGCGCTGAGCCTAGTGCCTGGTGTCTAATGTGCCCAAGGGTCAATAATTCTTAGGATCAGGAGGTCGTGAATCAGGGTTTTTAAAAGACTAGAAACGTCACATGAGTTTAAAGGTCTAAGCACTTCATGTCTACGGCAACTAGAAAAGTGCCTCTCTTGCATAATTAGGATGAAATCCCCCTACAGGCCTTTGGGCGACGGGGGTCTTGAAGCAGGTCAAGTATGGAACAGAGAGCTAAAAACAATCACCATCCAACCGTTATGCCTTTGTTATCACACAACCACCACTGGCCTCAGAACCAAAGTGGGTTCCGCCCACTTCCACCCACCGACGTTTTCTCAGCATCCTCAGAGCATGTGTAACTCGATCCCGAGGACTCACCTCTGGATGTGATCTGCATTTTTCTAAGGCTTTCCCATAGATCTTATTAGGACTGGACGAAGAAAACAGTTCTCTGAAAATCGTGTAAAACAGGCCACCTGAAAATTGTAGAGAAAGGAGATCAGGCAAAGCAAGAGAAGACAAAGGAGGAGTCATAACGGTTTTGGGGGTGTTCTACTTGCCGTGTCTGACCTGTGATGCCGATTCCAAGAAGAACCACCACCAGGTAGGTAAAATCTCTCCCAGCTTCCTTCACTGTAACGAGAAAGCACCGCCCAGTTACGCATGCGCCCTGCGAGCTCCTGCTCCAGCGCTTTCGGTGGGGTGGGGGGGGTGGTGAGCCCACACGCGGGACCCCTGCCTGTGTTCTGGGGCGCAGGATCCTGGTTCTGGGAAGCCGAACCACCTGAGCAAAGTTTTCAAAAGAACCTCGGCAGAATTCTGGGCCCAGGAATCCGTACTTTTATTGCATTTGTCGCATTATAAAATTTAATACCTCCTTACTTTCCGGGATGAAAACACTTTCCCAAGGGATCCAGGCCCTCGGCTGGAACAGGTTAGGCAACTCTGGACACGTTGTGCTGTTCGCAGACCAAGGCAAGTGTCCGCTTTGTCGGCCGCGGTCCAAGGGCTCAAATTTGGTCTTGGGCGGGCCACCTCCTCCCCTGGCCGCGCAGCGCACGATAAACACAGAACGGGATTTGCAACAGGAACTCGCCCGGCCACACAGATTTGTGAATCAAATGACTTAGAAAATGGGGAATCTGCACAGATACTGCACTTTGTGTTTTCAACGCTGATAAAGATGAGTGTGTGGACTAAACGGAAGCTCTGAGAGCGAAACGAATCCAAGGTGTCACCATGGGACGCGGCACACACGTGCACGTATTTGCATGCGCTGATGGAAGGATCTACACGTTTGAGCTGTTTTACCATTACAGTCACAAATGCACCTTCTTCACTGGTGCTGAAAACGTGACTCACGGCCCGATGTTCTATCTATAGGTTAATTTATTGGCCGCAGTAACAACACAGATTTCTGGAATATAAATTTACAGACTTTTCAGAAAAACAAAATGGTAACAGTGGTTGTTGCTATTGTTTTCTCCAAGTTCCCCTTCTGTACACTGAGCTTCTATTACTTCCACAAAATGAAACTTATTTAAAAGCACTCTAGCAAAGAGTAATCCTCAACTCCTCCAGTACAGGTTCCTAACCACAAAGAGGGGATTCAAAAAATAAAAAGACTCCATCGGCCCAAACCTAAGTCATGGCTTGATCCCCACAATCGCTGTCAGCCCACAGTCCATGTCCTTGGGTGTAGAGAGGCCAACAGTGAGAACTTCTCATTTTATTAAGGTCACAAAAGATACTTAACAAATATTAACTGCCAGGTGTGTGCCAGCCCCAAGTTGAGGACATACTAATGGCTATACTGTAAGTTGTCGTATTAGTCCCTGTTCCCAGATCAGGCCTCTGGCCCCAACGCCTGAATCCTGACTGCCCACCCAACACTCACACCAGTCTTGCTCAGGGCACCTGGAAGCCCATCTTCTCTATTTATGCAGCCACAAACATCTGTTGTGGATCTACCGTGTGCAAAGCTATCATCCACAGTCTACACATTTTCCAAGTCTGTTTCAGCATCATTTCACAGTTGTCTTCAACACAAGCTGCTCCTTGCCCACCTTCCTGCGATTCTCTACCCCTCCTGTAGTGGGTGCTGTGGTGGGCCACCCTGATCCTCCCCTCAGGACTGAGCCTCCTGATTCCCTCGGCCGAGCTCCCCACTAGGCAATTCCTTCATCTGGAGGGCGCCCTCTCACCAGGGTCAGGGCCGTTCTCACACCCGATGCTTGGCTGGTGCTGAAGTAAAAGGTGCAGCCCCCACGCCTGAGGAGGGAAGGACTGTGATGTGCCAGTCCAGTCCCAGGGCTCCCCGGGGAATAGGCAAATATGTGACCCAGCTTGTCCCTCTGGGTCATCCTGCTTCCCATACCTTCACAGATGTGTTCTCAGAGCACTCCCAACAAGCCTCCTGTATGCAAATCCCACCTACAGCACCTGCTACCAGGAGCGGTCCCAGAAAGTAGCTCTGAACTGGGACTTCGGAGCTGGACCAGTGGCCGCTGGCCGCATCGAGGCCCCCGTCCCTGGTGGCAGAGCACAGCCGACAGGACCGCATGCGCTGCTGGTGCGCTTGCAGCTGTCCCCAACGGTGACCTGGGATGTGGTACTGGTAGAAGAGAATGCGGATTGGTGCCACATTTTGGGAACAAGCAATCTTATGAACTTGGACTGGATGGCTGTGGTCGGGGGACCACCAATGCACTGGATGAAAAGAGAAGATGAGAACAATTACCAATGAAGATGAAGTGCCAAAAAGGCAGAGGCCTCCTGGGGAGCAAAACGATGCCCCTCTGTTGTACCCAGAGGGCAGAGAAGCTGCGAGGCCCAGGGCATAAAGGGCAGCAGAGAGGTTGGACTCTCAACCCCAACAGGTCTTCATGCTGAGTCCTGGGTCCTGATGTGGGAGGAAAGAGGAGCTGAGGCTTGGTGTGGGGACATCTAGGCTGATGCACTTAAAAATCTTGAGTCCTCAGCATCTTCTGAACCCTTTGGCCTTGAAGCATCAGCTCTTTCTCCTCCTTTAAGAGTAGGTGGGGGCTTCCATTTAGCAAGACATGTGCTCTGGCCAGGTTACAGCATAACTGGGAGGAAGGAGGAAAGGACCACGACCAGAGGGAGCTGGAGGCCCCACCGGCAGGTGCTAAGAGAGCACACAGGTGACGGGGTCCTGAGGCCAGTATGAAGGGACACAGAACAGACTAGTGAGAGTTGATCAACACGGGAACACTCTCCTGTGGTCACCAACTGAAGTTTGGCAAGCACCCTGGAAGCTGATGCAGTTAGGTTCTATGCTCTTGGAAACATGGAGAGAGGATGGTCCACATTAAGTGAGGTGAAATGGCAAATTGCGGAGGAAAGGATGAAAAGGCTCAGAGAACGGGCATGCTAGGATGGGTATAGTAAAGGCTGAAACCCACCAGCCGACTGTCCTGTCAGAGGACCCGGGGACACAGAACAGGGTATCCTGGTGGTCGGCCGTGACACTTGAACCATCAGAAGCCAGGTGGGTGCCACCACCACAATGAATGGCAAGGGTGGGGTGGCAGCCAGGGGTGTCCGGCCTGGTGATGCCACTGCAACGTGGTGTTCCCAAGGGCAAGACTGACGGGCAGCTGACAAGGACATCAATCAATCTGCACAATCCTAAGGAATTAATTATGGGTGACCAGGAAGCTGAAGGCAGATGCCCCAACGCAAAGTCATGAGGACTGGCTCAGTTTCTGGACCTGAGCACCTGAAACTTACCCAGACTCCCACTAGGAGGGACCTGACCACATACATAGGATTCCCTGGGCCTTCACCAAAGAGCCCTATAGTCGTCAACTTGGTAAGCATACACTGGAAGGAGGGGAACACCCAAACATTTCAGGGTCTCTTGGACAGAGTCTGAGATGACAATGACACCCCTGGACCCAAAGTCACATGGCGCCTCTTTTAGGTTTACATAGTGGCCATGTAATATGGAGTGTGACTTGTAATAGGCTCACAGCTGGGTCCACAGATTTGGTTATCATTTATTTACTTCCAGTGTGTAAACTGAATGGATATACTCGTAACTGACAACAACAATTCCTACTTTGGTTCCTCTGGGGGTGGGTTTAAAGCTACCATAATGGGAAAAGCTGAATGGGAGCCTCTGAAACTGCACTCCCCCTACCCCTCCCCAGACGGAGACAGTAAATCCAGAACAGTATTACATCCATGGGGGAGCGTCAGCCATAGTGCTACCTTAAGAAGACCCAAAGATACAAAGGTGGTGGTCACCAACGTATTCCCATGTAACTTACCAGTCTGCCCCTTATAAAAATCAGGCAGAACCTGGAGTAGGACAGTGACCCACTAGAAATTCAACCACGTAGTCGTCCCAATACAGATGCAATGCCAGATATGGTAACCTTACAGGAGCACGTTAACAGACTCATGGCTTTGGCCACTGATCTGGAGAAGGCCTTCGTTTCTAACTCTCCTGAGAGGAAGCAGCGGTAGCAGTCTGCAATAACACGAAACAGGTAATAACATGTATATGTACGGTCTTGCCTAGGATTTGTTAGGTCTCTTACTCTGTTACAGTGTAGTTTTAAGGGACCTGGACCTTCTGGATTTTGGCTGTCCTGTACAGTAACCACACACCACACATGGCTATTTGAGTTTAATTTTAAAATCAAGTTAACTTAAAATTAAATAAACATTCAGTTCTTCAATCACACTAACAACATTTTAAGTGTTGAACAGCCACGTGTGGCTGGTGGCCACCATACTGAGACAGCATACATCTGGAATATTTCCATCACTGCATAAAGTTTTATTTGGACAATGCTGTTTGGACATTCTGCAAAACATCACATTTATCCATTCTACCTATGCCATTATATTAGAGACAAAAGTAATGGGGGACGTGTGTTGCGAAGCTTGAAAACACGTGTACTATGTGTGTGTGTGGGGGGGGGATTAGCCTCAAAAATAGATCCAGGGCTCACCAACCACACAAACAAGTGTCTTAGGGGTTCACTCTATGGGGTATGTTGAGACCCCCTATCCCAAATAAACCACTGCATCCCGTATGTCCTACCACAACGTGTGACAGGTCCCTTTGGACTCTAGATGCAGCACATTCCGCGTTTGGGAACGCTGCTCCCACTCATTCACTGAGTCATCAGGAAGACTGTCACCTTTGAATGGGGTCCAGATCAGGACCGGACTCTGCAGCAGGACCCAACTGCAGTGTAAGCAGTACTGTGGCTGGAGCCAGACGACCTGACACATGCTGTTGGAACAGGTCTATGCCTTTGTCCTCTGCATGCGGGCTGTTCCTTCATGCTCAACTTTTAATCACCCCTCACAACCCTGTTCAGGCTATTATGAAGGAATGATTACCTGTTTTACATATTCAGCAGACTGCAAAACAACGGGGAGGATCCAGTTAAGTTTTTCTGTTAATGTTGTTAAAAAGTATACGCATCGAAATGACATAAATATTAACAGTAGTCATGTTTGCATGGTATGATCATGCATGCGTCTGAAGGACATCGATCGATCGGCCTTCCTACTTCCTCTTTGCTTCCTACTTATTTTTTCTACAAATTACTTGTAAAATGAAGAAATAAAAATTAAATTCATTACCTCATCTGTGAAAACTTCTCTGACTTTCCCTGACAGAATTACATTTCGCCTTTCCTATTAAATACGTCCTATTACTTCCCATGTCACCTGCTGGTAAATGATGTTTTGAACATGTTTAACTCTGTAGCAGAAAGAGTCTAACTCAGTGTCTGGGCACAGCAGGCATTCGAGAGCAGTGTTGAGTTGACCTACGTGAGCTAAGCCCTATGGATTATGACTCGGTAGTAGCTCCTTTATTTATTCTACCCAATTACTCTGTATCATATACTCTCAGGTACTCTCTTCGTGGCACAATTACTGTTTTCACTGTTTTTATCCATTCTCTTCCTCATTAAGTGCTAACCTATTTGTGTATAGGAGTTCCTGGCACACCCGTGAGCATCCACTCAAGTGTTAAGCATGGAAAACGGAAGCTCAGGAAATACTTGTGAATGGCTTTTCTAAAGAGCACGGACCTGGCTATCACACAATTAAGATGAGGAAACTTCGGTTTTAACTTTCAGTCGTGGAAATTGAGGAAGTGTGCCTCATACATGAAGAGCTAATGTTTGTCTGAAGGAGCGAATAGGACACTCAAGTGAGATGAAACGACATCTGTGAAATCTACTTACTTACACCCAACAATGGTTAAGTTTTACAGCTCCACACTGAAACTAATAAAAGCTGAAAACTTTTAGCCATAATTCAACAAAGTTATGTCAAAATCAACTTGCAAATCTGAGTTCAAGTCTGTGAAGAAAATTGTAGACCTATATTCTCAAATTCTCAACTGTGTTGAAGGCTCTAGCCTTTAATTCGTGCGAACTGTTCTTCTAGCTTTGGCACCGAATTCGTGCAAAAAGACACTGCTGGCTCTCGGCTCGTTAGTTCAAAGACCGACCATTGCCGTTACCTTTCTGTGACGTTGAGACGATGGTCTCCCCGGTCTCTCTGTGCACAGACACCTGCTTGCTGCTGTCCTCTTTTGCTCTCGGGGGGCTCTGCCCCTGCGTCCAGATGGTTTTCTGGGTGACGGCAGGGGCACATTTAGGGCGCACCGTTTTCTTTGGCTCTCGCAGACCCCAGCTCAAAGTGGGCGCAGTCTTCAAGCAAGCTTTGTTAAGCACTAAGTGTGGCAGAAACAGCCGCTTCCCGGAGGACCTGCGCAGCTTCTCCGCACACTGTACAGCTCGTAAAAAGGTACAAATCATGTTCACAGAAAACCGCTCCGCTTTGGAAAGGTGACAACTACGAACAGCAAAGTTTCACCGCACAATACACACCCCGCCGGAGTGTACTCAGGTCTACACATTCACACCGCTAATTCTGCATGGCGTGTTCGGCAAAAACGTTAGCTCCCAAAAGAATTTGCGTCCACCTCCTCTTCTCGTCGGTGCTCTTTTTGCTGCAATTAAAACACTTTAATTACCTTCCATACTGACAGTCACACTCTACCCGCCATGCCTTTGCAAAGTAAGCTGGGAAACTTCGGGGAGTCCTGGGAATAGTAGTCCGAAGACCTCACTCCTCACCGAGTTACCGCAAGAGGGAAAGGCGCCAGGACTACAACTCCCACAGTGCAAGGCGGCCAGAGCCAGTGCCGGCCTTTTCGCCTCCTCCCAGAGTTCCCTGCGCATGCGCTGCTCGTATTTGGGACGGTAGGGGTGGGCGGGGCGGTTCGTACAAGTGCCAAGAAAGAAATTAGCGATTACAAACTGGGTGTTCTTGCAACTCTCTAGAGAGAACCGTGTAAACTGGTAAATTCCCAGTCTGACCGTGGCCTTGCCGTTCCTTAGCCTTTGCGTTTGAGTTTCTAACCAAGGAAACCAGACAGGAAGCACAAATTTCCCCAGACCCAGCAGGTGGGGAGGGACCCGGCCGCCGCAGTGCCCAACGCCAGTGCCCGAAACTCAAAGGCCGCTTGCCGCGCAGCGTCCTCACCATCAGGCCATCGGGTGTGGGAAGAAGCAGGGCCCCAGAAATTTCTAGAACGGCTCCGGGAGCCGGCGTAAAGGCCGTACCGCCAACCGTCCCTGCGCACGCGCGGCGGAGAGCGTGCCGGCGTCGAGTGGGCGTGGCGCGGGGCGGTGCGTTCCTCCCTCCAGCTGCCACTCCGCCTCTGGCGTGTCTGTGGAGTCTCCATGGCGACGGGACGCGGCCGGCTACTGCAACAGCACTGGCGCGGCCTCCAGGCGCTGCGTTTGCCGCCTGGCGGCGTGGGCGCGGCCCCCGGGCCCGCCGGGTTCAGGTGACTCTCGCGGGGCCGTGGGTCGGGTCACTGCTCTGCCACCCTATCCCCCTGTTTTCATTCGTTCGGCTGCGGCGCGTCGCGCGGCTCTTTTTAGTGCGGGAAAGGTCTGAAAAACCGCGGGAGGAAATCTCTTCAACTTGGAAACGTGGGGTTACCCTAAGTCCTGATACAAGTAGACCAGTTTCCCCCGGAGACGTTATTCCTCCTTCACTGAATTCTAGGCAGTGTGAGGAACAGGGAACCCTTGAGCGGCGCTTGGCGCGGATGCGTTCCGCCTGGGAGGGCAGGTGCACTTCGCTGGTCCGCACCTGCAAGCCGCCGAGAGGGCAGCGTTCCCTCTGCACCTGCGGGCCGCCTAGACTGCAGCCTTCCAGAACGCTCCCCCAAAGTCGCTCGCATCTTCCGTGGCCGGAAATCACCTAGAGTCCTTTTTAGGAGTTTGTAAGTTAGAGAGGTAGAGTCTACTGAGCAAAACGCTCCCCATTTTCTGTCCCGTCCCCAATTCGTGAGTGGAGGGCACAACCCCTAAGCAGATAGTTCTGGCGGGCGGGTTGGTCCAGACGCATCTTTTCCTGGGGCAGAAGTTTGTGCACTGCAGACTTCAAGGCCAAATCTGCGTTTCTAAGCCAACCCTGAAGAGATGCCTATAGATAGCCACCCCTTGGTGCTCAGCTCCTAATCCCGTTTTCCCTAAGTGCTGGGCTTGTGCTATTCTTGTTCCAGTGTCTGGGGACCTGTCTCTCCTCCATGCCTCTTGGGTACCCTGGATCTGAAGGGTGGTCTTCTTCCACCACGACAGATGGCAGGAGAGGGGGCAGGAAGCAGGGGGTGGAGCTACCTTGCATGGGGAGCTTTAGCTTAATTCCAAGGGCAATGCTTCACTTCACAGTGAATGCTCCAGTATGTCAGAGGTACCAACATGCTCTCATGGTACCTTATTAGATCCTTTGTATTTTATGGTGAGTGGTTCCTTCCCAGCTTTGTGCCCATCATCCCAGTTAGTTTGCCAGGCGGAGGGACAATACAAAGAACAATTTGCATTCTTGAGAATTCTCTTTGCTTGCAAGTCTTCATGATTTGTAAAATATAAAAATTCATCCATATTGTGCTTCTAATAAACCAAATGTCTATGTTTAAGCATAAAAAATGATTCTTTTCCTTCACACTTCAACAAGTTAAGTTACTTTTTTGTTTCCCTAAATCTCCGAGACTATGTCCCATTTTCCTCCTAGGGTCCATTACCCACTCACCCTGGTTTCTGAAGTGGTGCTCTGAATCTTAGTATTATGGTGATGGTTGGTTCTTGAGAATAGCTGCGATGCTAGGCGTACCCCAAGCCTGGTGACAATTAAAGTGGTGACAGTGCCTTCAAAACTTCTGTTATGCAGGAGAGGAAAACTGACGTTTAAGTAGGAAGCTTGAACTTTAAATCAATTTGCCACTATTACAAAAATTAGTCTTTATATATAGAGCTCTGCTGGTGGGCAGCCGAATGATTTTTATGTGATGAATCTTCTGTTTCTTTGTAAGTTGAATGAACTTCCTGGTGAAATGATGTAATTAGAGTGCCTGGCATGGGAGCCTGCATGTCAGCCTGTGATTTGGTGAGGTACACATTCTTTATGGAAAAGAAAAAATCAGAATGATTGTGGATGGTCTAAGTAGGTGGTTATTTTTATTGTATCAATGCAGAAAAGTTAGATTTTATAAGAAATCCGTGGTTCCCTTTTAAAGAGTTTTTTTTAAATGTTTTTATTTATTTTGGGGGCAGGGAGGGGCAGAGAGGGAAAGAGAGAAGCCCAAGCAGGCTCTGTGCTGTCAGTGTGGAGCCTGATGCAGGGCTTGATCTAATGAACCACAAGATCATGACCTGAGCCGAAATCAAGAGTCCGACACTTAATTGACTGAGCCACCCAGGTGCCCCTCAGTGGTTCCCTTTTTAACACAAAATGTGAACATTTGTAAATGTCATAGACTGTAAGAAATGTAGCAGAAAGCATATCAGGTTGGCTTAATTTCTATTTGATCTAATTTGTTTTGGTTTATCAAATATCACAGTGAGGCTCAGAGGTTAATTTTCTTCCTTTTTTTTTTAGAGGGTAAAATTTTCAAATGTATTACTTGAAAACTTTTTAAACTAAATGTCATCTTACTAATTGTATCAGCTCAGTGTGCACTCAATTTTGTAGACCTATAGGTCTACCTGAGGACATGCATGGAACTTACAGATTTGTTAATTGCGCGAGCCTTAAAAATGTGCAGTTGGTTTATTTTATGGAGAAATGGAGATGCACTTTCAGTAATGCCAAAAGCCATACTGATAAGATGTAGAATGCAACATGGCAGGATGAGCTCTGGAAGGACAGCCAGGGGATGAGGGCCTCCAGCTTGGGACCTTAAATGAGTCACTGTGATTGCCTGGTTAGAACCATAGTCTTCTGATTTGTGAAATAGGGACTCTTGACTCTTGAGATCTCTTTTAACTATGGAAAAGCAAAACAGCAACAGACAGACTGTACTTCTCAGACAGGTGCCAGTGGGCAGGGGATGCATGGGGCATCCTTCTGACATGTCAAATGAATGCAGTGGCTTTGGGGGAAAATGTTAAGTAATGTAACTGGTAAGTGCTATAATGCATTTGTATAATTAGATGACAACAGATAAGTTATCCAATGGAATGCAACATTTGCATTAATTTTTGAGATCAAGTAAGAGACTTCAAAGCATTTGTGAGCTTTCTGTAGGCTGTGCCCCCCAGATTTCAGGGCAGCCGGTACTCCAGAATGGTATGAATGCCTGTGAGAACCACTGCTTCTGCCTAAAAGGTTGTGCTGTGATTCCAAACCTCCTTCTTATGGGATTCTCAGTTTTGAAATTAAAAAAACAAAAATCCCATAATTTATTGCATATTCAATACATTAAGAAATATTGATACACAGAGTTCTAGTCCTTCAATTCTCTAGCCCCCATTTAAAAACAACCACCACCAGAGGCACCTGGGTGGCTCAGTCTGTTAAGCTTCTGACTGATGTTGGATCAGGTCATGATCCTAGGGTCATGGGATCGAGACCTTCGTTGAGCTCCACATCCAGCTCTGCATTGACAGCCAGGAGCCTGCTTGGGATTCTCTCTCTCCTCTGTCGGCCCCCCGCCCCACTCATGATCTCTCTTTCTCTCAGAATAAATAAACTTAAGAAAAAAATCAGCCACCACCTCAAAACCTTGTAATCCTTGAGTCATACTTATTACTGGTTAATGCCATTTTGTCTTTCCTTCCAGACCTTTTTTCTTTGTGTGTGTTTACTTTTAAGAGAGAAATATGAAAAATATGATTATGTAGTGTATCTTGATATAACCTGATTTTTTAAAATTGATATGTTGTTAATTTAGCAGGTAGATAGCTTCTGTATGCCAGGCATGTTGTGGGAGCTGAAGCATCGGTAGTGAACAAAACTTATACAAAAGACCTGCCAATATGGAGCTTACAATTCCAGTGATAATGAGCAGAGTGGATGAGTAAAATGCGTAGTGCTGGGTGGTGTTATGTGCCAAGGGAAAAAAATCAGGAGGGGGCCTGAAGTGTACCTGTGCGTGTAGTATGGATTGGAGTTTTTATTTTTTTGAGAGGGAGAGACACAGTGGGGGAGAGACACGGGCAGAGAGGGGCAGAGGGAGACCGAGAATATCTCAAGCAGACTCACAGGCTCCAGGATGTGGGGCTCGATCCCATGACCTTGGGATCCTGACCTGAGCCGAAATCAAGAGTCCAGACACTCAACCAACCGAGCCACCCAGGCACTCCTGGATTGGGATTTTAGACAGCACGGCCAAAGGAGTTCTCAGGGAAATGGTGACGTGTGTGTGAATACTGGAAGGGGCTGAGGGGACAGGCCGTGCAGACGTCTGGAAGGCACTGTGAGCCTATTTCTATCTCAGACACTTTCACCTGTGTTGAAACTGTCCATTTTAATTGTCTGGACATTGTTAACTGTATGGAGGCCATGCTATTTAACCAATCTCTGTACTGTTTCTGCAAGTATTTCAGTGCAGACAACTCTGAGATGGGCTTTGTTGAGTAGCATTTTTGGGCTCATTTACTTGCTTTGGGATGTATTCGTACAAGTGAAATTCCTGGCTTAAAAAAATACATGTGCCTTTTAAAGATCTTAATGAACACTACCAGATTTGGCTTTTCATACTGTTTGTGCCAATTTATGCTTCCAGCAGTGAATGAGATGTTCTCATTTATTTGGTCCTTGCCAATTTGCTAGATTGAAATGGATCGATACAGCATATTAATTTACTTTTCTTCAATTCCCTTGGAAAGGACCTAGGGTAATAGATTTTATTTTATTTTTTTGACATTTTTTGATTGAAGACATATGTATGGCAAAAAGCTGTTATCAATTTACTAATGCTTTTAAACAAATTTGTATGTGAGTGGCCCCAGCAGTATTCATTGAAGGTAAAGAAGCATTTCTCAGTCTTCACACAGTGTGTGTAAATAGGCCTTCAGACTTCTTGGTGTGACTTTTCATACTGGCAGAGGTCTGAGGGTCACCGGCTGGTAAATCCAGGCAGATAGTACTATTTGATGGCGGGGTAATAGAAATTCCTTTTACTTAAAGCTGTTGTGTTAGAAACTTCCGTCCACTAACGATATTCGATCTTTGAGTATGTAATACAGGTTGCTATAGAATCATAAGAAGTTAACCACTTAAAATAAGGAGTGCTTTTAAATCACTTTGAAATGTGTATGTTTAAAAATTGTGTATTATGTTGAGTGGTGCCCTCCAAATTCATGTCCGCCCAGAACTCAGGATCTGATTTTATTTGGAAATAGGGTCTTTACAGATGTAATTAGATGAGGACATAGTAGGTTAGGGTGAATCCTAAGTCAAATGTGACTGACGTCCTTATGAGATACACACACACCGGGGAGGTGGCTGGGTAAAGACGGAAGAAAGGTTAGAGTTAGGCATCTTAGTTGCCACAAGCTAAGGGACACTGAGGATTGTCAGCAGCCACCAGAAACTGGAAGACGCAAGGAAGTGTTCTTCCCTAGAGACTTTGGATGGAGCATGGCCCTCCCAACACCTTGATTTTGGACTCTCGGCCTCTAGGACTTTAAGACAACAAGTCTGTTGTTTTAAGACACCTATTTGGAGGTAGTTTGTTAAGACAGCCCTAGGAAACTAATACAATTAGGAGATCGTGTTTCACCTCTTATTACTATGTGAGAGCTGGGTCAGTGGAGGTGAAGCTTTTCCGTCGTGGAGATCTTTGCTTAAATAGTACTTTCAACAGAAGTACCAAAATGTATTGCACAGGCAGAATTCTCTTGATTAAAGGGGGAGGGTGTTGCAGAGTTTTCCAAACTAGGACCTCTTCTGCCCCTCTCTCTCCCTCTTGTGCAGAGCACAGAGTGGATACCACCGGTCTGCCTAACTTGTTGCGCTCCCAAGAACTCACGGGCTAGAAGTCAGATAAGACAGAAGGCACATTGAATGTGCTTTGCTGAAGCTGGAGTGGTGAGGCTGGAGTGGGGAGGCTGGGTAGCCAGCATTTTTTCACCTCGGGGAATTTGTCACCGTCCGGGATCTGAAAAGGTTCACAGCATCCACCTCTCCTAGGTTGAGGTGCAGGCATGCGGATGCTAGCTCATGTTTGCTGAGGGCTTATCATGTGCCAGCCGTTATGCTGTTTCTGAGGAGAAAAACCTATAAAGGGAAGACAGATGGATTCTTTGGCTGCTCAGAAACGTACGGGGAGCCATCGGGCAGTTTGATGTGCAGGTGTTGGCGCGCCAGCTCCACGGTGGTTCCATCCGAGCGGGTGAGCTGTGGGCAATCCGCCCCCTGTGCCTCCTGGAGCAGGCTGTGCTTGTGGTCTAGAACCCTCCTTTGTTCGGGTCCTTCCATGGGGCTTTCATTCTTCCACTTCCAGAGAGATTATTGGCTTCCCTTCCAAGTTCTGGTGACCCACATTTTGCCCCCAGTTATTGCCCATATCCTTTTTGATCTTTAATCCACATGTATCCAGGGAACCAGTTGGTAGAAAAATGGGGGTGTTACACTCTTGGTGAACAAAGTATGTACTGAGAGCAATGACATTAGTGAACTGAGCATATGGAACGTACACTCTAGACTTGAGTCACATGCTGGGTGGGAGATAGGCCAATAATTGTGTGTGTGTGTGTGTGTGTGTGTGTGTGTGTGTGTGTGTGTGTGTGTGTGGTAAAGAAGCAGCTTCCAGACCTTTCCAAGAGAAATAGCAGATCCACCAGTAGCTCTGTCTGTGGGCTGCTGCCTGGAAGCTGAAGACTGTGGGCTCCATACCTTTCTGGGTGTTTCAGATCCCTACCAGGCTGCTGTTGAGTAGTGCTCATTTTGAGGGCTGATTTTTTTAAATTTTTCTTTAAATTTTATTTTTTGAGGTACAGAGACAGAGTGCTATTTGGGGAGGGGGAGAGAGAGAGGGGGTTACAGAATCCAAAACAGGCTCCAGGCTCTGAGCTGTCAGCACAGAGCCCGACGTGGGGCTCGAACCCACAAACCGCGAGATCATGACCTGAGCCGAAGTCGGACGCTCAACCGGCTGAGCCACCCAGGCGCCCCTGGAGGGCTGACTTTAATAAAAATTTACATTAGTAACTTCTGAAAAGAACTATGTGAAATCTACCTTATTTCATTGAGTCTTAAAAGCTATTGATTATATTATTTACTATTTTTCATACCACTAAGACAGAAAGATGGCCAGTTAAAATATATTTCACTGGATGTGGGATATTTAAAATGTGGAAAAAATTATGTGCATGAGTATTTGGTGTTTCTGCGGCCGTGGTCGCCAGAGCGAGGGTTGCGGCCAGTCATTGTCCCTCCAAGACCAGCCAAGTTGTAGATGTCTGGGTACTTGTGGTTCACAGACCTAAAGTATTTCTTAACCTGTTGGTGCTATTGTATGGTTGAAACTGGCCTGTTGATGCGTTTTATTTTTATCCTTTTATTACATTCAATAAGTCTTACAGCCCCTCTTTGATAGGCTGGCAGCCTACAAGAGCAAGTATTGAGTCTTATGTTTAAAACACATCGGAGTAAGTCCGGTTTCCAGGTTCACCCAGGACACTGAATGTTTCACCGCCCTCTCTCCATCCGTGTAGTTGTACAGTGAGTTTGTGTACAAAGTTTATGAATCCCTTACAGTTTTGTAGAGAGCACTGCACTGTTTACCTCTCATTAGAATTTGACTTTTCCATGCTCTCTCTCGCACGTGCTAGCCTGCGGCAGTGCGCCGGGCGGGGAAGGCTCCGAGCCGAGTCCACGGCTGAGCGGTCTGTGTCCCTGGACAGGTGAGTCGCGGCACGTGGCCGCTTCCCCAGGGCGGGCTCTCGGGGCGGGGCCGTCGGAGACCGTTTCGGTGCATGTGTACCAAGCGGCTGTTCTGAGCTGAGAATAGAATTGCGGAGGACGGAAGCACAACGTGGAGCGTTTGCTGTGAGTCATCAGCCTGTCACCACTGTCATCATTAGGCTGGTTTTATGAAGTGAACTTCTAACAAGTGACAAGGAAATGTTCCTTTTTAAAAAATGTTCTTCAAAATTACTCACTGCTAGTCGGTAAAGACCCTTGAAAAGGGGGAAAGAGGATTAAAGCGTGTTCTTCTAAAAGCTCCAGGGGCCTGGGCTCTGGGGTTCTTCGCCCTCAGTGCTCTGGGAACCCAGCTTGGCAAGGTTCTGCCTGCTCACTTCCGCAAGGAGATCCGTACAGTCTCTGTTTGGAGCTAATTGTTTGAAATTGCTGCTGAGGTGCCCGTGGATTTGTGCTACTGACATAGGCCACCAACTCTGTGCTAAGCATTGCGGGGGGACCGAGGGCGTCACTGTAGATGTTGACAGTGGAGGAGGTAGGGCTGGCATAGTGTACATATTGCCAAATTCACGTTCAAAGCTAAGTTACGTGATTGCAAATTTTGGGCTTTTAAGTTTATTTATTTTCAGAGAGAGAGAGAAAGCTAGAGAGAGTGAGAGAGTGAGCACGGGGGAGGGCCCGAGAGAAAGAGAATCCCAAGCAGGCTCTGCACTGTCAGCTCGGAGCCTGATGCGAGGCCTGAACTCATGAACTGGGAGGTCATGACCTGAGCGGAAACCAAGAGTTGGACGCTCACCGGACTGAGCCACCCAGGTGCCCCCCAAGTTTTGGGCTTTCAGTAGTATATTACAACTCAGCTAACAGGGAACATACTTTTAGTGTGTTTTAAAAAAGAAGTGAAAACCAAAAAGGATAGTTAATTACAGACGGCAATTTAAGCTTTAAAGCCTGTACTCTGAGAACACAGTCTGTCATACAATAATCTGATACGGAAACAGAACAAATATTCATTCGGTTCATGCATCCATCAAATATTTGAGGACCTTCTCAGTACCAGATACTGTGCTCTGACACTTTGAGCTTCTTTTCCGCTCACCTTCCTCGTCTCCTTCCCTATCCCCCCGCACCTCTGCCCCTGCAGTGTGAAATGATTAGAATCCAGCAGAAAGTGACCCAGTATGGGCATGGACAGTGACTGTACCAGCTTTGAGGAAACCTTATGAACAATAATTGAGAATGGCTTTGATCCCAACTGTGCTAGCTGTAAAGTGGAGGTTTTCTGCTTTCTGGAAGGTACGGGGAGAGCACCCCTTCATTAAGTTTGTCTGCCGGGTAGGAGAGTGAGTAGGGTTTTAGTTCAGTTAAATAATTTTTCCTGGATAAGATTTGCTGGGTGCCTCTCTGAGATGTTTCCTTTAAGCCCAAATCTACATTCTTTGAATTATAATTATTTAAAAAATAATAACCATGAATTTTTGTGAAATCACTGAGTCAAAATGTCAAAACTCTGTGCAGTGGGTAACCCAGATGGTCACAAAACGTGTTTTCCTGCAGCTTTGCCCTCTCTAGCGTTAGCGACTTTTGGTCGCTAAAAGTGTCTAATTTATTGACTCTGAATAGAAGGAGTTTCATTTGGGGGGAGGGATTTAATGAACCCCTGAGCAAAACTGCTTGCTTAGACTCTCAGGGAGTCTCTGAAGCTTCTGAGTAGGGATAGCTCCGGTTAGTGACACGGGCCAATTATGTCTCGTGCCTGTCCTCTTGCCTCTGAGGACCCCCCCCCCCCAATCCATTCTCAGTATTATCAGGATTTTAGGACTGATTATTTCCCTATGAAACATTTGATAACGATTTTCATCACAATCTAAAAATTTAAAATAGTTAAGATGACAAGTGCAGAGCATGGGCAGCCATTCTAAATTGGCCAAAGGGTTTACTGCCTCAGTTCTTTATCCTGAGGTCCCCACCCCTCACCCCAACAGTGTTCGCTAGCTTTCTTTTTGTTTTTGTTGTTGTTTTTTCTGCCTGAGGTCCATACGTGCCCATTCCTGACTTCGTAATATCGGTAAGGCTTTGTAGATAATTTCTGGTTCTCTCAGTGTTTTGTAACAGTGTAAGATCATAGAAATATTGAGAATGGGATATTGAGAATGCACCTCAATGTAATTTATTTAGGCAATAAATGAGAAAAAAGGAAGAGAGAATTCAGAAAATCTTATGGGGCTTGAACTCTCTGGAAAGCCCCGGAGGAAGGTCTGGAGCATGAGGATATGAAGGAAGAGGGTGGGTGAGGGTGGTATGGGCTAGGTAGAAAAGAAGCTGGTATTTCCTATCCCAGTCTCTTCTTTGAGGGGGAGGATTCTGTGTTATTTCTTCTTAATAGCTAAGAATGCATTCTTTTTCTCTTGTTTCCTTCTATCTCACCAAGGGATGATGCTTACTTTCACGAGGGAGGTAGGGAAACCTGCGTGTTGATTCACAACGTGTGAATATGGTTAACATGCCAAGGAAGTTAGGTTCCTGTACCCTTGGGTCTCTGGATTCATTTATGTCATGAGGACTGTGGTAGCCAGAACATTTCAGTTGAGAAAACGGGAAGGTAGGGGTGCAGTTAGCCTCTTGTATGGGACAGGTGCCAGTCACCTTCTGTCTGGAGATGAACAGCCAGTTTTGTGGGTAACTTCCAGCTTATGTGTTTGCCCACCTCTCCGATCTCCTCCCCTCTCTCAGCATGCCTTCAGAAGTGTTGCTGAAGATCTTTTGCAACTTGGATGCTGTGACCCTGCTGTGTACGGGATGTGTGAATAGGCGCTTTTATCATCTGGCCAATGACAAGTAAGGAGAACACCAAATCTCTCTATCATCTTTTGATGGCGTGTTGATGGAAGTCATGAAAACTAGTAAGACCTTTTTAACCATTTTTTGAAATTTAAAGTAATTTCAAAAGTGTGTTTAGACATAGATGGAACATGTCTAATACTGTAAGTGGTCAAATGATATTTGATAAATGATAAATGAGATTTGCATTTATTTGCTTAAAAAAAAGAGTGTCTTTGCATGAACTGAAAGTGATCAAACTTGCTATTGGGGTAGCTGTTGTCTCCTCTGTGGAAGAATCTCTCTGTCTGTGTCCATACTCACACAAGTGGGTTCAAGGCAAATAAGCATGTTTTTGACAGTAGTTCTAGAATGGACGTAGAGTGATTTTTGTGTCTCTTTCTTAATGACTCTTTATAAGAGGTGAAGACATTTCACCAAAGCAAAGTGCAGTAAGGCATTTTTCATGAGAGAGATCAAGTATCCCAAACTGTAGCTTTTTGGAGGGTTCTTACTTTATTTAAGGATAGAACTTCAATCGCTTGGATAAGGTGATCGATTACAAATTGCTTAGTATCACTAAATATCCCCTTTTCCCACTGAACTTCATAAGCCCAGAAGGTACAGGCTCTGGGCGTTCCAGTGGATCTGGGCCACACCTCTAGTAATATTCCTTGCATACTTTTGTTATTAATTACATGCCTGTCCCACTTTCTTGGGGGTTGTCCTTTAAAAATCTGGGCTTCTGATGGAATTACCCTCATGTTTGTTTTCTTTTTAAAGGAAGTACCTTAATTGCGTACATTGAATTTTATTTTTAAGAGTCATAGTCTGATTTTATAGTGAGACTTCAAAAAGGGCATGTTGACGATTGAACTGGTAAACAAGTGTTTGTCAACAGTATTTGACAAACATGGTATTGTCAATGCGGTATGGTCAATGGTATTTTCTAAGCGTTACTTCTGGAGAGGGCAGGAGTGCCTACAGTAGCCAGTTACACTGATGACTTATGGCGAGACCTGTTTGGAGGCTTGGGGTCTCCCCGATGCCCCCCTTACATGGGGGGAGGTTGCTCCCTCCCTGCGGGTATTGCCTCCCTCAACCTGAGCTCCAGGCTCCGCCTGCGTGGGGGTAAGGGGGAAACTTGTTCAGGCTGGATTGGGATCATCACGTGGGGCTTTTATTTTCCAGCACTCTGCGAAACACTTTATCAGAACGTTAAATTGGCCCCATTTTGTCAACAACTTGTCTGATTGAGGTTGTTCTGTGCCTGACTGGTAGTCAGAATAGCTAAATATGCTCTTGTCCTCAAATCCACCTTAGTTTCTTTCTTTCTTTCTTCTTCTTCTTTTTTTTTTTTTAACAGGACAGGGCATTGGGTGATCAAGAAATGAATGTGTCTGGATTTTGAGTACTTGTTAAAAGCGTCTTAGGCCTGACATTTTTGCTTTATAAATGAATAAGCAGAACAGTCTCCACAGTATTTTAATTCTATGGGATGTTCTTTTTGGACTTCGCGACGGTAACTGCAGTAAGATAATGGTGTGTAAGTGGCTCTTCGCACAGATGTCAGGTGTAGCTGTACCTGAAGGTGTGTGGGGCTCCCGCTCTGTGTCCTCTCCAGGCACCGTGTTTTGTAGTTTGCGAGTGCGGGCCCACAGACAAGAATAGAGTCAGCTGCAGTTCATGTGGTGCTGATGTGAGAGATTTGGGAACACTTATGTGGAGTAAAATGATGAGTAAAATAAATTTTGAAGAAAATATGAACAAGTTTTTATGTAAAGGGAGTTTTAAAAATTGCCTACGCAAGGGATTTTGGCAAAAGCGGTTTCAGATTTACCTAAGATGTACTCAAAGAATCGTCATTTTGCAACTCTTAGCTCACGTACGAAAACTCAGAAATTTCCGAACTGAGAAATACCTTAAGGCAGAAAGCTTGGTGTGAAGTGATTTTGTGGGGTGAGAAATGGTTTGAAAATGCATACTAGAGAGTGATGTCAGTAGGGATCTGATTATGCGTTTGATAGAAAATGAGTTTGATGGAAAGTCCACGTCCGACCTGGATCCAGGGGACACGTCTGCAGGTCGAATGTCTGAGAAGTGCCCCTTGCCGCTGTGGTTACTGCTGGGTGACCCGAGCACTTAGGAACCTCCAGAGTGCCCTGGCATCTCGTCTGGACCTCCTCTGCAGGGGCATTGCCTTCTCCCAGCTGCCTCTTGGCCATTGGCCATTCCGTCCCACTGCACTAAATAGAAATGTGGAGACATGAATTAGCAAGTAATTACACTTACTTATGTACAGCTCACCTTTTATAGTAGGAAATTGATTTGAGCCCCTGTCTCAGTTTCCCCTAAGAGAAGTTTGTTTCTTCCCCTGAAGGAGAGCCCTGAGAGAGGTGCCTTAGGCTCACTTTGGCCCCTGCTAACCGCCACTGCCCCTGTGACGTCTCGTCTGGGTGTGATGAGCGGGAGGGACACAGGCTGTGGGTCAGGGCTGAATTTGAATTCAGCCTTGTGGCCGATTGGCTCTCGAATTTGGGTAAATTACTTGGTTTCCTTGAGTTCATTTCTCTGTGACTGAGGAGGCCGGGAAGCACAGGGCGTGAGTGCGTGAGCTCTGGTTGAGGCTGCGTCGGTGCAACCCTGGGTCTCTGTCTCCTCGGCACACACAGGCTGGCCCGGCCCAGATCACTTCCCACTGGGCCTCATGACATTATCTGCCAAGGGGGGGACCATAATGGTAGCTACTTCATGGGTTTGTTGACGATTAAAGTAGTTAATGTTTACGAAGTGCCCCAGTGATGCTTAACACTGCACAAACAATATTAACTGGTTTTCTTCACTTTCTGCATTATGCAGGGAATGTTTTCATTTTCTTCTCTTTGTGCAAACGTTGCACGTTCATTGTAGAAAAATTAAAACGTGGAAGAAGAACATACAGTTCCGTTGCTGTTGGCATTTCTCTGTGTGTGTATGTACATATACTTCCTTTCCAACCTTTTAAGAAGTGTACGTATTTAACATAACACAATAGGAGTCACTTTGTTACTTTTCTGTAATCCCTTATTCAGTGATTACGGTAGGAAGACAGTGGTTTGGATGATGTCAAATGACAGGAGGTCACTCATTTTAACTTGACCGGGGGCAACAAGCTTTTCCTTTTCGTGCAAATTTCTGGGGTCAGTGGATCTGGGACACTCCCCTCAAACCACGGTTCACTCTAACACGTGAATGGCTGTCAGTGTTCAGTTTGCTTTGTTCATGGAATCGGACTAGTTACAAACGATTGTGCATCTCTGATTTAACGTGTCACTTCTGCAGGCACATGACTGTGTCTTTTAGTTAACGACGTTCCTCTTCTCCCCCAGTTTTCTTTGGATCAGGATCTATTCAGCGGCCTTTTCACCTAAAAGATCTAATTGGAAAGTTAATTCAGTGGAGAAGACCGCTGGTTCTGTGAACGTGCTGTCGGTTAAGGATAAAGAAGCTGGGTACTGGAAGAAAGAGTATATTGCAAAGCAGAGAGCACGTGTGAGAGCGGCGCTCGCCCAGGTGCTCAAGCCTGTGAACCCTCACACGGGCCTACCGGTGAAGACCAAGGAGGCCGTCAGGTACACAGCTTCCTCCCGAGCTATGGGCACGCCGGGTGCTCGAGGGTGCTGTTAACATCTGCACGCGTGTTGCTTTAGAAACAGTGATGGTGTGAGCTCAGAGTATTGCACATTTAAGGACATACGTGCAGTTTATACTGTGAGGGGACTGTCTCTTGGTGTTTTCCTGTGTTTCTGTGCGTCCATAAGTTATATAGTGTTTTCCTATTTCACATAAACGGTCTGCTGTGTTCATGAAAAGCAGAAATCACCTAGTCATCTGCTGCAGTAAAGCAAGAGCATCCGATGTGTCCTTCCTTCGGGGAAGAACTTTGTCTCATGTATGTATTGCCAGTTCCGAGAACACAGTAAATGTTCAATGAGTGTTTGTTAGGTGAGGAGAAAAAGTCTAAAGAGAGGACCATTGACGGAATGAAAATTTATGTCAGGCACTTTCTGAGGACTTTGGCTTTGGCTTTTCAGGAACTAAATACTTTAGAGATGATACATGAAATTGACTTTAGCATTTTTTCTTTCTGCAATGAGGCCAACATTGTTAGCTTTTCTTTCTCCAGAATATCTGGTTTAGGTTGGGTAATTATATTGAAAGAAAAAAATGGAAAAGAACACATCATGGAGCACATTGACCTTTCCATAAATGACTCATCAGTGACGATTATGTGGTATGGCAAAACTTGGCCACGGCTGGCCACATTGTCAACCCTAGATTTGTGTGGTGTGACGCCAGTTTTTATGGACCAGTCTAAAACCCCCTCCAAAAATGGGTAAGTATTAATTCTACAGAAGCTTTGGGTGAGAACATCTTATATGTAAATACTAGTTGTTATTATTCTTTTTTAAAAAAAATGTTTATTCATTAGAGCACGTGTATATGCGCAGGAGGGGCAGACTGGGGCCGAGAGGGAGGGACAGTCCCAAGCAGGCTCTGTGCTGTCACCACAGAGGTCACTGCTAGTGTCCAACTCATGAATTGTGACATCATGACCTGAGCTGAAATCAAGAGTCAGCTGCCCAACCAACTGAGGCACCCGGCTGTCTCCGTTGTTACTATTCTTGTAATTTAAAGATACCGCCAGTGTATTTTAATTTGATTGCATCTTCAAGACTTCTCTTGCATTCTGGATCACTATAGAAGAGAAAAAGAATGGATTCATCACATTTATGATTAGATCTAAATTTAAGTTCCTCATATCTTGGTTGTCTGTAACAGAGAATAATATTCTAGTTAACAAAGAGAATAATGTTCTAGTTAACAGAATTCCTAGGTGATTGATAGCTAACCTTTTGAGCTTTTTAGTTTTAACCATTTTGAATCAAAGGTATATAAAACTATTATATCTGGGCGCCTGGGTGGCTCAGTCGGATGAGCGTCCAACTTCGGCTCAGGTCATGGTCTCGCGGTCTGTGAGTTCGAGCCCCACGTCGGGCTCTGTGCTGACAGCTCAGAGCCTGGAGCCTGCTTCAGATTCTGTGTCTCCCTCTCTCTCTGCTCCTCTCCCACTCATGCTCTGTCTGTCTGTCTGTCTCTCTCTCTCTCTCTTTCAAAAATAAATCAACATTAAAAAAATAAAAAAAACTATTATATCTTTCTTTTAGTAAATGGTACAGTAACCATAGTTTAAACATTAGGACATACAGTACTGCTTAGTTATTTTTATGTGCCTCTCTGTTGAACTGACCAGATGTGTGACCTTCTGCAAGTGGCTCAGCCTTTCTGTGCCTCAGTTTTCTCATGTGTGAAATGGGGTGATGATGACGATGGTGACGAGTATTTAATTTAGCACGTGTGGCTGCTGTGAAGACCAGAAGGGGCATCAGTCAGATTTGTGTGTCCTTATGTTCTGTCCTGAGGGGCTCTGTGCTGCGTCCACGTGTATTCGAAGTCTGTCCTGCTCACTCTTCTCGCCATTAGTCACTTTCTCCTAAGAGCTAGATGCTGCCGGCTGCGGTGTCTTCACTTCCCAAGCGAGCAGGCGCAGCTTTACATCGAACGCATGGAAAACACGGGTTGTAGCTGCCTTCTCCAGGCTTGGTTTCCTGCCCTCAGCGGCCCTCTCCATGGCCCTCCATCCTCGGACATTGCAGTGCATTTACCACGTCACTGTTCCTGCCAGCCCGTGCGCTGTGGCTCTACCTGTGGCTTCTCTCACCCGTGTCCTTGTGATGGCAGGTGTCGTCCATGGCAGGACAGCTTTCCTTAATGGCTTCCCTGGACTCTGGACTCATTTTTGCAGCTTGGTAACCAGGACCTTGTTTTTCTTCTGCAATCTGGGGCTGGTCCTTTGAGGATCGTGTCAGTGATCGTGCTTCTGCTTGTCATGCTGGGAGTGTGAGGGCGTTCCACTTCTTAGTGTTGGTGAAGCCAGGTTTTATCATATTCTGAAAATAGCCTTAATGCTACGGAGGATAACATGTGAATTATCTTCCCTGATTATATTACTGATTATTCTATATTTTAGAAGCATGTTTACTTAAAAAAAATTTTTTTATGTTTATTTATTTTTAAGAGAGAGGTGGAGAAAGAGAGTGTGAGTGTGGGAGGGGCTGAGAGAGAGGGAGACACAGAATCAGAAGCAGGCTCCAGGCTCCGAGCCATCAGCACAGAGCCTGATGCGGGGCTCGAACACACAAACTGCGAGATCATGCTCTGAGCTGAAGTTGGACGCTTAAACGACTGAGCCACCCTGCCGCCCTGGAAGCTTGTTTACTTTTTTAAATGGGACCTCTATTTGGATAAATCTCTGAAATTTCATGTGGTATCATGATGGACACTAGATTTTTCTAATGCAGTATTTAGGTTTTATGCACTATGAAGTTATATTTGGAGAATCAGTCTATAATCTCTGTACTAATTTCACTGAACAATATGTTACTTGGCATATCATGAAGTATTGTTTATATGCATTAGGACAACATTGTTAACGTCAATTAAGATGGTCACGGAAGACGCAGTGGGTAGTGTTGAACAGTGAGGCTCGGTTACAGATGCTCTGCTCCTGACAACTGCCATCCAGGTCGGGAATACTGGATTCTGTGCGGTGACAAATGCTAGAATTTATTGGGAAAATTGATTTCATGTAATTTATTTCCATTAAAACTCAGTGGACTTCAGCCAGCATTTGATAAACTGTGGAGAAGAGACACTAGAAGTGTTTTTTAGGAATTTGTTTTGATGGGCTCTTTTATTGCAAGTTTGAAAGCAAATGTGTTTATCATGCAGAAGTACAAATCGTCTTGTGCATCTGTGTGACAGCAAAGGAAAAACTTGGTTATTTGGGTCTGTTTTGTTTCCTCCATGAGGATTTTTTCAAGAACAGTGAAAGCCTTATTTGTGTAATTTGCAGTTTGAATTTCCCTGTAATTTATACCTTTCTAGTCAGCTCATTAAATTTTCTGTTCTGGAAATGTTCTCCGTTCTGTGGTTTATGCTATACCTCCCCAAATTTGGGAGGAATGTTGAGTAGGTATCAGCCTTAGTTTCTCTCTCTTTAGCCTGTGAGGCCAAGGCATGTGGGGACTTAGCCTGCTCTCTGTGGAGTCGGCTTGAATGGCTCTTGAGCCATGGCGATGACTGTCCCTACTTAGGACACACTGAAGAGTGTAAGAGGAGGGTTTTCACACCTCCGCCCGACCTCGTCTGTCTGCACTGACAATCATGGTGGCAAGGCTACCATTTCTCAGCACCTTAGGGTTGGCTTTAAGGTTTCAACTCCAGTTTCCCTGAGGCCATACTCATGTTCCTAAACCGTGTGGCTTCCTCCCAGTGTATTCTGTCTATGAGGAGTATACTTTGAGATCGTATGTCACACGCATGTTCACTGACCACATCCCCCAGCCAGTGTAGTTTTCTGTGCCAAAAGTCCTTTGAAAATTGAGGGAGGAACCAAGGTAGTCTGGAAGCTTCAGGTCTTCCTCCCACCCCCATGCCTCCACTTTGAAACAGCTGAAGTCCTTCGTTTTCTGATTCTTTTACTTAATGAACATTTGAATACCTGTCTCCTGCCAGTGTGTGTCTTAGGTGCTGGAGGAGAACGCTTGGATGCCATGTGACCGCAGCTCCTTAGGGACTTTCCTCAATGCTGAGCTATGCTAATTGACCATTAAGATCTCATCTCCTTTATAATTTCCTGAACTATCTCTAGGTCCTTGGAAAGGACATCTATGTTTACCATTATAGTGCTTCTAGAATGTTTCATTCGTTTTTTTTTTTTTTTAAAATCTCATGATGAATAGCAGAGTTGTGTTTCCTTACACATCTGAGTTATTACTTATTCTCAGATAGTAATTCTAATATAGAGTTCACAGTGGATCTCCTCCATGAAAATCCTCAGGGTTTTGGACTAAATTCGTTTTCCAATATTAAAATTTTCACTCTCTCTGAGTTATCCTTGATAATAGCTTTAAAAGGTATATATATCTGCTTCCAAGAGCCTACTGAGACCACCTGCTCTTTTTTGTCACTTAAAAAATATTTCATCTTTGCTTATGCCTTAGTTTCCTTAATTGGGGATACATACAGTTACAATACATATGAGAATCTACTTTTTAAAAAAATTTTTTTTAATGTTTATTTATTTTTGAGACAGAGACTGAGCATGAACGGGGGAGGGTCAGAGAGAGAGGGAGACACAGAATCTGAAACAGGCTCCAGGCTCTGAGCGGTCAGCACAGAGCCCGACGCAGGGCTCGAACTCATGGACCGCAAGATCATGACCTGAGCAGAAGTCGGACGCTTAACCAACTGAGCCACCCAGGTGCCCCGAGAATCTACTTTTGACTGTAGCATTGTGCTGGGCTCTGAGGGGAGGAGAGCAGAAGATGATTGTTCCTCACCCTCATGGTTCTTCCACTTCTGACTGGGCCATTGAGTTGACACTAAGAGTGAGGAGGAGGGGAAAGAAACACAGTTGGGCGAGAAATTTGGGTGTATCCATTTTCCTTTTATTTACATGAATGGTTTGCATCCCCTGACCCTCAACACACCGTTCATTAGCAAGGTGCACGTTATTAGCATGCTCTTCAAAAGTACTTTTAAATACACTCAAGAGAATTGATAACCACAGGTGTGAAAGCTCATTTCTCTCCTTCCTTTCTTTGGCATGGATGTTCAAAGACCTCGGTGGCATTCTTTAATTGCAAAGTACAATCTGAGTAACTTAACCGAATCCACCATGATTGGCGGGGACAGACTCCTTCGGATCTTCTGCCTCTGCCCAGGCCTGCTGGTGGGGCTGTGGAAGGTAAGAGTTGGGTCCCTGCCTGTGTGATGCCACCTCCCTGCCCATTCCACATTTACTCACTGCTGTGCGTGACACCAGATGTGAGGTCTTGAAGACTCTTCACTAACGGCATTAATTCTCTCTTAGCAGTTTTGCTTTTCTAACTAAATGGCCCCTTGTTGTGTGGAGGCGACTCTGTTCTCCTGTTGTAGATGACAAGCTACCTGTTCCTACCTGGATGCTTTTGTTCACATTAGACCGTTCATGTCCTGAAAAATCTCACCCCTTCTCCTTCCAGTCAATCCGTGCTCCTTCCTTCCTCTTTCCCAGCCTGCGTCTGCCCAAGTCTCTCATCCTGCGTGTTTAACCCAGTCTCCCCTGTGTTTCTGATCCTGTAGATGTGGCCTTGAGTGTAACCTGCCTATCCTTTCCCAATTCCTCTGGAGTTATTTTCTGGGAAGTCACTTCAGTGAAAAGCAAACCAGTGTGATGTTTATCTGTACACCACACATGTGTTGAAATCTGTGGCTTTGGCCTGTGGGTGTTGTAAGACAGAAGCTCACAAATGTGATTTTGAGGATAACAGCATGCGTGTATAAACAATGACTAGATGGAACCACGATCAACGGCATCATTCTCTTGACATAACTTTGTCTTTCTCAACCTGCTGAGGCAGTCACTGTCCCTGTGCTCGCCGCTCGAGGGTGACTTGTGGCCTAGGTGCCAGTTTGCTTGCTGGCTGTTTCCTTGACTGGGATTCATCAGTCTGTGCTGGCCTGCATTGTTACAAGGACCCTGGTCCGTCCGATTGTCCTGTTTGCCTACTGCTGGGTGGTGCCTCAGGTCGACCTTTCTGGGGCACTTACACCAGTCAGCGTCGGCTGTGAGCTTGGAGAGAAATGGATGTCTGTTCCTCTACAGTCACGTTTTCTGCTGCTCAGCCTGGTGGGTGAATGTTTTCATTCCCACTGGCTTTGTCAAGTCAACAGGTTCTCAAGGGAGGAATGTATCCTCATGGAATGCCACTCATGTTACGTATCTGTGGCATTACCCTTGTATGTTTGAGGGTCTTACGAGTATCGTCCCTCTGTAGTTCCAGAACCTGGAACTAACAATGTATATTGTCACAATCATCCTGGCAGAGTGTTTTGATATTTCACAAGTGCTGGGTTGTTAATCCTTTTGGTACCGCACGCACTGCACGTTTGGGTGAATTGTGGCCCTGCTGTCAGTTGGCAAAGAAGTCTTATTGGATAGTAATAACGTATTAGCAGCAAGAATGCGTTGGTACTGGGGTAATCTTAACAGTTACAAGAAACTGTCTATCTGTAAGATGAATGTGCTGCGATCTTCACAACGACCTGGTGAAAAAATATTTCTGTTGAAAAATGTCTTCTTTCTAATTAACTTTTCAGAGGGAGGAAGAACTGGCTTTTGTTATGGCAAATCTTCATTTCCATCAGCTTGTGGAGAAGAGCACGTTAGGCTCCGCCACCGTGTATGTATTTCCACGTGGGTCTATTCACGTTTTGTACAATGTGAAGGATTAGAAGTTGATATCATCTGAACATCCTGAGAATAGCTACAAAGATACTCTGTTTTTAATCAGTAGACACAAGCCAACGGGCATAATTACTTAGCTGTGGCTAAAATAATTGGATTATTCGTGAGTACATATTTGCTTTCTTTGTTCCGGGTTAAGGATTTTGTGCCGAGTGGGGGCAGGATGGGTCAATCACTGCAAGGTTCCGGTGCATCAGGGTGCTTGCCGTGCTTGGCACTCTTGTGCCTTTTCGTATCTTGCAAGGCCTGCAGTTGTGGTTTGCTTAGCCCGGCACTGTGTGTGTCTCTCCATGAATTTGCAGCTCTTCAGGTGGGGAATATGCTTTTCATGTCACTACAGCTCTCAGACTCTTTTTTTTTTTTTTTTACCTGAAAAGGTAAAGCTCTGAATGCTTTTGAGTTTGTTACCTTATGTAGTAAGGTTTTTCTTATTGAATAAAACTTGGTTCGTCATAGCATTGGGTCTTCTGCCCGACTTCCTGACCTGTAGGTCCGTTCTTTGGTGCATTTTCCTGCTGAGCAGCTCTGTCCTCTGGTGACCTCTGTCCTCCAGTGACTGAGACCGCTGAGGAGCAGGGGCGCCTCCTAGAGCCGCTGCGCTGGGCAGATCCCAGAAACACTTCCGCCCGTGGGTACCTATGGAACTCATGCCTTTGCCCGTTTTTAGAGACGTTTTAGAGAAGTTGGTGAAAGGAGCACAAAGTGTTTCTTTTGAGTTCCTGGTGTAGAGGATGACCGGGAGGAACCTTTTTGAGGATTGACAGGAACTGGTGTTTAAATGGATGCCGATATTTTTAGAGTATTTTCAGTTCAAGCATTTTGTCTCTGGTGTTGACAAACCTGTGTGTATGTTTTGTTTTGCTTTTTAGCCCCTACGAGCTACCTCCTCATACCCCCCTTTTGGACGACAACCCAGAGTATGGACTGCATGGCTACCAACTCCATATTGATATGCACAGCGGTGGAATTTTCTACCTGTGTGGTACATTTCGCAATCTCTTCACCAAGAAAGGTGAAATAATTGAGTTTTTGCTTCAGTATTAAGTTAAAAGATTAGAGACAGTAGGGGACCAATTTTTAGATCTGAGTTAAGAATAGTTTCTTAACTGATTATCTGTTGGCTCTCTGTCTTCCTAGACCCATACCTCATTCTAGGACTTGTGAAATACCGTGGCTGGATCTAGTCTCTTTAGCTTCTGGCTCCTCATCACCATCTCTCTACCTTCTGGAATATTCTCTACTCGTCTTTTCTGCTGATACTTCCCTTACTGTTTTGCCCTGCCATGCCTCTTCCCCTGCCCGAAACTTCTTCCCTTCTTTCTCCGAGGAACTTGGTAAACTTGCCCACAGAGCCAGTGTATCTCCTGCCCAGGATAAGAATAAAGAGAAACCACCCTTCTGCATGTACTGCATCCATGATTATCATGCTTACCAACGCTGAGACAGAGACTAGAGTAGGCAGTGAAGGGAGGGGACCTCAGCCAAGTTAAAGGGAAGAAGGAAGTTTGGTGTAAAGAACTGTATGGATTCAAGTTTCACATTCTTGGTAATAAATTTCATAGGGGAAATTTTATACTCCTTTTCTGAATACCCTGTTCCCCCAAATTGTTTCATCTAATAGATTTGGCATCCATTACTCATCCCCTGCCTACGTCAATTTCTTTTAGAGTTTAGAAAATGGTGATTTTCTAATTATGTCAGCATTTCCACGTTTATTAGCTGAGGTTTTGTAAAATACTTCCCCGCATCAACTAGTGAACTCCTGGAGTGGCAGGGTAAATGCTTTAATCCTGTCTCTCTTTTTTTTTCTATTAAATAACTTTTTAAAATGTTTGTTTATTTTTGAGAGAGACAGACAGGCAGACAGGCAGAGTGGGAGCCAGAGAGGGCCAGAGAGAGAGGCAGACAGAATCTGAAGCAGGCTCCAGGCACCGAGCTGTCAGCACAGAGCCCAGTGTGGCGCTCGAACCCGCAAACCACGGGATCATGACCTGAGCTAAAGTCGGATACTTAACCAACCAAGCCACCCAGGTGCCCCTTTATTTAATAATTTATAGATAATTATAGACATTATTCTTTTTGAGGCTAAAATTGTCCTTCGTTTGATCAGTGGGATCTAATCCAAGCTGGCTGCTGTGTGCTTTTGATACAGCTCCATTAGTCTGAGTCTTTGCTTTTTGACCCAGGGTATCTAGGTTTTTCTATGCTATTAGCATTTTTATTAGAAATATGTCACATCTATATATTGACCTGAGGTGAATTGACAACCTTTATTGTTGAATTGTCGTATCCAAGAATGTGGTATGTTTTTCGTTTTGTTCAGAGATACTTTTATGTCTTTTAGGGTGTTTCAGAATTTTCTTCATACTAGTTTTGCTTATTTTTTATTTAGGTCTTTAGTACTTCATTTTGTTACTTCTTTCCCATTGTATCTTCCAGTTGGTGTGTAATATTTGGTGTGGGTTTGGTCTCAGTCACTCCTGATCTCATAGAATAAGTTGAGAAGTACTCCTGCCTCTTGAATTTTTTGGAGGATTTTGCATAGAATTGGTAGCATTTCCTCCTTAGATGGTTGGTGGAATTTACTCGGGAAGCCATTAAGGCTTGGAGTTTTCTTTGTGGGAATGTTTTTAACTACAGTTTCCGTTTCTCTTATAGACATAGGGGTTACTTAGGTTATCCGTTTCTTCTTGGGTGAGCTTCGGTATTTTGTGTCTTTTAAGAAATTTGTCTAGATGTCAACTATGTTAAGATGGCCCAGTGGGTTAAGCAGTTTTTTTTGGCCTGCTCCTTCTATTACAAATTTCTCCGTGAATGTTGACCGAATGATGGATACCTATATCCGTGATCTTACTAGAGATTGCAAAAATAATGTTTCCCTAGTCCTATTATTCCTTCTGTGTCTATTATCTGGAATTCTTCTATAAAGAAGAGTTTTCTCTTACCAACTATTTACTTAGCTGAAGTACAATTAGTACAGATAAGGCAGGGTCCAGGTTTGAGCCTTTCTCTTTGTTTATAGAATAGTGATTAGTGCTCTAACAGTCTTCAGTGATGACTTAGAGGTTTTTGTGGGAGGGGGTAGTGTTACTGTGAACTCATGGGTGGAAAAACGTAGTCTATTTTCAGTCATTCTTCCTTTTATAGTTACTGTGCCGTGCAAATTGTCCTGTCACGAGTCATCCTCTTCTGTGTTCTTTTGACGTGACTCTCGTCATCTCTGGTAGCTTGCTTGCATTCTGACACGAGAAGAGACCTCAAGCTCATTTTACCCATTTGTCGCACAGATCTGGAATTACCCATTTTTCCCAGGAGCTCTGGCTCCTTTTAGTTCCCACCACACTATGGTGTTTAGAAGCCAAAATCTGGATCCTGGAGATGCACCTTGCTCTCGGGTTTTTATTCCTTTTAGGGTTTTCAGCAGGCAGGGCTAAGAAGTTTGTAGATTTTTGTAATGTGAAGAAGCATATCATGGATATGTTTAAATGAAATATTTTAAGATTTTTAATTAGCTTCTTTGATTATACTTGTATCTCTTTTCTCACACCAAAAGTCTTTGTTGCAAACAACATCAAAATATATAATAATTTAAAAAAAACGATATTGTTACTAGTAATGAACCCATTGAATGTTCTTTTAATTAAGATTTTTTTTTATGGTTCTTTATGGGTTTAAGTCACATCATGCCAGAGGGTTCAATCTCCTAAAATAATTATTCTCTGTGTGGCTGTAATGCCACTGTGACATAAAATCAAAATGATTTTTTTCAGGTGATTCTTTATTTTTCAGGATTGCTATGCTTCTATTTTTACATTAAAAAATTTACATCCCACATTTACATGGTTTATAGTTGAAACTATAAAACAAGGAAGTTCAGAGGTTTACTTCTATCCTTATCTTTCATCCCTGCTCTCTCCCTTCCCCCAAAGGTGACCCTTCGTATCAGCCTATGGCATATCCTTTAAGTGCTCTTTTCTGAATATATAATGCTATATACCAATGTATTTATATTTCTTCCAGTTTTTTTTTAAAGAGGCATATCATATAAGTTCCTTGCTTTTTTCCCACTAGTAATATATTCTGGAGATTACTCATTAGAATGACAGAGAGATTTTTCTCATTGTCTTTTTAAACCAGCTATAGGTAGGTAGTTTGGTAGTTTGTTAACAGTTTCTTGCTGTGGTTTCTAGTCTCTGCTCTTACAGACAGTGGTATAGTAAATTGCCTTGTTCACACATACTTTTATATTTTGCCAGCTTGTCTTTGGAGTACTTTCTTAGGAATAGGACTGCTAGATCAACGGGCGAATGTACATATAATTTTGAAAGACACCATCACATTCCCCTCTATGAGGGCTAATTTCTAACTTAATAGGGATAGGCAGTTAATAAAATGTTTTGTTACTAGGGATGTTTGTTCTAGGTTTGATTATGTGCTCATTCAAGGCATTTGGTTAAGGAACTTTCTATTCCTAAATTAGTTGGATTTTTTTTTTAATTGGGAATGGTGGTT
Organism: Prionailurus viverrinus; assembly: GCF_022837055.1. Classification (NCBI taxonomy): domain Eukaryota; kingdom Metazoa; phylum Chordata; class Mammalia; order Carnivora; family Felidae; genus Prionailurus; species Prionailurus viverrinus. The sequence goes on along the minus strand of NC_062572.1, from coordinate 91,102,604 downwards.
AAAAGTTGTCAAATCCATCTGTGAGCAACTATCGATGATCATGTGGTTCTTCCTCCTTTATGCTGTTAATGTAGCAAATTCCGTCAGTGTATTTTCTAATGGTAAACGCCCTGGAGCCCCTGTGATAAGCTTCTCATGTTGTATGTATACTTATTTTTAAGCTACTGGTTTCACTTATTTGGTATTTAGTGTTTTTCCATTTACACTCACAGATTAGAGTACTTATAGTTTACTTTTTTTTAAACATGCTTCTGATGTGGTTATAGTGAGGTTTTCTACTTTTCATTGAATAATTTTTTAGTATTTATATGATTTCCTAGAAAATCACCTGTTTTCTTTAGGTTTGTTTTGATCTTTTTCAAGCTTTTTGAGTTGGCTGCTTGGGTGGTTTAATTTTCAGAGTTTCTTTTTTTTCTTTGGTGCCCTTTCTGCCATGCCCAGAATCTTGGAGTCTCTGAATCAGGAAGGAACTGAAGGGTGATCACGAGCTTGACTTTGCCCTGCAACCTCTGATCTGGGCCCTGCCCCAGGAATAGCCCTCCCAATTTTATGAAGGTGTGAGAGTTCTGCCTCTCTTCTCTCCACTTCAGCCCTTTTAACTGTATTCTGTTATTTGAAATAGAGAATAAAATCTCCTCCCTCTTTCTGGTATGTTCTTTTGAGGGTCTTACTAACGGGCCGCAGTCTGTACCCAGGGGACAACATATGCCCTCTGGGTGGTGTTAGTGGGGAACTTGGTCTCTCTCCCTCCCATGGCTCCACCCTTATGTCCTCAAGCGCCCTCTCACTTCCAGTCTTTCTTATCTAATACAGTGTACACTCCTTGAGCGCCTATTGTAACCCCCAGGGATTAGGTCTGTTAGGTCTCATCAGTCTTAGGGGAGAACTTCAGAGAGAGGACTCGCCCTCTCCTAGTTCTAAACAGCATAACCTTGATTAAGCTTTGTATGCATTCTGTGTACCTAAACTGTGCCCTTAGTAAGGATGATGGCGTACAGAGAACACTTGTGAGTGCTCGTTATGGGTTCTTTCTGCGTGTTTTATATTTATATTAATTATTCAATTTGATCTTCATAGCGAGCTTGGGAATTGGGTACTGGTTCCGCTCCCATGTTATTGGTGAGGTGGCTGGAGCTGGTCGTGTAGGTCCATCCTCTAAGTCTGTGTAGCTCACGCACAGGCCGGTCTCCACAGCATGGGTCTCAAGCACAGGGCTGTGCCGGCTTCTGTGTATTTGTACTTTTCAGTGACATGCTTCTAGAATCCGCGTTCCTATGTGTGTGACTCGTGTGTCTTTTCGAAGTGTTGGCATCACAGGGGTGGTCAGGAAGGGCCCTCTGTGCAGGCTTGCGGGAGCAGCCTTGAACCACTTCCCGTTCGTGACAATAACTCGCTGGGGAGGCCGGACAATTAGTACAAGACGCAAGAGACTGAGTAAAACGAAGGAGGGTGGGGAGCTGAGCTTTCATCTGTTTTCACAGTAAGAAGACAAATTTCCTCCTGAAGGAGACCACTCAACGGAGATGCATTTCCTCTGCGTGTGGTTCGGTGACTAGGAACCAGCAGAGGGCGCTGTTGCCATCGGCGTCAGCTTGCAGTTTAGCAAAGTGCAAGCTGGAATGTCCTCTAAGGTTTTTGAGAAACTCTCTTGTGGTACCATGTGGTATATTTAGTAAATTCTGGCTGTGTCATTGCAGTTGGGGATGACAGCACTTTGCCCCTGTTTTTTAAGAACACTGTCTCTCCCTATCAAGGATAAAATGTTTGATCATCGCGTCCCTACCCTTGAGGTGCCTCTGTCCACTGTTTGCCGTCGGTGAGATAGGAGACCTGGCCTGATTTTAACGAGGCCATCTGTAGGGGGTGGCGGGAAGTAAAGGGGACAAGGCCAATTTGTTTATGTGATTCATTCATTGACAAAGAGTTGTTGAAGCAGGAGACGTGCCGGGGCACAGGGCGTAGGCATGTCGGACACGGTGCCTGCCCTTCCCCCAGTTCGGTACAGAGAAGTCTGCTGGGCCAGGTGACAGGCATGTGCAGGGCACTAGGGAGTCCTGGAGGTTTCTGAGGAAGGGCAGACCACGGGGAGCTGGGGTTGGAGTACAGGGACCAGTGCAGCCTGGAGACAGGTTAGTGGAGATGGTCTAGACCAGTTAGCGGGAGTCATGGGGCAGTGGGAAGGGCTGTCCTCGAATACAACACAGCTTTACAAACAGAGCCTGAATTTGGTCATTTGGTAGGACGCTTGCCAGAATTCCATCTTTAAATAAGATTTCTGAGGATGTGCCACTTTAGTCCACAAATTCACCGCAGTTTTATTAAAAAATCCCAGTGGGAATTTATTCAGCTTGCAAGGTTGAGTCTAAAATCCATCTAAATACACATATGTGCATAGGGGATGGGTGACAAAATTTTTGTGTTAAAATCTTAATTGTGAGATAATCTGTTCTTCTCTACACATGCTGCATTTTACAGGCTGTGGAAAAACCGTAAAACCCCTGCAGCCACCCCACAGTTTAAGAAATCGACCATTCCCAGCGACTTTGGAGCCACCTGCGTGTCCCTTCCTGCTGGTTCTGTGTGTTGTGTTAACCACCGTTCTGCATATTAACTCTTTCTTTTCTTTTCTTTTCTTTCTTTCTTTCTTTCTTTCTTTCTTTCTTTCTTTCTTTCCTTTCTTTCCTTTCTTTCCTTTCTTGCCTGCCTGCCTGCCTGCAATTGAACTTCTTCGTATTGTGAACTGACACAGAGAAATGCGTAAAACAGATTCTCATAAAGCAAACACCTGTGTGATTGCCATCCAGGTCTTGATTAGGTTTTGAAAATGGATAGTTAAAGGGACCGGTCTTTCCTGATGTTAAACACTCTAACCAAGAATGTACAGCGTCACTGGAATGGATCTTCTTTTGTGGTTCCACAGTCTTTTGTCAGAGGATTCTCATACATGTGGGACTTACAGCAAAGCAATTACTAGCTTTCCATGATACCCCTATGTATCTGAGTATATCTTCATCCTTCAGAGGATGTGTTGTATCACTTTGCAATATTAGTATAGAATGAGTTGTATGGAATCATTTGCCTAAGAGGCTTTCTGGAATTGACTCTTTAGGGACTACGGACAATCAAAGGTTTCACGCCATGTTTATATTCAGATGGCACAAGCCCAGCGAAGTATCAGACTGGGTAGTGGCCAGTTGAGACGTTCTTCATCTCTGTCAACTGTATTTTCTCTGAGCAAGATACCCCTGTGTTCTGTTTTCTTAAACAGCACTGCCTCCGTGGCCTACCAGCAAGGCCCCTGTGCTGGGCGCGATGTCCTCATCCACCCGAGGCCACAGCTGATGCCTCTTGACTTTGAATCCCAAATGTTTGTCCGGGTGGGGCGTGGGGGCTGAGTTCCCAGGCTGGTGATGTACAAGCCCTGCTGTATCCTTCACCCTTCTTTGCCCCTTCAGGTCAGAGCAGGCTCTACTCCCGTGTGCTCAGGGGGAGCCAGGGACGCCATTTTATAAGGCATTGCTCAAGCTTCTAGACGTTATTTTCTCTCAGACACTGTATGGAGAGGGAGGAGTTTCTGCCTCTCCGCACCACCATGTAGTGAGTAAAAGGATCTGTGTCCTTTCTTGTCTCCCTAAAGGTTTGACCCCTTCCCCTTGGCACTTTGTCCATTCCTCCCCCACGGAACTGAGACGTTTTCTCTTTGTATTTTTATGTGTTCAGCCACTTTGACAAGTCATGGCTGCGACAAGAGTGTTCTTGAAAGGATCCGTATCCTCTCTGTTCAAAGAAAAGTTTATGATTCCTGAGCCTGCACACATTTGCTACCTGCTTCTTTGTGTGTTGTCAGTAAAATCCAGCTAATAGGCAGTTTAGGAGAAGAAACATTTTGTCACCTGAATTGGATATATGAGAGGCAGGGGTGGGAGGGATAAACAGTGAAGGAAATACTGGAGGAGGAGTTCGTGAATGAAAATGTGAGTCAAGCGTATAGAAGTGCCTCATGTGTTTTTCTGTCTTTCTGTGCTCTGTTCTGGATACGTGGGTGCACTGTTGGCACTGGGTCCCCAGGACCAACCCCGGGTTGAGCAGTTTGCTAGGAGGACTCACAGGACTCAGGATGTGTATTATTAATGACCCACATTTGGTGGAGTGGAAGGAAGGGTACAGAGCAAAATCATCAAAGGGCAAAGGCGGGGGTGGGGGGTGGGGAAGCGCCAAGGACAGCCGGGGAGTCACCGGGATGGGCTTGTTTTCTCCTGCAATGAGTTGTGAAAACACAAGTCGCGAAATGTTGTCTACCCAAGGAGAAGCTCATTTAAAGACTAGTACCTGGGATTGTGCTTGGGGGCTGGTGAGGCAGACACCCTCTGCCTGGAGCTACCCCGATTCCAGACCCCCAGAGGGAGGGATGTTCTGCACAAACCACGTTGCTGATAAAAACTGTTCGGACGCAGTGAGCTGCTTGTATGGGTTAGGAAAGACGAGGTGGGGATGCTTCCAGAATCGGAGTGCCCAGCAGCCGTGGGCCGGCTGGGCAGCAGGCCTTCTCAAGAGTAGACATCCCCGGGCTGCTGTGTTAACTCTGCCCCGCACCACTGTCAGTGAGCCCTGTGATGGGAGTGTGGGCAGCCCAGGGAAGGAGCCGGCAGCAAATAGTCCCACTGCACTTTTGCAGTGTAACTAGAGCTTGAAAAAGGGCATGTCAGCAATGCAAAGCAGCAAGGAGTGTGCATTTTTTGATCTTTGTATCAAGCTAATTATTGCCAATTTGCAGAAGCTGAAGTAAAAGCGTTTTGCCCAGGACAGTGCGTTGTAACCTTTTTATTGGGATTGAGAGGGAAAGCAAGACAGAGGAAGCAAAGGGACAGGATTCTTCAAGTAGGCTGCTCCTGGCATCTGCCTTGTTGAATTGTTCTAAAGATGCATTGAAAAACTAGTGTCTTTTTATTATAGGATTTGAAAGTTCTGAATAGTAAAAGTTTATTAAGAAGCAAATAGAAATCACCCAGGACAACTGTTGTTTCTATTTTAGTCCATTTTCAAATATACAGCTATATTTATATCTGCGGACCACATTACGTGAGCAATGCCACAGTCTGCTCTTTCTCCTTACCGTCACATTGTGGGCATTTTCCCATGGCACTAAACTGTTTTAGCAGGTTCATTCTTGAAAAGTTGTATGACCTCCCACTGTTTGGTTTTATCATGATTTATTGACCCAGTCTCCTAACGTTGGGCATTTAGGTCTCCGGTGTTCATGATTGTAGCACTATCGTGACTAGCGTTATTTTGAAGAATATTTGATGATTTGAGAACTGAAAGTGACATCCGATTGTTTTAAATTAACCTGTGCCTTTGAATGTTAGCTTGACTGTTTAAACAAGCTGTTGAATACAGCAGAGGGTGGTGGCTATTGTAGTGGCTGCTGGGTGGGCTGTGTGAAGGGAGCTACCTTGGCGCTGTGTGTGGCCATGGACGGTTATCACTGTCCTCTCTTGTAGGGGGTGGCCACGTCAGAACCTGCCTTCCAAGGCTCCTTGAGGCTCAGGGAGGTAATAACGGTCGCCTCCAGGATGCCCGGCCATATGCTGCTGTTTGTATATTTCTCTTCTGATTGAATTTCCATGGGTCTGTTCAGTTTGATTGGTTCCATAGTTTCGGTGACTTACAGGAGTTCCATTCATTGAAAATATTTTCTCCATTTTGTCTTTTGCCTTTTCATTGAGTGTATGTTGCTTTTGGATCTCTCAAAGGTTTTTGATTGTATGTAAACCCATGCTTCCTTTTGATTAACATGAAATGTATAAAGTCTATAGATTCCCAAGCCCTTCCCTCTAAGGACTCTCTCTCTCTCTGTTGAGAATCACCATACCCCTTCTTCTTGTATCCCCAGTAGGCAAGAAGATGTTTCAAGCTTTACTTGTGTATTTTCCTTTTAAGTTTTTTAATTTATCTAAGTAATCTCTACCTCCAACATGGGGCTCAAACTCAGGACCCTGAGGTGAAGAGTCGCATGCTCTTCAGATGGAGCCAGCCAGGGGCCCCTCTTGTGTCGTTTGTTATGAAAGTATGTGTCCCTCCCCCCCATACAAAATTTCTTACTGATGATTTTTTATCTAGGTTTTCTTCATTACTTTAATCCATTTATTCTGTTAGGTGTATTTAATAATCACTTGGCCAGATTTTTAAAATATCTCATTTGGATTTTGATGAGATTTTCAATAAATGTGTGTGTTAATTTGGAAGGCATAGATCTCTTCTAGTTAGGGTTTCAGACTCTCTTTCTCCTTAAGTCTCTGTCACTGCCCTTGGGAGGAGTGTTCGCTGTGTGGACCCTGCACGTTTCTCCACTCACTGATGCTTCCTTTTTGTGTTGCCCTAGTAAATTCTTTTAGGTTATATTTCCATGATCTGTTAGATTCAGGCTCTTTCCTACAGAGTTTCTTCAATATGGTCTTTGTTAAAATACTGATTAAATAATACATGTTCAGTCTTTACTCTGTAAGACACAGTATAAAATGTTGAGGGGGTAAAAAGAAGGTATGGGTTTCAGAAACTTCTTTTTTTCTTCCAGAAGAGTGGGTTTCAGCTCTTCAGCAGCAGAACCTGATAAAGCCCAGATAACCTGTCTTTAAAAGAGCTCTACTTTTAAAGTTTTAATAGTTTGTTTCAGATATTTTTCATATGTAGCATGTTAATCTCATTTTTATTGTTGTGATTCCAAAAATAAATGACTTGTTTTGTTCTGTGTTCCTTGATGCTAATTACTTTCTATGTTTTTAGGCCAGATTATTCTCTTTAAGCATTTATCATAACTGGAGGGCATTAGAAATAGTACAGTCCTGTCTGGATGCCGATTACCTATGAAAATTAGAACAGATAATTCTTTACAGCATCTTCCTCATTGGTTGTTAGTACATTTTTCCTATTTTGTCCATCCGGTGATCCCTTATGAAAAATCCGCATTACAGATTACTGTTCACACAACAGGAGAACCCAGATCTTTATATCTATTATGTCAGAGCTCATCAAGAGTAGGTGCCACTCTACCTGGAAGCGAGACAGGCCACATGGTTTGTGGGACCCAGTGCAAAATGAAGCCACCGGGCTCTTCCTTGGAAATGTAAAGATGTCACAATGGTGGCAGCAGAGCCCAGGGAGGGCCCTTCTCATCTTTTCTTGCTGTTCTGGACTGTGACTTCTGTTTGAGATTTGACCTCCGATTTTGATTTGTTCTTTCTCTGGCGATTTGAATTTTTAAAATCATTTAAAGGGAAGGTAATGAGGTCTTTGTTTATATTTTCATCTTCAAGGATATTGTTTAGATAATACATTGTGCTTTTTTCCCTAGATATTTATTAAGGCAATTGTGAAAAGTAGAATCTCTTACTTAAAACAAGCCGTTTGAGGAAGGGAAGTCTAATAAGAAACATAAGTAATGGGTTTTGTAGTTTTTCCGCTGGTATGAATTTAGTCGTTGGTAAAACTTAGATCTTCAGGATGTTGAGCTTAGAGTCACTTCTCAGATCACAAACATGTTACCATCCATAATTCCTGGGTTTTTTACAGACCTCTTGGGGTTTCTCCTGATTTCTTCTGTTCCCTTTCTGGCGTCATTTTTCGGGGCACACAGCCTGGGTTTTACAGATGCAGTCAGACTACTTGGAGACCTTTTCCTTGTTGCCCTGTGGCCTCCCTGCCTCAATAGCTAAAGTACTTCTTCTCACCTTGACGTTGCTTTCCTCACTTGAAGGCTCCCGGTTCCTTGGGGGAAAATCCCAAGTGCACGTCCGTTGGTGCTCTCAGACTCAACTTACCCTTTTTGCTACTCAGACATCTTCTAATCAGCTCATAAGTCCCCTTTATATTTCATGTAAGACTCTTTAAGTATGATCACCGTCATAAGTCCCCTTTATATTTCATGTAAGACTCTTTAAGTATGATCACCGTCACCGTCCTGCTCTGTTCCTGGTTCTTGGGCTCACTACCTGCTGTGCTAAGAAAAATCGTCACCTTTGTGCTTCCTCCTGATCTTCCTCTCTCTTCTGCCACCACGTTGTCACTGTATTACGGTCTCTTTGTATTCTTGGTTTTCTTTTCCTGTTTCAGAGAAAAAGATGTCCCACTTCTTTCCAAAAAGTACATCCCAATTTCTCTTCCTAAATATATCTGCTCTTACCTGCTCTGGGCCCTGTGTTTAGCCTTTTGTCTCTTAGCATTGTCTCAAATCTGTTTTCCCATCATCTTCTTCTTTTTCACTCATTAATATATTCATATTTTCTGACTCAAAAATTATTTTAAAAGAACCAAAACACTTCTGTATAAATAAAGCAAATTTTGGTTTCAAGCTATGGAAAACCTAACCTAAAACTGGCTTAGCAGAAAGGATTCATGTTGTTGAAAAACCCAAGGGGATGTTTTATTTCAGACAGTTTGATGCAAGGGCTTATTGCCTGTCAGGGGGACAGGATGTGTCTAGACAGCTTGTCTGTCCATCTTGGTCTGCCCATTCTCCATCTTCTTACTTCCCTACATTCTGAATTCTGCTTCCTCCTTTCCAGGCAGCTCTGGCTAGCTCGAGAGCTCACGTCCAAGTCTGAGGTTCTCCTCCTGAGCACTCCTCCCTAAGAGTCTCATTGCATCTTCTTGACTCTGTTCGGGTTCTGAACTCACCCCTGACTCAGCCAGGTGCCAGGTGAATGGGATGCTCCATATCTGGGTCTGGCTGCTACCGCCGGAGATACTGGGACTGAGCTGGGAGCGCGTCTCAGAGGAATATTAGAACATGCTTAGTGAGAGAAGCAGAACAGTTGCCGGAGAGCCCAAAAGAAATATCCATGTACCTTCCCCTTAAACGTGTGGAAGGACTACCCTAGAAAAAATAGTGTATTTTCAGATCAACTGGACTGATAGAAAATTGGTCCAATGGTACGGAAAGTAGAACCAGGTCTTGTGAAAACAGCGGTCTGAATCTTTATGCACGTCGATGGGAAAAGCTATTTTCAAACGTTATTGAATTAACGAGCAGGGAGCTTTTAAAGAGTCTGAGTGCACACTTTATCCTGTTTTTAATCAAGTTTCTTGTCACCAGTACCAGGGACAATACTCGCAGCAAATGTAGACTGTGAGGGTTCTTGCTGGCGTGAAAGAAATAGAGACTCTGTGGCTCAAAAGACTTAGGAGCTTTTACTAAACTCATCACACTCACCAACTCTGGACTCGGGAGGGAAATGGTCCTACAGATTTGAAAGTTTTCCTCCTCTGTCACCTTCCAGCACAGCTCTTCTTCCTGTCACTCATGCAGCCACTACAGCCAGTGAAACGGAGGGGAAACTTCTGATCCTCAGCACGTTCGGAGACCTCTCCTTTCATAGTCCACTGATCTATGTCTGCGTTCAACTACGTGAAATTACTTTAATTTCATGTGCATCAGGGGTTTGGAAAACAGAGGTATCTGGAAACAGCCGAGAAAAGAGAGAAGCTGGGTGTTTGCCATGAGATTTGTGTTCCATACCTAACAAGAAAAAGGGAGAAATACTAAAGATTCTCTCACCCCAAGAACATAGTGCCTATTCTATTTGATAGAGTCTAATGACATTTTTTTGTCGTTATTAATTATTCCTTTGTAGCGTTGGTGTCTGTGCAGCTTTCCATTGTTACTACTCGGTGGCGAATGTTTTTGAGATTGTAGGGTCTTCCTTCCTCTTTACCCGAGATTTATCTCTGTGCCCCGAGAGTTGCTCCCCAATGTCCAGATGTCTGGTCCATTTATTCATGTTACCACGTTGGCCTCTCAGATGGCGCTCTAGGGCCTGTCTTACTCGATTTCCGCTCATCCAGTTATGTGTTTAGCGAGCCTGTGTTGCTGTTCTAGCTGTAGGCAGTTTTAATCCAATTTAACCCCCTTACCTCTTCTTCCTGTTTGCCATAGGAAGACCATGCAGTCAGACCAATTGGTCAGTCAATCTCTCTTCCCAACATTCTTTTTTTTTTTTTTTTTAATTTTTTTTTTCAACGTTTATTTATTTTTGGGACAGAGAGAGACAGAGCATGAACGGGGGAGGGGCAGAGAGAGAGGGAGACACAGAATCGGAAACAGGCTCCAGGCTCCAAGCCATCAGCCCAGAGCCTGACGCGGGGCTTGAACTCACGGACCGTGAGATCGTGACCTGGGTGAAGTCGGACGCTTAACCGACTGCGCCACCCAGGCGCCCCTCTTCCCAACATTCTTTACTCTCCCTGCCTTTTCTGTGTTCTATTTATGGGCCAAAAAATGAATTCTAATCATAGCTGAAAAATGAGAAATGCTATTAGTAGTGCCATTAATCATGCCATAGGAGACATGACCTTTATTCCCAAAGACTGCAGGTTATTTTAGGAAATATCTAACATGCAAAAACAATCCACTATAATTAAATCTTCAGGTATATGTGCAGCAGGGTTAGGAAAGGAAGAGATTAGTGTAGGCTGAAAGGTGCTATAACCCGTAGGGGTGAATAGTGAAGTTTTGAGGGACTAAATCCCTCAAAGGAAGAAGATCTGAGGACACAGATTTGGTTGGCATCCCCAGAGTTACCGGTTGGGTAGGCAAAGCATAGCTAGTTGCAATAAGCAGAGGAAGGTTGATACAGCTGCTGATTGTTGACCTTTGTTGAGTGTGGTTTTTTGGTAACTTTTTATTTTGATGTAATTTCCAAGCTAGAAAAAATTACAAGAATACTACAGGTACTTACTTAGGGCTGATTTTGTTTCCCAATATATGGTCTTTTCGGAGGATGAAATGTTCTGAATATATCTGTGAAGTCCATCCGGTCCAGTGTGTCATTCAAAGCCATTGTTTCCTTGTTGATATTTTGAGTAGATGATCTGTCCATTGCTGTGAGTGGGGTGTTGAAGTCTCCTACTATTATGGTATTATTATCGATGAGTTTCTTTATGTTTGTGATTAATTGATTTATATATTTGGGTGCTGTCACATTTGGCGCATAAATGTTTACAATTGTTAGGTCTTCTTGGTGGATAGACCCCTTAATTATGATATAGCATCCCTCTTCATCTCTTGGGACAGTGTTTATTTTAAAGTCTAGATTGTCTGATATAAGTATGGCCATTCTGGCTCTTTTGTTGACCATTAGCATGATAGATGGTTCTCCATCCCCTTACTTTCAATCTGAAGGTGTCTTTAGGTCTAAAGTGGGTCTCGTAAACACCATATAGATGGATCTTGTTTTCTTACCCATTCTGTTACCCTATGTCTTTTGATTGGAACATTGAGTCCATTGATGTTTAGAGTGAGTACTGAAAGATAGGAATTTATTGCCGTTATGATGCTTGTAGAGTTGGAGTTTCTGGTGGTGTTCTCTGGTCCTTTCTAATCTTTGTTGCCTTATTTATTTATTATTAATTAATTTATGTTTTCATCTTTTCTCCCCTCAGAGAGTCCCCCTTAACATTTCTTGCAGGGCTGGTTTAGTGGTCACAAACTCCTCTAATTTTTGTTTGCCTGGGAAACTTTTTATCTCTCCTTCTATTTTGAATGACAGCCTTGCTGGATAAAGAATTCTTGGCTGCATATTTTTCTGATTCAGCACACTGAATATATCCTGCCACTCCTTTCTGGTCTGCCAAGTTTCTGTGGATAGGTCTGCTGCAAACCTGATCTGTCTTCCCTTGTAGGTTAAGGACTTTTTTCCCTTGATGCTTTCATGATTCTCTCCTTGCCTGAGTATTTTGTGAATTTGACTATGATATGCCTTGTTGATGGTCGGTTTTTGTTGAATCTAATGGGGGTCCGGTGTGCTTCCTGGATTTTGATGTCTGTGTCTTTCCCCAGGTTAGGGTAGTTTTCCACTATGATTTGCTCACCTAACCTTTCTACCCCTATTTCTCTCTCTTCCTCTTCTGGGACCCCTATGATTCTGATGTTATTCCTTTTTAATGAGTCACTGATTTCTCTAATTCTTAAATTGTGCTCTTTGCCTTAATCTCCCTCTTTTTTTCTGCTTCATCATTCTCTATAAGTTTGTCCTCTACATCGCTGATTCTCTGTTCTGCCTCCTCCATCCTTGCCACTGTGGCATCCATCCATGATTGCAGCTCATTTATAGCATTTTTAATTTAATTCTGGCTATTTTTTGCTTCTTTTATCTCTGCAGAAAGGGATTCTAATCTATTTTTGACTCCAGCTAGTATTCTTGTTATCGTGACTCTAAATTCTGGTTCAGACATCTTGCTTATATCTGTGTTGGTTAAATCCATGGCTGTCGTTTCTTCGTGCTCTTTCTTTTGGGTTGAATTCCTTCGTTTTGTCATTTTGAAGGGAGAAAAGGAATTAATGAGGTAGAAAAATTAAAATAAAAAAGTTAAAATTAAAAAAATATTAGAATTAAAGAATTAAACACACACACACACAAATTGAATAAATGATGCTAGATCCTAGGTGTGTTTTGGTCTGGGTGTTGAAAGTGGTTTGACAGATTAGAGAAAAAGGGGGGGGGGAGAAGAAAAAAAAGGGAAATTGAGAATTTGAAAAAATGAATACACTGAAGTAGACTAAAATGAGATGATGGAGGTAAAATAGAATTTGAAAAAATATACACAGAAGTAAATAGAAAAAATTTAAAGAAAAATATTTTTATTAAAAATTAAAAATAAAAATGAATCTTTTCTATGTTCAAGAAATAGAAAAGAAATGAAAAAGAGAAAAAAGAACAAAAAAGGAAAGAAGGAAATCGTTTGAAAATTTGAAGAAGTGAATACACTGTAGTAGACTGAAATAAAATGATGAAAGTAAAATAGAATTTGAGAAAATTTACACAAAAGCAAAAAATATAGTAAAAAAGTTAATGAAAAATATTTTTAATAGAAATTGAAGGTAAAAATGAAGTTTTTCTCTTTCTGCATTAAAGAAAAAGAAAAGAAATGGAAAAGAGAAAAAAAGAAAAAGAAAAAAGGAGATCGTTTGAAAATTTGAAAAGGTGAATACATGGAAGTAGACTAAAATAAAATGACGGAAGTAAAATAGAATTTGAAAAAATTTACACAAAAGTAAAAAATATAGTAATTAAAGAAAATATTTTTAATAAAAATTGAAAATAAAAATGGATTTTTTCTTTTTCTGTATTCAAGAAGAAGTGTAAAAGAGAAAAAAAAAGGAAAGTAAGAAAATTGAAAAGATGAACCTACTAACAGATTGAAGTAGGACTGAAATTGCTTCGTTTTCCCCTAGAGGTCGGTCCATGTAGCTCTTTATAGTCCATAGATGAAGCCGGCGCTAGGTCTGTGTTCTTGAAGAGCGAAGTTGGCCCAGTTGGGTGGGGCTCGGTGTAACGGCTCCGCTCTCCCCTAGATGGCGCTGCCAGCCTCCTGGGGTGGATTCTTGCCGTGCTCGTAGGTGCGCGTGCGTGGGCATGCGCTGGAGCGGTGAAAAATGGCGCCGGCCAGCCACCCAGTCCGTTCTCCTGGATCAGCAGTCGTGCGCCGGCCCTCCGTCTTCAGCTCTCATCCACTCCCTGCTTTTCCACTCTCCGTGACCAGGCCCCAGGCAGTACCTCTCTCCTGAGGTTTGTCTCAGATGCGGCTGTTTTCCCCGGCCCCTTGCTTCCGAAGGACTGAGGCTTTGACCCGTTCCGCCCCTCTGCGGGAGGGTCTCTCCGAGCAGTGGCCGAATGAGCAATGGCCGAATGTCGGCTGCACCCAGGAACGCCCGCCAGACCCTGCTGCTGCCCGTGCCCCGAGACTGCGGTCAGGTGCCAGCCCGCCCCAGAAAAAAGTTCATGAGACGGAGTAGCAGCAGCGTTTCAGGGATTATGGAAAATCACAACACACGCCTGGCACCAGGCTTCACCCTCCACGACCTTGTTCCAGCACCAGAGAATGTGGCCATCTTCTGGGGTCTGCCGGGTCCAGGTGGCTTCAACAGTCTCTATCAAATGCTCTTTCAGCCCTGGAACCGCTTTCCCCATGTGGCCCGAGAACCTCCCGGACCCCACTCTGCTCCTGGGGATTCACCCTTCCCACCAGAGCACCGCCAGGTATCGAGCTGTGGAGTTGCAGCCTTTGCGCTCCCCTTGTTTACAGTCTTAATGGAATTTAAACCCTCTCCTTTCTCCTTTCTCCCTTTTTCGTTTAGTCCCTGCGGCTGTTTCCAATTTTCTACTTTATCTCCAGTTGCTTTTGGGGAGGGGTGCTTTGCCCGTATTCTCCCCTTCCCCCCCCCATCTCTCTCCTCTCTCCGCTTGCAAAAGCACCTCCCTTCCTGCGCCTTCTTGCTCCCCAAGTTCACCTCTCTGCCCCGCATAACTGCTGAAATCTGTGGTTCAGGTTGTGCAGATTGTTGTGTTAGTCCTCCAGTCAGTTTTCTAGGTGTGTAGGATGGTTTAGTGTTGGTCTGGCTGTGTTCCATGGACGCGAGACACACAGAAAATTTCCATGTTCTGCCATCTTGGCTCCTCCTCTCCAGGGAGAGTTTATGTTTTAAATATTGCCAGACATTTTTCTATGTATAAGAAAATTTTATGTATTAGAAATTACCAAATATTTTTTACAGTGTTTGTACCATTTTATACCCCCTCCCCCCCAGCAGTGTACAGTACGGTTATATGGTGGTTCCATATCCCACCAACATTTGATGTTATTAGTCTTTTAATTTTAGTCATTCCAGCCTGTGGGAGTAGGATCAGGACTTCGTGGCTTTGATTTGCGTCTCCCTGATGGCCAGTAGCGGTGAGCACCTTTTCGTGTGCCTCTTGGCCATTTTCATATCTTTTTGAAGTGTCTGTTAATACTTTTGCCTTTTTAAAAACAGTTAACTTGGGGCGCCTGGGTGGCTCAGTTGGTTGAGCGGCCGACTTCGGCTCAGGTCATGATCTCGCGGTCCGTGAGTTCGAGCCCCACGTCGGGCTCTGTGCTGACAGCTCAGAGCCTGGAGCCTATTTCAGATTCTGTGTCTCCCTCTTTCTCTGACCCTCCCCTGTTCATGCTCTGTCTCTCTCTGTCTCAAAAATAAATAAACGTTAAAAAAAAATTAGAAAAAAATAAAATAAAAACAGTTAACTATTTGTGAATTACATGGCTTTTTTGTGTTTTCTGAATGCCAGTCCCTTGGCGGATAAATGTTCTGCAAGTATCTTTTCACAGTCTGTGGCTGGCTTACTCATTGCCTTCAAGGTATCTTAAAAATTTTGTTCATTAAGGTATAATTGACATATTACATGACTTTCTGGTGTACGATATAACGATTGGATATTCACACAGTCTGAAATGATCACTATCGTAAGTCTAGTTACCATCTGTCACCATATAGAAAATTGTAGGATTTACTCTTCTGGCAACTTTCAAGTATGCTCTACCAATATTTGACTATAGTCCCCGTGCTGTGCTCACTTATTTTATAACCATTAAGTTTGTGTCTCTTCACCTGCTTCACTCATTTCATCCACTCCTCCCCTCTGGCAGCAATCATTCTGTTCTCTGTATTTATTTCTTTTGTTTTTCAGATTACACATATAAGTGAAATCCACATATTTGTCTTTCTGTGTCTGGCTTGTGTCACTTGGCATAATGTTCTTTGGGTCCATCCATGTCATTGCAAATAAAGGATTTCCTTCTTTTTTATGGCCGAATATTCCATTTAGTGTGTGTGTGTGTGTGTGTGTGTGTGTGTGTGTGTGTGTATTACAGATTTTTATCCATTCGTCTGTTGATGGACACTTAGGTTGTTTTCATGCCTAGGCTGTTATAAATCATGCTTTAGTGAATAATGCAATGCTAAGATTTGTTTTTTGAGCTAGTGATTATATTTCCTTTGGACAAATATCCAGAAGTGGAATTTCTAGATTACACAGTAATTTTTTAAAAACAATTTTGAGGAACATCTATACTGTTTTCCATGGTGGAGAGGATGAATTAATGTAGCTAATTACCACCAACAGTGCACGAGGGTTCTCCTTTCTCTACCTCCTCACCAGTACTTGTTATTTCCTGTTTTTTTTTTGTTTTTTTTGTTTTTTTTTTTAATAATTGCCATTCTGACAGGTGTGAGGAGATACCTCATAGTGGTTTTGATTTGATTCTCTGGTGATGAGTGATGTTGAGCATCTTTCCATGTGTCTGTTGGACATCTGGATGTCTTCTTTGGGAAAATGTCTACCCAGATTCTCTGCCCATTTTTAAATTGGATTTTCTTTTGACATTGAGTTTTATGAGTTCTTTATATATTTTGCATGTTAACCCCTTGTTGCCCATATTATTTGCAGATATTTTCTTCCATTCGGTAGGTTGTCTTTTCACTTTGTTGATGGTTTCCTATGCTGTGCGGAAGTTCGATGGAGTCCCGTTTGTTTATGTTTTGCTTTTGTTGCCTTTGCTTTTGGAGTCAGATCCCAAAATGTATCACCAAGACCTATGTCAAGGAGCTTATTTTTTTTTTTTCTAGGAGTTTTATGGTTTCTGGTATGGTTTCTTACATTCAAGTCTGAATCCATTTTGAGTTAATTTTGTATATGGTGTAAGATAAGGGATCCAGTTTTATTTTATTTTTTTTTTTTTGCGTGTGGCTATCCAGTTTTCCCAACTCCATTCATTGAAGAGACCATCCTTTCCCCATTGTATGTTCTTAACTCTTAATGATATGCTTTAATGACCAGAAGTTTCACATTTGGATGAAATCTAATTTATCAGGTTTTTAAAATTTTGTCTTTTTTTTTTTTGGTCTTAAAAACTTTTTCTACCCCAGGTTATAGAGGTATGCTTTCTTTCTTCAAGTTGTATTATGGTTTTAACTTTTATATTTAGGTCTGTTATCCAACCCTAATTAATTTTTGTGTAAAGTATAAGGTAAGGGATGAGGTTCATTCTGTTTTTCCATATTGATAAGAAGTGATTTGCACCATTTGTGAAAAGATTTTCTCATTAAATTATCTTGATGTCTTTGTCAGAGGTCAGCTTCCAGTAAGAGTATTGGTCTATTTTTGGACCCATCTGTTCTGTTCTTGTGTGTCTTCATTGCTGTACATCTATAGTAAGTCTAGAAGTCAACTTTTTTTTTCTTCTTAAGATTGTGTGGCTATTTTAGGTCCTTAGTATTTCCATGTGAATTTTAGAAGCAGCTTGTTAATTTTTATTTTTTATTTTTCTATGTTTAATATTTATAAATTATTAATTAAAATGTCTCCTGGGTTTATGATTAGGATTTCATTGAACCTGTAGATCATTTGGGTGAATGGATGTCTCAATAATTATTGAGTCTTGCAATCCACGTACATGGTACACATCTTTTGTCTCCTCTGCTGTAGGCTTGACTCTTTAGATAGAGTATTATTGTTGATATAGTGTATCTAAGGTGCTTAGCACATTTAGCCTGGGATATATAATAATCTACCCTTTAATGTTAATATATATTATTAGTTATATCAGTGTTCACAAAGCCTTATAAAGTACCTTCTGTGTGTGTTCTTATTTTACTCAGCTTAGAGCTTGACCATGGTTACACAGCTAATAAATGGCTGGGCAGGGTTTGGAATGAGGCCTTTATGACTCTAAAAGCCATGCCTGTAACTGAATGTCACTGGAAGCCAAGGGCAGTGAGCCTCGAATTTAATTTGTCTGCATTTTGGGGATGGTCTTATGTTTTGGTAGGTTAAAGTTGGAATTTCCAACAACAGAATTTATTCTGAATGATTTAAGCAACACAGGAACTCGCTAAGGGTACATTATCTCACCGAGAAGGAACCCCGGCCACTTATGGCCTTGTTATAGGAAGGTTGGGGAGGGGAGGAGATACGTGAGCATTGGACTCCCAGCTGGAGGGATTACCACAAATTTGGAGGAGGAGCCATAAGTGATTCCCCAGCATATGTTGTCTGCTAATTTATAGGTTTTCCTCTACTGGCAGTAATACGAAAGCAAGATTTCATGAGAATTTAAATCTATATTGTAAATTCTCAGCTAGTGTTTAAGCAAATAGGTGATTATGTTTCCCCCTTTTGTATCTGTGTTAACCTGTTATAAGAAAGACTCTAGACACATAACAGCGTTTGAGTCGTGTCTCTGCACTTACGACTGGCACGACCTTGCCCGAGGTACTGTTAACCTGTGTGTAGTTGTCTCACCTGCGAATTCAGAACATACAATGCCTCATTCATAGTAGTATCTTAAGATGTCTTGAGCTACCGTGCGTAAAGCGCTTAACATAATGCTCGATGTACAGTAAGAACTCAAAAATATTACCTATTTTATAGATACACGTTTTCGCATACGTTCTGTGTGCGGATTGTTTAACTGTGGGGAGGGCCTAACCTTTTTCTCCTATAGATACAGGCACTTACAGAGTGCGTAGAAAGAGCCCTGACCTTTCAAGATACGGCAAATGTTAAAGTTGCTCTAAAGTGGGAGAATATTTGGTGATAAAATGCCAGCAGCCCTTGCTTCCACAGAGGTTTCATGTTTATTAGCTTAGACAATTGCCACTGAGCTGTTATGGGCTGCTGTACTTCGGAGTCCATTTTCTGCAGTGTCCTGAGGACAAGCCACATGGAAAATGAACTCGCGGTTTTCTGTATGGCGTCGTCTGGCTGCCAGGACACATGCCAGCTGGTCGGAGGTCTCTCTCGATTTTGCACATGGCTGTGCAGTAATACAGAGCAGAGCAGAGCCGCATCTGGTCCATTCCGAGTGTCATTACCGCGTCTCCTCTGAGGCCCCGCTTCTCGCAGCTCTCCCCCCCGCTTGCATGGAGCCCTGCCGAGGTGACAGCAGAGCGTTGCCTGGGAAGGGACAGTGTCCTGTGGCGTGCACTCCTGCACCTGGGGAGAAGGGGGGGTCAACGCACGGTTCTTGCTAGTCGCTCAGTGGAGGAGGGGACTGGGGGGGCTGTGTGCTGCCTCTGTCCTTGCTGCAGAAGGGCTCCCAGCGCCCTGCTGCAGGACTGTGAGCTCTGCTCCGAGGGGATGTGTTGCCTGGAACGCATCACCGTGTCGCCCAGGGGGCCGCTGGCGAAGCAGCGCTCAAGCTCCACTCGGTGACCACATGGTCCAGGATGTCTAGGGCAGCGCTTGGGCTCCACAGACAGCTTCCGTGGGCTTCCTTCTGTCCCCCGCAGTCACCCACCTTGGGCCAAAGAGCGTCCGCTCCCCTCTGTTCTTCCGTCTGCTCTGCCCCAGGACTCCCCTCTTACCCCATGCAGGTGTCTCAGAAAGCTTGTGGCCTGCGAAGGAGCGGCACGTTCGGCAGTCACTTTCCGGGTGCGGGCAGTGACATGCCAAGCTGCTTGTCACGGGACACCCAGTGGTACAGGGAGTCCCGAGCACAGAGCACAGGGCCTGGGAGAGTGGGACATGGCAGCGGGGTCGTGCGGGGCTCTTGACTGTGACCAGGCTGCTCTTAGCGCCTCGCTGGTCACAGGGGCTGGGTGTCTGCCCTCCGGCTGCTGTGTGTGCAAGGATGCTCACCCACCAGGAAGCGTGTGCGCACGGCTCTGAATCTCGTCCGTGCGCCCCAGCTCTCAAAACTCCTCAGTCTGGCCCATTGCCCTCCTTGACCCCCCATGTTCAGTGTCCTTTCTGGACCACTTTGGCATCTGCTATCCTAAGCTGCACAGTTCTCCTTTACCGTTTTTAGCACCGTAGGTATAATCAAATCAGAAGGATCCCTGCCTCCTTAGCAGTCTCCCTCTTGGTGACAGGTGGTGGACATCCAGGTGCACCCCTTTCAGATCGTGTCCCCAGCGTACGGGCCACTGGCCTCAGGCCACATGCCCGAACCTGGGCCTCAGCCCCATGAGGCCTTCTTTATGAAGCAGCCTGCCTGAAGAGTCCTGACTTGTCCTGCATGGGCATGTCGTAATTGTAAAACTCTTAAATCTTTTCAGGGTACATTGAAGATGGATATGTGAAGATTGTTGTTATAAGTTTTAAAAATAACACAGAACACCTACCTCTTATTGGAAAAGTTGGCCTCTCTTGGAGAACTGATATTTTTGATGGCTGTATAAAGGTAATTTGTTGTTTAATTTTCTTAATGTAACCTGGTTTCTGTGTGATAAAAGACGTCTGTTGATGTATATCCGTGATCCTGCTTTTAAAGTCCTAGTTTGACTGTTCTAATGTCTGAAGATATGTGCACTTTCTCTTGGGCACAGACAGTCGATGCATTCAACAGGTGCCTGTTGCGTGCCTTCTGTTTTTCGTTGAGTGTGGGGAGGGGGGCAAGCTTGCAGCACATTCTTGTACCCTTGCCCCCCTGAAGCCCCTCTGTCTGTCTGTCTTGTGGAAAAAGAGTGGTGCTCTTGGTCGGACCAGGCAACTAGCATTTATTCAACATCTTAAATGCTCATACACCACGTTAAAAGTCAGGATACAGATACTTCCGTGAATACCCTTCCTTGAACAGTGACATTAATTGGTGTCTCGTCAGAAGTTAGCCACATGGACGGGAGAGTTTATTTAGTGGTTGCGGGTTGGCAGGGATGGAGGGAGTTGGCAGGAGGAGGAGGAGGTGGAGGAGGGTGAGAGCCCTTGTAACTTAGTTTTGTTCTCTTCTGTGATCTTGTGCCCATGGCCGCCCCTGGTTCTCCCTGTTCGCCATCTTTATTTTGTGGGATGAATAGCATTCTCATATTCCAGGTGAGCCAGTGGGATCTGTCTCCAGTAACATGGCTTTTTTCTGCCGTACAAGTTAGAACAATTACTGATGATGACTGAGACCAAGCATTCAAAACAGTTAATTATCAGGTGTGCCTGGTGGCTCAGTGGGTTAAGCTTCTAACTTCGGCTCAGGTCATGGTCTCACGGTGGTGAGTTCGAGCCCCGCGTTGGGCTCTGTGCTGACTGCTCAGAGCCTGGAACCTGCTTCGGATACTGTGTCTCCCTCTCTCTCTGCCCCTCCCTCGTTCACACTCTGTCTCTTTCTTTGTCTCTCTCTCTCTCTCTCTATGTATATTTATTTATTTTGAGAGAGAAAGAGAGCATGAGCATGGGAGAGGCAGAGAGAGAGGGAGAAAGAGAATCCCAACAGGCTCCGGCTGACAGCCCCATGTGGGGCTTGATCCCATGAACCCTGGGATCGTGACCTGAGCTGAAATCAAGAGTCAGACGCTCAACCCACTGAGCCACCCAGGCGCCCCTCTTTTTCTTTATTAGAGTCAGATTCTGATCTCAAATACATTTTAGAGACGCCTGCAGTGGCTGATGTCAGTCCTGAGTCCCCACACGACAGCTGCTCGGTAACTGGCTGCCATACTGTTTTACAGACCGTTCTGACAGCCAGGGTGGGAGCCCTGCTTCAGTCTTCGGTCTGATTCAGTGACGCTCGGAACGAAACCTGTCCCGCTCTGCCTTCTCTCCGTTCCTCTCAGATGTGCCGGCTGATGGGGTGTCCTTTGCTAAGGCTTTTCTTCTGTCTGTTCCTTTACTTTAGCCTTTCATTGCCTTGGCGTTTTTAATGTTTATCTGAACCTCACTTCTAAATCCATTTTAATTCAAGCTAGAGATTTGAGTATAACCGTGGTTGATGGGTGCGTCACAGGCTCATGTGTGGTGATGGCTGTGCCCCCCGCCCTGCCCCCCACAAGATGCGTTGGCTGGCCATTTTGCTGACCATGCTGCAGCAGCCTGGGTGATTGAGGGGGTCCGGCACCTTGGGAGAACCCGACACCCCACGTCTGACCTCAGCCTTTGACGCTGCAAAGTTCTTCGGCAAAGGGGGTGCAGGTGGGGAGAACGGACTTGCCCTGCAGGGAAGGTGGGTTCTGTCTACTGCTTGGATGTGTACATTCTAGAAGTTCATGTTGAGAGAGACAGATTTGGGAAGGGGTAATTGGAAACAGTTCTCTTGAGGAGAAAGGCAGAAGGTAGGTAGAGGAAGATTTGAGGGAGGTTATAAAACACTTCCCCCCTCCTCTCCCTCCCCCCCCCCCCCCAGGACAGAAGTGATTTGTTATGGAGAAGGAACCAAATGGGAAAGGAGCCCCGCTTCCTGGGACTGGATGGGGAGTCAAGTGCAGAGGAGAGGAGGAGGGGGCCCCTGTGTCTGTGAAGCGGGGTCTGGGTCTCGTCCGCTGAGTCTGGGAAGGGGAGGACCGGCGGAGGCTGTCTGTCCATGTCGAACTTCCCCCGTGTGACCTGGCTGCCTGCAGGGAGTGAACTGGTGCCAGACGAGGGAAGCAGTAGCGGGGTGGGGGGAGGGGGGGGCACGTAAGGACCACCAACATCCCCGTGCTGCGTCACCGCTCCCACCCCCATTTATTGCTCTGCTGTGCATCGGACACGCGTGGTGCAGGTGACGAGCTGGCCCGCCGCCCTCGTGACCTCGCCCCCTGGTGCCCCTCGCCCCACTCGCTGCGCGGCCTTCTCGCTCGCTCGCTCGCTCTCGGTGTGCATCTGCCTCCGCCTGCCGGCCGTTCTGCTGTCTTTTCTCGTCTCCCTCCCCTCCCACTCCATCCTTCACGACATGGCTTCGTTTGTCCCTCCAGGCACATATCAATCAGACCTGGAAAGCGGGTCTAATTGGCCGTTTTCCCCTTACACTCATGAATGTTTGTGTTTATTTTGTAGAGTTGTTCTATAATGGACATAACTCTTTTGGATGAGCATGGGAAACCGTTTTGGTGTTTCAGTTCTCCGGTTTGCATGAGGGCTTTGGGGCCCTCTGACGGTCCCAGCTTCCTGGGACAGACTTCCTGTGTCGACTATGTGGACTCGGAAGGAAAAGTGCACGTGGAGCTGGTGTGGATCAAGGAGACCGAAGAGCACTTCGTCGTCAGCCTGGTCCTGTACCTGAGGATGGCGAAAATAAACCGCTGGTTTGGGACGGCGTACTGAGTGCTGGCAGCGGGCGGCAGATCGGTGTCGCCGTTTGTTTGCCTTGGACCCATCGTTCTGTTCTTGGTGCTGGGAGTTAAAATAAAGGAGTAGTCTGTTTGATGCCTTTTTCTTTCACGTTAGAAGTTGTGATTCCTGGGTCATTTTCAAGCTAATGTGTAGAGGACTAAGTTAAAATTTAAAAACGTCCCAATGAAAATTCATACAAAGTAAGAAACAAGATATCTGCTTCTCTTCTGCCATGCAACTTAAAAAGCAAGGAATTCTTCTGACGCATGTGATTGTGTGGTCACTGTGTGTGTGTGTGTGTGATCACTGTATGTGTAGATCTGTGTGATCACTGTGCATGTATATGTGTGTGTGTGATCACTGCGCATATGTGTGATTACTGTGTGTGCATGTGTGTGATCACTGCACGTGTGTATGTGTATGTATGATCACTCTGCATGTGTGTATGTGCAAGTGTGTGATCACTCTGTGTGCATGTCTATATGTGCATGTGTGATCACTGTGTGTGCGTGTTTATGTTGCATAGATAGGGTTTTTTTTTCCCTTATTGGGTAGAACCTCAAATAAGAAAATGTATATAAATATGAACCTCATTAAACTTAGAAAGTGCTGTGTTCCTGGCATTCAGCAACCAGGTTAGTATTTGATGAAACAAAGTAAAATACCTACTGCACAGGGGAAGATGTATCTGAAATCATCAGGACAAACTGTTGCTGCTTAAGAGCAAAGTGTGATACAAACGTGGTAACGCCCCCCCCCCCCCCCCAAGTTAGTGGAGGCGCTAAGTTAGTAGTGAGCACATCCTATGCAGACATGTCTTCAGAGAACTGACAGGTACTTGGGCTTTAAATAGAGGTAACATGTATCTAAGCATATGTAGCTCTTTTAGGGATTTGGCTCTAAATTAGTTTAAGATTGTATAGATTATTTTTGATCATGTTTTTATCACCCACTTAAGGTTCCTCCCAGCAGTGACTTTTGAAATGCTTTGTTAGTCCTGCTGGGGGGAGCTCCCCCTCCTGTCTGTTTTCTGTTTTTCTCCTCCTGAGCAATCTGATCAGCTCTTTTGAAGTACGCGCCTGTGTGCGTGTGCAATAAAAGATCCGGGACAGATATCAGGTTCTTGGGCAAAGAAATGCGACAGTACAAAAGACTCCCGTCCTGACTCCGTCCCTGCCGTCCCGACCTCAGGGGCCCTGGGAAGGGAGAAACCTGAAATCTGTGTCAGAGCTGAGAGCGAGGGATGGTGTCATTTCGTGGCACCACCAGCAGGGCACCACCCTGCCTCACCTGGGTGAGCGTTGGGGGGTTGGTGGAGGGGCAGTGGCTTGGACAGTGCGGAGGACCAGATGTCACGAGAGGCAGGTGGCAGAAGTCACGTGTCACCCGCAGGATGGAACTGGGAAGCGAGCACAGAACGGTGTGTGGTGACTCCTGGAACTCACTGGGTTAAGTGGTAGAGGGTCCGGGTGTCCTGGAAACACAGGAAGCGAGGTGGAGCCAGAGGAAGGGCACCGTTCCCTTTACCCACAGTGGAACAGTATTGGGATGGGATGGGAAGCCGGGTACTTCTGGGATGGCAGTGCTGCGGGGAAACTCCTAGGCTGGAGCATCTCGTTATAACTCTTGGCCATGTTGAATCGAATGTGTGCGCAGTGTCTGTCTTCCCGCCAGGCTGCTCGCCTCGTGAGCAGGACTGTGCTGTCTGGTTTGCAACTCTTATCTCTAGCACCTAACAGGATGCCAGGCTCATAATACTATTTGTTGAATCAACAGAAATTATTATAGGAAACATAGCAGCAGCTATGGGAGCATGAAGGAGGCAGGGATGAATTCTGACTGGATGAGCCTGGGCGCCCTTCACTCTGAGCTAACTTTGGGCAGTGCCGGGCAAGGAGAAGCGAGGCAGAGGAGGGACGTTCACAGGGCGACTGTGAGTGTCTCATCAGAGCAACGTGTGCGTGCCACGGGTCACCAGATGTTGCTAGAAGACTCCTCCCTGACCCCACCTGCCCTTTCATGGGTCTGAGATAATGTTCAGCAAATTTTTAAAGCCGTTTCTTCTGAGATTTGTCTACATTTTTCTAAATAGTACTCTTCTCTGGCGGTTTCTGGATTTGTCTGTTGTAGACACCTATTGACCTAAGGTAGATAAAATGAGCCCTTTTACTCCAGCCACGTCCCCTCTTGCATCATACCAAATACAGCAGGTTTATAACAGTTGTTATGGTTTGTTGATTGTGGCTGTGTGACCGTTCTCTGCGGAGTCACATAGAGCCACACGCTTCTTTCTTTTACAACTTTGTACTTTTCTTGGAAGAATAACTGCCCTCCCATTTTGCTTACACGGTTTTAGTGAACCTAAAATTTTCTTAAAAGTTCTGTTCAGTCTTTCCTATGTTGGTCAGTTTTTTCAGTGGTTTTTCTTTTCTCTAAATCAATCGTATCAAATAATCTATGAATTCTGTTTTTTTGCCCAGGCTGTTTCATTTTCAGAGTTCTGCCTCTCTTTGTTTTAAACTTCTTTCTAGCCTTGCTAGATGGCTCTCGTCCTGGGAAGTTTCCTGTGAGAATCTTGTTTTATGGAGTCTTATCTTCCTCTTTCTTGATTTCTGCCCCTTTTCCAGTGGTGCACATTCTCATGCGGCTAAGAAAAGAGACACGGGAGACACATTTTAAATCTACAAATTCCTGAAAATGTCTACTAGATAGTTTAATGGGGTACAAATGGTAGGATAACAAATATTTTCTCTTAGAATGCGAAGACACTTTTTTTCATGGCTTTTTATCTTAACGTTGTTATTGTTGGAGACGATGCCATTTTGATTGTCCTTCCTTCGTGTGTGACCCTTTTTTCTTCCGTCTCTGGGAGTTTTTAGAATTCACTTTTCTTTCTTGGTATTTTAAAATTTCAAGAGAATGTGCCTTGGAGTAAATCTTTTTCATTCATTATGGGTCATTTTAAGAATTTTTGTGCTTTAATTCTGGATTAAAAAATTTTGTTATTTTCTCTCTCATCTTTTTCTGTAACTTTTATTAGTCATCATCCTTTTTGGATCCTCTCGTCTTTCCAACCTTCTGTCTTAGTCTTGTGTTCTGCTTCTGTAATATTGTCTCCATTTGGCTTTTTAATGTTTCTGTTGAATTTTCTTTTTTATTTTGATGATCTGCTCAGGTTTTTATAAGAATCATTTTTCTAGTTGTCAAACCTTCTTTATCTGTCTCACAAACGCAGTATTTTCCTAAAAACAAGGGTTGGCAAACCTTTTTCCGCAAAGGGCCCAATAATAGTCTAGCCTTTGCGAGACATACGGCGACCGTTGCCTCCACTCGGCTGAGTCACTGCAGCGTGAAATCAGCTACAGACGGTGTACACGTGAGTGGGCCTGGTATGTTCCAGAAACCTTTATTTACTAGAACAGGCAGCGGGCTGAACTTGGCCCCGCGGCTTTAGTTTTCAAGTCCTGCACAAAAGTCCCTGAGGTTATTTTTAGTTTTCAAAAAGCTTTTTCATCCTCACCATTTGGCAAAACTGTGGTAGATTCTTTGAGGCAAAGAATCTTCAATGGATGCTAAAATGTGTGGGTGAAGGTAGGAGGAGGAACAAGTTAGGGACGTGGTCTCAGAGCGTCTTGCCACAAGGGACTTGCTGTTGCAGAGGACAGAACAGTGCATTCACAGTGGAGGAACCTGGAAAGACAGCACTTTATTTTTTTTAAATGTTCATTTATTTTTGAGAGAGAGCGAGGGAGAGAGCACAGAGCCCTGACGCAGGGCTCGAACTCATGAACTGCGAGATCATGTCCTGAGCTGAAATCAAGAGTCACACACTTAGCTGACTGAGCCCCCCACCCCGCCCCCGGGTGCCCCTGGAATGACAGCACTTGAGCCCATTCTCCGTTGCTGCCCTCTGGCCAGATGCCTCCTTCTCACACTGACTGCATGCTCTGCCAGGCCCTGACACGCCATGCCTCAGCGGCCCCCTCTCCCCACGTGGGTCCAGAGGCATCACGGTATGGCCACCAGTTGATACGATTTCAGGGTCTCTTGATTCTGAGACACAGCATAGTGATGCTCAGATAGGTAAAAGGCCACTCGGCGTGAGGGAGGGCTGCCGGGCAGGGCCCTGCGGGGAGCTGTACCTGGGGACAGGGTGACAACAAGCTGGAGCTGGAAGGGCATCTTTTGAATGAAAAGCAGGGTAGGGATAGCTAGGTTTGGAAGGCTCCTCGTGGACTGGCACATTCGAATAATCATCTGACACAGGGGCAGTCCCTGCTTATCTGGTTCCTGGACCGGGGCCACTCGGGCAGGTGCATTGTGGCACCGGAGGGTGAGAGCCCTTCTGGTAAAGGAAGTGGGTGGGATGTGGACTTAACCAGTCGCTCAGGAAGGGGACCGATCTGCCTCCAGGCTCAAGACCGGCTCACCACAGCATTAAGAAAAGCCCCAGACAACGGCAAAACCAACCGCTTACAGCCTCTCCTCGGCGTGGATGTCCTCACCACCCTCCGTACATGCTTCCTCCCTCACCAGGAGCCCTCCCCACCCGCCCTGCTGCAGGTGCCCACTTTGTTCGATCTGACTTCATGGCTGTAGGAATCAACAATGGGCGAAGTGGAGACATTTCTCAAGAGTTAAGACATACTAGTATGTGTCATAAATCTCCCACATCATGCCCAACATAAGTAATAAACCTTTCAGGGACTGGCCATCTTAGTATTATATGTAGTGACATTAAATTGTCAGACACATAAGATAAAAGCATTTAGTGATCATACGCCTTTGTCTGAGAGGAAGCCTTTTGTCTGAAAAGCAAGAGGAATTAGGCTGGATGGTCTTAAATACCACGAGAGGATCGAGGCTCACGGAGCTAAATCAATTCAAGAAAAGTAACAGGTGCAAACTTAATTATGCCTACCACTAGTGTAGAATAAGGGGGGACATATTTTTATTTCAAATGTACTCCAGATGTAAAATCGTGCCTGATTTAAAATCAGACCAGAGATCTGACCAGCCGGGTGGTTTTTATGTGTGGCTTGACTGCCGTGTCCTTGTCATTCAGCTCTTACAAGTCCAATGACAGTAACCCCTGCAGAAAGATAATGTTCACATGAGAAAATCATCCAAAGCTGGATGTTAAAGTGTGGGTCCCGCACACCAGGGTACGTCGTATGTGGGATGTTCCATCATCCAGCTTCAACGTGGTTGAATTGTTTTGTAGCGTCCAGCGGCTTCAAGGAATAACAAGCATCTGGATTTTCTCTGCACTTCCATTACACAAGACCTGGGCTGCAGAAGCCACGGGGGCTGAAAGCCACCTGCCCTGAGCACAGCGCAGGAGGATTACGCACGGGGAGAGGAAGGGGACAGCAGGATGCCTCTCCCAGGCTCACCCCTGCAAAGTCCACCAGTCCCCCCGGGAAGGTGCTGGAGGAAAGGGCTGGTGTGGGCACAGCTATGAACAGCGATGGGCCCTGCAGAACAGGAGAAACAAAGGTACTTAGGCGGCACTCGGGCTCACACATCCGTCATTTCAGGTGCACGCGAAATTGTGTTTTCTTCCTGAACACGACGCACAGGGATGAACGTGTGCTGTGAGAAACGTGCAGCGGTCGGGTTTACCTGTGCGTGTGTCTTACCGAACTGCTTCAGCCCTAGCTTGGACAGCTGGCCTTGGGTACCCCTCTCACTTTACCTTCTGGCCTCTGGGGGGTTATGAAATGAACTCTGAGAATTGCCCCAAAGGCAAATGTTTGTTTCCTGGTTGACATATAGTCATATGATTGAGTCACAGTGAAATGGGTATAAAAGATATATTCCTTTCTATGTGTCTAAGTCAGAAAAGTGCCCATCCACTTGAGATGAAACACCTTTGATCTCTACTGGCTTGCTGTTGGCTGGAGAGAAAGTGAGAAATTCACCATGAAGCGATAACTTTCATTTTTAAAAACTGAGAGCTGATTGTGTGCTGGGCCCTGTGTAACAGGCTTTACCTGTATCTTTAAAATCTTTAAAAACCCCATGGGGTAGGTGGTGTGCTAACAACATTTTACAATGAGGAGCTGAGGTTCAGAGAGGTTAAATGCCCTGAGATTCACATCTGGTAACAGAGCTAGGGTTCCCTGGTCTTTAAAGCCCATGCCTAACTGTGCTGCATATGGTCACATGTTCTGTGGTCCCCCAGGTGGGAGGACCTTCATGAACATTTAACACTTGAGAAAAAGAATGTTAAGTGAGTATTTAGCATAACATAAATAAACATGTGTACAAAGGCAATTCTGCCTAATAGGGAAGAAAACTTTAAAAGAATTCTGCTTTAAATCACAGAAACTGATATGTATTAATGTAAACAACCGAGAGTAACCAGTCACTTTAAAGAAGCACCAGGAGGCAGGGCCTGCTCTACTGTGTAAGAAAACTTGGTAGGAGCCACAGAAGGCATGTGAGTGCTCCTTGGTGCAAGACAAGAAGAGACTTTGGAGCAGAATGCAGAGCTCAGAAACAGACACAGACACATGTTGTATGGTATCAGGGCAGTGACATGGGGGCAGTGGGGAGAAGGGTGGGTTTTAACGGATGATGTTGCACAACAGATCACTGTCTGGAAGAAAGACACCACCCCCAGAAAACACATTCCAGGGAGATTATAGACCTCAGTGTCTAAAGCAACGTAAGAAGGCTTCTGGGAGACCATAGGCCATCCTACAACTCAATAGCAAAAATAACATGATTTGAGAAATGGGCAAAAGACTTGATAGACGTATGGCCAGCAGGTGTATGAAAAGGGAGTCGATAGCACCAATCACTAGGGAAATGCAAATCAAAGCCACAGGGAGGTCTTACCTCACACCTGCAAGGATGGCTAAAATGAAAAAAACAGAAGATAGCAAGTGTTGGCAAAGATGTGGAGAAAGCGGGAGTCTTGGGCACTGTTGGTAGGAATATAAAATGGTGCAGCCACTGTGGAAAACAGTATAGAGGGTCCTCAAAAAAAAATAGAACCTCCATATGCTCCAGAGCTATCATAATCCCACTTTGGGTAGACATGCAAAGGAATTGACATCAGGATCTCGAAGAGGTTTTGACCCCCTCCATGTTCGTTACTCATAACACCCAAGGTATGGACATAACCTAAATATCCACAGACAGATGAATGGAAAGAGAAAATGTGGTGTATACATAAAATGGAATATTTTTCAGTCTTAAAACAGGAGGAAAACCTGCTGTACATGGGTGAACGTTGGAGACACTATGCTAAGTGAAGTAAGCCAGTCATAAAAGGACAAATCCTGGGGCGCCTGGGTGGCGCAGTCGGTTAAGCGTCCGACTTCAGCTCAGGTCACGATCTCACGGTCTGTGAGTTCGAGCCCCGCGTCGGGCTCTGGGCTGATGGCTCAGAGCCTGGAGCCTGCTTCTGATTCTGTGTCTCCTTCTCTCTCTGCCCCTCCCTCCTTCATGCTCTGTCTCTCTCTGTCTCAAAAATAAAATAAAAACGTTAAAAAAAAATGTTTTTTAAAGGACAAATCCTGATGATTCCACTTATAGGAAGTGTCTAAAACAGTCAAGCTCATGGGACTAGAGATGGAACAGTGGCTTCCAGGGGCTGGGGCGATGGCAGAGGGGAGTTGTTCAGTGGGTATAAAATTCCAGTTATACAAGATGAATAAACTGGAGAGATCTGTACAACACAGTGTCTATAGTTAACGGTATCATACACTTAAACATTTGTTAAGAGGGTGGATGTAAGTGTTCTCACCACAATTAAAAGACAAGACAACATGGGTAGTACTTCCACTTGGTAGCATTTCCAGTGGGGACTCAATTCAAGTTCCTTTCTTTTATTCTTTTAGAAATAGGACCTTCACTTGTTAGGAAGCACACTCCTTCCTTTGATAACTCTAGCCGAGTATTCCTCTCCATGTTGTGCCTCTAAATACTGTCCAAAAAAAAAAAAAAAAAAAGGTGACTTTGGGCCATAGTGCCTCAGACTGGAGGCACACAGTGTGTGTCTGATCCTAGTTGGCTCCACCTCTGTTCTTTTTTTTTTTTTGAAGTTTATTTATTTATTTTGAGACAGACACCTGGGAGGTGTAGAGAGAGAGGGACAGACAGAATCTAAAGCAGGATCTGCACTATCAATGCAGAGCCCAAGGCAGGGCTCAAACTCATGAACCATGAGATCATGTCCTGAGATGAAACCAAGAGTCAGATGCTTAACCGACTGAGCCCCCTGGGTGCCCCTCACGTCTGTTGTTTTCAGAGCGAAGCTGAGGCAGGTCCTAAAACATCCACTGAGGAACCTGGTGTAGGAATCGCTGTTAACATCCATTTGGGGGATTTTAGTCCATCCTGGATGATTATAGCTGTGAAAAACGAAAGTCTTATTATGTAATGTACGTATAAATAACGTAGATGTTTGGACCCTACTATCTTAGCTTCAGTGATGTTTTGGTTGCATACATTCTTAGGAAAATTTAGACTTGGTGCGAATAGTAAGCACAAAATAAGACCTATGGTAGCTGAAACTTCACGTAAAAGCATTAGACCTGGAAGAAATAATGAGCAGTTAAGAAAATGCTTAGTGGCAAAAATGTTAATTTGTAAAATTTGATAGGGACCAAAAAATCAATGAATCAGATCTGTGTTGTGAAATTTACGTGGAAAGGGATTGGTGCTATGAAAAAGGAAACACTGTGCACAGTTCACTTAGGTATCCAGAGAGCCCATCAGAGGTTTGCGTTGCTTTAATGGCATTTAATGTTGCTGTAATTCTGAGGAAAATGTTTTTATTGAAAAATAGAGACTACACATCCTCAGGGTCAAAATGGTGGGGTTAAAAACATTCTGAATCGATTTAAAAAGCACACTGCAGTGTGCTTTAAGCTAAGCAAAAACTATCTATTTTTTTTGTGACAGGGACTAGATGGAAAAATGGACGAATGTATGCAATTTGATTTGTTGAAGCCACGAAATTATGAGTACATTTTATGTGCAATCCTATTAATGTCGCTATAATGTAATAAAATATTTAAAAATCCGAAATTTAGTTTGGGGCTGCATGAGCTCTGTCAAATTCTGATGGAACTAGACCCTGGAGCCTGCAATAAAAATTATTTGATCTTTTAGTTACATCCGGCCCACACCCCAGTAGGCTTCTGTTGCCCCTGGTTCCTGTGCTTTTCCAACATGTGCTGATTTCTTGCCTTTGATTAGGGCACGAGAAATCGCAGATGTCATGGAACGAGATACTAAGTGGTATCCCTTACAGATCTATAAACCCTGGGTACCCATCTTCCCAGAACACGATACTTTCTTTCTGTAATAAGATTCTGTTGGCTACTGTTCCGCAACTAAATTGCTAATTTGCCCTATTATTTGTTCTGCTCAAGTGGAATGAGTGGTCACGCAAGAGAAATGTGTTTCTGAAGCAGCCCTCTAAAACGGCTATGCTGATGTTTCTATTTACTACGCGCTGTGTGTGCAGCTAAAATAGGGCCGCGTGATGCCCGACCATAAATCGTAGGCTCTTCTCTCTTTTCACAAGGAGATAATTATGGTACATTTATAACTTTTTTTTTTTTTTTTACAGAGATCCTCAAAACTCTCCATAGAAAAAGTCCCCAGATGGCAGAACTTTGTTTCATTGGGGGAGATGGGGCAGGGGAGCAAAATTGGAAGCCTTCCACATGGTAATAGGAAAAGGTTACGAGTTTCATTCTGGAGGCAGAGCGCGTAATGTAATCTCATGGATTTATGTTACCATTTACATCTATTCCTCAAGGGTATTATTAAATTAGGAAGTATAGCCATGCATTTTAATCACTATGGTTTATGTTAAAAACCTAACAGCAACAGAGAGCATTACTTCTGTGTACAGCATCATCCCCGCCAATCTGTAGATGCTGGGCTAGGTGAGGAAGTTGTTCCCTTCATATTCTGTGTGGGCTTGAAACCTGAACAGAAAACTGAGGATTGCCTTCAAGGGCTTGAAATACGTTGGATTCCGTGAAAGGGGTGAGATTACTGTGTAGCCGATGAAAGTGAACTCTGTTTCAGACTTCAGTGTGAGCTCGGGGGTGTTTAGCCATGTCCTTTCTC
The DNA here is from genome assembly GCF_022837055.1 of Prionailurus viverrinus. Lineage (NCBI taxonomy): Eukaryota > Metazoa > Chordata > Mammalia > Carnivora > Felidae > Prionailurus > Prionailurus viverrinus. The sequence goes on along the minus strand of NC_062572.1, from coordinate 91,069,677 downwards.
CTTGAGCTCCAGCAAATACTTTACATTCAAGTTCAAGTTCTTGCTCGTACCTTATGGCACTCATTCTAAACCACAGCGAGGAAACCTTTTTCCTCCTTAACAATGACCAGTGATCCTAAGAATGAAATTCAGCAAACACTGATTGTGCACCTGTTCAGCCCAGAGCCCTGAACCGGGTACTGCGGTTTCTGAGATGACAAGATATGCTCACTACCTGAGAAAGCCGATCGCCCAGCTCACCCAGGCCTGGCTCTCTGTGCCATGAAAGGGTGGGCGATGAGGTCTGGCTACTGATGGAAAAGGTGCCCAATTTTGTGTCTTTAGTAGCTGTTCAATAACTATTTGTTGACCTCAATTACACGTGTGGGCAGCAAAATCGATCTATCTGACATTACCCTCTAGCTGTGTGATCTCTGGGCTGAGCTCTCAACGCTGAAACTGCAGGTTTTCTGCGTCGGCTGGGACTTTGGTCCCCTGGGAATTGCAGTCTTAGATTGCACTGTCTTATCCGATCCCGGTCCTCAGAAAATCTCACTGCGAGTGAGGTCTGTCTCTGGTGTCTGTGATGGGTAGTCTTGCATGTCATGTGGGCCAGGCTGCGTACTAACTGAGGTGCTGCTATGAAGGTCTTTCGTAGAGGTGGGTAACACCTACAGTCTGTTGAGATTAACCTCTGTTATCTTTGTGGGGCTCATCTATCACTGAAAAGTAAAAACTAAGGTTTCCCGCAGGAGAAGGAATTCGGCCTCAAGACTGCACATCACCCCCTACCTGACTTTCTGGTCTGCGGGCCTGCCCTGTGGATTTTGGACTTACTAGCCCTCACAACAGAGTGAGCCATTTCCTAAAGTTAATCATAAGTATGCCTATCTCCTGTTGGTTCTGTTTCCCTGGGGAATCCTGACTGACCCAGTGTCCCCACTGTCTGCGGATTGGACCCTTTCCTTTCTCTGTCATCACTCTTGCTGCTCAGTGACCTTTTCATGTCCCCCACCCCAGCCCCCCACTGGGAGACACAGCCTCCCGAGGGCTTGTCCTGTGCTCCGGGGCTGTCCTTCTTGTCCAGAGCCACGTTGCTCACCTGGGAGGGTCTCAGGAGGGTGTTGGGGGATTAGATGAGAGTGGGGGTTCACACAGTGTTGGCTAATGTCTGAATCAGGGGCCTTGCTCCCAGAGTTTCTGACTCACAACACCTGGAGTGGGGCCATGAATCTGCATTTCTGATTGGCTCCTGGATGAGGACCCCACTTGGAGAAGTCCTGGCCAGTCTCCAGGCAGCCATGCATAGCTGACCATGTCACTAGAGCCTCAGGAACCAAAGGAGAGGACAGGAAAGAACCCTTTCTTTTTCTTTTTTTAAAGTTTATTTTTATTTATTTATTAACAAAAATTTTTTTTTAGTTTTTATTTTTAAGAGAGAGAGAGACGGAGTATGAGTGGGGGAGGAACAGAGAGAGAGGGAGACACAGAATCTGAAGCAGGCTCGAGGCTCTGAGCTGTCAGCACAGAGCCCGACGCAGGGCATGAACTCACAGACCGTGAGATCATGACCTGAGCTGAAGTTGGACTCTCAACCGACTGAGCCACCTAGTCTCCCCAAGTTTGTTTATATTTATTTTGAGAGAGAGAGAGAGAGAGAGAGAGAGAGAGAGCGAGCACAAGCGGGAAAGGGGCAGAGAGAGAGCGAGAGAGAGAATCCCAATCAGGCTCCTTGCTCTGAATGAAGAGCCCAAAGTGGAGCTTGAACTCACAAACCGTGAGATCATGACCTGAGCCGAAATCAAGAGTTGGATGCTTGACCAACTGAGCTACCTGGGCGTCCCAGGAAATAACTTTCTTAATTCAAGGATAGGGTGAGGGTAGGTGGAGAGGGTAATGGTCAAGAAGATTGGGGGTGAGGGAGCACTGGGGAGACCCAGCATGGGACAGTCCTAAGAAGGCCCAAGAAAAGAGAAGTAGAGGCTTGGAACAGATGATTTGCACTCGGAGGCATGGCCAGTGCGCCTTTTTGTTCATTGTTCTGACTCATGAGACTCAGCAAGTGCTCACTGAATAGACATACAAAGTCCCTCTTGAAAGTCATAACCAGATGTCAGAGTTCTATGTACTAATATTTGGTTAGGACAGGAAGACGTTTCCTTCTCGTATCTGCCTCGAATCCATCAGGTAATATTTGTACATTTCCCCCCGAGAAACTGCTGTTAGCAGAAGGACTCTAAGACGTATTCATTCATTAATCCATTCATTCATTCACTCACTCACAAAACCTTCACTCACTCAGCTAATAGTACATGGGAGACACTGTTTTGTATACACAGGGGATATTCCTGTCCTTCCTTGTCTTCCAAGCATGCACAGCCTAGCCAGGGGATCTCTTAGGATCCGTCTGAGCCAAGGAGTCTACTGACCTGTTCGCAGCCTGACGGAGGGGCACTGGCTGCCCCGGTGGGCCACCCTGGGCTGGGGCATACGCTGCCTCGTTGGGTGGAGAAGGCTGGAAGTAACCATTCCAGGTGCCTGATGCCAAAACGCAAATGCTCACTCAGTCATTCCATAATGAATATACGCCGCTCTCTCAGTGGGCAGTCGGGCACTTTCTGGATGGTGGGAATCTGCATGCTGCGTGTAACCCAGAATGGAGTTCCCCGAAGAAATAAATGAGTGATGCGAGCAAAAGCCTGTGGTGTAGTACAAGCACAGTGCAACATGGCACAGGTCGTCTTGTGTAGATTTGATGGGAGGTACAGGAAGCTGCGGACTGAGTAACTTGGAATGACAAATACATAACGCAGCTCTCACTGCACAAACATATATTGTGTCTGCACGCTCCCTCTCCCCTCTCCTACCACCAGACACATTAACAGGGTTCATTTTCCGGGAAAATATTCCCTGAGAGTTCTGAATCATAAATCAAGGCCACCAGGAATTCAGCCTCAGGTAGATAACTGTGTTCTTACTGTCCCATTGGTGCAATATGACAAATCGCATGCTAACGAGAGTAGAAATTCCTTGTGGAGCTAATGTATGCCCTTAGAAAGTCCGGTAGAGGACGGGGTCTGATTCTGAGCAATACAGGAGAAGCCACAGCCGTGATGGAGTGAAGAGAGCTGCCTTTATTCAGGCTCCTTCTCAGGTTATTAAATCCAGGACGACAAATATTTACTGAGTACATAGCAGGTACAAATTATTACCTGTCTCTACAACATTTACTCTACTGCAGTCTGTAATAAAATTTGCCTATGATTCAACAGTAATTGCCCTGTTTTCAACCTTCAATATCTATTTAACTTGAAGATATGCCTAAATTTTCAGAGCTCAAATTAAAGTTCCGGACAAGTGTCAGTGAGGAAATTGAAACTCCCTGTGAATTAAAAATGGGTTCATAACTCTGTTTTCCACTTGCCGTATTGGAATCTTAGAGAATTTGTTCCATATGAAAGGAAGTCAGTTGTGCCCATCCTGGGATCGGAAATCCGGTGTATATATATAGCAACCAGCTGCAGATGGTATTGAAAGCTGTGGCGTTATTCTCTCCCTCCTCCTCAGCAGCGACACCGTGAACGCATCTAGAGGAAGACATTAATGTGTGGATGGGGAAGGCAGGGTGCAGCTGAAAACGTTCAATTTTAGAAAGTTAAGAGCATTGTGATCGCACTGAGGTTACCGTGTTTACTCTAACCATCTGGGCATTGAGGGAGTGGAGGACGTCGTGTCCTGGTCCTAACTTTGCTGTTCACTTTCACAATGACCTCCAGGATGTCATTCAGAAGGGGATCTTGCTGACCGAGATCACATGCTAAAGGAAGCCCACAGAGCGGACATGTTGAACTGAGAAAGCTTCATTCTTCATTAACGTTTGCCAAAGGAAGAGATTCCAGTAATAAACCGATGTCGTCCTTTACATGTAGGCAGTCTCGACAAATGTCCAGCCCCAGTGAGTTTGTGGAAGTGAACGCAATTACGCGTCTCTTCCTGGCTCGAATCAAACAATTAAACCACTAATATCCATCAGAGAAATGGTGCTTTGTTTATGTGATCAGGCAAGTTATTTTCAGAGGCAAATGAATACTGGAAATTGTGCCCAAGTCTCGCTCACAGCACATTTTACGGCTGTGTGTCCGAAGAAGTTAATAGCTTCAGTTTGGGGAATGAGCTGTCTCGAAATCCTCGGCCAGAGTCAACCTCTGGGAGATGTATGTGACTGGGATGGAATTCACCTCAGAAACATTGGGATAAGTCCTCTTTGAGCAATCTGTGAACCTTACAAATGATACATCACTGCTCCCGTCATTTGCAGAATCACCTTGCAGTCTAGCAGCTCTGCAGACTGTGTGGCATGGGGGGGATGGGATTATGAGTTGGAGAGCCTGTCTGCCTTCGAGAAGTAGAAGAGAAACGGGTAGTTAAACACTGACCTATGAGGATGACGTTTTCACTTATTACACTCTATAGCTTAAAATACAAGGTAAATTTAAATCGAGACGATGTGGTACTTCTATCTAAAATAAAAGCTTAAGATGCAGCTAAAGGGGCATGGCACATGTGAAGTCATAGTTGAGCCACAGATGACTCCTGCTTGAACAAACAGAGGGTTGATGGAGGGAGGAGGGTGGGGGATGGGCTAGATGGTGATGGGGATTAAGGAGGGCATTTGTTGGGATGCGTACTGGGTGTCTTATGTAAGTGATGAATCACTGAGTTCTAATCCTGAAATTAATACCACACTGTATGTTAACTAATGAGAATTTAAATAAAAAATTGAAAATAAAAAATAAAAGAAAATGAAATACTTTTCCTATATGATGCATTCCAACAATCCCTCAGAACATTAGGGTTTGGTGGAAATAGCTTAGTCTACTTTCTTCCATTGATGGAAGTGACATTTCTAAGGCTGTTGCCAAAAATTTAATTCTAGTAGACAGTGGTCCCAGACAACGAAATACTCATTTGGGGGAGACCAAGAGAGTGAACACTTGAGGTAAACCCACTTCTCGTCCTGGAGACAACACAAGGTTGGGGCTTCTCTAGGGCAAGATGCAAATGTGAAGGGGAATCCATTTGCTTTGATAATCATTCCTAGACACGCATTGTTTGTATTTCCAAAAGTGCCATGTGACATCCATTTTCCTGTACCACGGGACACTTTTACAGACCCAACTTGTGACGTGCTGGATATTTAATTAGGAAACTAGGGTGAAGTGGTTGCCTCATGAGATGCTGCTTCACGTTGTGAAAGAATGCCAGATGCCTGACTTTCCCCTCCCAAAGCTGAAGTAGGCTTCTTAGGCTGTTATGGATTATAAAAGCAATACGTGATTTTTTTGTAAGAAACTTAAACAGTACAAAGTGAAGTACAAAGAGGAAAATAAAAATCACCTTCAAAGGGTGTAGAATAAATAATATTAGCAATGAAAAAAATGGACGAAAGTATGGATATGACAGATTGAAAATATGAGAAGATTATGAACTAATTTATTCAATGGAAAACAAAGCAAACTAATTTTTGTGAAAATATAACCAAGTGATTTAATAAGAAATGGAACATGTGAGTGAATTATAATCATTAAAGAAACTCAGAAATCAAAACCCCATGTATTGAAAAAAATCCACCAAGTTCGAAGAATTTACAACTGCTTTTTCACTCTGTTCTCCATAAGGACCAGATCATACCAACATTTGGCCAACTGTTCTGGAGTATGTGAAAACAAAATGGTATCCCATTCATTCTTAAACAATTTAAAAATATTTAAAAAATTTTAAAGTATAACACATATAGAAAAACTGCGTGAAGGAAAGTGTAAGATTGATGAATTACTGTAATTCAAAACCTTGCATAACCCCCCACCCAGTATTCTTCTACCCCTACAAGTCCCCAGCTGCCTTTCCAATGAAAACTCTCTCTTTTCCCTAAAGATAACCACCATTCCAACTTTTTGGTTAACACATCCTTACTTTTTGCCATAATTTAATAATCTAAGTGTGCATGCTTGCCTAAATGCTTTAATTTTTTTCCATTTGTGAACTTTGTGTAACTGTTTCGGATGGAAGTCTAAGGTATTGCAGTAAGGCTGAAAAAAGGGAAAAAAATGAATAATGATTAGAAAGAAGTTCTCAAAATGTTGTTTTCAGATGATATGGTTTTTTTACATCAAAATCCCAAACCCATTGGAAGAGTATTAAAATTAGAGACTTCAGCAAAGCTTCTGAATAAAATATCTATGTGTGAACATGTTTCTTTTAAAAACCAACAAAGTTTAATTAATGTATTATTTGTAGCTGCCAAAAATTCCACACAAAACAAAACAACTCTATGGTCCTTGGAAATAAACTCAACAAAGTATACATAAGATCTTCATGGAAAAATGTACATCTTTCTCAAAAGACATTAAAGAAAATGTAAATAAATAGAGTTACCATTTGTATAAATGGAAAGACTTACTCTAACAATGTCAGTTTCCAAGAAGTTAATCTACAAATGCAATCTAACTGCAACCCAAATGCAAAAATGTTTTACACTTAAGATAATTAAGCCATTTGGAAAACTATATATCTAAGAATGGAGAAGACAATTTTGAAGAAGAAGGTAGCAGACATACTTTCAAGACTAATTTTGTAGCCATAGTAATTAAAGCAGTGTGAAATTAGCTCAAGGGCAAAACATTGATTTATAAACACACAAAGTTGGTAACCCAGAAACAAAATCATGCATAATGGAAACAATTTATGGCAAGGTTGCATTGTATGTCAAATGGGAAATGATGGACTCTTCAATAAATGGTGTGGGACAATTGGAGACTCATATGCAAGAAATTAAAATTAGCCTCCCTACTTCACACCATACATAAAAATGCATTCCAGGTAGACTAGTGGCATAAATTTTCAAATCTGAAATAAAAAAATTGGAGAATATCTAACCTCAGTGTGGGTTGGGATTTTAAAGAATAAGACATAAACAACACAAACCATGGAAGAAAATGCACATCAAAATGACTACATGTGAAAGGAACCTCCATTCGTAAACAAATGAAAAGACAAACCATGGACTGAGAGGTTTTTGGAAAACATATAACCTGTGGATGATTAGTATCCAGAATACATTCAAACTCCTTGAAAGCAATAAGCTGAAGACTAGAAACTTGCTAGGAAAATGACACAGGATATGAGCAGACAAGTTGCAGGGTAGGAAGGATGTGTGGGCACTGAACATATGAAGAACAATCCATCTCACTAGTGATCAGAGAAGTTCAAAGTAAAACCTGAGATACCATTTCATACTCTTCAATTGGCAAAAATGTAAAGATCTGACAAGTTTTGGTCAGAATGTGGAGCCTCGAGGGGCGCCTGGGTGGCGCAGTCGGTTGGGCGTCCGACTTCAGCCAGGTCACGATCTCGCGGACCGGGAGTTTGAGCCCCGCGTCAGGCTCTGGGCTGATGGCTCGGAGCCTGGAGCCTGTTTCCGATTCTGTGTCTCCCTCTCTCTCTGCCCCTCTCCCGTTCAAGCTCTGTCTCTCTCTGTCCCAAAAATAAATAAACGTTGAAAAAAAAATTAAAAAAAAAAAAAAAGAGAATGTGGAGTCTCGAACTCATTTGCCTTACTGCTGGGGGTAAAATTGGTACAGCCACTTTGGAAAATAATTTTATATCCTCCAATAAGTCAAAATTTTGCATGCTCTAGGGTATAGTAATTTTACTTCTAACTATGTATGTATCAGTAGAAGATTTGTGCTCATATGTACAAGGAGAGATACTACTATATAATACTACTAAAATACTATAGTGTTATAATACTACTTATATAAGTATAATATAATACTTATAATACTACTTATAACACTGTTGTTTATACTACTATAATACTACTTATAACACTATTGTTTGTAATGGCAAGAAATTGGAAAAATCCTGTATGTTCATCAATAAGAAAAGCAATTTTAAAGTCGTGGAATATTTATAAAATGTAAATATTATACGGCAGTTTATAAGAATGAACAGAGTTCATGAATGCATGTCGATAAATCTCAAAAATGTATGATACAATTTATATAAGGTTTAACACCTTCAAAGCCAACTCTCATATATTTTATGGAAACAAGAATTTGTGGAAAATATATTTAAGGCATTAAAGATGTGCACGGGAATGATGAACTTCAAGTGAGTGATTATAGAGGGAGGGAAGGAAGGTCAAGAGACTAAGAATACTTAAAAAATTGATATGGGGCACCTGGGTGACTCACTGGGTTAAGTGTCTGACTTGGTTTCTGCTCAGGTCATGATCTCACAGGCATGAGAGTGAGCCCCATGTTGGGCTCTGTGGTAAGCATGGAGCCTGTTTAAGATTATCTATCTCTCTCCTTCTTCCCCTGTCTCCTGCTCCTATTCTCTCTCTCTCTCTCTGTCTCAAAGATTAAAACTGATATTAAGCCAATATTGGAAAAATATTGACTAAATGATATCTAAGGATATGTTCGAAATATTTTGTATGGAAGTTAAAACTATAATCAGTATGTATCTTATCTCTATCATTATATACATCCATCTACCCATCCACCCATCAACCCAACATCCATCCATCCATCCATCCATCCATCCATCCATCCATCCATGTCTGTCTGTCTATATCTATCTATCTATCTATCTATCTATCTATCTATCTATCTATCTATCTGTTACATTTTAAGATCTTCAGTGTTCCTTAGTAAGGACATAACATATTCATAGACATATATTAAAAAGTGACTTCCTGATTGTACTTTAATGTATATAAAGTTTGTTTTTACTTAAAATTTTAGAAATCTTTGCAACATCTAAATATACATACACCTGTCATCTCATTTACTGTATCAGTTGGCAATTCTCAAGAAGACTGTAAGAGAAAAAAAGTGGATGGAGGTCACTACCTCTGACTTTCATACAATCTCCTCCTAACCCAGTCCTTCCACGCCAATCCCTCATACCTGAATGTCTAAACAAAGGATTGTGAGCCTAAATGAACCCTCAAATATAAAGGCACACCTTGGAGATGTAGTTCAGTTCCAGACCACCTCGATAAGTCAAGCATCATGATAAAATAAGTCAAATGAATTTTTTGGCTTTCTGGTGCATAGGAAAGTTATGTTTACACTAGAGTCATTTGTAATAAGTGTGCAATAGCTTTATGTCTAAAAACACAACATACATACCTTAATTTCAAAATACTTTATTGCTAAAAAATGCTAACCATCATCTGAGCTTTCAGTGAGTTGTAATGTTTTTCTGTTGGAGGGTCTTACCTCAATGTTGATGGCTGCTGACTGATCAGGGTGGTGGTTAACGAAAATTGGGTGACAGTGGCAGTTTCTTTAAATAAGATAACAATTAAGTTTGCTGTGTTGATAATCTCTTCCTTTCATGAACAGTATCTCTATAGCATGTGATGCTGTTTGATTGCATTTTATCCACAGAACTTTCAGAATTGGAGTCAATGCTCTCAAACCCTGCTGCTGCTTTATCAACTACGTTTATGGGGAATATTCTAAATCCTTTGTTGTCATTTATACAATCTTCACAACATATTCACCAGGAGTAGTTTCCTTCTCAAGAAATCACTTTCTTTGCTCATCCACATGAAGCAACTCCTCACCCATTCAGGTTTTATCATGAGCTCATAGCAATTCAGTCTCATCTTCAGGCTTCTCTCCTGATTCTCGTTCTCTTGCTGTTTCCACCACATCTGCAGTTACTTTCTTCACTCAAGTCTTAAACCCCTCAAGGTCATCCATGAGGGCTGGAATCAACTCCTTTCAAACTCCTGTTGATGTTGATGTTTTGATGAATCACAAATGTTCTTATTGGCATCTAGACTGGTGAATCCTTTCCAGTAATTTTTCAATTTACTTTGCCCTGAGGAATCACTATACCTCTGGCAGTTATACCTTATTAAATGTTTGATTTTTCACATTTTTATTTCAACTCTAGTTAGTTAACATACAGTACAATATTGGTTTCAGGAGCAAAATTCAGTGATTCATCACTTACATGCAACACCCAGTGCTCATCATAACAAGTGCCCTCCTTAGCACCCATCACCCGTCTAGCCCATATCCCACCCAGCTTTCTCCATTAACCCTCAGTTTGTTCTCTAAGAGTCTTTCACGGTTTGTTTCTCTCTCTCTTTTTTCCTCCCTCCTCCCATATGTTCATGTGCTTTATTTCTTAAATTCCACATATGAATGATGTCATGTGGTGTTTGTCTTTCTCTGACTGACTTATTTCGCTTAGCGTAATACCCTGTAGTTTCATCCATGTTGTTGTAAATGGCAAGATTTTATTCTTTTTGATAGCTGAGTAATAATCCATCACACACACACACACACACACACACACACACACACACACACACCACTTCTTATCTATTCATCATTCAGTGGACATTTGGGCTCTCTCCATAGCTTGGGTATTGTTGATAATGCTGCTATAAACATCAGGATGGATGTACCCCTGGGAATCTGTATTTTTGAATCCTGGATAAATCTCTAGTCGTGCAGTTGCTGGATTGTAGGGTAGTTCTACTTTTAACTTTTTGAGGAACCTCCATACTATTCTCCAGAGTGTCTGCACAAGTTTGCATTCCCACCAGCAATGCAAGAGGGCTCTCCTTTCTCTGAATCCTTGCCAATACTGTTGTTTTTTGTTTTGTTAATTTTAGCCATTCTGGCAGACATGAGGTAGTATCTCATCATGGCTCAGATTTGTATTTCTCTGATGATGAGTGATGTTTAGCATCTTTTGATGTGTCTATTAGTTATCTGTATGTCTTCTTTGGAAAAGTGTCTATTCATGTGATCTGCCCATTTCATTTTTTTAAAAGATATTTAAAAATGTTTTAAACGTTATTTTGAGAGAGAGAGAAAGAGAGAGAGGGGAAGTCTGTTAGTGGGGGAGTGGCAGAGAGAGTGAGAGAGAGAATCCCAAAGAGGCTCCATGCTGTTAGTGCAGAGCCCAATGCATGGCTTGAACTCATAAACCATGAGATCATGACCTGAGCCAAAATCAGGAATCAGATGTTTAACTGACTGAGGTACCCAGGTGCCCCTCACCTGCCCATTCTTGACTGGGTTATTTATTTATTTTTTTGGTTGTTGACTTTGATAAGTTCTTTATAGATTTTGGATACAACCCCTTTATCAGATATGTAATTTGCAAATATCTTCTCCCATTCATAGGCTGCCCTTTTGTTTTGTTGATTGTTTCCTTTGCTGTGCAGAAGATTTTTATTTTGATGAAGTCCCAATAGTTTATGTTTGCTTTAGTCTCCCTTGCCTCTGGTAATGTGTCTAGGAAGAGGTTGCTGCTTGTGGTCTCCTCTAGGATTTTGGTGGTTTCCTCTCACAGTTAGGTCATTCATCCACTTTGAATTTACTTTTGTATATGGTGTAAGAAAGTGGTCTAGTTTCATTCTTCTGCATGTTGCTGTCCAGTTTTCCCAACACCATTTGTTGAAGAGACTGTCTTTTTTTCTGTTGGATATTCTTTCCTGCTTTGTAAAAGATTAGTTGACCATATAGTTGTGGGTCCATTTCTGGGTTTTCTATTCTGTTCCATTGATCTATGTGTCTTTGTGCCAGCACCATACTGTCTTGATGACTGCAGGTTTATAATATAGCTTGAAATCTGGAATCGTGATGCCTCCAGTTTTGTTTCTCTTTTTCAGGTTTGCTTTGCCTTTTGGGGGTCTTTTGTGGTCCCATACAGATTTTAGGATTGTTTGTTCTAGCTCTGGGAAAGATGCTGCTGGCATTTTGATGGGACTTGAACTAAATATGTAGATTGCCTTATGTAGTATAGACATTTTAACAATGTTCTTCCAATCCATGAGAATGGAATGTTTTTCCATTTTTTTTGTGTCCTCTTTAATTTCTTTCACAAGTGTTCTATAGCTTTCAGAATACAGATAATTTACCACTTTGGTTAGGTTTATTCCTCAGTATTTTGTTTTTGGTGCAATTGCAAATGAGATCAATTCCTTGACTTCTCTTTTTGCTGTCTCATTATTAGTGTATAGAAATGCAACCAATTTCTGTACATTGGCTTTATATCCTGCAACTTTACTGAATTCAGGTATTAGTTCTAGCAGTTTTTTGGTGGAGTCTTTCAGGTTTTCTACATTAATATCATGTCTGCAAATAGGGAAAGTTTGACTTCTTCCTTGCTGATTCTGATGCATTTTATTTCTTTTTGTTGTGTGATTGCTGAGGCTAAGACTTCCAGTACTATGTTAAATAGTAATGGTGAGAGTGGACATCCTTGTCTTGTTTTGTAAGGAAAAGCTCTCAGTTTTTCTTGATTGTGGATGATACTAGCTGTGGGTCTTTCGTATATGGCCTTCATGATGTTGAAGTATATTCCATCTATCCCTACTTTGTTGAGGGTTTTTATCAAGAATGGATGCTATATTTTGTCAAATGCTTTTTCTGTACCTGTTGAGAGGATCATATGGTTCTTATCATTTCTTTTATTAACGTAGTGTATTATGATGATTGATTTGCAAATATTGAACCAGCCCTGCAGCCCAAGGATAAATCCCACTTGGGTGAATAATTCTTTTAATATACTATTGAATTCTATTTGCTAGTATCTTATTGAGAATTTTTGCATCCATGTTCATCATGGATATTGGCCTTTAATTCTCCTTTATATGAAGTAATGTAGGCCTCGTAGAATGAGTTTGGAAATTTTCCTTCTGTTTCTATTTTTTGGAACAGTTTGAGAAGACTAGGTATTAACTCTTCTTTAAATGTCTGGTAGAATTCCCCTGGGAAGCCATCTGGCCCTGTACTTCATTTGTTGGGAGATTTTTGATTACCATTTCAATTTCTTTGCTGGTTATGGATCTGTTCAAATTTTATATTTCTTCCTGTTTCAGTTTTGGTAATTTGTATGTTTCTAGTAATTCATCCATTTCTTTGAGGTTGCCCCGTTTGTTGGTGTATAATTTTTTATAATATTCTCATTTGAGTCCTTTATCTTTTCTTTATCAATTTTATTAATTCTTTCAAAGGAAGAGCTCTTAGTTTCATTGATCTATTCTACTATTTTTTCCTTGTTGTTTGTTTGTTTCTATAGCATTTATTTCTGTTGTAATCTTTATTATTTCCCTTCTTCTGCTGGCTTTAGGCTTTATTTGCTGTTCTCTTTCTAGCTCCTTTAGGTGTAAGGTCAGGTTGTGTAGTTGAGAACTTTTTTGCTTCTTGAGATAAGCCTGTATGGCAATATACTTTCCTTTTAGGACTGCCTTTTCTGCATCCCAAGGGTTTTGGACTGTCATGTTTTCATGTTCATTTGCTTCCATGTACTTTTTAATTTCCTTTTTAGTTTCCTGGTTAATACATTCATTCTTTAGTAGGATGTTCTTTAACCTCCAAGTATTTGTGGTCTTTCCAAATTTTTTCTTGTGGTTGACTTCAAGTTTCATAGCATTGTGGTCTGAAAATATGCATGGTATGATCTTGATCGTTTTTTTACTTGTTGAGGGATGATTTATGATTCAATACGTGATCTGTTCTGGAGAATTTTCCATGTGCACTCAAAAAGAATGTATATTCTGTTGCTTTAGGATAGAATGTTATGTATATATTTGTTAAGTCCATCTGGTCCAGTGTGTCCTTCAAAGCCATTGTTTCCTTGTTGATTTTCTTCTTAGATGATCTGTCCATTGCTGTAAGTGGGGCATTAAAGTCCCATACTATTATTATATTATTATCAGTGAGTTTCTTTTATTTATTTATTTATTTATTTATTTATTATTTTTTTTATTAAAAAAATTTTTTTTTTACATTTATTTATTTTTGAGAGACAGAGACAGAGCACAAGTTGGGGAGGGGCAGAGATAGAAGGAGACACAGAATCCGAAGCAGGCTCCAGGCTCTGAGCTGTCAGCACAGAGCCCAATGTGGGGCTCGAACCCACGAACTATGAGATCATGACCTGAGCTGAAGTTGGACGCTTAACCAACTGAGCCACACAGGCACCCCTATCAATGAGTTTCTTTATGTTTGTTTTGTTATAATTGATTTATATGTTTGGGTGCTTCAAAGTTAGGGGCATAAATACTTATAATTGTTAGATCTTCTTGGTGGATAGACCCCTCAATTTGATATAATACCCTCATCATCTCTCCTTTTACAATCTTTGGTTAAAATCTAGTTTTTCTGCTATAAGTATGGCTACTCCAGCCTTCTTTTGGAGTCCAATAGCCTGATAGATAGTTTTCCTTCTCCTCACTTTCAATCTTCTGATGTCTTTTAGGTCTCTTGTAGGCAGTAGATAGATGGGTCTTGGTTTTTTATCCATTTTGATACCCTCTTTCTTTTGATTGAAGCATTTCATCCATTTATATTCAGGGTGATTATTGAAAGATACAAGTTTAGTGCCATTGTGTTACCTGTAGAGTTGGTGTTTCTGGTGATGTTCTCTTTTCCTTTCTAGTCTTTGTTGCTTTTGGTCCCCCCCACCTCAAAGAGTCCCCCTTAATATTTCTTGCAGGGCTGGTTTAGTGGTCACAAACTCTTTTAGGTTATATTTGTCTGGGAAACTCTTTATCTTTCTATTCAGAATTCCTGCCTTGCTGGATAGAATATTCTTGGCTTCATATTCTTCCCACTCAGCACTTTGAATATATCCTGCCACTCTCTTCTGGACTGCCAAGTTTCTGTGGACATATCTGCTGGGAACCTGATCTGTCTTCCTTGGAGGTTAAGGACTTTTTTCCCTTGCTGCTTTCAGAATTCTTTCCTTGTCTGTGTATTTTGTGAATTTGCCTTGGTGGTAGCTGGCTTTTATTGACTTCAATGGAATTCTCTGTGCTTTTTGGATTTTGATGCCTGTGTCCTTCCCCAGATTAGGGAAGTTTTCAGCTATAATTTGTTCAGATAAACCTTCTGCCCTTTTTCCTCTCTCTTAATCTTATAGGACTCCTTTGATATGAATGTTATTCCATCTTAATAAGTTGCTGGATTCCCTAAGTCTAGCTTGTTACCCATTACTTTTGTTTCCCTCTTTTTCAGACTCACTATTGTCCATAATTATATCTTCTGTGTCACTAATTTGTTCCTCTGCTTTGTCCATCCTCACTGTTATGGCATCCATTCAGGTTTGCATCTCGGTTATAGCATTTTTAATTTTGGCCTGACTAGATTTTAGCTCTTTTATCTCTGTAGTGAAGGATTCTCTAATGTCTTCTATGCTTTTTTCAAGCCCAGCTAAAATACTTATAATTGTTTTAAATTCTGTTTCAGACATCTTTTTTTTTTTTTTAATTTTTTTTTTCTAAAATTTATTGACAAATTGGTTTCCATACAACACCCAGTGCTCATCCCAAAAGGTGCCCTCCTCAATACCCATCACCCACCCTCTCCTCCCTCCCACCCCCCATCAACCCTCAGTTTGTTCTCAGTTTTTAACAATCTCTTATGCTTTGGCTCTCTCCCATTCTAACCTCTTTATTTTTTTTCCTTCCCCTCCCCCATGGGTTCCTGTTAAGTTTCTCAGGATCCACATAAGAGTGAAACCATATGGTATCTGTCTTTCTCTGTATGGCTTATTTCACTTAACATCACACTCTCCAGTTCCATCCACGTTGCTACAAAAGGCCATATTTCATTTTTTCTCATTGCCACGTAATATTCCATTGTGTATATAAACCACAATTTCTTTATCCATTCATCAGTTGATGGACATTTAGGCTCTTTCCATAATTTGGCTATTGTTGAGAGTGCTGCTATGAACATTGGGGTACAAGTGGCCCTATGCATCAGTGCTCCTGTATCCCTTGGATAAATTCCTAGCAGTGCTATTGCTGGGTCATAGGGTAGGTCTATTTTTAATTTTCTGAGGAACCTCCACACTGCTTTCCAGAGCGGCCGCACCAATTTGCATTCCCACCAACAGTGCAAGAGGGTTCCCGTTTCTCCACATCCTCTCCAGCATCTATAGTCTCCTGATTTGTTCATTTTGGCCACTCTGACTGGCGTGAGGTGATACCTGAGTGTGGTTTTGATTTGTATTTCCCTGATAAGGAGCGACGCTGAACATCTTTTCATGTGCCTGTTGGCCATCAGGATGTCTTCTTTAGAGAAGTGTCTATTCATGTTTTCTGCCCATTTCTTCACTGGGTTATTTGTTTTTTGGGTGTGGAGTTTGGTGAGCTCTTTATAGATTTTGGATACTAGCCCTTTGTCCGATATGTCATTTGCGAATATCTTTTCCCATTCCGTTGGTTGCCTTTTAGTTTTGTTGGTTGTTTCCTTTGCTGTGCAGAAGCTTTTTATCTTCATGAGGTCCCAGTAATTCACTTTTGCTTTTAATTCCCTTGCCTTTGGGGATGTGTCGAGTAAGAGATTGCTACGGCTGAGGTCAGAGAGGTCTTTTCCTGCTTTCTTCTCTAAGGTTTTGATGGTTTCCTGTCTCACATTTAGGTCCTTTATCCATTTTGAGTTTATTTTTGTGAATGGTGTGAGAAAGTGGTCTAGTTTCAACCTTCTGCATGTTGCTGTCCAGTTCTCCCAGCACCATTTGTTAAAGAGGCTGTCTTTTTTCCATTGGATGTTCTTTCCTGCTTTGTCAAAGATGAGTTGGCCATACGTTTGTGGGTCTAGTTCTGGGGTTTCTATTCTATTCCATTGGTCTATGTGTCTGTTTTGGTGCCAATACCATGCTGTCTTGATGATGACAGCTTTGTAGTAGAGGCTAAAGTCTGGGATTGTGATGCCTCCTGCTTTGGTCTTCTTCTTCAAAATTCCTTTGGCTATTCGGGGCCTTTTGTGGTTCCATATGAATTTTAGGATGGCTTGTTCTAGTTTCGAGAAGAATGCTGGTGCAATTTTGATTGGGATTGCATTGAATGTGTAGATAGCTTTGGGTAGTATTGACATTTTGACAATATTTATTTTTCCAATCCATGAGCAGGGAATGTCTTTCCATTTCTTTAAATCTTCTTCAATTTCCTTCAGAAGCTTTCTATAGTTTTCAGCATACAGATCCTTTACATCTTTGGTTAGATTTATTCCTAGGTATTTCATGCTTCTTGGTGCAATTGTGAATGGGATCAGATTCTTTATTTGTCTTTCTGTTGCTTCATTGTTAGTGTATAAGAATGCAACTGATTTCTGTACATTGATTTTGTATCCTGCAACTTTGCTGAATTCCTGTATCAGTTCTAGCAGACTTTTGGTGGAGTCTATCGGATTTTCCGTGTATAATATCATGTCATCTGCAAAAAGCGAAAGCTTGACTTCATCTTTGCCAATTTTGATGCCTTTGATTTCCTTTTGTTGTCTGATTGCTGATGCTAGAACTTCCAGCACTATGTTAAACAGCAGCGGTGAGAGTGGGCATCCTTGTCGTGTTCCTGATCTCAGGGAAAAAGCTTTCAGTTTTTCCCCGTTGAGGATGATGTTAGCTGTGGGCTTTTCATAAATGGCTTTTATGATCTTTAAGTATGTTCCTTCTATCCCGACTTTCTCAAGGGTTTTTATTAAGAAAGGGTGCTGGATTTTGTCGAAGGCCTTTTCTGCATCGATTGACAGGATCATATGGTTCTTCTCTCTTTTTTTGTTAATGTGATGTATCACGTTGATTGATTTGCGAATGTTGAACCAGCCCTGCATCCCAGGAATGAATCCCACTTGATCATGGTGAATAATTCTTTTTATATGCCGTTGAATTCGATTTGCTAGTATCTTATTGAGAATTTTTGCATCCATATTCATCAGGGATATTGGCCTGTAGTTCTCTTTTTTTACTGGGTCTCTGTCTGGTTTAGGAATCAAAGTAATACTGGCTTCATAGAATGAGTCTGGAAGTTTTCCTTCCCTTTCTATTTCTTGGAATAGCTTGAGAAGGATAGGTATTATCTCTGCTTGAAACGTCTGGTAGAACTCCCCTGGGAAGCCATCTGGTCCTGGACTCTTATTTGTTGGGAGATTTTTGATAACCGATTCAATTTCTTCGCTGGTTATGGGTCTGTTCAAGCTTTCTATTTCCTCCTGATTGAGTTTTGGAAGAGTGTGGGTGTTCAGGAATTTGTCCATTTCTTCCAGGTTGTCCAATTTGTTGGCATATAAGTTTTCATAGTATTCCCTGATAATTGTTTGTATCTCTGAGGGATTGGTTGTAATAATTCCATTTTCATTCATGATTTTATCTATTTGGGTCATCTCCCTTTTCTTTTTGAGAAGCCTGGCTAGAGGTTTGTCAATTTTGTTTATTTTTTCAAAAAACCAACTCTTGGTTTCGTTGATCTGCTCTACAGTTTTTTTAGTTTCTATATTGTTTATTTCTGCTCTGATCTTTATTATTTCTCTTCTTCTGCTGGGCTTAGGCTGCCTTTGCTGTTCTGCTTCTAGTTCCTTTAGGTGTGCTGTTAGATTTTGTATTTGGGATTTTTCTTGTTTCTTGAGATAGGCCTGGATTGCAATGTATTTTCCTCTCAGGACTGCCTTTGCTGCGTCCCAAAGCGTTTGGATTGTTGTATTTTCATTTTCGTTTGTTTCCATATATTTTTTAATTTCTTCTCTAATTGCCTGGTTGACCCACTCATTCGTTAGTAGGGTGTTCTTTAACCTCCATGCTTTTGGAGGTTTTCCAGACTTTTTTCTGTGGTTGATTTCAAGCTTCATAGCATTGTGGTCTGAAAGTAAGCATGGTATAATTTCAATTCTTGTAAACTTATGAAGGGCTGTTTTGTGACCCAGTATATGATCTATCTTGGAGAATGTTCCATGTGCACTCGAGAAGAAAGTATATTCTGTTGCTTTGGGATGCAGAGTTCTAAATATATCTGTCAAGTCCATCTGATCCAATGTCTCATTCAGGGCCCTTGTTTCTTTATTGACCGTGTGTCTAGATGATCTATCCATTTCTGTAAGTGGTGTATTAAAGTCCCCTGCAATGACCACATTCTTATCAATAAGGTTGCTTATGTTTATGAGTAATTGTTTTATATATTTGGGGGCTCCGGTATTCGGTGCATAGACATTTATAATTGTTAGCTCTTCCTGATGGATAGACCCTGTAACTATTATATAATGTCCTTCTTCATCTCTTGTTACAGCCTTTAATTTAAAGTCTAGTTTGTCTGATATAAGTATGGCTACTCCAGCTTTCTTTTGCCTTCCAGTCGCATGATAAATAGTTCTCCATCCCCTCACTCTCAATCTAAAGGTGTCCTCAGGTCTAAAATGAGTCTCTTGTAGACAGCAAATAGATGGGTCTTGTTTTTTTATCCATTCTGATACCCTATGTCTTTTGGTTGGCGCATTTAATCCATTTACATTCAGTGTTATTATAGAAAGATACGGGTTTAGAGTCATTGTGATGTCTGTATGTTTTATGCTTATAGTGATGTCTCTGGGACTTTGTCTCACAGGGTCCCCCTTAGGATGTCTTGTAGGGCTGGTTTAGTGGTGACAAATTCCTTCAGTTTTTGTTTGTTTGGGAAGACCTTTATCTCTCCTTCTATTCTAAATGACAGACTTGCTGGATAAAGGATTCTCGGCTGCATATTTTTTCTGTCTAGCACCCTGAAAATCTCGTGCCAATTCTTTCTGGCCTGCCAAGTTTCAAAAGAGAGATCAGTCACGAGTCTTATAGGTCTCCCTTTATATGTGAGGGCACGTTTACCCCTTGCTGCTTTCAGAATTTTCTCTTTATCCTTGTATTTTGCCAGTTTCACTATGATATGTCGTGCAGAAGATCGATTCAAGTTACGTCTGAAGGGAGTTCTCTGTGCCTCTTGGATTTCAATGCCTTTTTCCTTCCCCAGTTCAGGGAAGTTCTCAGCTATGATTTCTTCAAGTACCCCTTCAGCACCTTTCCCTCTCTCTTCCTCCTCTGGGATACCAATTATGCGTATATTATTTCTTTTTAGTGTATCACTTAATTCTCTAATTTTCCCCTCATACTCCTGGATTTTTTTATCTCTCTTTTTCTCAGCTTCCTCTTTTTCCATAACTTTATCTTCTAGTTCACCTATTCTCTCCTCTGCCTCTTCAAGCCGAGCTGTGGTGGTTTCCATTTTGTTATGCATTTCGTTTAAAGCGTTTTTCAGCTCCTCGTGACTGTTCCTTAGTCCCTTGATCTCTGTAGCAAGAGATTCTCTGCTGTCCTGTATACTGTTTTCAAGCCCAGCGATTAATTTTATGACTATTATTCTAAATTCACTTTCTGTTATGTTATTTAAGTCCTTTTTGATCAGCTCATTAGCTGTTGTTATTTCCTGGAGATTCTTCTGAGGGGAATTCTTCCGCTTGGTCATTTTGGATAGTCCCTGGCGTGGTGAGGACCTGCAGGGCACTTCCCCTGTGCTGTGGTGTATAACTGGAGTTGGTGGGCGGGGCCGCAGTCAGACCTGATGTCTGCCCCCAGCCCACCGCTGGGGCCACAGTCAGACTGGTGTGTGCCTTCTCTTCCCCTCTCCTAGGGGTGGGATTCACTGTGGGGTGGTGTGGCTCGTCTGGGCTACTTGCACCCTGCCAGGCTTGTGATGCTGGGGATCTGGCGTATTAGCTGGGGTGGGTAGGCAAGGTGCTCGGGGGCCGGAGGGGCAGGCTTAGATCGCTTCTCCTTAGGTGATCCACTTCAGGAGGGGCCCTGTGGCAGCGGGAAGGAGTCAGATCCGCTGCAGGAGGTATGGCTCCGCAGAAGCGCAGAGTTGGGTGTTTGCGCAGAGCGAGCAAGTTCCCTGGCAGGAACCGGTTCCCTTTGGGATTTCGGCTGGGGGATGGGCGGGGGAAATGGCGCTGGCGAGCGCCTTTGTTCCCCACCAAACTGAGCTCTGTTGTCAGGGGGCTCAGCAGCTCTCCCTCCCTTTGTCCTCCAGCCTTCCCGCTTTCCGAGCAGAGCTGTTAATTTATGACCTCCCAGATGCTAAGTCGCGCTTGCTGTCGGAACACAGTCCGTCTGGCCCCTCCGCTTTTGCAAGCCAGACTCGGGGGCTCTGCTTGGCCGGCGAGCCACCCCTCCGCCCCGGCTCCCTCCCGCCAGTCTGTGGAGCGCGCACCGCCTCGCCGCCCTTCCTACCCTCTTCCGTGGGCCTCTCGTCTGCGTTTGGCTCCGGCGACTCCGTTCTGCTAATCCTCTGGCGGTTTTCTGGGTTATTTAGGCAGGTGTAGATGGAATCTAAGTGATCAGCAGGACGTGCGGTGAGCCCAGCGTCCTCCTAAGCCGCCATCTTGCCGCAACCCCTCTTTCAGACATCTTACTTATATCTGTATTGATTAAATCCTTGGTCGTCATTTCTTCTTTTTTTTTTTCTTTTGGGGTGAATTGCTTCATCTTGTCATTTTGGAGGAAGAAAAAAGTAACAGTATACAATAAAAATTTTAAAAATTAAAAAAAATCAAATATAGGAAGCTAGATCCTTGGTGTGTTTTTCTCTGCTTGTTAAGAGAATCTTGATAGAAAAAGGAAAAAGAGAAAAAGAGAAAAAAAATAAAAATTTAAAAAATGAAATGAAATTAAAAATTTGTACTTCCTGTATCCAAGGGAAAACAACAACAACAACAACAACAACAACAACAGTAGAAGTATAAAAAAATAAACAAACAAACCAAAAACATCCAAATGAAGCTAGATCCTCTTTCCCCCTAGAGCCAAAGCTTTGCAGTACTCTATGATCCATAGGCTAAGTATGTGGAAAGCATCTGTGCTGGTCTTCTGGGGGTGGAGCCTGCTGCTCTGATTCTCAGGTGGACTTGCCCTGTGGAGATGTGCCTGGAAGGGAAAGATAGCCTGGGCTTGGTGTAATGGCTCTCTTCTCCACTTGGTGGCGCGGCTTAGCTCATTGGTGTCATTTAGTGTGGGTGGGCTAGTGGCAAAAATGGCTTCTCCTCAGTCCCTAGTCATCAGAGCAGGAAGTTTGCACCCTCACACACATGTGATCATTTACCCCTTCTGTGTCCCTGGCTTCCATCAGCTCCCCGCCTTTCCCTGGTCCATGTCTGAGCTGTGTGCCTGCCAGGGGGCTGCCCCCCTCCAGAGTTTTATCTCAGGCGTAGCTGTGTTTCAAAATCCCACACTTCAGAGACTCCTGGGGCTCAGACCTGCAGTGATCTACTGGGGGAGGGTCTCGCTGCACTGTGACCGTACAGTTTGTCCAGAAAATGTTTGCATGACTATGCAGTGGCAGCAGCTCAGAGTTTATGGTAAATCACCACACAGAGCTGGCGCCAGGGTTTGCTGTCCTCAGCTGGCATCTTTATTCCTACACCAGTGAGTGGAGCAGCCGTATGGCACCTGCTGGGTCCTTTGCCCTTGGGGAGGTATATTGCCTCTACCAAATGCACTCCAAACAGGGGAGCTGTTTCTCTTCATGTGACCAGGGGATCCTCAGACCGTAAGGTCCCCTCATGGGGCTCCATCCTGCTTCCACGCCAGAGCACTGCCAGGCACTGACCTGTGAGACTTCAGTCTCTGTGATCTGCTCTTTATAAAAAATAGGCAGTATTGAAACCCTCTCCTTTTTCCACCGTCAATGGTTTTGGAGGAACAGTTTTCTTGTTCAGTCCCCTGTATGTGTTTTCACACTCTCTTTCTCTCTAGCTACTTTGAAGAGGAGTGCTTTTCTTGTGCCATCCGAGCATGCTGCTGAATCTACCCCCCTGTCTCCCCTCTCCGCAAAAATGGTTACTTCCCCTCTGTGGCACCGCACAGCTCTCCTTTCCCATCACTCACCTCTCTGCATTGCATACTGCCATATTCTCTCCCTGAAATGATGCACATTGTTCTGTTCATCCCTGGATCAATTTCCTAGGTGTTCAAAGTGGTTTGATGTTGGTCTAGCTGTGTTCGAGGGCTGAGACAAGCCCAGGGTCCCCTTACTACTCTACCATCGTAACTACTCTCCCTGAAATGTATTCCTTAAATAAAAAGACTTGAAAGTTGAAATTACTCCTTGATCAATGGGCTACTGAATGGATGTTGTGTTAGCGAGCATGAAGACATTAATCTCGTTGTGCATCTCCATCAGAGCTCTTAGGTAACCAGGCACATGGTCAATGAGCAGTAAAATTTTGAAAGGAATCTTTTCTTCTGAGCAGTAGGTCTCAACAGTGACCTTAAAATATTCAGTAAATCATGTTGTAAACAGATGTGCCATCATCCAGACTTTGTTGTTTTATTTATAGAGCACAGGCAGAGTAGATCTGGCATAATTCTTAGGGGCCCTAGGAATTTTGGAATGGTAAATGAGCATTGACTTTAAAGTCATAGCTGCATTGATCCCTGACAAGAGAGTCAGCCTGTCCTTTGAAGTTTGAAGCCAAGTAGTGCCCTCTCCTCTCTAGCTGGGAGAGTCCTGGATGGCGTCTTCTTCCAATAGAAGGCTGTTTCATCTGCACCGAACATCTGTTGTTTAGCATAGCCACCTTCATCCGTGATCTTAGCCAGATCTTCTGGATAACTTGCTGAAGCTTCTATATCAACACTTGCTGCTTCACCTTGTCCTTTTTAATGTTACAGAGATGGCTTCTTAGGCCTCAGGAACCAACCTCTGCTAGCTTCCAGATGTTCTCCTGCAGTTTCCTCACCTCTCTCAGCCTTCACAGAAGTGAGGAGCCAAAGCTTCTCTCCGGATTAGGCTTCGACTTATGGGACTGCCGTGGCTGCTTTCGTCTTCTATCCAGACCATGAAAACTTTCTCCATGTCAGCAGTAAGGGCTTTTTGCTTTCTTATCGTCAGTGTGTTCGCCGGAGGAACCCTTTTGATTTCCTTCAAGAACTTTTCCTTTGCATTCACAACTCCTACTTTTGGCACAAGAGGCCTACCTTTCAGCCTGTCTCAGCCTGTCTCAGCCTTCCTCACTGAGCTTAGTCATTTCTAGCTTTGGATTTAAAGTGAGAGATGCTTGGGGCGCCTGGGTGGCTCAGTCGGTTGAGCATCCGACTTTGGCTTGGGTCATGATCTCACAGCTCGTGAGTTCGATCCCCGCGTCGGGCTCTGTGCTGGCAGCTCAGAGCCTGGAGCCTCTTCAGATTCTGTGTCTCCCTCTCTCTCTGCCCCTAACCACTCGCATTCTGTCTCTGTCTCTCTCAAAAACATAAATAAACATTAAAGTGAGAGATGCTTGACTCTTCCTTTCACGTGAACACTTAGAAACCATCGTAGGGTTATTCATTGTCCTAATTTCCGTACTGTGGCGTCTCAGGGAACAGGGAGGCCTGAATGGAGGAAGAGAGACAGGGAAACGACTGGTTGGTGGGACAGTCAGAACACACACCACACTTGTTGATTAATTTCTCATTTATGTGGGTGTGGTTCACGGTGCCCCCAAGCACTTACAATAGCAACATCAGCGGTTGCTGATCACAGGTCACCATAACAAATATAACAATAACAAACGGATTTGAAATATTGTGAGAATGACTAAACTGTGACACAGAGACACCAAGGGAGCAAATGCTGTTGGAAAGATGGCACCAATAGAGTTTACTGACGTGGGACCACCACAGACACTTAGTTTGTAAAAAGCACATTATCTGTGAGACGCAAGAAAGCCAAGCGTGGTAAAACAAGGCAAAAACTGGCCTGAGGAAGTATCTCTGATTTGAGGTTTAAGATACAAATTTATCAGGCCAACAAGAGCACAACATGATTGTAAACCTTTCCATCACATGCTCTGCTGTCTTTTTCTTCGTACGTTAGATTACCACACATTAGGCTACACTAGAAGTCACTTATTCAGTCCCCTGACTCCTTGATTTGAACAGAACTGCTCTGTGTAGCTTTAGAACTGATGCAAAATGAGGAGTAATCTCTGCTAGGAGCAAGGAACTGTGATGCACAGCTGAGTCCTTAGTTCTCATAATCAGAGCTCTGCTGTCGCTTCCAGATTTGACTAGGAGGAACTACAAAATCTCATTAAGACAACGATGGCCCTTGAGTCACCTTGGGGCCGATTGTGACTATGTACCAATTTGCAAAGTCGTTTTAGGTGATGGGCAAGTCAAGTGGGCTTGTTGTGAACGCTACACCGTGGCCTACCTCCTGCTGCTCTCTTGTTAGAAATGTACTTCAAGGGCATTAGCATCAACTTTGGACTCTCAGAAAGAAGCCTGAAAAGAGAACTGTGCTATCTTGCAGCAGAAAGATGGAAATTTAGGTGAAAATACTAGAACATCTGCTATTAGCTTTTGAAAGCTTCCGAAGATCCTTCTCTTAGTCACCTGTGCATGGAGAGAGCTGCAGTTACTGCACAGGCTGATTCCTGCACCGGGGTGTTCAGCCACTCAGAGAGAGGTGTCCACTGCATCTGTTTCTGGGTACAGCTGGGCGGTTCGGTCCTCTTGGATGGAGGGTGATGCTGATGAGTGTTGGCACACAGGATGTTTGGGCTTCTTTTCCTCCCAGAACGCTGATCAACCACAGTGCCTGGCACACAGTCAATACCCAATAAAAATGTAATTTACTTAATGAAAAAATGAATGAAAATCCATCATTTGTCTGCCATCATAGTCTGACTTGGTGCAGGGACATGTTAGTGGCTTTTAGTTCTGAACATATGCGGCCCGTTTTACCAAGCTTGGCAAGTTCTTTCACACTCTTGTACTTTATGTAGGTCAAGGAGATAATTGCTACTTAATATTTGAAAAGCAAATAGATGTCATGGATAGTGAAGGACGGTCTGACGCTTTGCATTTATAGCCTTATTATCCTACGTCCCCATTTTATTCTTTGACTTGTCCTTTTGGTTCTGACCATGTTTTGCTCAGTGTCAATCAGAAGGCCCTAAAGAGCCTGGAGAGAACCCTACAATGATGTCTCTAATAGGCAGGTGCTTTAAAGATAAAAACATTTTATAAATAAAAGGTTTTGGCCTTCTAATTTTGATCACGTATTTTATTAGGAGCCGTACGAAAGGGAGAATTGCCATCATTTGCTTTTGGTTGCCAAGACCTACAAGATGGCGGGCATGAGGATAAGAAGGGGCTTCCACTGGGGCCAGGCATGGACACAGGTCAACTGGAAGCTGGGGCAGAGTAGGATCTGCTAAGGGAAAGATTCTAACTTAGGGTCCAAAATGAGGAGCTGTAGACATCAGAGGAAAGCGTCTTTACCCAACCTTCTGGCCTTCACATTTTAGCTACGTCTGTTGGGTATATTGAAATAAGTCACTTCATTATAATTTTTTTTGTTGCATTATTTACTTTGAGAAGAGGGGGGAAAGGCAGAGAGAGAGGGAGAAAGAATCCGAAGCAGGCTCCATGCTAACAGCATGGAGCCTAATGTGCGGCTTGAACTCATGAACTGTGAGATGACCTGAGCTGAGAGCAACAGTTGGACACTCAACCAACTGAGCCCCCCAGGTGCCCTGAAATAAGTCACTCTAAAAACCTGAATTTCTTAGAGAAGCTGCGCTTTATAAACCCGTAAAATTAGGAGGCTGAAGTGGAAAGTGCTAGCGCTTTGGGGTTCAACAAATTCAGATTCACATCATAACCTTGTCAGTTACCAGGATGCAATCTGAGCCACATCCTTCGCTTCTCCCATTCCCTGTGTGTCATCTACCAAATGGACATACCGCCTGCTGCTCAGTAGTGGGTCGCTGTCACCGCCATCACGTGGGAGGTTGCCTCTGGGAGGTGCCTGCTCTCTGTTCATTCCTCTCCTCTTCCCCAGGGAGCGTAGGAAATCTGAATGGATGTGAGGCCTAAAAGTGAGCTAAAGTGGGAAACAAAGACTTGTGTGTGTGACCTGCTGACTACCCAGTGTTTGGGCTTCATGTTCCGATGAGTTGCGTGTGTTTCTGTGGTGGGAGAGTGGAGGGGGGCACCTTTGCACTTTGACTTTGGCTTTGTCGCTTATATTCAAACAGAGGCTGATGGCGTTGTGTTTTTGTTATATGTGCGGGACTTCTAGGTGCTGTGTTGTGTGATATGGACGTGAGGAGCCAGCCTGCCTGGGCCCTCAGGTGCAGGAGGAAATGGTGATCCCTTTGTGCCCCCAGGTTCCAGGGACACTGAGGACAACGCTGCATCGATGTGACTGAATCACGCAACTGTCTGGTTCAGCCGAGCTCTGTAATTAGCACCCTGAGAATTTTAGGAGGCATATTTTCATGAGACTACATTTCTTAAAATATATTTTATGACTGCTGTTTGTATGGGGGTGTTTGGAGCGGTCTGTCATTGTTTGATGCAGTGAGCTTCTTGTTTCTTCTTAGGAGACAAGGAAGTGAAAATATGGAGACGTCTACTGGGCTGATGAAGGAAAAGAGAAAAAAGGAAGACAAGTAGGAAGGATAGGTCTGTGTGCATGCGCTTGTGTGTATGTGGAGGTGTGTGTACACGTGTATGTACGTACGTGTGCGTGTAATAGAAAACACACAGACACCTTTGGAGAACAGAAGGAGATAGAGAAATAAGGGGAAAGACAGGGGTGCCTGGGTGACTCAGTCGGTTAAGCGTCCAACTCTTGATTTCAGCTCAGGTCATGATCTCATGGTTCATGAGTCCAAGCCCTGCATCGGGCTCCATGCAAACAGTGCAGAGCCTATTTGGGATTCTCTGCCTCCCCCTCTCTCTGTTCCTCCACTGCTCATGCTCTCTCTCTGTCTCAAAATAAATAAACTTAAAAAAGAGAGAGAGAAAAGACAGCACGATAAAATCCAAAGGGTTGTTCAGTTTTCTCACCAAACATTTTCTCCCTGAGTTTTTAGAAAACATTTTTTTTTATTATTTTTTTGAGATAACTGTTCATTTTGAGGTCTCGATGTAATGATCTAAGTAGGAAAGACTGGAGAAGAAATTGTGAGAGAGATGAGATCCTTTTTAAAGTTGAAGAGTATTTCTCACGTTTGGGAGAAATCACCAGTAATCTTTCAAGTGTGGTTTTCCCTGTATGTGACCTTCGGCTCGGAGGCAGGCTGGTAGAAGGGCCAAAGCATTGATTTTGGCATCCCGCTCTTCCGCACCTTAACTGAGGAACCTGGTGTATAGGATTTAAATGAGTCTCACTTTTGTCACTTGTAAGATGTCATCTTATAACAACAGTGGATTCTTCACAGGATTGCTGTATTAAATGGGATGGGAGGAACCTGGCCCATAATAAATGTCCAACTAATACAGTTATTCTGTGTGTTTCGCCGGGCAGCTTATCAAAATGAATTGTGTCTGTGCATCAGGACTTAGCAGCAACACGGGCTAATGCAAACGGTGAGCAGAACTGGGGACATTTGGGTAACATAGGCTTGAGAAGCTGACAGAAACCTTATCCTAAAGTTTGGAAGCTGCTGGTGAAATATACATAAAATACACGCTTTTCTCTTCCTTTGCATTCTTTCTGATTTAAAATGTTGTCATTTAAAGATGTGTTTTCTTCATTTATTGGGTCATTTCAGCCAATGCTTTCTGAGGGCCGGGCGCTGTGCTGAATGCCAGTGGGCTGGAAACAGGGGAGGAGAAATATAAAGGGGAACCAGATGGAAGGGAGGTGCCTGGCTTCCCCCCAGACACTGGAGACCAGGGCCCGTCTCCTCGGTGGTCACATACCAAAGGGCTGGCTCCCAGGTCTTCAAGAAGGACATTCCTAGAACCGTACAGCTGGCAAGCAGCTGGGAGAAGATTGACATCTCGGAGGGGTGGATGAAGGATTTGCAATGACACGTCCTCTAAAGTAAATGCTCTAAGGAAAGGGAGGTCAGGGGCTGCAGTCAGGAGCAAGCCTGTCAGAATGTCACCAGGCTGAGGGTCTGTGGGTGGCGGGGGGGCGGGGAGGGTGGGGAAGGACAGCCATGAGAGGAACCGTAGAGCACAATGGCCCAGAGGAACTTAAAGCCACAGCTTCTGAAAGGGGCCAGTGGCTTCACTTTCTCCTCCACCATTTCCTAAATGTGTGACCTGGACCAAGTTACTTAAGCTCTGAGACTCATCTCTCTAGTGGGTCAAATGGGGATATTGTTTGAAGGATTCAAGAGTGATGCATGGAAATGCTCCATGGCAAGTGATCATGTGAAGGCTTCTTACCTGTGCAGAGAGAAGGCGAATGGTTCAGCCTTCTTAGCCACATGGCTGGCAGCCGGCTGTCTGCCCTGGGCCTGGTGGTGGAGGGCTGGGTGTGTCCTTCTAAGGAGTTCGGCCTCAGGGGCTGCCTGTGAGACCTTGGAGCAGGGAAGTGACATGGTGACAGGGAGGTACTTAGAACAGGCGGGCGTCCCTGAAGAGGGTACATAACATACACAAAGCAGGAAGTTAATTTTTTGCTTTTACTTTTGAGAATGACAATTTTTTAAATGTTTATTTATTTATTTTTTTGAGAGAGAGCATGAGGGGGAGGCGCAGAGAGGGAGGGAGAGAGAGAATCCCAAGCAGGCTCTGCACTGTCAGCACAGAGCCCCATGTGGGGCTGGATCCCTCGAACCATGAGACCATGACCTGAGCCAAAATCAAGAGTCAGATCTTAACCGACTGAGTCACTCAGACGCCACTGATTTTTATTTTTTTTTTTAATTTAAAAATGTTTATTTATTTTTGAGAGAGAGAGCGAGTGGGGTAGGGGCAGAGAGGGAGACACAGAATCTGAAGAGGCTCCAGGCTCTGAGCTGTCAGCACAGATTCTGACGCAGGGCTCAGACTCATGAGCCACGAGATCATGACCTGAGTCAAAGTCGGACGCTCAACCGACTGAGCCACCCAGATGCCCCTAGTATTTTTAATTTCCCTACATGATGTTGATCTGTAAATCTCACTCTTTTTCTTCTTTTCCTCTCCACTTTTTTTTTTGCCATCCATTCATACTGCTGAATATATACTTAGCTTGTTGCTTTTAACTAGAGTGTCATGATCCACAGTATGTATTTTCCCACATATTTCTTATTTATTCCCCTAGCGATAGACAGCACATCAGTTATCTCATGCTACATGACAAGATGCCCCAAAGTTTGTGCCTTACAACAGCTGCTTTGCTTGCTTGTGATTCCGGGGGACAACAGTCAGAGGTCTCAGCAGTCTGGTCTTGCGGAGGGTTCCTTGTGTGGCCGCAGCCATCTGGTTGCTCCCGTGGGGCTGGATGGCCTATGACAGCCTCCCAACCACGTTGACAGTCCACTGGGCTACGTGTTCCAACAGGCTGGTCAAACCTGATGCTGCTGTAAGGGCCGTGGGTGTCTTATTGCCACAAAGTGTCATCATGATAATTGCGTAGTAGAATCGCCAGACTCAAAAACTTAGAATTTTCTGTAAAAGAAAACTTAAACATTACTTATTTTTTAATTGTTGGAAATGGCTCGTACTTACGCCCAGCACATAATTTTCTGAATTGTCGCCAAAATAGTCACTCTTGGCAAAAAGAAATTATTCTCACTTTCCGAACTTCTGTGGTGACTGCTTAAGTCCATGAGGAAAGATGAACGTATCTATAGGAGACTTACTCTGAGTATGACATTACTCTTTGAAGGAGAAAATATGAAGAATTTGAGCTTCTTCCTTCTTTACTTGCTGGGCCATTTGTTTACTCACCAAATTCTCCCTCTTGGCAAACATTTATCTAATGCTGTTTTCTACTGGACTATAGGAAAAATGTAGTTGAATGAAACAATGTGTTCTCCTGAGGAAATAATAATCCAGATGGAAGATGTGACATGTTCGTAAAAAAAATACCACGTAGTGCCAGATGAGTGTCCTATGGGAGTTTTGGACCAGGAGCTATAAGACTTGGGGGAGCATTTTCCTCTAGCTGGGAAGGAAGGAACTAAAATGAATGAATGAATGAATTTATTTTAAGTTTATGTATTTTGAGTTGGAGGGAGGGGCAGAGAGAGGGAGAGAGAGAATCCCAAGCAGGCTGTGTGCTGTCAGTGCAGAACCTGATGCTGGGCTCGCACCCATGAACCATGAGATTGTGACCTAAGCCCAAATCAAGAGTCAAATACTTAATCAACTGAGCTACCCAGGTGCCCTAAGGAACTAATATTTATTAAGCAGAGAGCAGGTGTCACAACCCATTATCTGTGTAATGGATGACTCTCTGCCCACAGGAAGGTCAGAGCAAGTTAAGAGGGGACTTTTCTGGGGGAGGGAGTGAATGAAGGCAGGGGTGCTCCGGAAATGGACAGTGGGCAGGCACATCCATGGATTAAGAGGATGGGAGGGTGTGCATGAGCTGAGAACAAACTTCAGAGACCTTGGACATTGGTAAGTCATTTGGACGTTGCTTTGTAGGAAATGGGAAAACAACAGCGCTTGTTAAGCAGGAGGATGTGATCAAAATTCTGTTTTAAGAAAATAAATTTGAGTGAATTCAGAGTTTGTTTAAAGCTCCTTCCTGAGATGGGAGAGACTGAAAATGAGCTAAGAATATACTGGAAAGACACACAAGTGGGGAGATCTCCTAGTGGGGAAGGTGGTGCTATTTCATATAGTCCCTGCTCCAAGATGACCCTGCTTGGTTTTCTTCCCAGTTCCCATCACTACTGGTGATCACCTTGCCTGTTTATGCATTTACGTGTTTAAAGTTTGCCCCACCCCTACTAGAATCTACATCATTTACCCTCAGGGCCAGGAACCCTTGCTTACGTTTAGAGTTAATCAAAAATAGGTTAATGTTAATGGAAAACAGGTTACAAACACTTAAGTCCCGGTTTGATTTGATTTTCTCCAGTAAGATTGGGTTTGGGCATGAATATGGAGAAATATTTAATTTCTGTATAGAGTTGCACGATTTTCAAGTACTCACACATTTTATTTTTATGCCTCCCAACACCCACAAAAGCCAATCTGAAAGGCAGGCATTCATTCACTCAACGTTTATTGAGCACTTACTCTCTGCCTGATGTTGTATTGTGTTGTGCTTACAAAGATGCATTTGAGGTAGTTCTTGCAACTTTAGGTCTTATGTTGTGGTGAAGAAAACCAATACACTCAGAGAATTATAATGCAATACGTCTGTGTTAGCTAGGGCTCTCCAGAGAGACAGAACCAATAAGATGTGCATATATATAGAAAGAGATTTATTGTAAGGAATTGACTTACATGATTATGGAGGCTGAGATATCCCAAGATCTGCAGTCAGCAAGCTGGAGACCCAGGAGAGCTGATGATGTACTTCTGGTCTGAGTCCGACAGGCTTGAGACGCAGGGATAGCTGATGCTTCGGTTTGAGTCGGAAGGCAGGAAAAAACCAGTGTCCCAGTTTGAAGGCATTCAGGCAGGAGGAGTTTCCTTTTACTCCAAGGAGAATCCGTCTTTTTGTTCTTTTCAGACCTTCAACTGATTGGACGAGGCCCACCCCAACTGGGAAGGGCAATCTGCTTTACTCACTGTATTGATTTAAATATTCATCTCATCTCACCTTTACAGACATAACCAGAATTATGTTTAACCACGTGTCTTTTCACCTCATGGCTCAGTCCAGTTGACACATAAAATTAGCTATCACAATGTCCATTGTTATTATAGAGATATAATCCAAGTTTCATTCAAACTAATTCCATCTTGGGCAATTAGAGAAGGCTTTATAAAGGAGGTACCATAGAAATAGTTGATGGATATTACTGTCATCTCTATTTTTAAATATATATATATATATTTTAATGTTTATTTATTTTTGAAAGAGAGAGAGAGAGGGAGACAGAGAGAGACAGAGACAGCATGAGTGAGGGAGACGCAGAGAAAGAGGGAGACATAGAATCCGAGGCAGGCTCCAGGCACAGAGCCTGATGTAGGGCTCGAACCCATAGACTGTGAGATCATGACCTGAGCCAAAGTCAGACACTTAACTGACTGAGCCATCCAGGCACCCAAATCACCTCTATTTTTCAAAGAAGGAAATAGACATTCAGGGAGATTAAATAATTTCCCATCATACATGGGCAGGAAGTAATAAGGCCAGTTGAGCCCACGTGTTTCTGATTCCAGTTTTGTATTTTTGCATTAGGTAGAATAAATAATTTGAAGGAAGAATTATATTTTAAGACAGTGAAAGAACATCCAATTTTAAAAAATTATTTTCAATTCAGGTCTTAGTTCAGTTATACCCTAAGCTGCCAGAAGGGCTTGTGAGGGTCATTTTAGGGTCATGGTAGAGAGTCTTCCTCCCCCCGTCCCCTGTGTTCCTCAGCATTCCCTGTGCTGGTTGTGGGATGGGCAGTGGTGGCCTTTGGCTTTGGTACTTGGGGTTTCCCAGTCATCATCCTGGTTTTGGGGTAGGTGAGGGTCTCTCGTAATGGTAGAGCAGAGTCTACCACAAGGCTCCACAACTGGGAGCCTTGGGGGTGTTGGAACATGTCCTGTGCATTCGTTCCCCCAGAAGTTCAGTTCTCGTGTGCACCTGCTTTGGACTGGTCTCCCTATGGGCTTTAACTCTTGCCCCCTCCTGACATCAATAAACAAGTGGCTTTTGAGTGTGAGGCATGTCCACAACTGGGTGTGAGCTTATGTGGTCAATGCCTGGCACGATCCAGTGCGGGTGGATTGTTTTTAACTTTCAATTCAAACTCTTCAGGGAGAAGTAAAATCCTGTTGGTCTCCCCTGGGTCAAGTGCCCACTCTGGCACGATGCTGGGTATCTCCTAGAGCCACCCCCTAGCACAGAATGCAGATGGTATTTTAGAAGAGATGGGCTACACAGGCATCTCCGATGTATTTCTACAAAAGTCCCACCTCTGACTCCCACCTGGGACTCCAGTATGCTTATCGCAGCAGTGACTGATTGTGTCTGGGCATTCATCATTCTCGCCCTGGGAACACAGCAATTATGACTCGTCTTTCTGGCCACTCACAGGGTCCTCGAGAAACCACACTGGCTTACAGGTGGTTAAGTCCATCCTGGTTAACTACTGTTGAACTATGGAAGGAAAAACCTCCCCTCCCCTTAAATGTGGTCGAGTCACTTTCAAGGCTGTTCTTGCTGTGGATTTTCAACTGCCATCTGAAAGGGTGTTAGTCATCTTAATAATGTGAATTAATCATAACCCAGCCTGCCGGACAATATTGCAATCAAAACAACAGAGACTGAAATGTTCCAGCCAGAATGAGAACATATGAACATAGCTTAACTCAGAAATATTGCAGCTGCATTCAACAGGGTTCCAATCAAAAGAGACTTACAAGCCATATCTAAGATGTTTTGGCTGTTCAAAGTGCTTTTGTCACTAAAGGGATGTCAGCTCTGTAATTTCAGGCTCAAATAATGAAGAGAATGACAGTAATTATGGACATTTTGTGACCAGAACACTTCCCACCAAATGATACAGTTCCAGTTGTATCTTTTTGAAGCAGCTGAATTCTGTTGGTTCTCATATGTCAATTTCTGAAGAATGGGATTGTTATTAATAAGACATTAACAGGATATCATTTCCTTCAGCGATAACTTGATCTCTCTGTAAAAGTGAGTTATTAGAACAATTAAGAGCTGTATTAGAGTCTACGGTCCAGACATGATTCAGTGTTTTCTCCCATTGCTGGCATATTTGATGCTTTTGAAAAATGTGCCTTCTCTCTCTTTTTTTTTCCCCCTCCAATCTGCTTTAAATTGTATGGGAGTTAAAACTCCTTTGTTCTTTTGGAAGATTTTTACAAATTGCTTTTTGGAATGACTGAGCGACTTTAGAATTCTCTTTATTATCGACCCAATCGTAAAGCCTACCAGAACAGAACAGAAGACACTGTGGATCGCACGTCAGGCACTGTGTAGACACTTTCAGATCATTCAGTTTATCCTCACAGCACCCCCCGGAAAGTAGGTACTTCTCTTCCCACTTTTAAAAATGAGACTACTGAAGGTCACATGACTGGCCACGACACTGCGTAACACTCAGGTTATCTGACGGCAAGGACCAGCTTCTGCCTTCCAGAACATTCCTCTCCCTCTACCCACTTCGCTAAGCCCCCTACACTAAGCAGCTGAAGTCTGCCTTAGGTCCCCTTATGCTGCTGTGCCGAAACACAGAGCATGCTGGCCACAGACGGGGCAGGCGGCGTGGGCATCCTGCCCCTCTGATCCCAAACCCCCTCCTCTGTGGACTCAACCTGACCTGAGGTCTTCCAGTAACAAAGCAGCCTCTAGACATCAGCGGCCGGGAGAGCTCTTCGGGGACGCTGCAGGATGCAGCAGAGCAGCGGGGTCCTTGGACACCGGGGTAGAGCCCAAGCCACACTAGCTGGCCAGTGCTCTCCCCTCCTCGTGTCTCAGCTGCGCTGTCTCTGAGGGAGACGTGCTGATGTGGGGGCTCGGCCAGCAAGGGTCTGCGGAGACGGTTTCCTGGTGAGAACACAGGAAGGGCAGCTCCTATGCAGAAGGCGCTTCAGGAGAGTTGCCTGCGGGACTGGAATCCACCTTCCATCCCCTTATGGCTCACCCAGCAGGTTGCAGAGACAGGCCACGAACACCAGTGCCACGGGCTGACATTGCACAGTGTCACAGGAGTTGGGAAGGGTCCTGGAGTGCACTCTCTCCCTGAGGAAACAGGTCACTGTGGGGTGGGCGTCTTTAAGCATTTGTGCAGAACTCTGTAGGCACGTGAGTTACGTCTGTGTGTGTGTGTGTGTGTGTGTGAGCACGCGTGTCTCAAAGAAGCCTTTATTCAGTGTCCCGTTTGTATGAGGACCAGTGTCACTTCTATGCTGTTTTTCCTTTGAAATTGCCTTTATCCTCAGCGACAAGATCTGCCCCTTCCAGCCCAGTTAGGGACATCTGTCCTGTGATGGGGAGCACACAGACGTGTTCTCACACCTCCTGATTCCCAGCCTCAAGCGGGGACTGACGTGAGCCTGTGGGGAGTCCTGGCCTCGGGTTCCAGGCGATGCATAAGCATATGAGAACACAGAAGCCTCAGGCAGTGGCGAGAGCCTGTTCTCCACCAGCCGGGAGATGGTGAGGCCAGCCCTTCTCCTATTGCCCCAGGGGCGGGAGAAGGAGAAAAGGAGAGTGCTGGCGAGCTCCGGGACACCATGGGGGCTGTGCGGAGCCAGGTGGCCAGCCAGGGAGCACCGTGGAGGGACGGCGACACTCCTCTGCTCCCTTTCCTCTTCCGGCAGCCCAGCCGCTCTGTCTGGGGCAGGTTGTGTGTCTGAGTCCCCCCACCCAGACCCATGCTCATTCTTTCAGCCCTCTCCAGGCTCATCCGAGAGCCAGGGGACTTGTGTTCTTTTAGTTCTTGGAACACAGTGGGCTGCATTCGGGTCCCCTCTCCTGCACCCCGGTGCGTGCCCGCTCTTTCTCCCTTTCTGAATAAAGCCGAACACGGCCTAGACTGGCTGAGCTCGCAAGAAGCACAGGGTGTCTACCCAGAATTGTCCTGGGAAAGGGTAACCTGTCTGCCCTGCCATTCCTAGAGTGGAAGTTTGTTTACAACGCACGCTCTTCTAGGCAGGAATTGAAAGCAGGGTAAATCTTCGTTCATTTAAAAACGCCTGCGTTATAATCAGTTTTTTTTTTTTGTGATGGGGAAGGACTTACCTCTTGTTTCCTGGAACTGGCTGCCAGCCCCCCCTGTGGGTTCACTATCCAGCAGGGGGCGGTCACTGCAAAGGCAGGAGCCTGGCTGGGTGGGGGTGGGGGGGTAGACCAGAGACCCGGTGACACTTGTCTTTATTGTGCCCCCCGCAGTGGTCCTTCAGCCCCCCACGACAGCTCGACAGCTCGGAGGAGGATCCCTGGCTTCTTGGCTTGGAGGTTTCTTGACAGACTAGATTTGCAGGCGTATTCTTTTCTGAAATGGTGCCTGTGGAAATCACAAGTAATTAGAGAGAAGTGCACCCGGTAGGTAGGTAGATGAGTAGAAAGACAGTGGGAGTCTGGGGGGGACCCTGAGGAAAACCCTAAGGGCAAGGAGGGGGGCACCCCACCGAGGAATGGGCTGGTGTGACCCTTTGCCTGGAGCAGCGGCCTGGCGGGAGGAGCTGAGCTGAGCTGGCAGCCATGGGGAGCCTCCAAAGGCTTTGAGCAGGGACTTGATCAGCTGTGTGGTTTTAGGAAAAGGACTCCTTCAGCAGTGTTGAGGGTGACCGAAGGAGAGCATGGAAGGGAAGAAGCAAGTCAGCAAGCTGTGCCCACACTCCAGACGGAGAGGAGACAGTAGCTTTGGAAGACACTTGGGAGGGAGAGTGGACAGAATTTTAAAACCTGGCTTCTGCTCCCTTGTTTCTGTCCACTGCTTCCTCCCTGCAGGCGGGCACTCTGTCAGCCTCTCTGCCCTTCCCTCCTGCTCGTGCTGTTCCATCTACTCTGGCTTTACCCACCTTCCCTTTCCTGCCCCCTCGGACACCTCCTCTCCCCACCGCGCCCTGACCTGACCTCAGTCTGTGGCCTGCCCTGTCATTTTTCACCATTTACTCTCATCGTAACGCCTCTGCTTTCAACTCCACCGGGTTCGTCCATCTTCCCACCGGAATACGAGTGAGTGGCAGGGCCTCTGTGCACAGAGTCTTGTCTGCTGTTGAATCTTCAAGGTGCAGCAGTGACCGCGGCGGGCACGTGTGAGCAGGAAGAGAGCTCGGAGGTCAGGGGGACTCCCGGGAGTGTCTAGTGATGCCCCACAGCACAAGGACGTGTGGTGTGAGCAGCAGGTTCAGGAGGAAAGACCACGGTTGCGTATCAGTTGTGTCATTTTGGCAGTGCTGTCTGTGGGACATGGAGGGAGCAGTGTTGATCACGTGGCTTGCTGTGTGGTGCCGGCTCTCAGAGAGAACTGGGGACCAAAGACACAGACCTGGGAGCTCTCTGGCCTCACGCTGGCATTCACATTAGCTAATGACACTGGGAGAATATTCTCAGGGAGAGCATACTTTTGTGACTCGGGCAAATCTCTTAACCTCTTTAACTTTGACTTTCCCCGTGTGTCAGCTAGGCTAATCCTACCCATCTCTAGCTCTCGTGATCATTAAAGACTGATGTCTACACGGAGCTCAACCCAATGACAAGCGCACAGCACGCAAGCAATGAACAGTAGCTAAAAGGAGGGAAAAAATGGAACTCAGGGGGAATACGTAGTGGGGCAGGGGAAGAGTTTACATGAAAGAACAGAAAGGTAAGAGCGAAGCTAGCAAAAGCTTAGTTGCTTTTCTTTTTAATAATAATGTGAAAATTCAGCATAATTCTAGAGTTGTATTTGCAGCATTCTCCTCAACAATAGCTTAAGTCAAACTGAAGTATGTAAAGGTTTTCATTTTTTTGGTTCTGTATGATATTTCAAATAAGTAAAACTAAAGAAACATTTTCAATGAAGTAGTTTTGAAAAATTGTTTGTAGAGCACGTCACATTATACATGACGTTTGTTCAGATCTGGTTTTTATTTGATTAGATTTACTTATCTTTAGTGTCAAGACTAACGTTTCACAAAACTTCTCCTACATGGCTGCTGAAGGCTAGTCAGATTTTATTTAATTAAAGTTTAACTTGTGTAGAGGAGGAATTTCAGAATTAATTCCTATTGCCAAAAGTTAGGAGTATAAAATAATGGCTTTAGAAGTTTTATCAGGCTGAAATGTATTTTCTCAGTTAATGGCTTCCCGAGAAGTGATTTACAGTTCTCTACAAATGTAGGTAACAAGTGTAAGTGGTGAGTACAAATGCTTTAGAAACGTCAGCATCCATCCATGTGATTTTAAATCAATGGGTTGTTAAATTTTTCTGTCAGAACAATGGATTATGGCTCTTTAGGCCCCACTACAAAATTATTCCTGTCATTCACGAATTAAAAATACTCTTTCCGCCATGTCTTTTCCCAGTAGCCTTGTCCACTTACCCTTGAATGTCAGACATTGTGTTCGACGTCGTCACGCGGTTGAGGCAGCAGAGCGTGGTGGGCTTGGGCGTCTCACACTTGGGAAGAAAGGTCTCACCCTCTATTAATGAGAGACAGATTAGAATAGCAACGAGAGACCAACCGTCTTTCATCTACCAAGTTGGAAGCGGGTAATAAAAAGCATACCTGGTGGTGTTAGATTGCGGGCACAGAGGTGACCATCCTCTTTCACAGCTGGTATGAGTGGAATTAGGATGATTTTTGTTCAAGACAGTTTGGCCAGAACCATAAAGAACATTTAGCCCTTGGAGGCTCTGATTACGCATCCAGAATTCATCCAGAGAAAGTGAAATATTTGGGCACAGATTTGTACACAGGACTGCTCACTATGGATGCCGTGTATCCTAGTGAAAATGTGCAAGCCACCTGCCTGCCCGTCACATACAAACCACGAGAGCCACACAAGAAGATGTATGTAGACATTAAAAAAGTCACATTATGGAAGAATGTGAATATTTAGTGAAAATGGAAAGAGTTTCTAAGTGACGAAAGCAGAGTACAACATAGGTTTAGAGTATGCACATAAACATATACTCATGCATACAAGAGAATATGAGGATGAAGTCTTAGTGATCTTTTGCTGTAAAACAGCAATAATTTATTACTTCTTGTGATTCTCTAGCTTGACTAGGCCTAGCTGGTGCTTGGGTTGGGGTTCCTTCCTCCTGGGTTTGGCTGGGGTCGGTCACATGACTCTATCTCGCTGGGGGTTGGACGTGGCTGGTGGGACCAAGGAGGCTTCTCTCCCAGGCCTGGGGCTTCACCTTTCCTCCGTGCAGCCGATCCGTGTGGCTAGCTTAGGCTCGCTCACAGCAAGGTGGTCTGGGGTAGTTGGGCTTTCTACCTGGTGGCCAGCTTCTCTTCAGATAAAAGGCAGAAATTGCCGGATCTTTAAAGGTCAGACCAAAAGCCACCATTGCGTTGCCTCTGCCCAGTCCATTGGTCAAGATGCATCACGAGGCCAAGTTCAACGGGAGGGTGGAGTGTAGGAACCTTTAGGGAGAGAAGGAATAATGGCAGCCATCTTTGGGTCCTGTCCAATGCAATGTATACCGAATTTTATTTTTTTTAATTTTTTCAAATTTTATTTATTTTGAGGTGGGGAGAGGTAGAGAGAGTGGGAGAGAGAGAGAGAATCCCCAGCAGGCTCTGCACTGTCAGCGCAGAGCCCAACGCATGGCTTGAACTCATGCACCATGAGATCATGACCTGAGCTAAAATCAAGAGTCCGATGCTTCACTGACTGAGCCACCCAGACACCCCTGTACACCTGAATTTTAAAAGCAGTTTTCTCCAGGTGATGTGATGATACGCTTACTAACATCTCTCTGTATATTTATATCTGTCTGTCTATCTGAATGTTATCTATATCTAATCTATCTGTCTATCTAGATACAGATCTGTTTCTGTGTACTTTCAGTTTTCTTCATAATTACTTACGCCGAATTTCTACTTCATCATCATCAAAAACAAAAACCAAAAAGCAAAAATCCTGACTGCCCCAAATTGTAGTTGTGTGTATAGGGCATTATAACAGAGTTTGAATTATAACTGTTATTTACTTTATTTGGACCAGTTACTTACATCTGTGAAGCCACAGTTATGTCATATGTTAAGTGGGGTTAATAAGACCTTATGAGAACCAAGTAAGACAAAGTCTGTAAAGTGACCAGTACAGTGCCCACCTAGAAAGTACCCAAGAAATAATATTTTTTTCGCTATGTGACATCTTTTCTTAAAGTTTTTATATGCAACTGGTAGAGAATCACTATGTTCATATTTTTTTGTTCTTTTCCCCCTGAGCTTTGTGATTTTGCACATCATTTTATTTATATCAGTAATACAAACTCAGATTCCTTTCTCAAACAGAAAAAATAAAATTCTTTGGTCATGTAGTATTTCTTGCTTGGAGAGAAATCCCTGCATCTCCAATCTCCATCCTTAACTGCTATACGTTCAGGTCTGTAGACATGCCCAGAGAACCGAGGTTTTCTCTCACAGATGCTGACTGCAAAATGCTGGGCCTCTCAGGATGCAGTGTGAATCGTCTGGGTGTCCTGTGGAAGGGGCTCAGTTCTGGGATGCAGAAAAGCCAGGATTCTTATTTTTGTTTTATAGCTAAACAGGCGTGTGGTTTTAAGAATGTCATTTCCCTCTGTTTTGTTTTTGAAATGTTCAAGAGGGGAGAGATTGGGTGAGGGTGATTTCTAAAGCTCCTTTCAGCTTTAAAATATTGATTCTACTAGTTTAAGCTTATGTCAGGAAGACCAGATGAAGTGTCCAAAAGTTCTGCTTCTTCTGAGCAAGAACCGAAGGCCAATGCTTGCCAAGGGACTGGCATCGTTTAATGGATGGGGCAGCAATGGGGCATTGGACACTCAGTCTCTGTTTTAAATATTACCGCTGACCTGCAGGTTGGCACTTGGGAAATTAAATCCTATCCGCGTGCTTTACTCACTTATGGATCTAAGAGCAATTTTTCTTCTTACCTCTAGAGGTTGTTATGAGATGACTCTATCCAAGGAATGACATTTTCTCCCAAAAAGATGAGATTTTTATGGCCAGGTGATGATATTTTACTATTAATGAAGACTCTATAGGAAAGTAACCAAAAATTACAGGCACTGACACAGACCTAGAAAGACACCAGCACAGCACTTGTTTCCTGGGGTCTCTCTCTAGTTCTTGTCTGCACATTGTCACTGAAACCGCTCTGAACTTATAATTAGACGTGGAAACAAACATTTTGGGGGGAGGGGGGTCACTGGGGGTGAACAGTGTTGGAAAGGCTGCCGATGAATTCTCTCATTAGGAACTCTGCTCCCGTCATAAACGGACTACTTTTGAGACGTAAGATATTAACATCAAATCACGTCTCATGGTTTTTTACAAGTTGAAAAATCAATTAATGCAAGACATAAGCAGTGATGCTGATAATAGTAAATGGAAATCAATCAGTGAATCTATCTACCTATCTCTGCAATACGATACAATTTCACACCCAGCAGATAGGTAAAAATGAGTGACGCTATCAAGCTTTGGCAGATTAGAGGAGCGGAAGGATCCCATTTCACACTGGTAATACGTATGGAAATGGGCACATACACTTTCCAAACCACCTCCACAGAAGAAACATGCAGTTTTTTTTTTTATTAAAAAAAATTTTTTTTTAACGTTTATTTATTTTTGAGACAGAGAGAGACAGAGCATGAACAGGGGAGGGGCAGAGAGAGAGGGAGACACAGAATCTGAAACAGGCTCCAGGCTCCAAGCTGCCAGCACAGAGCCCGACGCGGGGCTCGAACTCACGGACGGTGAGATCATGACCTGAGCCGAAGTCGGACGCTTAACCGACCGAGCCACCCAGGCGCCCCAGAAACATGCAGTTTTTGATCTGGCGATTCTAGTTCTGGGCTTTCTAGAGAAACCTTGTCCATGCACACTGAGAGGCATGTATTATCGTGTTTATAACAGCATCACTCCATGCTGGAAAACTTTGGAAACAGTCCACCAACAGCAGATTGGATAAATAAATCCTGGTATGTTCAGACAGCAGTGACACGAACTATAGGTACACATGTCAACATGAAGGAATCTCATGAAATTATAGTATTAGTTTGCTAAGGCTGCCCTAATAAAGTACCACTGGCTGTGTAGCTTAAACAAAAGAGTTTTATTGTCTCACGCTTCTGGAAGCCAGAAGTCCAAAATCAAGGTTCTGGAGGACTGGTTCCTTTTGAGGCTGGGAGGGAAGACTCTGTCCCAGGCCCCTTTCCTCAGACGGTAGATGGCTATCTTCTCCTGTGTCTCTTCTCATCATCTTTCCTGTTACGTATGTCTCTGTGTCCAAATTTACCTTTTCTATAAAGAAATTAGTCATATTGGATTGAGGTTCATCCTGATGTCCCCATTTTAGCTTGCTTACATCTGTGAAGACCCTCTCTCCAAATAAGGTCACATTCTGAGGTTCTGGGGATCAGCACCTGAGTTTTGAGAAGACACAATTCAGTTCTTTGAGAAGACACATATGTTACTCCTATCCACCTGAAGGGATGTCCCTGCTTTCAGAAGATTCTCAATAAGGTCTGTGACCTTCAAAAAGTTCAGAAACCCTTGCAAATGAAAAGGAAACTTCTACTATTATTACTTTTATTTACCGCTGCTCTATTAAAAGTAGAACCAGGAATTGGGCGCCTGGGTGGCTCAGTCAGTTAGGCGTCTGACTTCGGCTCAGGTCATGATCTCGCCGTTCGTGAGCTCAGGCGCTGTGTTGGGCTCTGTGCTGACAGTTCAGAGCCTGGAGCCTGTTTTGGATTCTGTGTCTCCCTCTCTCTCTTCCCGTCCCCCACTCACACTCTGTCTCCTCTCTCTCTCTCTTTCTCAAAAATAAGTAAACATTTAAAAAAAAAAAAAAAGTAGAGCCTGGAAGGGTTGTTAAATGTTACAGAAGCTCATAAGAAAGGCATGTAGAAGCCTTTTCTGTAGGGCATCTGAAAATCAGAACACTGCTCTTTGAAATGGTTTATATACATTACTGTGGGAATTTACTTGGCTAAATAGTCACCTTCCTGTCTTTGAGAAGGATTAAATAGTTGTCCAGTTTTCCACGAGAAATCTCCTCGTATCTCTTCACTTATCACCTTACATATTTCCTTAGTGCGTACTTTTGGATGTAGGAAATGTTTAAGAGAATCCAAGGGAAATCACGTGGTTCACACACTTCCTACCACATCCTCGCAGGCAGGAGTCTGTCTTCAGGGTCATTCTTTGCAGCTTTAATGACTCGCAAATCCAGGGAGAGTCACCCTGCCAAGTGCTGCTGCTCTTTCTCTGGGCCAGGGCTGAGTATTTCTGCTCTCACAGACGGGAAGGGCCCTACCGGGTGCAGGCCTCCGCCGGTTAGCAGTGCCGAGATGAAGGCTCCACACCGAGACTTTATAAAAAAGGCAACAAAGATTTGTCGAGAATGGCTGAGCTCATATCCCAAAGTTGGAGCCATCTAAATTTACTATATATTAGCTAAAGTATATAAAGCAAACACTAGAGAGATTTCCACTGTGTTCTGATGTACCTAGAGTATCATTGCCCTAAGTGCCATGAATTAGGGCTGATGACAATAGTGTGGAGTGGGGGTGGGTCACTGAATGTACAGCTCCAGGCGGCGGGGTGTGGAGAGCCCTGGAAAAGGAGGAAACGCAGTGGAGCATCCAAGGCCCTCGTGTCAGAGCTGAGTGTTCCCAAAGGTGCCCACGTGGCATCGTGGGTGCCACGTGTCTTATATGGACATCCCTACATGAACCGCACTTAGCAGTTAGGAGTTGTTTTAATTGACGCACAAAGACCTTTGGAGAATTCTGGCCTCTTTATTTCATATTTATCGAGTGGAAATGTACTCGATTCCATCGGGAAGGACTGAGAACCTACATTTCGAACTTTGCAGAGGTCAGC
Source organism: Prionailurus viverrinus (assembly GCF_022837055.1). NCBI lineage: Eukaryota > Metazoa > Chordata > Mammalia > Carnivora > Felidae > Prionailurus > Prionailurus viverrinus. Next base: position 91,025,457 of record NC_062572.1, on the reverse strand, counting down.
AGCATCATCAGGAAAACTAAATCCTGTGGGGAGGCCTGGGCAAGATGTCGGGACTCCGAAGGGGGAGCCCACACAGGCAGCAGCCTCAGCCCTCGGTCACAGAGCATGATGTCGGCCCAGAGAAACACTGGGGAGTGGGAAGAAACCAGGAGGGGATAAAGGGGGAGCCCAGGAGGAAGGGGCATACCCCTCTCCTCTGGTTTGCCCTACATTTAATAATCTCTCAGCTTTATGCAGATGGCTCTTTAAATTCTTGTTAAATTCATGGAAAGTTCCAGTGCCCTTGCTGAATTCATGGAAAGTTGCTACTTTGAAAAATTGTGCACATTCTCATGCAATATAGTTAAAAAATAAATTTCCTTGTTTTATGGTTGCAGAAGCTGTATTTCAGACAAGGAAGCCCTTTCTCAGCTGTGGAGGGGAAGGAAAATTTAAGAAGTATTGTTGAAAAAATGAAGGAATTATATTCTTTGTTTTAAGCCAGAGGAGAAAACTGAATGTTTTAAACATATGCAGTACTGAAAAGCACTGTATTTTAAAATAGACCACAGTGTGACTTAATCATCACTAATCTAGAGTAGAATAAATTTTGAGCAGCTCCCTGCTGCTGACTGTGTTTAGTTTAGGATTTACTACCTTTTATTAAATCCTCAGAGAGTATGAAGTCGGAATAAATTACCTCTAGACCCTAGCCCTCTGCCTTCTAACTTGTTTTGCTTCCTTGTAATTGCTCGTAGAAGAAAGATAAATAAATTAGTCGGATGTTTCACGTTGCACGGAATGTGTGTCTCATTCACAGGAGGGAGGTACAGGATGGCATCTCACTGAGCTGCCTCACTGTGACCTTCAGTGGTTTCCACGTTTGTGCTTGTCAAAAACCGTGCCTGGCATCTTGGGCATCACAGAGTAAGGTGGTCATTAAACGTTGCTGACCCGATGGTGGCTTTGGCTAAATAACCTTTTAGAGGTGATGTCACTGGGGCTCTATGTAAGCAAGGGTAACGATTCATGGCATGAGTCTCCGTGCTGGTGACAACCTCTGATGGCAGAAGAGAAATGTTTTTATACGGTGTTTTGAGGAAAGCCAGGAAGCTACAAGCCGATGCCTGAAATCCTGCTGTTATATTAGTCAAGAATCGTTTCTTAATATTTCTACAAATGCATTTAGGTGGTAAATCGCTTTGCCCTTACCAGCACTAGCACCTTTGTGTGAATTAGTTGTCAAATCCTTTATTTATTTATTTTTTAAATTTTACTTTGTTGTGATGAGAACCCAACATGGGATCTTGCCTCTTGAAAGGTTTTTGAGTGTGCGGTGCAGGACTGCTGATTATAGGCGCAGTGATGGTCAGCGGGCTTCTAGGGCTCATTCATTGTGCTTAACTGAAACTATATGCCCATTGACTGGGACTCCCCAGTCCCCGCTCCCCCCAGCCCCTGGTGACCACCAATCTACGCTTTGATTCTACTTTAGATACCTCATATAAGTGGAATCATGCTTCCTCAAAAAATCAAAACCAGAACTACCATAGGATCCAATGATCCTGTGTCTGGCTCTGTCTCCAAAGGAATTGAACTCAGGGTATTGAGGAGATATTAGCATTCTCATGTTCACTGCAGCACTAATCACTACAGCTGAGATACAGAAACCACCTAAAGACCACTGATGGATGAATGGGTAAAGAAAACGGTGTACGTTCATACAGTGGAATACTACTCAGCCTTCAAGAAGAAGGAGTCCCCATGATCTATGACAGCACCCAGGGAGGTGAGTCCTGAGCACCCCATCCTGAGGGGTCCAACCCCACACCCATGACACTGTAAGGACCCCTCGCCTCGCTTAGCTGGTTGCTGGCTGGTGTGTGCTCGTGTTTTATTTGCTTTCATCTTCGTGAGCTACGTCTTTCCAGTGGGACGCAGCAGGAACTGCATGTCTGGCTTGTTTCTGGGTCTCTAGTGCCTGGCACAGGGCTGACCCCACGGCACCCACGTTGCCCGAAGGATTTGTTACCCCGTTAGCTGAGCCACAGAGCCTCCCAGGGTGAAGGAGACGCCTGCCTGGTCTGCACTGACGAGACAAGATCAGGACACAGCGCATCCCAGGCCAGCATGCCCTGACCTTGGCCTTGAGTGTGACGATGGTTTCCCCTGCAAAGGGAGCCCCCAGCAGATGGATGTCCCTCCACCTGCCCACAGGCTCCACTGTGGCTGGCTCACGTGACAGTTCGTGTCTTCATCCCAGAGAAATGGTGCCTGCCTTCTCCTATTTCTTTTAATGGAAACTCCTTACGAGCTCTGAAATGAAGGGCTGTTTTGTGAGTAACCAGCTCGATGGGCTCTCTCTCTCTCTCTCTAAGAAAGAAACCCTAATGACTGAAAGAGGGAGCTGTGCCACTTACTGGCCCTGCAGTGAGGCGGGGGCTGTGTGGGGGATGTGCCACAAACCCAGAATAGGAAGCTCTGGGAGACGAAATCATTACACTCTTGGTCTGAGCATAACACCCACCAGTGAAGAAGAAAACCGTGACACGAGGAAATTTCGCAGTGAATCTTTTTTTACTATTCAAACAACGGATTTCAGCTTTTTGTTTCCTCAAAAGTGTCCATATAAAAAGAGGGATTCTTAAAAAGTATATTTACACTTACTGTGTGTGGACTGTCCCAATACTGAAAACCATAGGAGCGAGCTTTCCATGGATGAGGAAATCGCCATGATTTTATTTTATTATTATTATTTTTTTTCGTTTTTAACGTTTATTTATTTTTGAGAGACACAGACAGACAGAGAACGAGCAGGGGAGGAACAGAGAGAGAGGGAGACACAGAATCTGAAGCAGGCTCCAGGCTCTGAGCTGTCAGCACAGAGCCTGACACGGGGCACGAACCCACGAACCACGAGATCGTGACCTGAGCCGAAGTCAGTTGCTTAACTGACTGAGCCATCCAGGTGCCCCTATTTTTTTTTTTTTTTTTTTTTTTAGTTTTTATAAAGATTTTAAGTAATCTCTAGACCCAACATGGAGCTCAAACTCACAACCCTGAGATCACGAGCTGTGTGTTCCTCTGACTGAGCTAGCCAGATGCCCCGTCCATGATTTTAATCTGCATGAAAAGTAACATTTGGGGCGTCCCTCCCTTGGGGCCAGGAGACATCGTACCCGTGTCGACGTTAGTGCCCATGGCTTCTGCACAGAGTGTGTCAGACCTCATCAGCACGTGCGGCCGAACCACTGCTCTGATTCATCTCATGAGACTGTGAGCTTTACGTTCGAACTTACACGAAGTTTCTGAATTGGAATCCTTTGCGGCCAGAATTCGCTTTTGAACTTGCTGAAACTGCCTAGTGGCACAAGTGGTGGGTCTGCTGTGACCTCCTCCATGTAAGAAGACAGACAAGCGTCGGGGTTCACTGTCACAGCGAGTGCTTTGCAGAGCTCTGTGGAGGTGGTGGGAGGCAAGAGCTTGGAATATTTATGAAGCCTCTTGATTTATTCTTTTACGTTTGTTCTCAAGTGACAATTACAGCTATGTACTGAGACAGGCAGATAGCTATTTAAGGGAGCACCTTATTTGGGAATTTTTTTTTTTCCTAAAAGGGTAAGAGACTTTAGTGACATTTTTGTTGTTGTTGTTCCTAGAGAACTTTGTCAACTTGATGGGTTGACAGAGAGGAAAGTCTCAATGAGTGTTGTACAGTGTCATTGGATGTGGAGTCCAAAGGGCTCTCGGAATCGTTCATGCCAGCCGCCGATATCTTGGAGACGGAAGAAGAGTTGGTGCAGGGAAGTGAGGTGGTCTCTCCAGGGTCCCGCTGTGTGCTCGGCAGATGGAGACACTGGGCCGATGGTTCCTGGCGCCTGGGCTGCTCGAATTGTCTCTCCTTCGTTTTCCAAATCTTAGACTCCTCATTCCGTCCCTCCCTCCTGCATAGCTCCCTCCTTCAGAGACTTTCCGTGTTGGTTAAGTCTGGGCTGTGGGTTCTTAACCCAGGTCTGAGGACTTCTAGGGACTCCAGGAACTTGCTTCCGACGGACCATGGCAGCGCTGATATTGTGCAAAATATCATACAAGTCAGCACATATGCGCTTCCCAGGAGTAGGGTCTACATGGCCCCTCAGAGGAAATTGTGACCTAAAAAAACTTAAGGACCCCAAACATAGGGAGAGGTAGATGAGCTCTGTGTTTTTATTTGTTTGTCAGTGCCTGTTTCTTAGTACTGACCATATGTCTGGCTCTGTGCTGGTCACTTGGCTCTCTGTAGCTCTGGTAAAACAGCTGAATATTGTCCCCAGTTGGGCAGCCTTGAGTTTCTTTCTATTATTGAATTTCTCTCTTTCTCTCTATTGGTCTCATTTCCAATTCATCTTTTGGAGGCAGCATACTTTATCTCATTGGATGGAAGCATCCTTAGCGATGGGTGTAGTTCTTTTTTTTTTAATTTAAGTTTTTATTTTTTTAAATTTACATCCAAATTAGTTAGCATATAGTGCAACAATGACTTCAGGAGTAGATTCCTTAGCGCCCCTTACCCATTTAGCCCATCCCCCCTCCCACGACCCCTCCCGTAACCCTCAGTTTGGTCTCCATATTTATGAGTCTCTTCTGTTTTGTCCCCCTCCCTGTCTTTATGTTAGTTTTGTTTCCCTTCCCTTCTGTTCATCTGTTTTTTCTCTTGAAGTCCTCATACGAGTGAAGTCATATGATACTTGTCTTTCTCTGACTGACTCATTTCACTTAGCATAATGGGAATGGGTGTAGTTCTAAACCTACTGGTCTTCCAGGTATGCACAAAGTTGGAAAGTCCTAGAAAAGCCAGGAGGTAGAGGGCCCATGGAACCACTGTGCCTGGTGCACACTGGACAGGTTAGGGGCTCACCATCAATCCTGGTCCCGATCTTCCTCAGATGCTACTCAGTGTGTGACGATCACTGGGGACAAGTGTACAGGAGCCTTACTATGGTGGAATTCGGTCTTTGCCCCAGGAAAGGACACTGCAAGCAGGGCTTTGTCCTAGAGGCCTTGAGGGGCATGTCATATGTGGACGTGATTGCTGAGTGGCCTGCACCCACAATGTATTAGGTAGCTTCACAGCTACCAGATTTGTAGTTCGTTTTAGATACTTCTGGCTTGAATTCAAATGGATGAATCAGAGATATGTAGCATTTGGTCTTGGCATCAGTGTCTTTACCATCTCAAAATCCCTTCAAAACTTTTTTTTTAATCTTACTTTTTCCAGAATTTAAATATAAATTGGTGACTTTCTTTTTAAATCTGCAGGAGTGTCTTTGAGGCTATAAGGGAGAATATAAAATACAGAATATTTCTGTTCATAAGAGGCTTAGACTCACTTCAATCAGGTGACCAGTATTTATTGAGAACCTAAGTACTAGGCTCACACTGGTGAAGAAGGCACGTTTTCTGCACCGACTCTACCTTTTAGAAGGGAAGATCGATAGAAAACATGTAAAAAAAAAATACACAAAGAAGTTAATTTTGGATAGTGGAGAGTATGAACCAGTCAGAGTTCTTAGTAGCAAATAGCACAAATTGGTCAACTGAAACAGAAAAGGAGTTTTGGACGTGTGTTTGGCTGCTTCCAGAATCCACCAGAAGGCTTGGCCAGGAGTAAGGAGAGGCGAGGCGCCGCCGAGGCCTTGTCATAGAAACACGTGCCTTCCCTCTGCTGTCCCCACAGCGCTGGGGAGGCTGGAAGCAGGCCACCCCTCGACTCTCAGCTCCGCCCTCTTCGCCGACTTCTGGCCCCTCAGCTGAGGGCAGTCCCTCGTGGGGGCAGGGTCCCGGGTAGACTCTGTTTAGGTCACGGGGACAATGTTCCAGCTCCTGGAGGATGGGAGAGAGACTGCCTCCTTCTTCACGCCTTCGGCTTTGCAGTGGGGCACCTTGTGACCTCTCTGCACTCCGTAGGGGTCCTTGGAGATGCCAGGTGATGGCTCAGAGGGTCACTGGGGGAGGCTGAGGGCGCCGGGAGGCCTCCCTGAGTGGGTAACCTTTGAGTTGAGATCCACACGATGAGAGGAGGCAGCGAGATGGCCCAGGAGGGAACATTTCGGCAAGAATTCCCAGAGACAGAGAGGAGCCCAGCACCGAAAGACAGGGAGGCAGGCGAGAGCTGGTGGCTGTCTGAGGCGGAGGCGGGTGAAGGGATGAAGTCAGGCGTTTGCAGGGGCCCTTTTCACAGGACCTTGCAGATCCCAGCAAGAGCTTTAGCCTTCTCTCTCCCTGTGGTGCAGACCACTGCGAGTCTCACTCTGTCTGCGAGGGGGACCAGTAACCTGAGGATGCCCTGAACCAAACGGTGGCTTGAATGGAGACCGCGCCGTCGCAGCTGTCCGTCTGAATGCTGACGGCCGCCTGGAGCAGGTGGAAATTGTGCAGATGGAAAGATGTCAGCTCGCGGGAGGAGCAAGTCTGGCAGGGGTCGGAGGTGGCCTAAGGTGAGAATCGGGAGCTGAGTTTTCGCTGCGCCGAATTTAAAACGAGTCTCACCTTCTCGAGTGGAAATATTAAGGACGCAGATGGATACGTGAATCGGGCGCTGGGGGGAGAAGTTGGCGACTCAGCTCTGCGAGTCCTGGCCGTGCGCGGGGTACGTGAAGCCACAAACCGGGACCTCCCCGAGAAGAGGAAACAGACGGGCAAGAGGAATGAAGAGAGGAGCTTGCAGCAGAGGAGGGTCTCGGAGGGGCCTGGGAAGCAGGTGCCGGCAGGTAGGAGGATTTGGGGGCGAGTGTGGAGCCACGCCAGCCTGGAGCAGGGCGTTTGCGCTGGGTGGCCGGGGCGCCACTTTTAAAACGAGGAATTCGGTTCGGTCTGCGTTATTTCAAATAGGCATCGCTGAAGCACCCTGTGTTTTTTTATAGCGCCCAGTTGTTTTCCTTCAGTGAATTTTATTTATTTATATGTACGTGACATTTGCTTCCCCCAAAGCCTTTGAGGCAATTTGGTATAAAGTGATAGTTGAGGAAAACCATTAAAATGCAAAATCAAACCAATATGGAAGGCAGAGGAAGGGACATGCCCTCAGTGCTAATGTGCCATATACCTAGTTGTCTTGACCGAATATTGCATTTAACTCAGTCTCCCAGCAGCCAGTGTCGAAAGGAACGGGCTAGGTTATATAACTGTCTGCAGCTCTTTGGGAGGATGCCCGAATGTAAGGGAGACAGATGATCTCCTCTTACCAAACGCTGTCAAAAGTCAGTTGATTCTGATCACCCCATACCTAATGGTAAACAACGTGTCTCCCAGATAACAGCACCCATCGTTATGTTATTCTCACGCAAGCTCTTTAAGGGGGACTTCACGGTCATCCCCATTTCATAGATGAGGCTGGGAGAGGGTAGGAGCTGAGAGGTGGGGGGGCTTGGATTTGAACTCCGTCTGATGCCGGTACTTGGGGGCCTAGCCACTGAGCCACCCTGCTGTCCCGGTGGCGCCAACCTGCTGTCCGACCACGGTGATGTACTGAGAGTCACCATGCTGGACTGCCATCTTTAGGGCGGACTGCTTTCCTTGAACCTTTGTTTGCAGTTGCCAGCTGGGTATCTTCAATTAAATGATTATAAGCATCCCAAATTCCACTTCTCCCTAACTTGTACGCCTTATCTATTCCAATCTGCCTTTCTTGTATTCTTGTGTCATGGGCCCACATCCTGGAAAGTCATCTTTGCATCTTAATAAATGTGTCCGATGAAGATGAATTACTGGGTGCAATAATCACACTCCCTCACTAGACAACTCTTGGTAGTGACCACATCTGTCCATGTAATTGCGGGCCCTGAGACAGTGTTTCCTTGTCGAGCAAACGCTGAGACTACATATTTGGTTGTGTGTGACTGTAGCCTAGGAAGGGCATGGAGAGAATAAGGAGAAAGTAAAGCTGGAAGATATGGGTGGCGTTCGACGGTGAAGGTGCCTGGATGCGTGCTTCTTCCCTCTCTGCCGCCCTCCTCCACCACTCCTTATCTTTCGAGTCTCAGTGTAGACATTCCTGTCCCTGGAGTGAAACAGTTTTCTCTGGAAAACTTCTCTCACCCCCCTTGGAAACTCCTCTGACCACCCTCTCCCACCCCCATGTCTCCCATGTTAGGCTAGGAGTCTGTCCTGTGCTCCCTTTGCGCTCGGTGATCTCCCTCCCATGGTGTTCATCACTCAGCCATGTCAATACATTTCTTTCCCTTGTCTTCCCACATAAGAGTGAACAACCCTTAAGGAAGGATGTCTGGTGGTCAGTGCTGTCAACTGGGATGTCAGCTGGGGTTGCCTCCTCATGTCCTTCTGCTGTGGTCTGGACTTCCTTGCAGCATGATGGCTGTGTGCTGAGGGCGAGAGCCCTGGGGGAGGGAGGGATAGAGAGCTCATGCGCTGTATCGCCCTTTGTGACTCACCTTAGAAGTCACGTAGTGCCACTTCTCTGTACTCTAGTAGTGGAGACAGTGACGAAAGCCATCCCGGTTCGTGGGGAAGGGACATCGACTCCGCCTCTTAATGTGGCTGGGACAAGGTGATAAGATCATATTGTTAGAACAGGAGATGTTTTTGTGGTTCTTTTCAAGAAACCAGCTGCCACTCCAGCAGAGTTTAAACAGGATGCAAATCCAGTAGGCGTGAACAGGTGAACCTGAAGTGTTCTCAGAACAGTGGGAGCAAGGGTGGACTTGAGAATTAAGCTAGGGGACAGGAGCTAGGGCCACATGCAAGGATTATCCGTGGGGGAGTTTGGCAAGAGGGAAGAGATGGGACCACGTGCCTATTATAGAATGTTTTTATATAGGTGTATTTCATAATTTCTCCGTGTGTCCACTGGGTTAACCATTGCTAATCTGGTTTTGGTTGATGGATGTACCTGACATCATTAAAAAATAAAAATTCTGAGCTTTTAAGGATTCATATTGCTATGAAATGCTTCCCCCATTTCACTAAATTCGTGAGATTTTTGTGATGTTAACTTTCTTTTTAGGTTCCCTGCAGGAACCAAAAAGAGCTGTATCTATCATGTCCAATTGCTGATTGCTTTTCTATGTTACGTTCAGCTGGCCAGTTCTTTGGGGAATAACAGTAAACTGCTTTGGAACAAAACAGATCAGACTGCTTTTAGATTTTTAACATATCTTTCATGTCAAGTGTTAGAATGTGAAAGAGGGTCAGTAATGCATTCTCCAAACTGAGAAGACACTTTACTGAAAAGCAAAGGCAAGTTATTCCATACCATTTACTCAGTTTCATTCAGGGTGACTTACTGACAAGATCTATTGGGCAAGTGTGCGGGGAGGACCATCCAGGGCACACACAGCTGCCCCTGTTCTCTGCCCCTACGCGGACCATAATCCCCAGCTTTTATGGAGCGAGAGACATGGTGAGGTGACAGCATAGTTATCTCATGTGGCGCCATCTTTGTGCCAGAGGGGAGAACGAGCTGGAAGGCCAAAGATGGGGTCAGCTCCTTCATCAGGCTGCCAGGATTCATATAGACCCTTGAGCACATGTTTACGTCATGGATAATTTAAGGCAGCATGCTGACGTTTTTACCCATCCAAGAGACTTTGTGGATAGTTTCCCATCTTAAAAGCGTCCACATTTCCAACCTAAGCCAGTGCTCAGGTGAGGGGCTGAAGGACGTCGCTTTATCTGACAATCCCAGGTCCCAGTTCTTGCCCCCTACTCCACCGTCAGCCACTCCCCAGGGTACGGCATTCCCTGATGGCACGGGCTGCTTTACCCGCACCTCTCTGGGCCTGGTGATGTCCTTCCCTTTTCCTGTCCCTTCCCACTTTGCCAAATAAAGGCCTGTGAGACATAATCCCAGTGGTGCTTCTCATTTCCAGGGCTGATTTTGTTTTCCTCCGCACCCTCACCGGACCTGTGGGGGTTCTGAGCACATTTACTTTGATCTCTGGGCTCATTTACTATTACTGGTGGACTGTGAAGTCGTTAGGATGGAATTCTACCTTATTTATCTTTGCTGCTCTGCCACCAGCATGGTTCCTGGCCACAGACAAGTAGTATTCAACACATCTTGTTGCACACGTAAAGACAACATTAATTATGTTAGAAACATTTGGTGCATTAAATTGTAATTTTGGATAATTGGTAATCTGAGGAAGGTAGCCACTTTCCAGCATTCAGAATATTTAATTTTGCAACATGCAAAATGTGAAGCGGAATAGGTCAATTTTTCTTCAAAAGTTTGACAACACTCGGGGCACCTGGGTGGCTTACTCGGTTAAGCATCCAGCTCTTGGTTTTGGCTCGGGTCATCACCTCAGGGTTCGTGGGATCGAGCCCCATGTCGGGCTCTGTTCTGACGGCTCAGAGCATGCTTGGGATCCTCTCTACCTCCCTTTCTGCCCCTCTCCCACTCGCTCTCTATCTCTCAAAATAAATAAATTAAAAAAAAAGTTGACAACACTCATTTAGTTCACATACTTAATATTCAGACATGCACTATTTACTTTTTGGTTTGTTTTGCGTGTGTGTTCAATACTGAGAATCTGTCTTATTTCAAATTCTCTTCTCAGAAATATATATAATTTAGACCCGTGCGGAAAAAAAAAAATTGGCTTCTGTGGCCATGAAAAAGGTTGGCCATGACTGTGTCAATGGTCAGGTAACGAGGAAGATGGAAGAATTGAAATCAGGGAATGTTTACCAGCCATTAACTCACCAGCCTGAATCTTGCTAGGTGAATGATGCACTAATTAAGAATGCTTTTCTGGGGTGCCTGGGTGACTCAGTCATCTGAGCATCCGAATTTGGCTCAGATCATCATCTAGCTGTTCGTGAGTTTGAGCCCCGCGTCGGGCTGTGTTACTGACAGCTCAGAGCCTAGAGCCTGCTTCAGATTCTGTCTCCCTCTCTCTCTAACCACTCCCCGCCCCGCCCATATTCTCTCTCTATCAAAAATAAATAAACATTAAAAAAAGAAAAAAGAAAGAATGCTTTTTTAATAATATCTTTTTTTAAATGTGGCAGTGAACTATGTGTATGTAATATAGCTGGGTGAAATGCTAAAAGCAGGAAATGTATTTCATGTGCATCCCTACAATAGTCAACCAGCATGAGGCAGGCATAGTTCATGTCGAATAAGGCAAGAGGACCTCTACATGATATGAAAAATTGTAGATCTGCTGGTCTTTCCTTCTTTCTTCTTATTATTTTAGATTATTGATGCAGCTCAAGTAAATAGACCTTTATTGCAGAGGATTTTCAGATGCCTGGAAATAAGACAAACTCATCTATTTTAGCATTAATGGAATAAAACTTGACACGATGGCCATACTGTCATAAATATCTTCAGCATGATCAATAAGAGACATTGCTTTTTGTGGTGTCTCTCTGGATTTCTATTAAGCCACAGTGACAGGTAGAATATTGTACCCAGCATGTCTGCTATCCAGATGAAGGAGAGGGTTAGCAGAAGGTATATAATAAGAAAAAGACAATTTCTAATTTCTTTCTCAGATAACTTTTCAGCAACCTTGACACAAATTATTTGCAGGATGTTTTATGTTGAGCGTAAGGAACTCTTTTTGGCAGTCAGGAATCTTTTTCCTTCTTGTGTCAGAGAAAAATGAAACTTCAGGAGATCTTGGGCTGAGAGATTTAGATTGACAAGAAATTTTACTTCCATTTCCAAGAGGATTGAATAACTTGGAAACGTTTTACAATTCGTAGGAGCAGACACAAACAATTCTGGGAAGATGGCAGACAAAAAGGGATAGGTAATAAAAGCCAGGAAAAAAAGTGTGTTCCAAAAATGTCTAGCCCGTTTTGAAAAGCAGTACAGTTTATTCTTGTTGTATTTTTTGTTTCAATTTTAAAAAATTTGGAACAATCTTAAATTTATAAAGAAGTTGGAAACCCAGCATGAAGAAGACCTTTTATTTTCCTGATCTATATGAGAGTCCGTTGCCAACCTGATGCCCCATCACTCTGGTATATTTCAGGTGTGTTTCATGCATGACACAGTCATCACAGTCAGGAAATTATCATCAATACGTGATTACTGCTCCGTTCAAACATCACCGGTTGTCCTAGTAATGCCCTTTGTGGGAAAACAGTCCCCATGAGAATCACAGGGTGCATGTATGTGTCCCCTGTCTTGAGGCTCCTTTGAAAACCGGTATGGTTTTCAGACTTTCTTTGCTTTTTACTCCCCTGACACTTTTGAAGATCACAGGGCAGTTGTCTTAGTATTCCTCGGTTTGGGATTGACTGCTGTTTCATCATGATTACATTCAGGTTATCTGTCTTTGGCAGGGACACCCCCAAAGTGGTGCTGTGTCCTCACCATGTCCCATGGGGTGGCATGCAATTTCAAATTGCCCCATTTCTGATGGTGTTCCCTTGGATCACTTGGTGAAAGTGCTTTCTGCCAAGATTCTCTCCCCGTCGCTCTCAAGTTTGAAACTCCTCTGTCTTGTGTGCTGGAGCCTTGATAAAGAATAAATCTCTCCGTGTTTTAGTGATTGTAGGCCACAGTGTGAAAGTCAGATCCAGAAACCTGCCCGGTTTGTCTTATGGAGCCTCCCTGCCTCAAAGCCTGACCCCCATGGAAAGAGGGGGCTTCCCACAGAAGCTAAAAGGGCTGCCATCACATGAGGCTGCGTGAGGTGGGTGGCCTGGCCTTGGGGACAAAGGGCATCAGCTTACTGGGGAAAGGATATTCTCCCCAGTTCTGTAAGGAGCACCATGGACAACTGTGAAGCTTGGGGAGGGCTGGAGGACAAGCGTCAGGCAGGCAGAATTCTCACAGAAGACGCCGGAAGCAGTGCTCCTAATGGGGGGTCATCCTGGTGTGGCTGTTCTGTAAGCAGATGTGAGTGAGGACCTCAGAGACTTGCCCTCCAGAACGTATGGGTACTTTCTGAGGATTCCCAGAAATAATTGAAATTGACTTTGATGGAGGGGATTATACTGATAGGGGCCAAGGGTTTGATAATTCTGGAGATAAATGATAATGTGACCTTATCATGCTCATAGCCTGAGGAGGTTTGGTAAAATTCAGATGTTTTGTATTTCAGACCCTAAATCATGCTCATAAAATGTACTTGTACCAAAGGAAAATCCTAGTCCAAATATACATCCAAACAGATACAACAATTCTCCATAAAATCTTAACATGTATAATCCACATTGGAAGAGTAATATGCTGTCCCAAGTACACAGAGCTAATGTATCACATTAATACTAATACAGTAAAACCTTGGTTTGTGAGTATAATTCATTCCAGAAACATATTTGTAATCCAAAGCACTCATATATCAAGGTGAATTTCAAGAACCATTGGCTCAGTTGTGATCATGTGACATTCAGCATCACGTTCTACTCATTACAAGACATTGCTCATTTATCAAGTTAAAATGTATTAGAAATGTTTGCTTGTCTTGCAGAACATTTGCATAACAGGTTACTTGTGATCTAAGGTTTTCCTGTACTTGCAAAAATAATACATTTTAACACCTACTGATACCTGCTGGTATTTAACAAGTCAAGGGAGTACAACCTGGGTGTGAGACCAGGATTCAAAGTCATCCAGCATGAGTGAGCGACAAATTCGTCTCTGTCTTTGCATGTAGTGATTGAGAGGTATGGGTTGTCAGGGAAGATCGTTTCTATTGATACAGAATCTACATCCTGAGAAACTAAAAGTGTAAGGAAAAAATGTAACTGGACATAAAAGTGAACTATCATTTGTGCCTAGTTAACCCCGAGGCAGAAAGAAGAGTCAGAATGCGAGTTATCACCTTTGTTCCATGCTTTGTTGATTACACTCTTACTTGCCAATGCGGGTCGACTCACAACTTTATATAAATTAAAGGAAATAATGTGTACTGTTATTGAAATGACATGTCTTACTGACAGTGAATTAATAGCATCATCATTTCATAAGAAGAAATTTTATATAGCCGTATTGTATATAATATGTCACCTATAAATAATTGATGTATCATATTAATATAGACTCAGCCTCCCTATAAATTTGACATTAATAAATTTTCCTACTCCCATGACTAGCGGCCAGAACAAAAAAATGCAGCTAGGAGAATGAGAAAGGAATCTATAAATACCAATAAGGTCACTTATTCGGGGCTTATAAATGTTTTCTGTGTGTGATTTTTTAAATTTTAAGTCAAGATGTGGGCAAGTTTCAAAATGCAAAAATGCTACAGCAAGTTTTATTTTTAATTAAAAGTATAATCTGTCCATAGTAAATTATAGAGATTTTAAAGTATAAGCTTGAGGAATTTTGAGACTACTCTACCAACATATAAAATAATTTCACAACCCCAGAAAGTTCCCTCATGTTTCTTTCCAGAAAGTTGACATCCCACTTGAAGCAACCACATACATTTTTATCACAATATCTCAGTTTGTGTAATTGTACAGCTTCACACAAATGGGACAGAGAATATGTACTCTTTTGTGCGTGGCTTTGCCTAGCAGTGTCTGTCAGATTCATCTCAGTTGCTTGTATCAGCAATATATTCTTTCTTTAAAACTCAGTGAGCGGTGTGCCGTTGTGAGAAAATACACTTTGTTTATCCATTCACATGTTGATGGACATTTGGGTTTTTCTCAGTTTGGGGCTATGATGAATAAAACTACTATAAACATTCAGGTACAAGCCTTTTTGTGGACACGTTTTCCCTCTTTTTGAGTAAATGCCAAGAAATGGAATTGTTGAGACTGGATAGTAAGTGTGAATTGAACTTCATAAGAAATTGCCAAATAGTTTTCCACAGTGGTGGAGCCCACCATCTGCTCCCATCAGCAGGTGCACGACAGTTGGGCTGCTCCACGTCCTTGGCAGCAGGAGGTAATGGCAGCCTTTAAAATTTTGGTCATTGTAGTGTGCGTCATCCTGAGGGTGAAAACCTACTACAGTCTTAAAAGAATGGAAGTCAGAAGCTGGGCTCAGATTGTGGCACTGCCATTTATTAGTTACTGAAACTCAGTTAAAATTTTAAAACGTTTTAATTCCAGTATAGTTAACATACAGTATTCTATTACTTTCAGGGGTACATGTAGTGATCCAACAATTCCACATATTACTCAGTGCTCCTCATGATAAGTGTACTTTTTTAAAAAGTTTATTTATTTATTTTGAGAGAGAGAGAGAGAGCGAGAGAGAGAACCCCAAGCAGACTCTGAGCTGTCAGCACAGAGCCCAACCTGGGGCTTGATCCCATGAACCATGAGATCATGACCTGAGCTGAAATCAAGAGCTACCCAGGTGCCCCATGATAGGTGTAATCTTTTTTTTCAACGTTTATTTATTTTTGGGACAGAGAGAGACAGAGCATGAATGGGGGAGGGGCAGAGAGAGAGGGAGACACAGAATCGGAAACAGGCTCCAGGCTCTGAGCCATCAGCCCAGAGCCTGACGCGGGGCTCGAACTCACGGACTGCGAGATCGTGACCTGGCTGAAGTCCGACGCTTAACCGACTGCGCCACCCAGGCGCCCCATGATAGGTGTAATCTTAATCCCCATCACCTATTTCACCCATTCCCCACCGACCACTCCTCTGGTAACCATCAGTTGGTTCTCCATAATTAAGAGTCTGTTTTTTGATTTGTCTCTCCCCCCCCCTTTGTTTGCTTGTTTTGTTTCTTAAATTCCACATATGAGTATTTTTCTCTCTCTGACTGACTTATTTAACTTACCATTATACCCTCTAGATCCAACCATGTTGTTGCAAGTGACAAGATTTCATTCTTTTTACGGCTGAGTAATTTTCCATTTGTGTGTGTGTGTGTGTGTGTGTGTGTGTGTGTGTGTATGCGCCACATCTTTATCCATTCATCAATAGATGGGCATATGGGTTGCTTCCATACTTTGGCTATTGTAAATAATGCTGCAATATACATAAGCATGCATGTATCTTTTCAAATTAGTATTTACCTAATTTTATTAGGTAATTTTTATTACCTAATTTACTAATTTCAGATTAGTATTGGTATTTACCCAAAGAATACCCTGTAATGGAATTACTAGATCATATGGTAATTCAATTTTTAACATTTTGAGGAAACTCCATACTGTCTTTCAAGGTGGCTACACAAGTTTTCATTCCCACCAACAGTTTATGAGTGTTCCTTTTTCTCTGCGTCCTCACCAACACTTGTCTGTTGTGTTTTGATTTTAGCCATTCTGAAAGATATGAGGTGATACATCGTAGTGGTTTTGATTTGCATTTCCCTTATGATGAGTGATGTTGAACATTCAGTGTCTGTTGCCATCTGTATGTCTTCTTTGGAGAAATGTCTGCTCATGTTCTCTGCCCATTTTTTAATATATTTTTAAAGTATATTTATTTATTTTGAGAGAGACAGAAAGTGTGAGCAGGGGAGTGGGGAGAGCTAGAGACAGAGTGAGAGTGAGAGTGAGAGTGAGAGAGAGAGAGAGAGAGAGAGAGAAGACAGAAGAGAAAATCCCAAACAGACTCTGCAGGGTCAGTGCAGAGCCCGACATGGGGCTTGAACTCATGAAACTGTGTGATCATGGCCTGAACTGAAATCAAGAGTAGGATGCTTAACTGATTGAGGCACCCCATCTTCTTTCCATTTTTAATTGGATTCTTTGTGTTTTGTTTGTTTGTTTGTTTGTTTTTGGTGTTGAGTTGTATCAAGTTCTTTATATATTTTAGATACTAACCCTTTTTTGGATATGCCATTTGCAAATATCTTCTCCCATTCAGTAGGTTGTCTTTTAGTTTTGTTGATTGTTTCCTTTGCTCTTCAGAAGCTTTTTATTTTTATGTAGTCCCAATAGTTTATTTTTCTTTTGTTTGCCTTGCCTTAGGAGATGTATCTAGAAAAATGTTCCTGCCTCTGATGTCAGAGAAATTACTGCCTGTGCTCTCTTCTGGAATTTTTATGGTTTCAGGTCTCACAGTTAGGTCTTTCATCCATTTTGAATTTATTTTTGTGCATGGTATAACAAAGTGGTCCAGTCTCATTCTTTTTCATGTAGTTGTCCAGGTTTGCCAATGCCATTTGTTGAAGAGACTGTCCTTTTTTTTACTGCATATTCTTGCCTCCTTTGTCAAAGGTTAATTGAGCATATAATGATTAGTTTATGTCTGGGATTTCTTTTCTGTCCTATTGATAAGAACAGATCAATGTGTCTATTTTTGTGCCAGTACTATACTTCTTTGGTTACTACAGCTTTGTAGTATAACTTGAAATCTGGAATTGTGATGCCTTCAGCTTTGTTTTTCTTTTTCAAGATTACTTTGGCTATTTGGGGTCTTTTGTGGTTCCATACAAATTTTAGGATTGTTTGTTCTAGTTCTGTTAAAAATGCCGTTGGTATTTTAATTGGAATTGCATTAAATCTGTAGATTACTTTGGGTAATATAGACATGTAACAATATTTGTTCTCCCAATCCATGAGCATGGAATATCTTTCCATTTGTTTATGTCATCTTCAGTTTCTTTCATCAGCATTTTATAGTTTTCAGAGTACAGGTTTTTCACCTCCTTGGTTAAGTTTATTTTTAGGTATTTTATTATTTCTGGTGCAGTTGTAAATGGCATTGTTTTCTTAATTTCTCTTTATGCTACTTCAGTATTAGTATATAGAAATGCAACAAATTTCTATGTGTTGACTTTGCATCCTGAGACCTTACTGAATTCTTTTATTGGCTCTAGTAGTTTTTTTTTGGTGGCCTGCAAATAGTGAAAGTTTCATTTCTTCCTTACCAATTTGGATGCCTTTTCTTTCTTTCTTTCTTTCTTTCTTTCTTTCTTTCTTTCTTTCTTTCTTTCTTTCTTTCCTTTCCTTTCCTTTCCTTTCCTTTCCTTTCCTCTCTTTCCTTCCTCCCTTCTTCCTTCTTTCCTTCCTTCTTCCCTTCCTTCTTTCCTTCCTTCCTTCCTTCCTTCCTTCCTACCTTCCTTCCTTCCTTCCAACGGCTTGCTGTGTTAGGACTTCCAGTACTATGTTGGATGAAAGTAGTGAGGGGTGAAAGTAGTGAGGGTAGACAACCTTGTCTTGTCCTTGATTTTAGGGGAAAAGCTCTTAGTTTTTCACCACTGAGTATGATGTTAGCTGTGGGTTTTTCATACATGGACTTTATTATGTTAAGGTATGTACCCTATAAACCTACGTGATGGTTTTTGTCATGAGTGGATACTGTACTTTGTCCAGTATTTTTTCTGCATCTATTGAAATGACCATGTGTTTTTTATCCTTTCTCTTGTTGATATGATGTAGCATGTTGATTGATTTTGATTGAATTGACTATTGGGCCACTCTTGTATCCCAGGAATAAATCCCACTTGAGTGTGGTGAATGATTTTTTTTAATGTATTGTTTGATTTGGCTTGCTAATATTTTGTTGAGGATTATTTCATCTATGTTCATTAGAGATATTGGCCTATAGTTCCTCTTTTTTTTTGTAGTGTCTATCTGTCTTTATCTGCTGGCCTTATAGAATGAATTTGGAAGGTTTTCTATTCTTCTATGAAGCTGCCTGGTCCTGGTGTTAGTTGGATGGGAATTTTTTGATTACCTATTCAATTTTATTGCTGGTGATTGGACTGTTCAAATTTTCTATTTCATCTTGATTCAATTTTGGAAGGTTATATGTTTCTAGGAATGTATCCATTTCTTCCAGGTTGTCCAATTTGTTGGCATGTAATGTTGCATAATATTCTCATAATATAATCCTTTGTATTTCTGTAGTATTGGTTGTTATTTCTCCTCTGATTTTGAGTCTCCCCACCCTCCCTCTCTGTCTGTCTGTCTGTCTCTTTTTTTTTCGATGAGACTGGCTAAACATTTATCCATTTTGTTGACCTTTTCAAAGAGCCAGATCCTGGTTTCATTGATATGTTCTGTTGTTTTTTAAGTTTCTTTATCATTTATTTCTACTCTAATCTTTATTATTTCCTTCCTTCTGCTGGCTTTAGGTTTTGTTTGTTGTTCTTTTTCTAGCTCCATTAGGTATAGAGTTAGGTTGTTTACGTGAGATTTTTTTTCTTGCTTCTTCTTTTTTTTTTAATGTTTATTTATTTTTGAGACAGAGAGAGACAGAGCATGAATGGGGGAGGGTCAGAGAGAGAGGGAGACACACAGAATCGGAAGCAGGCTCCAGGCTCTGAGCTGTCAGCACAGAGCCCGACGCGGGGCTCGAACTCACGGACCGTGAGATCATGACCTGAGCCGAAGTCGGACGCTCAACGGACTGAGCCACCCAGGCGCCCCTTTTTTCTTGCTTCTTGATGTAAGCCTGTATTGCTATGAACTTCCCTCTTAGAACAGCTTTTGCTATATGCCAGAATTTTGGACTATTGTGTTTTTATTTATTTGTCTCCATGATTTTTTGATTTCCCCTTTGATTTCTTCATTGCCTTATTCATTTTTTAGTAGCCTGTTATTTAACCTCATATATTTATGTTCTTTCCAGATTTTTTTTCCTGTGGTTGATTTCTAATTTCACAGCATTGTGGATGGAAAATACATAGTATGACCTCAATGTTTTTGAATTTGTCAAGACTTTTTTTGTGGCTTAATATGTGATTCATTATGGAGAATGTCCCATGTGCACTTGAGAAGAATGTGTATTCTTCTGTTAATATCCCTTACTATTATTGTATTACTATTGATTACTTACTTTATGTTTGTTATTACCTGCTTTATGTATTTGGGTTTCTTCATGTTGGGTGCATAAGTATTTACAATTGTCTTATCTTCTTGTTGGATTATTCCCATTATTATCATGTAATGTCCTTCTTTGCCTCTTGTTACAGTCTTTGTTTTAAAGTCTATTTTTTCTGATATAAGCATCACTACTCCAGCTTTCTTTTCACTTCCATTTGCATGATAAATGCTTTCCTATCCCTTCACTTTCAATATGCATGTGTCTTTAGATCTGAAATGAGAATCTTGTAGGCAACATATAGATGGGTCTTGCTTTTTAAAATCTATTCTGTCACCTTATGTCTTGTTATTTTGTTCCTTATGGTTGTTTTTGTAGTTCTCTCTGTTCATTTCTTCTCTTGCTTTCTTCTCCCACAGTTTTCTGGCTATCTTTAGTGATATACTTGGATTTCTTTATCTTTAATTTCTGCATATTTCTTACTGGTTTTTGATTTATGATTACCGTTAGGTTTATATACAAAATCTTATGCATATAGCAGGCTATATAAAGTTGATGGTCACTTAAGTTTGAAGCAATTCTAAAAACACTAAAGTTTTACTCCTCTTCCCCCTCCCCCCACATTTTAGGTACATGGTATCATAATTTACATCATTTTGTTTTGTGAGCCCCTTGAGTGATGTCCACTGAAAGAGTCCCTTTAACATTTTTTTTTTTAGGGCTGGTTTAGTGGTAATGAATTCCTTTAATTTTTATTTGTCTGGGAAACTCTATATTTATATCTATTCTGAATGATCGCCTTGGTGGATATAGTATTCTTGGTTGTAGACTTTTTTCTTTTATCACTTTGAATATATCATGCCATTCCCTTCTGGCCTGCAGTGTTTCTGCTGAAAAATCAGCTGATAGCCTTTATGAAGTTTCTCTCATATATAATGGTTTTCTTTTCTCTTGCTGGTTTTAAAATTACTTCTTTATTGGGGTGCCTGGGTGGCTCAGTAGGTTAAGCATCTGACTTCGGCTCAGGTCATGATCTTGCAGTTTGTGAGTTCGAGCCCCATGTCGGGCTCTGTGCTGACAGCTCAGAGCCTGGAGCTTGCTTCAGATTCTGTGTCTGCCCCTCCCATGCTCATGCTCTCTCTCTCAATAATAAATAAACATTAAAAAATTTAAAATTATTTCTTTATCATTACTTTTTGCCATTTTAATTGCTATGTGTCTTAGTGTGGGCCTCCTTGGGTTGATTTTTTGGGGGGCTCTCTGTGCCTGCTGGATCTGGATGTCTGGTTCCTTCCCCAGATTTGGGAAGTTTCCAGCTATTATTTCTTCAAATAAATTTTCTGCTCCCTTTTCTCTCTCTTCTCCTTCTGGGATCCTTATAATATGAATGTTATTACAATTAATATCACTGAGTTACCTTAATATATTTTTATTTTTTATTAGTATTTTTTTTCTTTCTCCTGTTCACTTTGATTGCTTCCCGTTTCTCTGTCCTCCACATCACTGATCCATTATGCTTCCTCTAGTCTACTATTTATCCCATCTGGTGTATTTTTCACTTTAGTTATTGAGTTTTTCATCTCTGATTGGTTTTTATGCTCTCTGTTTATTTTGTTGAGGGTCTCATTGAGGTCCTCCACTCTTTTCTCAAGGCCACTATCTTTATGACCATTGTCTTAAATTCTCTATCAGAAAGACTGCTTATCTCTGTTTCGTTTAGCTCTTTTGCTGTGATTTTGTCCTGTTCTTTCATTTGGGACATATTCCTCTGTCTACTCATTTTGCCTAACTCTTTGTGTCCCTTTCTATGTGTTAGGATAGTCAGCTGTACCTCTGACTCTTGAAAGTAGTGGCCTAATGAAGAAGAGGTCTTGTAGTGCCCTGCAGTGCACTGTCCCCTGTTCTCCAGAACCTGGCACTTCAGAGGCGTCTCCTGTGTATTGCATTTGCTCTGCTGTTGTCTCTGAGTTGCCTTCAGTTTAGTTGTCTGCAGTGGCTCTATGTGTGTTGTGGGCAGGGCTTATTCCTGTGTTGTTAGTAGGCCACTCTGGAGCTTTTTCAGGCTTGAGTTGAGTCATACCAGGTGATTGCCAGAGATGCAGTAGCACCAAACAACAGGGAGATTTTCATGTGTTGTGCCCTAAGATGTCATTGGTTAGTGAGGCTTATAGTCAGACCAGCTGTCTGTCCCCAACCCACTGTTGGGACTGTAGTTGGATTGGTGTATGTGGTTATCTTACCTTCTCCCCCAAGCAGGAGCAACTTTGAAGTGGCTCTGGCCCGTGCTGGGGCTGCTTGCACACTTTCACACTTGTGGTGCTGATTTGGATGGATTCCTTCTGAGGATGGGTCTGCAGGAGAACATGGGGTAGGGCGTGCTGTTGGCAAGCTAGGTGGAGAGTGTTCGTGTTTTGCTGGTTTCTGCAGGTGTCCATATATCTAGGCTGGGGAGCAGGGGAGGGAAATGGTGCCTGCTGGCTCTTTTGTTCTTGGAAAAGTCTCCCAAAGATCTCTGCCCCTCCAGCACAGGCTCTGAGATTGGTAAACAAATTTCCCCCCCATATACTCCAGGAGTTTTTCCAACTGCTTCTTCTGTGCTGTGTGGGGCTGTTTGTTGTGCTATTTCTTTAAGAATGGGGGCTCAGTTTCCTATTGTCCTCTCAGCTCTCCCAGAGCAAAGCCCACTGATTTTAAAGTTCTGGGTGTTAAGCTCCACTGATTGTAAGAACACTTGAAGTTAGACCTCTCTGGTTTTCAAAGCCAAATGTTATAGGGATTTGTCACCCCAATGTGGTTTCTCCATACCTGGGGTGCCTGGGGTGTCTGGCATGGGGTTCTCTTCCTCTCTCCTCTCCACACCCATAGGATCCTTCCCTCCTGAGGACAGTTCCACATGTCCATTTGGCTCTTGCGTGTATCTCCACCCTTCCTATTCTCTCTGATGTGGCCTTTTCTCTACATTTAGTTGTGGAGAGTGTGCTCTGTCAGTCTTTGGGTCATGTTCTGTGTTATTTACACTGATATGGGTGCTTTCTAGGTGTGTCAGTGGGATGAGGTGAGTCTAGGATCCTCCTTCACCATCCTCCCCCTCGTTAAGTTTGATTTTTCTCAACTGTGAAGTGGGAGTAGTACCTGTTTCATAGGTTGGTCCTGAGATGACCTATGGAAGATGCACATGAACCACACTTGACAAATGCCAGTTTCCTGAGGTTTCTCCTGCACTTCCTGGATCACATGGATTGATACTAGGAACTACTGAAATATTGAAATGGCAGAAAGCAGGAGAACTACAGGTGAATAATTATGGTTGGTTTATGTTGGAAGTCTTTAATTAAAGTGATAAACTCTGAACTGTTCATAATGGAAAGCTCTCTAGAACGAGCACATCATTTTGAGCAACAAACCTGGAATGGATTAGCATGGAGCAGCTTGAGGAAGCCAAGGGAACAAGTCCATTAGTGATAAAATAGTAAAGAAGAAGATCTGGAGGAAGGCAAGGGTAAAAGATATTATCCTAGCAATTCCTGACTAAGAGCTTGGCCAGTGCTTCATGGAGAGACAGAATGGAGGCAAGGCACCTATTTGCCAAATGCTTACAGCGCAGCCTGGGTTTGGACAGGAAAATAAAGCCACTTAATACATGTGCATTTAATATAGGATTTCTGTTTATACAAATGTGGGAAGAATCCAGGACTTAAGGGCAGTAAGGGTAGGGCCAGAAGGTTGGGAAATAGTCAGTGAAGACCTCAGCCAGAAGCACCAACATGGCTGCTTTTCATAGCTTTGCCAGGAAGTTTCTGGGAGAGTTGCCACCAACTGAAACTCACTGCAGTGGCCTGGTGGGCTAAAGGAAGCCCAATAAGCCTTAATCCACCTGTAGTTGTCCATGTCTGTGGCCGCCAGGAGCCCCAGGAACACTGGTCTGCCTCACTATCACTCTCTGCTTATCCTCAGGAACTTTCTACAGAGAAACATGGCTCTTGGCTTCTCCTCTGCCACATGGAGGGACAGCACACTCACTAAGCATAAGATACTTTAAATATGCTGTATTTTCATGCAATCCATGTGATAGAGGCACATTTATTAAATATATTTTTCTGAGATGGAAATAGGCAAAGTCATAAGCCAAAGGCAGGGCTAATTTTATTTTATTTTATTTTTATTCATTTTATTATTTTTTTGTCTTTCCATTGTTTCTTCCTTCCTTTATTTATTTTTTTAATTAATGAAGGTAAATAATATTTAGGGTCTTTTGAGGTATAATTGATATACAACACTATATTAGTTTCAGGTATACAACATAATGATTTGATATTTGTATATATTGCAAAATGATCACACAATAAGCCTTGACACCATCTGCTCCATACAAAGGTACAGAACATTTTTTTCTTGTGTTGAGAACATTTAAGATTTAACTTCTAAGCAACGTTTAAATTTGCAATAAAATATTATTGACTATAGTCATTAGGCTCTACATTATATCCCCATTACTTCTTTTTTTGATGTAATACTTTTATTTACTTATTTTTTATGATATGTTCTATTTATTTTTATTTTCATTTTATTTTTAAATTTAAATCCAAATTAGCATATAGTGCAACAATGATTTCAGGAGTAGATTTCTTAATGCCCCTTACCAATTTAGCCCTACTCCCTCCCACAACCCCTCTAGTAATCCTATGTTTGTTCTCTCTATTTAAGAGTCTCTTCTGTTTTGTTCCCTTCCATGTTTTTATATTATTTTTGTTTCCCTTCCCTTATGTTCATCTGCTCTGTGTCTTAAAGTCCTCATATGAGTGAAGTCATATGATGTTTGTCTTTATCTGACTAATTTCACTTAGCATAATACCCTCTAGTTCCATTCACGTAGTTGCAAATGGCAAGATTTCATTCTTTTAGATTGCCGAGTAATATTCCATTGAATGTATATACCACGCCTTCTTTATCTATTCATCCATCGATGGACATGTGGGCTCTTTCCATACTCTGGCTATCGTTGACAGTGCTGCTATAAACATTGGGGTACATGTGTCCCCTCAAAACAGCATACCTATATGCCTTGGATAAATACCTAGTAGTGCAATTGCTGGGTCGTAGGGTAGTTCTATTTTTATTTTTTGAGGAACCTCCATACTGTTTTCCAGAGTGGCTGCACCAGCTTGCATTCCCACCAACAATGCAAAAGAGATCCTCTTTCTCTGCATCCTCACCAATATCTGTTGTTGCCTGAGTTGTTAATGTTAGCCATTCTGACAGGTGTCAGGTGATATCTCATTTGATTTTGATTTGTATTTCCCTGATGATGAGTGACGTTGAGCATTTTTTCATGTGTCAGTTGGCCATCTGAATGTCTTCTTTGGAGAAGTGTCTATTCATGTCTTTTGCCCATTTCTTCACTGGATTATTTGTTTTTTG
Source organism: Prionailurus viverrinus (assembly GCF_022837055.1). NCBI lineage: Eukaryota > Metazoa > Chordata > Mammalia > Carnivora > Felidae > Prionailurus > Prionailurus viverrinus. The sequence goes on along the minus strand of NC_062572.1, from coordinate 91,000,413 downwards.
GGTGTTGAGTTTGGTAAGTTCTTTATAGATTTTGGATACTAACTCTTTATCTGATATATTGTTTGCAAATATCTTCTCCCATTCTGTCAGTTGCCTTTTAGTTTTGCTGATTGTTTCCTTCACTGTGCAAAAGGTTTTTATTTTGATGAGGTCCCAGTAGTTCATTTTGGCTTTTGTTTTCCTTGCCTCCAGAGACGTGGTGAGTAAGAAGTTGTTGCGGCCAAGATAAAAGAGGTTTTTGCCTGCTTTCTCCTCGAGGATTTTGATGGCTTCCTGTCTTACATTTAGGTCTTTCATCCATTTTGAGTTTATTTTTGTGTATGGTGTAACAAAGTGGTCCAGGTTCATTCTTCTGCATGTCGCTGACCAGTTTTCCCAGCACCACTTGCTGAAGAGACTGTCTTTATTCCATTGGGTATTCTTTCCTGTTTTGTCAAAGATTAGTTGGCCATACATTTGTGGGTCCGTTTCTGGGTTCTCTATTCTGTTCCCTTGATCTGAGTGTCTGTTTTTATGCCAGTACCATAGTGTCTTGATGATTAAAGCTTTGTAGTATAGCTTGAAGTCCAGGATTGTGATGTCTGCTGCTATGGTGTTCTTTTTCAAGATTGCTTTGGCTATTTTGGGTCTTTTCTGGGTGCATACAAATTTTAGGATTATTTGTTCTAGGTCTGTGAAGAATGCTGGTGTTATTTTGATAGGGATTGCATTGAATATATAGATTGCTTTGGGTAGTATTGACATTTTAACAATATTTGTTCTTCCTATCCAGGAGCATGGAATCTTTTTCCATTTTCTTGTGTCTTCTTCAATTTCTTTCATAAGCTTTCTATAGTTTTCAGCATATAGATTTTTCATCTCTTTGGTTAGATTTATTCCTAGGTATGTTGTGATTTTTGGTGCAATTGTAAATGGGATCAATTCCTTGATTTCTCTTTCTGTGGCTTCATTGTTGGTGTGTAGGAATGCAACTGATTTCTGTGCATTGATTTTATATCCTGCAACTTTGTTGAATTCATGAATCAGTTCTAGCAGTTTTTTGGTGGAATCTTTTGGGTTTTCCATATAGAGTATCATGTCATCTGCAAAGAGTGGAAGTTTGACCTCCTCCTGGCCAATTTGAATGCCTTTTATTTCTTTGTGTTATCTGATTGTAGAGGCTAAGACTTCCAATGCTATGTTGAATAAGTGTCGAGAATTGACATCCCTCTCTTGTTCCTGACCTTAGGGGGAAAACTCTCAGTTTTTCCCCATTGAGGATGATATTAGTGTTGGGTCATTCATATATGCCTTTTATGATCTTGAGGTATGATCCTTTTATCCCTACTTTCTTGAGGGTTTTTATCAAAAAAAGATGTTGTATTTTGTCAAATGCTTTCTCTGCATCTCTTGAGAGGATCATGTGGTTCTTGTACTTTCTTTTATTGATGTGATGAATCACATTGATTGGTTTGTGGATACTGCACGAGCCCTGCATCCCAGGTATAAATACCACTTGGTCATGGTGAATAATTTTTTGAATGTATTGTTGGATCTGGTTGGCTAATTTCTCGTTGAGGATTTTTGCATCCATGTTCACTGGGGAAATTGGTCTATAGTTCTCCTTTTTAGTGGGGTCTGTGTCTGGTTTTGGAATCAAGGTAATTCTAGCTTCATAGAAAGAGTTTGGAAGTTTTCCTTCCATTTCTACTTTTTGGAACACCTTCAAGAGAATAGATGTTAACTCTTCCTTCAGTGTTTGGTAGAATTCCCCTGGAAAACCATCTGGCCCTGGACTCTTGTTTTTTGGGAGATTTTTGATTACTATTTCAATTTCCTCACTAGTTATGTGTCTGTTCAAATTTTCTATTTCTTCCTGTTTCAGTTTTGGTAGTGTATATGTTTCTAGGAATTTGTCCATTTCTTCCAGATTGCCCATTTTATTGGCATATAATTGCTCATAGTATTCTCTTATTATTGTTTTTATTTCTGCTGTGTTGGTTGTGATCTCTCCTCTTTCATTCATGATTTTATTTATTTGGGTCCTTCCCTTTTTTTTTCTGATCAAAGTGGCTAGTGGTTTATCAATTTTGTTAATTCTTTCAAAGAACCAGCTTCTGGTTTCATTGATCTTTTCTACTGTTTTTTTTTTTTGTTTGTTTGTTTTGTTTTTTGGTTTCAATAGCATTAATTTCTGCTCTGATCTTTATTATTTCCTGTCTTCTGGTTTTGGATTTTATTTGATGTTCTTTTTCTAGGTCTTTAAGACATAAGGTTAGGTTGTTTATCTGACATCTTTCTTCCTTCTTTAGGAAGGCCTGGATTGCTATATACTTTCCTCTTATGACCGCCTTTCCTGCATCCCAGAGGTTTGATTTGTGGTGTTATCAATTTTATTGGATTCCATGAACTTTTTACTTCCTATTTAACTTCTTGGTTAGCGCATTCATTCTTTAGCAGGCTGTTCTTTAGTCTCCAAGTATATGTTACCTTTCCAAATTTTTTCTTGCGGTTTATTTTGAGTTTCATCATGTTGTTGTCTAAAAATATGCACGGTACGATCTCAGTCTTTTTGTACTTGTTGAGGGCTGATTTGTGTCCCAGTATGTGTTTTATTCTGGAGAATGTTCCACGTACACTGAAGAATGTATATTCTGCTGCTTTAGGATGAAATGTTCTGAATATATCTGTTAAGTCATCCAGTCCAGTGTGTCATTCAAAGCCATGGTTTCTTTGTTGATATTTTGAGTAGATGATCTGTCCATTGCTGTGAGTGGGGTGTTGAAGTCTCCTACTATTATGGTATTACTATCGATGAGTTTCTTTATGTTTGTGATTAATTGATTTCTATATTTGTGTGCTTTCACATTTGGGACATAAATGTTCACAATTGTTAGGTCTTCTTGGTGGATAGACTCCTTAATTATGATATAACTCCCTTCCTCATCTCTTTTATTTTATTTTATTTTATTTTAAAAAAAAATTTTTTTTCAACGTTTATTTATTTTTGGAACAGAGAGAGACAGAGCATGAACGGGGGAGGGGCAGAGAGAGAGGGAGACACAGAATCGGAAACAGGCTCCAGGCTCCAAGCCATCCGCCCAGAGCCTGACGCGGGGCTCGAACTCCCGGACCGCGAGATCGTGACCTGGCTGAAGTCGGACGCTTAACCGACTGTGCCACCCAGGCGCCCCATCCCTTCCTCATCTCTTGATACAGTGTTTATTTTAAAGTCTAGATTGTCTGATATAAGTATGGCTATTCTGGCTTTCTTTTGTTGACCATTAGCATGATAGATGGTTCTCCATCCCCTTACTTTCAATCTGAAGGTGTCTTTAGGTCTAAAGTGGATCTCTTGTAAACAGCATATAGATGGATCTTGTTTTCTTATCCATTCTGTTACCCTGTCTTTTGACTGGAGCATTGAGTCCATTGACTTTTAGAGTGAGGTATGAATTTATTGCCATTATGTTGCTTGTAGAGTTGGAGTTTCTGGTGGTGTTCTCTGGTCCTTTCTAGTCTTTGTTGATTTTGGTCTTTGTTTGTTTGTTTCATCTTTTCTCCCCTCAGAGAGTCCCCCTTAAAATTTCTTGCAGGGCTGGTTTAGTGGTCACAAACTCCTCTAATTTTTGTTTGTCTGGGAATCTTTTTATCTCTTCTTCTATTTTGAATGACAGCCTTGCTGGATAAAGAATTCTTGGCTGCATATTTTTCTGATTCAGCACACTGAATATATCCTACCACTCCTTTCTGGCTTGCCAGGTTTCTGTGGATAGGTCTGCTGCAAACCTGATCTGTCTTCCCTTGTAGGTTAAGGACTTTTTTTCCCTTGATGCTTTCATGATTCTCTCCTTGCCTGAGTATTTTGTGAATTTGACTATGATATGCCTTGTTGATGGTCGGTTTTTGTAGAATCTAATGGGGATCCTGTGTGCTTCCTGGATTTTGATGTCTGTGTCTTTCCCCAGGTTAGGAAAGTTTTCTGGTATGATTTTCTCACCTAACCCTTCTACCCCTATTTCTCTCTCTCTTCCTCTTCTGGGACCCCTATGATTCTAATGTTGTTCCTTTTTAATGAGTCACTGATTTCTCTAATTCTTAAATTGTGCTCTTTTGCCTTAATCTCCCTCTTCTTTTCTGCTTCATTATACTCCACAAGTTTGTCCTTTACATCACTGATTCTCTGTTCTGCCTCATCCATCCTTGCTGCCGTGGCCTCCATTCGAGATTGCAGCTCAGTTATAGCATTTTTTTTTTTTTTTTTAATTTTTTTTCAACGTTTATTTATTTTTGGGACAGAGAGAGACAGAGCATGAACAGGGGAGGGGCAGAGAGAGAGGGAGACACAGAATCGGAAACAGGCTCCAGGCTCTGAGCCATCAGCCCAGAGCCCGACGCGGGGCTCGAACTCCCGGACCGCGAGATCGTGACCTGGCTGAAGTCGGACGCTTAACCGACTGCGCCACCCAGGCGCCCCATAGCATTTTTTAATTTCATCCTTACTAGTGTTTACTTCATTTATCTCTGCAGAAAGGTATTCTAATCTATTTTCAACTCCAGCTAGTATTTTTATTATCGTGATTCTAAATTCTGGTTCAGACATCTTGCTAGTATCTGTGTTGGTTAAGTCCCTGGCTGTCGTTTCTTTCTGCTCTTTCCATTGGGGTGAATTCCTTCATTTTGTCATTTTGAAGGGAGAAAAGGAATTCATGAAGTAACACAAATTAAAATTAAAAAGAAATTAAAATTAAAATTGAAAAATTAAAAAGAGACACACACACAAAATCGAATAAATGATGCTAGATCCTAGGTGTGTTTTGGTCTGGGTGTTGAAATGGGCTTGATATATTAGAGAAAAAAAGGGAAAGAAAAAAAACCAAAATCGTTTGAAAATTTGAAAAAAATGAATACACTGAAGTAGACTAAAATGAAATGATGGAAGTAAAATAGAACTTGAAAAAAATTACACAAAATTAAAAAATGTAGAAGAAAAATATTTTTAATAAAAATTGAAAATAAAAATGAGTTTTTTATCCTTCTGTATTCAAGAAAAAGAAAAGAAATGAGAAAGAGAAAAACGAAAGCAAAAAAGAAAAGAAAGAAAATTGAATAGATGGACCGGCGAACAATTAGAACTACTACTGAAATTACTTCGTTTTCCCCTCGAAGTCAAACTGTGTAGCACTTTGTAGTCCATAAACTACGTAGCCAGAGAGACTTGTGCTCCTGAAGACCGAGGTTGGCCCACTTGGGCAGGGCTTAGTGTAATGACTCCATTCTCCATTAGGTGGCGCTGCTAGCCTACTGGGGTGGATTGCTGTGGCGCTTGTAGGTGTGTATGTGCCTGCGTGGGAGCATTGAGAATGGCATCACCCAGCTATCCAGTCTCTAGTATCAGAACTCTGTTCTCCCCGATCAGCAATTGCGTACCCATCCTTTGTCTTCAGCTTCTGTCCACTCCCTGCTTTTACATAGTCTGTGACCAAGCTCAGGCAGCACCTCCCTCCTGAGTTTTGTCTCAGATGCAGCTATTTTTCCCGACCCCTTACTTCTGAGGGACTGTGGCTTTGACCTGTTCCGCCCCTTTGTGGAGGGTCTCACCGAGCAATGGCCAAATGCTGGCCGCACCCAGGAACGTTCACGGGACTGTGCTGCTGCCGACACCCAAGGACTGTGGCTGGGTGTCAGCCCGCCCCAGAAAAAGTCGGCAAGACAGTGTAGCAGCAGCATTTCTAGGATCATGGAAAGTCACAACACACATCTGGCACCAGGCTCCGCCCTTAACGACTTTGTTCCAGCACCAGTGAATGTGGTTGTTTTCCCTGGTCCTCTGGGGCCTTGCCTTTGGGGACCCACACAGCCTCTACCAGGTGTCCTTCCAGCAGGAGAACCGCCTCTCCCCATGTGGCCCGAAGAACCCCAGTCCCCACTCTGCTCCTGGGGATTCGCCCTTCCCACCAGAGCACCGCCAGGTATCGAGCTGCAGAGTTTCAGACTCTGCTCTCCCCCTGTTTATAGTCTTAATGGAACTTAAACCCTCTTCTTTCTTCTTTCTCCCTTTTTAGTTCAGGCCCTGCGGCTGTTACCACTTTTCTACTCTTTCTCCAGCTGCTTTGGCAGGGTGCTTTCCTGTATTGTCCCCCACCGCGTCTCCATCCTCTCTCCACACGCAAAAGCGGCTCCCTGCCCTCCACGGCTTCTCTCTCCCCCAGTTCACCTCTAGGCAGGGCCTTTTTAAATTTTTTTTTTTCAACGTTTATTTATTTTTGGGACAGAGAGAGACAGAGCATGAATGGGGGAGGGGCAGAGAGAGAGGGAGACACAGAATCGGAAAGAGGCTCCAGGCTCTGAGCCATCAGCCCAGAGCCCGACGCGGGGCTCGAACTCACGGACCGCGAGATCGTGACCTGGCTGAAGTCGGATGCTTAACCGACTGCGCCACCCAGGAGCCCCTAGGCAGGGCCTTTTTTAAACCCAAGTCTCTCTGACTCCCAAGCCTTGCGTATTCATGTCTATATATTTGTTGTGATTTGCTGAATAATTGGGACTAATGTTAACCGTGAGTAAATAGTGAGTGGTTAATTCAATAGTGTGACTTTTTTTCTTCACTAACCTTTTGGTATCTTTATAAAGTTTCCATGAAAAAGTATCTCTGTGTAGCATTAAGAAGAATTTCTGGCACTGGGGGACCCAGCTGATATTATGATCAATTCCTTAGTAACTTTACAGATTAGGTTTATTACATAGACCTAACACTTTTCTATGCTTTCCCTTTTTAAACATTATTTTTCTCTTCATTTGGCTATTTCATTTGTATATATGTCTTTTTAAGTTCCTTGAGGTCAAAGATTATATTCTATAGTTCTTTTTTCTTTTCTTTTTTAAATAAAGATTTCATTTTTTAAAGTAACTTGTACACTCAATGTAGGGCTCAAGCTTACAACCCTGAGATCAAGCATCACATGCTCTACTGACTGAGTCAGCCAGGTACCTGTGTTCTGTAGTTCTCTTATCGCGCATTAGATTATTACAAATGTATGTTGTTGACTTTGCTTCTTTGCTGAAGTTCGTGCAAATTGTATGTTCAAGCTATAAGACACCTCCTGCATAAACATGTTGTAAGTGTTCCATTTAAAGCAGTTTGTGAAATACTAAAGTTTGAAGTAATTTGTGTCATTCTATTGTATTTTTAAATTACTATGATTTAATATTATATATTTAACAAATTTTAACATAAGTACAAAAATAAAACCAAATTATTCTCCAATTATGAATATAGATTTTTGTTCAGAAACCAGTCAGCATTACTATATGGCATACAAATGGTAGAATGTGCCAATTGTATGTTCAGAATCATTCATTAGAAAAGTTACAAGGGAAGTAGTGATAAAAGTTATCTCGTTTTACTAAGTTGTTTATTCAGGTAAATATTCTGATTAGAAGGTGCATGTTAGAAGAACTCATGATTTGCCTGGAGTTTTCTGTTTGAACTGTGTGCATGAAAGGATACACAGAGCCATGTTTCTCTTCGGAGAGGTCAGTAGAGATAAAAGTGTCAGCAAAACCTAAGTGGAAGTAACTGTATGCAGTGGACCAGGTTGTGGATGGGTAATAGAACACAGGTGTAATTAGTGTTGGGGAAATCTATCAGGAAGGGCTTTTCATGTTGAAATTTAAGTATATTTATAACGTTTTATGGGCACACTAATACTTGGATGTCAATGAGTTATCCCAGAAGATGAACAAGCAACCTAGTTGGAAATTAAAAAAGGGAGACACTTTTTCAGAAACAGATGTTGTTGTGCGCATGTGCACGTACACACACAATATTAGTGATGCCTTCTGGAGCACTTTTTATGGTTACCATACACTGAGATAAAGACATTCCTAGAATAATCCTCGTAAACAACTCTGAAAGACTTGTGTCATTATCCTGGTTTATGGACGAAGTGACTACCCAAGTACCTTCCAAATTCACACAGGTAGTGCAGAGCTGGGATCTGAGTATGTGCCTTCCACACTGTGATGTGGTTGAGTCATGTCACCTCGGCTGAGTTGAGCCCCACTCCCCAGAATTGCCTATCTAGTGCATTTCCAATTAGTGTGGGCTGTTAGTGTATTTTGTAGCCCACTCATACCTTCCTCCAGTTATTCAATCAAATGCTATTTGGTGCTGCTGTGAAAGGATTTCACAGATGTAGTTAGAGTTTTTCATTAGTTACCTCCAAGTTAATCAAAAGGGAGATTATCCTGGGTGGGGCCGACCTGATTGGATGGAAACCCTTTAAAGAGGAGCTCGGCTCTTCCTGGAATCAGTGATTCCAAGGTCAGGTTGTGCTTGTGGGCTTCCAGCCTGCCCCAGTTTTTCCTTGCCACCTGCCTGCCTATGGACTGAAAACTTCAGCTCATGCTCCTGAGGTCCAGCCTCTTGTGTTCTCCCTTCCTGGCTGCCTGTCCTGTGAGCCTCAGGTTTCTTAGCCAGTGCCCGTAAGTGTGTAAGTCAGTTCTTTGTTACATACATCCTCCTGCTCTTGCTTCCTGGTTGAACCCTGACTCAGCCACCCACTGCTGTATTTCTGTGATATTATTCCTTTAAATCTTGTTCAGAATGCTATTTCCTTTTCGTTTATCTGTGTTACCCTACATTTTTACATTGTTATGCTGGTAATAAACAGGATAATTTATTTTTCATGTACAAAGTATGTTCAAGAACGGAAGACAGTGCTTCATCACAGCTTATTTATCTCTACCTATGAGAACTACTCAGTCTTTTCTGTAGGGCGTGGGAAATACTCTTAAATACTGTATGTGTTAAAGGGGCCAAATATTAGGAAGAAACCATAGGATTTCTCTTAGGATTTAGCACTCTGAAATCTATTGGGCTTAGAAACTGACGGTGTGTTTTATTTCTAAGCCTTATTGACATTTTATCTTGCCTCTAGTATCATTTAGCATTGTGTACTTTTCTTAGAAATATTAATGAACAACCAGGAACAAGGTGTACCTCATGAGCATTGAATGACACATTTAGTATGTCCTGACTCAGCAAAAGTGCTTTATTTTTTTCAGAAAGGCAAGCATTTGGCTGTCATACAACTTAGTGAACGGTGCAGATAATTCAATGTCAAGGGTAGAGCTGGTTCTAGGCATCAGTGAGCAGCAGAATAATTGGTGATAACTCTGACAGAGTCTTGGAAAAGTGTGAATCTTTTGTCAATATCCTAACATTGCTGCACTTCTGAGCTTGGTTCACTAAATAAATCTCATAATTGCAGTCTGGCTGGGTGTGCCTCAGTACCTAGAGGTTTCTGGGATATCTAATGTGCTAATATTAAAATAATTTACATTTGAGAGAGTATTGGGGGAGGCAGGTGGCCAAGAACCCTGAGTGTTCTGCACATACTGGCTGAGTGTGCCGGGCTGCAAGACTTACCTGCCTCCATTTCTAGAGCTGGTCACCTAAGGAGGTGAAGGCCATTGCTTGCCCCCTGGAGGATGGGGAACTGGCTGGTTTGCTTCTTGTTGCAGTGTTTGCTGTTTGTTCAAAAAGTACTGGGACTTGGGTTTCCTTCCTATACAGCAACACTCTCTGTGCAGGATTCTTCCAGGCTGGCTACCACCTGTATGGGGCAGGTGGGGCAGGAGGAACCAATGAGACCAGGAAGGTCTGGCTGCTGCTATAGCAACAAGCAATAAAGTCCTTTGTCTCTGTCCAGGAATCTTGTGTCTCTTGCCAGCTTTCATTAAATAGTAACTCATTAGCTTATGGCCTCTAACTAGAGTAAAATCTCAGACCCTTAAAATTTGTATTAAGTGATTTACCTTTGCTTAGAACCATGATAATGCTGCTGTTCTGTAGCAGTCAGTGTTGACCATATTAACGACCACCACAACCAAATGTTTATAAAGCACTTACTGTTCCAGGGGTGGCACATAGAAACACTGTACTGAAAACTTTATGGTCGTGTATGTTAGGTATTTCACTGGGCTATGTTCAGTGGGAAGTTAAGTGTTAAATAAGAGGTCCATTCCTTTCTCACATGAATGAAAAGTCTAGAGTTCGCAGTCCCACCTCTCACTCTTAGCTAATGACTTTGCTTCTTACTTCACTTAGAAGGAGGAGGAGGAGGAGGAGGAGGAGGAGGAGGAGGAGGAGGAGGGGAAGGACAGAGGAAGAAGAAATGAGAAGTATCTATTTCAGACACATAAAAAAATTCAGAAATGCCAGAAATATCTACCAAATCTCTGCCTATGTCTCACTAGCTAGAACTGAGTCTGTGAAGATATTTTAACTGTCTTGTTACATTGAACAAAATTTGGATTTTGCCAGTAATAAAGGAGAGAATACTGATGAGGTAAATAGTAGCATCAAAAATGTTAGTATCTATGTGACCTTCGAATCTGCCCTTTACATAGCTGTTATTATTTGCTTTCTGTAGAGGTAAAGGGGTTCACTTGCCCCAGGTCACACTGGTGAATTGAAGACCTAAGACTGAATTCTAGTCCCTCCACCTCATGCTTGTATCGCTAGTAATCATATACAGTTGCTAATGGCAACTTCACTAATTCAATCAACTAACAACTATACTTCGAGGACTACTGTCTTAGTCTAATTGGGCTTCTATGACAAAATGCCATTGGCTGTGTGGCTTAAGCAGCAGGATTTACTCACTTTTTGAGAGGCTGGAAGTTGAGAGGAGGTACCAGTGAGGTTGGGCTCTGGGGAGGGTCCTCTTCCTGGCTTGCATATGATTGCCTTCTTGCTGTGTCCTCACATGGCCAGGTGCAGGGGTGGTGCATAGAGGGGGTGAGCGGGAGAGAAACAGTTTGGTTTCTTCTTATAAGGGCACCAATCCCACCAACGGTCAGAGGTATGGTCTCCTAATATCATCACATTGGGGGTTAGGGCTTCAACATATGGATTTGGTGGGGGACGGGACAAATATTCAGTTCACAGCAACTGCTCTTGGTAAAATATTATGGCAGGTACTATGGGTGGATGTGTGTGTGTGTGTGTGTGTGTGTGTGTGTGTGTGTGTGTGTATCCTTTTTTTTTTTTGCCACTGAGAATTTTATACTCCAACAGGCATGTAAGATATAATTACATGAAAATAAGGCTAATAAATACTCCACAAGTTCATGTTATCAGAGTTAAGAGAAAAGACCATCTGGCTGGTCTGAGAAGGCTTCAGAGAAGGGGGAGATCTGCTCTGGGCCTCAGAGAACAGGTCCACATAGAAGAATAGGGGGCGGTGTTTAGGGGGCAAGAAATGGTCTGTGTCTTGGTAGAAATGATATGTCCTTTCTTAGGGCAGATTCTGAGAAATAATACTGGGGAGATTAATTACAGTTTTAATGCATCCTGACACAAATGGAGACAGATAATTTTAATAAGCATGCTGTTGGTAGATTTACCAGTCGAATGTGGATGAATGTGAATTTATAGCCATCTCCTCTCAATAATGAATAGAAAATTAATTCAGTTGGGGGGTGTGGAAGGCCCTGAAGGCAGAGATCATGCTGTCTGTATGGCAGTTAATCTTATTCCTGGGCATCTGGCAAATTACCTCGATCTGTCGGGTGGGCCAAGGTTGAGTGCGTCGGGTTTCAGAACACGCCGCACAACTTTTTAGTAGTGGCCAATTTCTTAAGTTATTATTTTTTATTTATTGTTTTCTATTTTTGTAACTATTGCTTTGCTATATAGGCAACCCTGGCTGCTACTGTGGCCACAGTTGACTGACTCGGAGTGGCTGCATGGGCCAGAAAGAACCATCCGTGGGCTGGTCTGATGGCACCAGCCACCCTGTGGTGGTTTCTCAAACCTTGCCTTAGAGGTGGTCTGATCCGGTAGGCACCCACCCACTGCAGTCCAGTGTAGCCGACCTCAGTTCTTGCTGAAGCAAAAGTAGAAGGTGTTCAGGCTGATAGGGAGAATTCCTGTTTTACTGCATACACATGGACAGGTGGGGAATGTCTAGCTTTTGACACACTTGAGTTGTACCCGTATGTGTACCCCAGGTGTGTTCACTGGATATTCTTTCTCAATACCCTGTTCTGTTCTCTGGTGGACTGGAGGCTGTTCTAAGAACCTCCTGGTTGTCCGCAGACCAGACACATCTGCAGCAGGAGGTGTAGGAGAACAGAGATGTGCTCTGCACAGGCATGTTCCACGTAAAGGGGCGTGGTGAGCTGGGTGGCCAGACCCACAGTGGCTGGCAAGTGCACTCATGCTTTCAGGAAGCAGTGGGAAGTGCGGCCTCCCCCAGGGCCCTGGTGTAATTCTCAGCTTGGTCATTGGTCTGACCGTGCCGGGGGCTGCTGCCCAGGTGAGGCCTCCCTGCCCCCTGTGGCATGTCACTTGCTGGAATGGCTCTTTTTCAAAGGTCTAGAGCAGAGCAGACTCTCATTTATGAAAACACCACCTGGGTGGCCCTTCCCCTTGCAGCCCCCCAGTCTGAATGTCACGTCCACTACTCAACGTCAGAGGAAGCGGGATGCCTGGTTCTGCCTCGTGTCCTCTGTCCACTGACCTCACCTTGCTCTGGGCTCGCTTCCCAGCTCACTCACAGTCCTGCTGCCCAAGGGCTCTGAACGCCTCTTTACCTTCTCAGCTCTGTGCTGGGTCTCTTGGCTCACTCTGCTGGCCACATTCAGGTACGCTGGGGGAAAGGTCAAGGTGCCCTTGCCAGACCTGCCAGCATGACTTGCCTTCTTTACCAGAAGGTAGCACATGGCTTGTGCTCGTCAAGGCTCCGCTTTTTCTACTGACTTGGCACAGAGAAGACTCCACCTCCCAGGCCTCCGGCTGGTTCTAGACAATGGAGCACCGGGGGAGTGACACAGGGATCTCCCAGTGTGAGGTGCCTAAGAGCTTGTCCAAGCATTGTAGGTTGTTCTTTTCCCTATGGGAGCAGCACAGGTGGCCTCGTGTTGGCAGAAATGCAACCTAGATACTGAATGGCACGTGGAGAGATGACCTGGAGTCCCTCAGTGTTGTGTGGGTTGCACATACGCTTCTTCAGTAAGCTGTTGATCACTGAGGTTTGGGTCTACATGTTACTGGTGCTGAGTCCAGCCAGTTCTTACTAATCTAGAAGCCATTCACGAATGTTTTCCCGAGTGACGTGCCATGAATCCTGCTGTGCTCCTCCAGGGACACAGTCCTAAGGTTGACATGAAGTCTACTACTAGGCCACATATTCCTAGAAGATGCTAGAAATGTGTTCTAGGAAAAGGAGATAGTCCAGAAATAGAGTTGTTTATAAATGAAAGTGGAATAGACTTAGAGAAGCAGGAAGGATTCAGCAGTTCTGCCTGGAAAGCTTCCTGAATAAGGAAAGGAAGAGAATTCGGACTCTTAGATTCAGAGGCCAATAACTGGGGTAGGAAGAGGGGGATGAATGGAATCCACACATTTCAGAGCACATATACTAAGGGAGGGAGAAGCAAGAGAAGGGTAGATGCAAAAGTGCACAGCAAACCTGTGGAGACCTCCATGGTTCCATTTGTTAGGGTATGTTTGGGACCCTTGGTTCCCCTCAGACTCTCATTAGATGCTCAGTAAACTGGATCAAGGGGTGTATGAAAGAGGAGAGGAAAAGGCAGAGCGGAGGAGTGGAAGCAACACAACCTTCAGTGCAGAGACCCCTTCAGGTGCATCTGAGGGCCTGTGAACACCCAGTGAATGCCCTCTGTGGGCGCCATCTGTGAACGCCCAGACCAAGAAGCACAGCCCCTCATCAACTTATTAGACCGATGCACCCAGAGCGGTAGCTGCAGAGGACTTCTCAAGTTTTCCACCTAACGCTTTCCTTCTGCAGATGGAAAGACATGGGCCAACTGTGTGGTTATGGTCAGGGAAGGACAGACATGGGGACGGCATGGCCCATGGTCAGGGCACCTTTCCAGTCTAGACCCCTTTGATTTCTGAGAACGGCGTCTAGGCTTTGGCATATTGGCTTCTTCACGGGATCGCGGGTGTGACTGGTACAGCACAGACTCTGGAGGAACAAGACCTCTAGCTTTCCTGGTCCAGTGGAGACTTCCGCCTTAACTAAGAGCATCTGGGTATTTCCCCCATCATTTCAGAGTCTTGGTCAAAATGTGGACTTTATTTATTTATGCGTTAGTTCCATCACTGACTTTTGGGACCAAATAATGATTACTTTCACTTTGGGAACTTCCTTCGTTGATTATAAAGTATGAGATGGCAGGGCTGCCACGATTGCAAAAAGTAAGTACTCCAGTGGTTACCACCAGGGCCACCGAGTGGGTTGATGCTAAGTACTCTGGCTCAACCTAGAGAACTCTGAGTGATTTACTAATAAATCTGCAATAGTATACTTTATGCATAATGACAAAGTAACAAGAGAACCTCAAGGAGTAAATATTTTATGTAATGAATTAACTGTGCCAGTTTCAGCCATGACCGTTAATGAGAATCCTGAGATTAAACTCCTGTGTGTTGAGCAGTTTATGCTAACAAATGAAGTCGATAGAGGGTAATGATGCAGCACTTGTGTTTTAATTTACTGTGGTCTCTTCCTACCAAAAATGTGAGAACGCCCCTAAGAGTTAAACAAGCACCTCCCCTGTGCCTGCTGTTCCTAAGAGGAAACACGTGCCTGCCCTCCTCTGGTGGAGGCATGCTAGTACGTTTCCTCCAGTGGTACCAGATTAAAGGAACATCGGCCGTGTTGGCCCAGAGATGCTGGGCAGCAGATTCCCCATGAACATGGTCCGCGGGGCCAAATGTAAGAGGCAGAATTGTCCCCTCAAAATGCCCATGTCCTAATAATCCCAGGAACCTGTGGATATGTTACTTTACATGGCAAAAGGGATTTTGCTGATATGATTAGAGGATTTTGAGATGACATTATCCAGCATTATCTGGGTGGGACCAGTGGAATCACAAAGGGTCCTTAAAAGTGGAAAGGTGTGGGGGGGGGCGCAGACCAGGGTGGCTCAGTCGGTTAAGCATCTGAGTTTCACTTGGGTCATGATCTCATGACTTGTGGGTTTGAGCCCTGTGTCAGGCTTTGGGCTGACAGCTCAGAGCCTGGAGCCTGCTTGGGATTCTGTGTCTCCCTCTCTCTCTCTGCCCCTCCCCATTTGCACTCTGTTTCTCTTTCTCAAAAATAAATAAAAACATTAGAAATTTGTTTTAAATAAAAATTAAAAAAATGAAAATGGAAAGGTGGAGCAGAAGAGGTCGGAATGATGTCGTATGAGAGGGGCTCAACGTGCCGTTGGTAGCTTTTTGAAGACGGAGGACGGTGCCGTGAGCCGAGGAGTGCGGGCCGTCTCTGGAGGCTGGAAAAGGCAGGGGTGTAGATTCTCTGCGAGAGAATCCAGAAAGGAATGAGGACTTGTAGACACTTGGATTTCATCCAGCGAGACCCATGTTGGACCAGTGCCTCCGTGGGGCAGGTCCTTTGTCCTTGTCTACAATGGTAGCCTTCATTCCCATCACTCTCTGCCCCTGTTTTATTTTCATCATGGGACTTACCACGTCCTGAAACTTTCGTGTTCATCTCATTTCTTGTTTGTTTTCTTCCTCACTTTCCCGGAGTGCAGACTGAGAACAGAAGTCTGACCTAGGTTAGCGTTTTGGAGGTGATAATCGATCAGGCTCCTCGAAAACAGACGGATCACATATCAGCATTTAAGAGACCCAGTGGAAGTGGGGAATGTGGCACCCCTCCCATTTCATTTGCCGCTCTCTGTAGGCTTGTCCCTGCAGCTCACTGGCAGGAGCTGAGTTCCCCCAGGAGCCCGCAGAGAAAGTGCTGAGCCCATGGCGGCTCCTCCTTTCCAGCTCACCCACCAGGTAAACTGCCTGGTCCCCCTTGGAGGAAAACAAGTGATGGATCAGGGACAGGCCCAGAGTGTCCTCCTGCAGGAGACCCCCAATGAGGAGACAGAGGTCCAAGGGAGCAGGAGTTCCAGATTCACTGCAACCTTGAGCCCCTCTGCATCTCCAGTGCCTAAAACCGCTCCTGTCATGTGGGAGGCACTCAAAAAGGGTTGAAGGAATAATGAGTGAATGCATCATCTCATTTAATTTTGAGAACAACTCTGAAGAACATGTTTTGTGTCTGCTCTATTAGGGAGTCTGAGGTCGACTTCCTGAGTTTGGATAATTGGGTTCAAATCCAATTCCGCCTCCTCTGCAGCCCATCATGCTGTGTCCTGGTGCAGCTCTACCTTGGGAAGAGGCAACTGTCTGATCCGTGTGGGGGAGTCTTGTTGGCCATGGCTGCTCGGTGTCTACGCTGACCTTTCTGGGCAGCTGTGGGTGCAGGGTCTCCACAAGGGGGTAACACTGCCATTTCAGGCTGTGGGAAGTGCCTGCTGAGGCCCAGATGCCCTTGCTGGGGCGCACAAACATGCAAACTCACTCGCAAATCAATTCACTGCTGCTCAGGGCGTTCATGATGCCGACAGGATATTGAGGAACGTTTTTGTATTTCCCTTGACTATATAAAATTCCTCTGAGGAACTGAAACCCTTCATAGCTACTGTTCTAACAGTGTCCCCCAAATTCCTGGGGAGGAGGTGGGGAGGGCACTGACTCCTATGAGAAAGGAGCAGGTGGGAGAAGTACCAACTGTCCTCAGCATCTCGAGGACCAAAGCTGGCGCTGACATTACCAAGTTTGTGGCCCGAGCACATTTTAATTCTCTGATCTCCCAGGACTCTTTGCATTTGCACCAGAACTCAATTGTAGAGAATGGTCTGGAGAACACGCTAAGGCCTGTGACCAACGGGAGCCTGTGTCCTGAGGCGTTTTATAAACTAAGAGGAAATACCGATTCGGCTAAGATTATAGCAGGAGTGTTTTGTAAAAATGTTTTTGTGCACATGTCCCCTGTCCTGTGTCAGCACCCACGACCCACCTTGTCCGTAGTGGACCCTCCGTGGGTACGTGATGCCCAAGTTAGCAGGTCGTCCAACGCAAATTTTCGCTAATTTAAGACCACGCTGCCTCATTACACCACGTGATTCCTTAGTAATCACTGGCTCCTTCCTGTTCCAGCATGGAAGAGAGAGCCTCTGTCAGCATCCTCCTTCACCCCGGTCTCAGCCAGTGAGCACGTGTGCCTGCCTTCCCTCTCCTTCTTATAAACTCTCATTCCAGCTCCTTTTCCCTTCTCGCCATGAAGTTTAATGGTCTCAATAAACTTTTATCTTGAATTTTATGTGGTTGCTACTAAATCTCTTATGCTGTCATTTTAATGATGCACTTTTACACCCTATTCCAATTGCTCTCAGCTCGGTGGCGTGGGGACCCGGCAACTGGGTCTTTTCTGAAAGATGGCGATTCTCCCCAGCACCATTTCCTGTTATGCCATGCTGGGACGTCTGCTTTGAGAAGGGATTTCGGGGCTGAATACACAGATGTCCTTCCTGCTGTCATCCTGTGGAGTTGCCATCCTCCAAAGACTTGAAGGCATAAAACTCTGTTTTAGAAACATGTTCCAGTGCGTGATGACATCTCTTTGACCCTAAACTAGTGTCTGGGCCTTTCACTTGGCACTTGACAGTCTCCCCATTCACGTGTTTTGGCACCTCACATACAAATACCCTGTATGCCTGCCGGGACTTCACATTCCGTCTTGAGGGGGTCTCCCACTTGCAGTCAAAACACTTCTGGCAGCATTGAGTGCTTGGGGTTCGGTCGGTAGACACTGGCCTGTCCGTGCATCTTGTTGCTTATTGTGGTTCCCAGGGCTTCCCTGTATAATTAGAAGGAGAAGGGTCTCCACCAGAAAGAGTTCCCACTGACTTTGCGTTCAGGAAGGGGCAGCTGACCTGGTCATCTAATCCGATCGCCAGCTACCCTTCTAGTTACTCTGGAACGTTTTAGGTCCCCTCTACAATCTGAAGGGATGTTTTGGCTCAGAACTTTATACAGACCACTCAACTGTTTGTCAACAAGCATTAATCCATACTTTGTAATTAACTATATAGTTTTTTAATGGCACACTCAAGGATAGAGCCGATTATAGTAATATACAAGGATAGTTAACTTTAATGTGTCCTAGTGTTGAAACTCATCCTCTCAAATTAAATTACTTATAAACTGCATAGCCAGGGATGTTTAGGCAGTTTCTACTTTGATATGTACTTTTGTTTGTTGTTCTGAGTGTCTCTATATAGCCTATGCTGGTCTGCAGCAATTTACGGGATAGCCATGTCCTTATCTTAGAGTTTATATTAAAATTATATATTTCACAAAGAATATTACTGATAGGTATCATATAATGAAAGTCCTCCGTACAAATGGGTTTGTAAAATGCCTAGTTAGATATATTTCTTAACTACAGGATTTCTTAGAGCTTCTAATACTGTGAATGCAGTGCCAGGGGCTCAGCCGACTGCCAGGTGTTGTGGTAGCTGATTAAGACAACAAGCCAAAAAACGAGTTAACAGTCAAGCCTTTACTCACTTACTGGGATGGCACACGCAAGGGAGCAAACCCGAGGCAGTGCGACTCCTTCCTTTCCGTTTTCCCCCATGGAACAGCACACTGGCCGAGGGGCAGGTAGATCAGCACAGATGTGGGGTTCAGTCAATCAGATCTCATTGTTAAGGAAGCCCCAAACAAAGGCTCTGGCAGTTTGGAAGATGTGGGGCTGGTGGGGGGAGTGGTGGGGGTAGGGCTGAGAATGGAAGGGTCGGGACGACCGAGTCGGGTGTAGAGCATCTTTGAGGCTTCCTCTCCCGATGCCTAGAAGAAGGCCTCCCAGAGGTTGATGGCTTCTGTTGAAGGTCCCAGTAAAGAGGCTCTGAGAGGAGGCACCTGGGCCAGGAATGCATGAGCCTGGCTGGCTTGGTGGGGGTGGGTGGGCTGAGTCCTTGACAGGTAACTCCCGCCAGAGACTACAGTAGACTGGCACCTCTTGCCCTGTGAGGTCTGCCAGGTAAAACCTTTGTAACTGCCCATGGCCAGGCCTGAAAGCCCACACAATAGGATTTTAGCCAGAAGCCAGACTCTACGTGCATAGTGGCCTTCCGAGAGGATGCGATTTGTAGAATTCTGAGAGGATTCTATATGATGGGGCATTTCTTAAACATCATTAACCATGACATTCCTTACTGTCCATTCCTTGTGGCTGGCACTCTGGTTACTGAAATAGCAGTGTTTCTACCTGCGATTATTCAAAGTATAGTCTTTATGGAACACTTTTTCCCCCCTAAATGCAGAGATTTCGTTACCAACATTTCTTCTGATCTAGCTAAAACCTCATACAGCTGTGCCTTGCCTAAAGGCACCTGCAAAATGCTATATCTGGTGAGCTGCCCATGAGAGCCAGACGGCTCTCTCAGGTCAGCTGGGTCAGCTCAGGCTGGAGGGATTGTTACAGAGCATCCTGGTTTTGCAGCAAGAAGTTCTCTGCCTAGATCGATGTGTGGATTACCCCCCACCTTACGTTTCCTGACATCCACCATCAGGCCAATGATGCTGAAACACCTGTGCCAAATGGCGCCTCGGGTTGTGTTTTTATTTTATTGTAGACATCACGGGTGGTGGTGGTGGTGGTGGTGGTGTGTGTGCGATTCTTTATCATCCAGTACTTGGGAAGGAATCAGTGCTAGATAATAAAGTAATTTTTTATTTGGTCTGTAATGTCCTGGGTTTGGTGATTCAGCAGATTTAATGGCTACATTTCCTTTCGCTACTTTCACATTAAAATTCTGTTGTACTCTCCTTAGGGAATTGGCAGGAGAGCGAGGCTGCCCAAATGATCAGGTCAGGTTAGACTGTCCTCCTATCCCTGGGCCATCATTCAAATCGCAGCAAGGGGTTTTAGATCAGGAGTCAGATTCGCCTGCTGGCATTGGCTTACTTCCATCCAAAGCAGATTAAGCTATGGAAGCTAAGACCCTAACTGGTCGTTTATGAAATGTACCCGTACATGTAAGGTCTTCTCAGGTATGCACATCAACACTAGATTACAGAATTTGGTTGTGCAAAACCAAGTTGGCTCACTCTGGATGGGATCTGTAGCTTAGAGGAATGGTTCTTATGGTCATTTTTACCAGTGGAATGCTTTCTTCACAGGAAGTCTTATGAGGAATGCCAATGACTACAAATCAAGGAAGGTCATGGTTGAAAGTGTAGGGGAACTTGAAGACTTTCCTCTTTGTGGTGCTCTGGGGGGCTTCTGCCTGGAACAGCATTGGTCTGGTTGAAGAGAATGGGGATCAAAATAGATTTCTTTAGCAATGCATGCATATTGCCCAGTCCAGGATTTTAACAAGAACAACAAATACCCAATATTGGTTAAGCTCTACTAGCTGGTGGGCACCATCCTTAGGACCTCTTATGGATTGTCTCAATCTCACAACAAATGAAAAGGATGGTTTGAAATTGGGAAGCAGTCCCTTCTAACCCTGATGGGGTTAAACCATGGTTATGGTTTAGTCTGGCAAAAAAGAGGAGATATATAGGGTGAGTCCAGGCAAGTCCTGAATTGAAACTTTCAGTTGTCCTCTCCCATCAGTGATGGACAGCAGTGTGTACAGAATATTGCCAACCAGGAAAGCTCATCTAAGCTCTGGTGTTCAGAGTTTTTACTGGGTCATAGTCCTAACAGCCCATGTTGCTGATCTGAGTCTCCAGCCCCCCAAGGTTGAGCTGATACCTGTGAGACGAAGCCCCATCCTTAAATCACACTGTCAGACTGCCTTGTGTGACCCAAGAACCTGCATCCCACCCCCTCCCAGCCCCCCAAACAAAGACACTTTTATCAGGCAATAGATCGAAAGGGCTGAGAGATTGTCCCCAGGAGCTGATGGCAGAGGCCAGACTTCTCTTTGGTCCAGGATAAATTCTTTACAACACAGGCAGCTACTATAATTATATTTCATTTTATAGATGGGAAAACTAAACTTAAAAGAGTTAAGTAACACTTTGTAACTGAGGAAACTCGGTCTCGAAGCCACAGATTATAACTCCAGAGGCTCAATCTTTTGTTTTGTTCTGTTTTATTTTATTTTTGTTTTTATTTATTTGTTTTGAGAGAGAGAGAAACCGTGAGCAGGGGAGGGGGAGAGAGAGAGAGGGAGGGAGGGAGAGAATCCCAAGCAGGCTAATGCAGAGACAACGTGGGGCTCAATCTCATGACTGCGAGATCATGACCTGAGCCAGATTCAAGAGTTGGACATTTAACCGACTGAGTCACCCAGGTGCCCCCAGAGGCTAAATCTTACCTACAATTTCTTACGAAGGTACTGTCCAAAAAGAATCATCCATACTTGACAAAATGGTTAATTTAGGTGTAACTGTACATCATATCAAATGAATCATAGTTAGATAAGCCAATTGCATAATCCTGGTCTTACTAAGCAGTCTTTTATATCCAGAGTAACTAGGGAAATGTCCCTCCTTGTTCTTGTCCATTTGGCCAGTGTCGTTCCAGGCCACTCCCAGGGATCGTCAGGATTGCCTGTCTGTGACTTCATGCTGCCTGTGGCTGCACCTGCTCAGTGTTGAGCCTTGAAAGTCTTCATTCGCTTCAAATGCTGTAGCTGTCTCTCTTCTTTAATTGCTAATTCCACAGTGCCAGGGTGAGACTTCCTTCCAATGCATATGCATTTGAAAACGCTTGTTACAAAACATTTTTCTGCAAAATGCCTGTGGCTGCTTCTAATTGTTTCTTTTCTGTACTGCTATCATTGAAGAGTTTATAAAATATACCGTTGGCTCTTCCACATCCTGCAATAATTATGAGAGACTCTGTCCTTTCACCTTCTACCCTAGAGTTGGTTCTGATGCCTCGCTTTCTCTCAACACCACCCCGCCACAGCCAAATGTGGCCATACACATCACTCGTTCCATTGCTCGCGTTTTGCGGGAACTGTGTATGTATGTAAGCTATGGTGGCCATATTCTCTCAGCCAAAATTTGGGACACACGGCCAGCCAGGATGACTGTACATATGGGTACACAGGACATAATATTTCTTTCCCAGAAAACCTGAGACATATGGTCTCCATATGTACAGCATCCATGGCCTCTCACTGTCTATTTATTGATGCATTTTTAGTCACATGAATATGTAACAATAGTAATGTGATTTTTATAGCATCACTGTCAGGGCCTTTCCATTTGGGAAAGATATTCATCATTTCTGCTTATGGCAAAATGACTTCTCAATTTAGTGTCCAGCCTTACATTATAAGCTATATATCTTGGATTTGATGTTCTTTAGTGAATATAGTTTCTTCTATTTTAGGAATCTGTGTTCTGTCTCGCCTAAAAAAAAAGAAGAAGAAGAAAAAGAAAAAAGGCTGTGTGTATTCATTTGTTCTGAAAATGTCTGTGGAGGAGGTTGTGTGATGGGGAACCAATGTGGGAAATGATTTCAGGGGAGGCGTGTGGGGAGGGGAAGCTTTAGAAAGTATATTAAAGTTTATGAAGTCATTTCTCTGTTGGAGTCCACAAACATGGGTGTTTGGAAAGGCAGAATAAGTGATTAAAGAAAGGAGGACAAGGAAATGGAAGATGGAAGCCACAATGGTGTGGAAGGTGTTACTTTTTCTTGCCGGCATCTACCCGTCGGCCTGTGTCCAGGTGGCTAATGGAGAACACAAGTAAAGGGGTGGCTTTCCTCCACAGCAGAGCCGACAGCAGTGATGGGACGTGGGGCAGATGTGGAGAGACCTGGGGGTGTTAACGAGATGTGTCTGAGTACAGAAATGGCAAGTGTAGCCAGCATGTGTATCCTGTAAGCAGTAACTAATGACATTCTGATAGGCGGAGGTAACCTCCAAAGTAAGCCAGAGATGATCTATTTGATCGGAGTAACCGGAACGAGAGACTCCAAGGAGAAAAATGAACACTTCATAGCTGTGAAACCAAATTAGACACGATACAGCTCCTTGCAGCGACACCTGGAGCTGCCGTGATTGGCAGGCTTTATATGTTACATTGACCTTCAGGTAGACCCGAAATTCAAGTCTGAAGCACCAGAGAGATGGATGAATGGGACAGGAACCCCCTTAATGTTTTTCTTGTCATTAGGTGGTTTTAAACTGAATACATGCTGCACTCAAAATTCCGTGGGTTTTGGTAACAACAATTATGTCGCGTCTCTCTCCAATTTAGTCTCATCTTTCACTGGGCTGTGCAGATCATTGTTTTCCTTCACCTCTAGCATTCTGTGCGGGGAAACAGTTACAACTTGCTTAAAACTGGAACCATTTCCCATTATTTGTAGATAAGGAAGAAAATCCTCAACCTGGCTTGTGTGGCTTGCCTATCTCCCCCAGTTCAGTGAGTGGTCACCCTAATGTCCCAGAGTGTCATCTGCAGTGCCCCCTGCTTCTAGGACCCGTGCTGGTGCCACCCCAGGAAAGCTCTTTCATTTATTAGCCTAGTTAATGCCTGCTCAACTGTTGGGTCTCTGCCCCTGTGTCACCTCCTCAGGAAATCCTGTTGTCCAGGCTAGTGTGGGCACCCTGCTATAGAGCTCAAAGTGCTGCGAGCCTTTCTTTGTCGTATTCAATACAACCATGTATTCATGTCAACATCTTTCTTCCTCACTAGACCAGACTCTGCAGGGTTCGGGTGCTGTCTTCTTTGCCTCTCCACGTTTAACCCGTTACCTGGCACAGTGTGTACCCTGTAGAGTATGGGCTTGTCACTAGGTGGGGAGTGTGATGCCAGGTCTGTGCTCATGACCTCCTACACAGTGTGGTTAGAGGAAGTGCCCATCCCCCGTGTGGCATATGCTGTTGAGTACATGCCCATCCCCCAGTGTGGAGTATGTGGTAGAGTATGGGCTCATCAACTGGTGTGCATTAGCTCGTTTAATCCCTAAGAGAGAGGTACTATTATAACCTATATAGTTAAGATGAGGAAGTTGAAACATAGAAAAGATACATAGCTGGTAAATGTGGAAGAGTGGTTAGACCCATTCAGTCCCTTTTCACAACCTGTGTATCTAATCGTGGTGCTCAGTTGCCCTTCAAGGCAAGAAACTCAGATTTAACCTCGTTGATTTTCTGCATGAGTGCAGCCATATTTACTTGGGCTCTTAAACCTGAATGGCATCTTCCTACCTGTCCACCTATCCATTTACCCATCAATACATCCTTCCCTCTTTCCTCCATCTGTCTTTCCATGTATCCATTGTCCGTCCATCCATTTTGTCACTAAACATTTTCAAACACCTAATACATACCAGATGCCATGGTTCGTACTGGGACACAAAGTTGAGAAATACTAGTCCTGTCTAGGTGTATGGTGTGTGTGTGTGTTTCAATATGTACCTATTAATCTATCTTTCTGCACATTCCCATGCATTCAGAGCAGTGGTTAGGAGTTTAAATAGGGGTTTTAACAAATTATTATGGCCAGCTACCAGAAGTTGTTAAATTATTGTGTCTGAAAAGGTGTGGATGGGAACAACTTGATGGAGCAGCTAACATCTGGGTCTGGAAGGACAAATATTAATTTGGCAGGTAAATAAGTAGAGAAGAGCATTAAAGGAAGTGAGAATTGCAGGGTAAAGTGGGAAGTGATCAGGGCTGTGGGGAGGGGCTCAGGGAGGGCTCTTTGGGGAGTAGGATCTAGTAGCAGGAGGTGCGGTGGGCAGTAGACTGGGGCCCGGACGGGAGAGTTTGTAAACTTGGATTTTCACTCCCCGGCGAGGGGGTCCACAAAGGTTTGAAGGCAAAACCAGCTTTGTCTCTCAGCAGAGCGACTCTGGGTGAGGGACCGGAGGGCAGGAGGTCAGGTAGCCAGTAGCATCAGCTCGTCCGGTTAGAGAGGAGACCGAAATGCTGCCGCCCCACAGGCTTCTGAGTCCCAGTGCTTTCCCCTGCTGCTCCTGGGCCCCACAGCCATCACACGGGGGGTCTGTCTGCGGGGGGGGGGGGGGGGGGGGCTCCCTTCCAGGTTCGGGCAGTTCACCCGGCAGTACCTTTATTAACCGAAAGGTGCGTTGAATGTCTAGCACCTGTTA
Organism: Prionailurus viverrinus; assembly: GCF_022837055.1. Lineage (NCBI taxonomy): Eukaryota > Metazoa > Chordata > Mammalia > Carnivora > Felidae > Prionailurus > Prionailurus viverrinus. The sequence goes on along the minus strand of NC_062572.1, from coordinate 90,975,454 downwards.
GAGACTTGCAACCATGATTCTAAAGACCAATTTTTATTTTCTGTTCTTCCATAAGTTAACTTACTAAGGTGGGCCAAGGATCGGTCTGGGTGTGTCCAGCATGGTTGTGTGTATCTGTGTGGCTGCACCCATGTGGGTGTGCACACGCGCGTGCGTAGGCACGTACGACGTGTGTGTACAACTGATGTCCTGGAGAAAGGGCACATGGGCCACATTTCACAGTGGACGTGGGTTTTCAGAGTTTTTAGAAGGATCGTGGAGTGGCAGTATGACGTGTGTCGGGGACTGGGGAAACCTCAGCTGATTCACACGTGGCAGCAGCGACCGTGTCTGGTGCGCACGCCGGGCTGTGAGAGCTTTACAAAGAACTTTTATAACAGGTGGTTCACCTTGGTGCGCCCCAGGGCACGCGGTTAAATGCCTGCGTGTTGGAGTGTTGCCCTAAACCCTGGTGGTGCCTATATGCCTCGTCTGTAAGTTGGGGTTACAAAGATCCACACATCAAATGTGATGATGTCTATAAAATGTCCAGTGCAGTTTCTGGCTCATGGCAACACGGTGTGGCAGCTAAGTGCATGGCCTGTGGCCTCGGGCTGCCTGGCTTCTTCCTGTCCTAGTTCTGACGCTTACTAGCTGTGCGATCCTGACCGAAACAAGTGACCTCTCTCTGCCTCCGCCGTTTCCCACACAGGCCAGTAGTAATCGTTCCGACCCTGTCAGGGTGTTAGAGGAATAAACGAGCAGCACTTGGCCTGCGGCCCTAGGATTATTATTTCCATGCTGTCAACGCTGGGAGCAGAATTCAGCTTCATGGAAAATCGATGTGAGGCCCAGCGTCCAGATCTGCAAACCCTGATCCTGTGCTTTCCCTCCTTTCAGTTTTGATGATATTTGAGGTTATTTATTATTTTTTTTCTGGACACAAATAATTTCTGTGTGTTTTATTGACATAGCGCCTGTCAGTTTATTATGGGGGTGCCGAAACGGTGAGCTATTTTGGTTGCCAAACAGTATTTTGGGGCTAACGCGGTAGAGAAGGGGAGGAGAGACCTACTCTGACAGGGAAACCGGCCAGATGATGCGGGTCCCTGCTGCCGTGCCTGACACGCGGGACACAGGAGCCCAGACCCCTCGCTTCTCCAGCCCTGGGGGCATTGTGTTCTCGTGGATGTAGGTATCCCGGCAAAGCGGCCAGACCCAAGTCACTGCCTTCCTCCGGCTGGGCCATTTCCAGACGAGGCAGGAAGGGCAGCCCTGTGCTTCTGGAGGAGGCGAGCCCACCCGGGCCCAGGTACTCAGGCTCCTTCCTTCAGGGTCTCACTGCCCGAGAGACCGTTTTTAGGAGCGCCACTAATCCTTTCTGCTTTGGATGAAACCATAGATCTTCTGGAACGTGGGCTGCAGAGGCCGCGTGATTCTAGGACTTAAAAGCATTGGGTGCAGACACAACCCGGAACGAATTTGAATGGATTCTGCTCTGCGGAATGGAATGGAGCGTCTTTGTAAGGCTGGACGGTAGAGAGAGGGTTTCCTCTGATTATGTAATTGTTCCCCTATCGCGTAGGGCAGAAACAGGAGTTCTAGGACCTGGGGAGAAAAATCCAATTGGATCTCTTTTTTTTTTTTTTTTTCTGCAGCATGTTCATTTCCACAGGAAGATTCAATTATTCCCTCATTTTCAAGGCTATAAATGAGTTTGCTGGGCCGGCTCCTGACACCGGCTCTCTCATCATTATTCAGATTGGTTTTCGCTTTCCTAAACTGGTCTTCTGCCTACTGCTCTTGGAGCCCAGCCAGCACTTCAGAAGAGGATTAAATAATCCTTCTCTCGCAACTTCCTACATGTTGTGCTATTTTGTTCTCTCCCAAATGTCACCGTCTCCTCGCGCGCACGTTTCCCGCGGGTGGGGATCGCAGGCGTCTCCAGGGCCCGTGTCTCCGCGGACCGCGGGGTGGCCGTCCTCCACGTGGGGGCCGAGCCTGGCGCTCTTGCCAGCACAGGAAGGCAGAGACCGCTGTTTACCCACAAACGCATCAGTTTGCTCGGGCAGAGAGAATCCACGCGAATCCCTCCCCAGGACAGGAAGACAAAATGCAAGCCACTTAGCTGCTGTCCGGGGACCCCTTGACGTGAGCGGCCAGCCCAGCTGGTGCATCCCTTCGCTCTGTTCGTGGTGGGCTTACCCCACAAGTACTTCGAGACTCCTCCAAGCACCTGGAAGACGGGCCTGTGAACACCTCTTGTGTTTCAGGTGTGGGCCATTCTTAACGCCAGCAATACCCTCCTGCATGTAGATCCCGGGGGGAGGGTGAATTCATGCCACCCTTCAAGCTGCTGTCCTTGCCCACAGCACAGAGTCCTTCTATCTCCAACTTCTCCATCTGGTTTGGGCCCATGGAGGCCAACTCCAGCCCCTCAGACACGCCGCGGGGTCTCCAGCTAGCTCGCCAGGCCGCCCCGCCAGCCCCGTGGACCGAACGGGCCTTCTGTCATGTGTGGGAGTGCTTCTTCCCCTCTCTCACGGTTTCAGAATTCCTCTTCCGTGGAGCAAGCCCTGCCCGCTTCTCACTCGGCCTCTCAGCTCGAGCTGCCCGTTGTCCTCACCTGGAGGCCCTCTCGCGGTTGAGGCCTGCTCCCGCGGTCGAGCCAGAGTCTCTGCAGACGGTGCCCGGGCAGGGCCGTGTCTAAGACGTGTGCCGGGTGGCTCCACAGGGCAGCCAGGACTCAGGACAGGTGAACTGATTGGCGGCTCAGCCCGTGGCTTCTCCTGTCCTAAGGATGCAAAGGAGGGATCGGGGACTTTTGTAAATGTGGACAGCCAAGCAGATAAGTTGTGAAACACGGTGATAAATGTGACCCGCAGTCTGTGAGCGCTGTCTGTGGAAGCCCGAGGAAGGAACCCATGGTCACCTGGAGAAGGCAGGGAAGCTGTGGGAGAAGGGTGTGCTGGGCGGGGAGTTCGCAGGCGGCAGGTGGAGGCCAGTGGGAGGGCAGCCGAGAGACAGGTGCTGGATGGACGGGAAGAGCTGCTGGCAGCAGGACAGGTTGCAGGCCCAAGTGTGTGTCCTCCCATCAGGGGCCTGCAGGGGTTTTGCAGCCAGGCCGTGTGCTCGGCTCCGTGTGCTCGAATAACCCCCCCAGTGTGACGTACAGGAGGTGCCGCGGTGAGAAACCCTGGGGCCAGCGAGGTGATGAGGGCCTGGACAGGGGAGGACAGAGGACCCAGCAGGCTGGTCTCAAAAGGGGATCGGCACATTTTTACGAATGACTGGTTTTCAGGAGCCAAGGAGGATGGATCCCATATGTGGGGGCTGGGCATCGAGCAGAGGCTACTGCCATTAATAGAGGTTGGAAGCCCTTTTCCCTTTCTCTTGTTCTTTTCTCAGGGGAAAGAATAAGCTCAGATTTGTGTTAGTTAAGCTTAAGATGCCAGCGGGACCCCGGAGAGAAGGCATCAGGTACCCGGTTGTGCTGTGGGGTCTGCACTGCAGGTGAATGGGACGGAGACGAGACGTAGGGGCCTGGGCATTTGGACAGAACTGCAGGAGGCGTGAGGGTGGTTCCCTCCGTGGGGGGGGGGGGAGACCAGCAGGAGAGGGGCCTCGGGAGTGAAGTGTGCGCCTGCTGCCGCCACCGCCCTACGAGGAGACCCCAGCTGGAAGGATGGCGGGAGGAGGCTGGGGAGGGATGTTCTGAGAGGGAGGAGGGAGAGAGCTTTTAGACAGCAGGGCAATAATGTTTCCTGCCCCAGGCTGACTCTGAGCTCATCTGCAGGACAGCTCAGCTTCCTGTGTCCAAACTGAATCTTCTTCCCCTTCCCAGGGCACCTTTCCGGGACCTCTTCACATTCAGTCACTAACCAAAGCCTCTCCCTCTCTTTCTCCGATACACCCCCCCATCCCCTTGCCATCGCTCTGACTCAAGGAGGAGCCCCCGCAGCAACTTCTGAATCGGCCTCCCCGCCACGCACCCTTGCCCACCGCTAGCCCGCCATCCGGGAGGCACTGAAGGTAGTGTTGTGAAAACGCAGACCTTATTATTGTGTCCGTGGCCTGCTGTGACCCTGGATTCAAAATCTTGACTGTGGGGGTGGCATGGTCTAATGTGGCCAGCCTTCTGCCCTGTCACTCTCCCTTGGTCACCCCCTTTGAAAGGGGCCATGCCGGCCCCTAGCTCTCCCTGGGCCGTGGCATTTGCACACGGCGCCCTTTGGGTATCATACTTGGCCGTCCATCTAGTGAACTCCCCCGTACCCATCACGTCCCAGCCAGAGTATTTCTTCAGGGTGTTTTTTCTTTGTTTCAGGACAAGGGAGGTTCCCTATGATGAACTCTCAGAGCATCTATTTTTTTTATAGCACTTACCACAATTATATTTATACAGGGATATATGCATAATTACTTGTTTAATAGCTGTTTCCCACTGGGTTATAAGTTTATGGAGAGAAGGAATCATGTTCATTTTACCCCTGAAGCTTAACATACTGCCTGAATGTGCTTAAAACTATTTGCATTAAAACAAAGACAGTGCACACTGAATGTGCCTTAAAAAATGAAAACATTCAAGTAGCTGAAAATCTACGGGTAAATCTAGTAGGATGATGGTTGAAAAATAAGCAACTTGACTGGCCAGTTATGAGGTCACTGTGACTTCTATATTAAAAACAGTTTCGGGGCGCCTGGGTGGCTCAGTTGGTTGAGCATCAACTTTGGCTCAGGTCATGATCTCACGGTTCGTGAGTTCGAGCCCCGCATCGTGCTCTGTGCTGACAGCTCAGATCCTGGAGCCTGCTTCAGATTCTGGGTCTCCTTTCTCTGCTCCTTCCCTGCTCACACTCTGTCTCTCTCTCAAAAATAAATAAAGATTAGGGGCGCCTGGGTGGCTCAGTTGGTTAAGCGTCCGACTTCAGCCAGGTCACGATCTCGCGGTCCGTGAGTTCAAGCCCCGCGTCGGGCTCTGGGCTGATGGCTCAGAGCCTGGAGCCTGTTTCCGGTTCTGTGTCTCCCTCTCTCTCTGCCCCTCCCGTGTTCATGCTCTGTCTCTCTCTGTCTCAAAAATAAATAAATGTTAAAAAAAAAATAAAAAAAATAAATAAAGATTAAAAAAATTAAAAATAAAAATAAAAACAGCCTCAATAAAGCAATGGAAAGAGAATCAGGCTGTATAGAGATGAGGAATTTCTGGAAGTTTAAAGTCCTTCTCCGCTGCTGCTTCCCCCAAACAGCTTTTCACAATCCCTCCATTGCCTCCTTGTTCCCTTTTCCACCTTTGGTGACCTCTCATTCATAATAACAGCAAGAACAACTCCTGTTCAGTCACCATTCGGATGCAAAATCTTACCCTAATCAAGGCCTTTTTCACGACTCACGTGTCCTACAGTATCTCGATTGTCCACCTGATTTCTGCTCTAGCTATATCAAAGGGACCAATTAGGTTTATGAAAACACTTCTTTCATTTTGCAATAGATCTGTTAGTCAAAAACCTTTCGTGGTAGCCTAAGTCTGGTATTCACAGCAAGTTGTAAGCTGGTTCCCAGCTCACTTTCCAAATTTAGCCCCAGTGCTCCTGGTACGAATCGTGTGCCCTGCTGTTCTCTTGATCCAAGTTAAGTTTGCTTTAGCAAAATGCCTGTGCCCTGCATCCTCCTATCCCCCCCTCACTCTCCCAGCCCTGACTTTTCCTTGAGGGTCCAGACGAAGTCACAGCATCTTAGCGAGGTCTTACTTTAGTCCATTGTGATTTCTGTGTGCTGATGGTTCTTGCTGTCTACCTCGTGGGAGTGTAGATGTCCTCCCATTGACGTGTCATTGCCACGTGCCTGTGAGCTTCCACGCTCCTGGAGGGAGGGGACTTTGTCCTCTTTGGGAGAAAAAGTGTATTCTGTCTACCAGGTGCCCTTCTGGGAATGCCCCTCTGCACAAACAGCAAATAGATTCCCAGTGTTCAAACAAGGAAGACAATACTTGAAAGCCTCATGTAAATTAAAAAGATGCATGACAAATATAGGTTCAACATCTTAAATATATTGGAGATCGTGTTTGTGCCGATAAGCAGACTGGTTTAAAAGTAGAAGAGGACTCGATCCACCCGTAATACAGCCTATTTGCCTGCACCTCTATTCCTATGTTGAAATAACCCGCAGTGTGATGATATTTGGAATTGGGGCCTTAGGGAGGCGATTCGGTCGTGAGGGTGGAGCCCGCATGAATGGGATGAGTACCTTACAGAAGAGACCCAGAGAGCTCCCTTGTCCCTTCTGGCCTGTGAGGACGCAGCAAAGGCACCAGCTGCGAACCAGGAAGCAGGTCTTTGCCATGTGCCACGTCGGCCGTTACCTGGATCTTAGATTGCCGGCCTCCAGAGCTGGGAGAAATAAATGTCTGTTGTTTAGAGGCCATCCAGTCTTTCCTACTCTGTTATAGCAGCCCAAGTGGACAAAGACCTGTCAACGTAATTATTTTAACCCTTTGAAAGTCTTTAGAACAGTAAGTGTGGGGTAGGCGTTCTCAAGGGCTGGTTTCTCCCCCTGGGCTCTGTTGATATTTTGGTCGGATGACTCCTCGTCATGGGGCTGCAGGGTGGTAGCATCCCAGGCCTCTGCCCCCTAGAGGCCAGAAGCAGCCCCTTCCCGTTATGACTTCCCAAAATGTATCTGGTCATTGTCAAATGTGCCCCCCGGGGTGGGGGGGCGAAGTGGCCCCTGGTTAAGAACGGTACTCTAGTCATAACTTTCAGACCATGAGGGAAGTTTGCACCCTTGGGAAAGGTGGATGGATGTCTTGTGTTAGTTCCACGGAGGGCAGTGGGAGATCTGTCGCCACGTGTGCACAGAAACTGGCCGCTTTCAGGCAGCTGCCCTCAAGAGCACTGTGTCTGAATACAAGCCTTCTTGGAGACACCTGGAACTGTGCCAGCTCAGTGTCAGTCTTGCACAGTGGCCTCTCAGTTGGAACAGTGACTTTTGTGGTCAGGAGACCATGGAACTGGGGCTAATGCACCAGCCAGTCTGACCAAAACGCCAATAACTCCATTCTTGAGCAGGGACCTTCCCTCCCTGGTGCGCCCGTGTGTCTCTGCAGGGTCCAAGGAGATGCGATGTCAGCCGCTCCGTGCCCTGCTCTCATTGTGGTACCAGAATGTCGAAGGCTCATTGAGAGAACGTGTCTGAGCAGTGGTGAACTTTCAAAGTTGGAGGTGCCTCTCGGGGTTTGGCCACTTTTACTGCCCATGATCCCAGGGCCATCTGACTACACTGGCATTCGTCTGATTTGTTATTCAGGGACCAATGTGTGTGTGAGCAAGAGTGGGGATGTTCAGAGTTTAATTAAGCATCTGTCTTGGGCTTGTGCCCAGATGCTCTGTGATGGGTGAGTCCGAAAATCAATAACAACAGTGAAAGACAGATAGGGTAACGCTAATGAGCTCAATAATAACCACTTGTAAAACACGTCCGAACTTTGCAGGCTTCCTGGGGGGGTTGGCGCATATTCTGAATGCCAAGGAAGGCTGAGCATGGAAATTCGGGTGGGAGTGAACAGGGCCACCTGTGAGGGTCACCGAGAAGCACTTCTGAGCCTGGTCACTGGAGAGCAACGATCAGACGCCCCAGGGAAAAAGGCAGGCCCAGCCCCGCCACCACCACTTAGTAATTGTTTCGTCTTCCCCGAGTAATAACATGCTTCGCAGTCAGTAGTGGAGATGAGATGAGACGTGGAGAATACTTCCTACGCTGAAGCACTCCTCCCAGGGTGGTTGAAGGTACTCCACGAGCAGCTCCCTCCCCAGAGAGGAACAATCAGGCCATTCCCCACGGATGAAGGCTTTGAATGGGACCAGGAAGTGGGTCCTTCTATAGGCCAGGAGAGCCCCCCTCCGGGTGTTCTGGGAACCAGGAATCAAATACGGGCGCTGGAGCTTACCCTGCCTGGGAAGGGGCTGGTAAGGAAGGGTCGGAGAACCGGTCACCTCCGGGGCTCGCAGGCAGACAGGCCAGGGCCTCTGGGCCGCTGCAAGAGGCTGTGTGGGCAGCTGCAGGGCTGGAGTCTCCGCAGGGGTTTGGGGAAACTTCTGGACTCTGTGCTGACAGTGGCCTGTGAGGCCCCTGCAAAGGACAGGGGAGTCCCCACAGCAGTGATTTCTGCCTGCCGCCCATTGGCCTATCCCATATGAGTTCTCCTTGTGGTGAAATAAATGCACATTTTGCCATTTTAACTATTTTTAGGGCAGAACTCAGTAGCGTTAACTACATTCACATGCTGTTGTACAGCCTGCACATCTCCCCAAACCTCTGATTTCACCCCAAACAGAAACTAACCATGAGGCAGCGACCCTCTTCCCCCTCCCTCTGCCCCTGGCCACCTCCAATCAACCTCTGTTCCTATGAATTTCCCAATTCTAGATTTTTGTGGAGTCCTACATGATGTGACCTTTTGTGTCTGGCTTTTTGACTTAGCACACTGTTTAAAGTTCATCCATTTTGTATCAGTACCTCCTTCTTGTGAGTGAACACTCCGTTGTATGATAGACCACGTTTTTTTGTTTTTGTTTTTGTTTTTTATCCGTTCACACATCCGGGACCCTTGGATTGTTTCCACCGTTTGGCTACTGAGAACAATTCTGTAACTACCACTGGCCGACAGGTTATTTGTTGGTACCTGTTGGCAGTTCTCTTGGGTGCATCCCTGGGAAGGGGGTTGCTGGGTCACACGGTAACTCTGTGGTTAGTGCTTCGAGGTGCCTGTTCTAACCTCCACCCGGTCCTGGAACCTACGGAGAAGGGGGTAGGTAGGGAACGTAGTGGTCCCAGCGGTGGGTTGGCAGCTCAGGGTCTCCCTAACAGCATAGTCTGGCCTATGCCTGGTCCATAGTTTCCAAAGGAGGGCTCTACAGGATAGACTGATGAGACCTTTAACCAGTTCAGAGTATTGCAGACAGCTGGAGATTACAGAGGTACCAGAGGGGGTACAGTCACAAAGGGAAATGGAGCATGGGTGCCGGGAGAACTCTGTGTGTCCTGAACTGGATCCCGTTTCTTCTGGGACCTCCTCATCTGCCTGTGGAGGATTGCTGGTGGGGCCTAATTTCCCTACGTATTTCTTCTGTATATTCTCTGCCTCTTGTCCCTGCAGACTCAAGGACCCTACTTCAAACATATCCCTGACTCACACATGCGCGTATGCCTGAGCGTGCCCCTTGCCAGGGTGGTCATTAGCAAGCCTGGCCACGGGATTTCTGCCCAACATCTCACTCGTGACTCACATGATCTCTTGGCTACTTCTCTTTGCTCCCATAAATTACTTATATACCAGTTTCATTTTCAGGTTGTAGGCTTACACAAATCCAAACTGAATGAGGAAGCATAAAAATCATGCTATAAATTTAAGGCTGTAGAGAGTGCCAAACTGGTTAATAAAAACAAAGCTAACAAAAATCTTTCCAGGGGTTGAATTAGTAAATCTGGACAGTTGCCTTCACTTATTTCTGGACCATATGTCAATAGAATATGAATAATGGATTTTGGCTATTTGTTCAAAATAACTGATAACCAAATATTTCTTTGTTCCCAAATGCTTTTGAAAACTGTATCTTCCCACTGCCTTTTAAATTTATGGCCAAGGGATTGAGGGCAGGTATTAAATCATGCGGCAAAGACTTGACTGGAAGGGATTTGGTGCCCAGTGCTACATGTCCCGGGCTGCACAGGGTCCTGCCTACGCTATTCTGGAGCCATTTTGAGACTCACAGACTCAGGTCAGAGGCCTAGGCCTCCTGTGTGCTGAGGCTATTATTTTGTTAACTGGATTCATTGAAATCGTGTTCCTCCATCCTGTAAGCCAGAGTGAGAACCACCCTCTAATTCCACCCAGGAGGAGGAGGGTGCCACCCCACCCTGGCCGCTGGGGTAGGTTTTCCATCATTTGCCAGCTGTGCCTCCAGAATCAATACAGAATCATTCTCTCTCAGCCTGTTTGTGGGTAATAATACTCATTGCATGGAGCCGATGGCCAAGAAAGAATTCTTGAAGACAGCTTTGGTGCATAAAATGTGATTTTATTAAAGCACAGGGACAGGACCCGTGGGCAGAAAGTGCTGCACTGGGGTTCTGAAGAGTGACTGGTTATACACTGTGCAGTTGGGAGAGGTAAAGTCAAGAGGAAGTTTCTTAATGGGATTTCCATATGCCAGAGAAGACTCACAGATTACTGGAGTCCTAGCTATTGTCAAGATAAGGTTGTTTTACCCTCTAGGGAAGCATGATCGTGCTTATCAGTGGGAAGTTCTTGGAGATTAGGCTATTGATAAAATTTCCTTTTTGTAATTTACTAAGATATTTGTAAACTGATGGAGACTCAATCAGTTCAGTCATTTGGTTTCTGTCCTTTCCTTTGTCCTTGGACAGCCAGGAGCGCCTGAGGACTATCACACATGTCCCACCTGGTGGGGGGGAGGGGGTGTTGTTACCTTGTGCTTTGCCCTCCGCTGGCCTTATGCTCCCTTATCAGGGGCCATTAATGCTATTTTCATTAAGAGTTTCTGTGCCGTACCTAAAATGAGGGCAGAGGGGCTTCATGGGCCCATCAGAAGTGACAGTTTGCCTTTCATGCAGCTTAGCCTGGGTCAGGGCACTCTGCAGGGTGCCCTTGAAAGGCCCAGCCTTCAGCTTTCAACATACTCTTAAAATAATCTCTCAAAGTGTAGGACACATTGCTCTTGTGTTTTTCTTTCAGGAAATGCTATTGCGATCTCTTTGAGAGATTCTCCAAAGTTCTTTCTATTATTAGATCCAGACGCAGCCTCCCACTTGGCCATTAGATTTGGCACTGACAATGTCAGTGAGTCCCATGCTGCTGGACCCCTCTGTTTCAGAGCACTTACTTGCCCAGCCAACCTGGGAAAAGAAGAGGCTTTTGCCCTGGGGAGTAGGTGGTACCCAGTTAAAAGGTGGCTCTATTTCAGCTAGCCTTTTAGCTCATTGTTTTGATCAAACTAATTTTATAAATAGCTGGCCCTCCCCAATCAAGATACAAGCCAAATGCCTCTTTCACACAGATTGATTCATGGACATTTTCTTCTATTTTTGACCAGGGTGGGCAGGTAATGAAACTCAGTCCCCATGTGTGCAATAAACAGCATAATAAACTCTCCAGTATGAAGTCTATCTTTTCCTGTGAAAACGCATTTGAATTGACAACAGCTGCTAGTACTCTATCCGGCTGGTCGGCTAACTCAAATTCCACCTCTAACTGGGCAATGAAAGAATTTGAATCAGGTGCGTAGTTCATTATATTACATATGAGTATGAAGGCACTTTGGAAGAATATAAGGAGGCCATAAAAATGAATTAAAATTCAAAAGGTTTAGAGGCCTGTTCTGTTTATTCAAATGCAATAAATGATAGATTGAAGTCATAGTTTATTTGAACCAAACATTTCCTTTCATATGAGTGCCTTCCTTTCATATATTTGCATTTAGTGAGTTACGGGGCATTAATAAAATATTTAAGGAACCAAAGAAACAGTGAATGTAAACCCAGATAAATTGCTTCTCTTTTGGCCTTTTGCACAGTTCCTACAGAATGTGTGTGTGCACGTGTGTGCAGGTGCACACACACATTTCAAATACACTTACTCTTCTGCATGATTGGGCAAAGGATATCTGTGGAAAATTGTTCCTTGAAGGAAAAGGCAAAATATATAGGAAGGCAGTTCTTCAATTTAGGAGTTACAACCTTTAATCTTGTTTCTGTCTCTTTTGGTAGACCTAGGAAAGGGAAGATGGTGGGAGGGATATACCCTCTTGTCTGCATAGATCTGGGACCATTCTGTGTTTCTTTGTTGAAATGATGTTTTTTTTTAAGTTTATTTATTTATTTATTTTGAGAGAGAAAGAGAAGGCCTGTGTGAGCAGGGAGGGTCAGAGAAGAGGGAGAGAGAGAATCCCAAGCAGACTCCATGCTGTCAGCACGGAGCCAAAAATGGGGCTTGAACTCATGAACCCATGAGATCAGGACCTGAGCCAAAATCAAGAGTTGGATGCTTAACCCATCGAGCTACCCAGGGGCCCTGAAGCTACATGCATTTGACAAAACTCAAGCTTTCTAAAGGCAGGAGCTATGCCTTAAACTAGTGTTGGGGGAGTTTAATAGATATTTTCACTTCATGTTGCAGGAAGTTACCTTTCTCTTGTGTTCTCTGGGTTTGGTCCAAGGTTGTAATGTTCACTGTCTTTCAGTGGAGTTGGTGTCCCAGGCACTCATAAGGTCACGTGCAATGGGTAAACAGTATTTAAAAAAATAAAACATGGTACATTATTAGACATGGCTTTAGGTTAAAACGGGCCCTTAAGGAGTGTGCCTTGTCCACTCCACGGTGAGCAGCAGGAAGTGACTTCTGCACTCTGAAGGGCTCGAGTTTTCTCTCAACACAAAGTTGTAGTGTTAACTGAACTTGCCCATTTAATATGTATGGAGTGCTGAGTCTACAAAGGTTAGTATTAATTTTGTTGTTGACCGATTATTCAGTTAATCCTTATATGGTGGAAAAGAAGTGGAAACTTTCCCCCCGTGTTTCAAATTGGATAGACATGAAGCTGGGAAGGAGGTACAAGTCTCAGGGAGGTTTCCCAGGAATCCCCTGAGGGAGCTTTTAGGTTTCTCAACTTTCCACTTCAGCCACCTATCAGGCAACATCATCTTCAAAGAGGAGAAGATGATTATATAAAACATGACTCATTTCAGTTATTTAACAAAAATTTAAAATTTTTTGAGGCAGTAGATAAATGAGTTCTCAAATATTGAGTCTAATTAAAAATAAAGGCCAAAAATTACCCAGGAGGATTGTTTGCAAATTTAGAAAGACAGTCATTTTCTGATGCTAAGACATTGCTGCTGTTAAAATGTGAATTTTACCTCGTTTTTATTAGATTCCTTGCAATGGAAAAGAGGTCAGCCCGATCCCTGTTGAAGTTTTAAGATGGTGCCATAAACGATGGCAAATAAATTGTAGAAGTTTTCAAATTAAAAAAAAAAAACCACAAACAACAACCAAACATTCTCTGAAGACAAATTATAGGACCTGCTATTATAGACTGTCCTTGGGAATGATTACTGACAACGTCTTTGTGCATATAAAACTTAAGATCAATTAATGCCTTAGATTATCAAAAACCAATGTGTATCCTGAGAAAAATGTTTTTAGCTCAATTAATATTAAAATTTGTAAATGTTAACACTCATCTGTAATAAAGTATTCCTGTGGTTGGAGCCCAACGGGATGTGGACATATAATGCTGAATCCTAATCATGGTTTATTAAAGGAGAACCAAGTGTATATAGGAGACCAGACGATGTTACCCCCAATAGGCCTTTTGGGCTTAAGGATTATTTTGAACTGATTATTTTGAGAACAGACACTGGAGGAGCTCTGAGCACAGAGTAGAAATTACCCCTTTGTAAGGGAAATTTACATTTATAAAGGAAATCTCTCCATTTGTAAGGGTGTCTCTCCAGTGTGTACCAGGAAGAGAAAGATGTCTCTAATCACAAAAGGCCAGTTAGGGGAGAAGGCAAAGACTTAAATCTGCATGACAAACTTTACCCTTGTTTACCATACTTTTCCTCCTCACCTTCCCACAACTCACCACTCCCACACCCTCCATCCTTTGATTTAGCTAGGGGTGGTACTATAGCCCTGGTTCTGGCCACCTCTTGGAGTTACTTCTCCCATGTTTATGGGAGATACAGGATGTGGAGAACAAAGGCAAAAGAAATATAGAAAAAAAAAATTAAACTTCCTTACAACCATAGCCCTTTGAAAAGTCCTTGAGGCAGGCAGAGTGACCTTCCTCCAAGAATTCAACCACTCGATGTTAATGCTTTGCTAGAGGCAAAATACAACCTTAGCTTGACATTAGCCTGACCTCCAGGATCCTGTAAGTCTTCTTCTTTTTTTAATGTTTTATTGTTTACTTTTGAGAGAGAGAGACAGAGTGTTAGTGGGGGAGGGGCAGAGAGAGAGGGGACACAGAATCAGAAACAGGCTCCAGGCTCTGAGCTGTCAGCACAGAGCGGGACGCAGGGCTTGAACTCACAGACCCTGAGATCATGACCTGAGTTGAAGTCAGACACTTAACTGATTGAGCCACCCAGGCGCCCCTGTAAGTCTTCTTTAACATGTGAAAATCCCTTTGGAAACTTCCTTTATCTCTACCCCCACGCTTAAGAGACAAGTTAGCAATCATCCTCCAGGCATATAGCCCACTGATAGACATCTGAAGGTCTCAAGACAAAGGTTTGACTAGACAGTAGTACATGACCTTGTCCTAACAACAGCTAGCCCCTCAAGGTCCCGGCTTAGAGACTTACATTATCCCTAACTCCTCCCAACTCAAAAGTATATAATCAGTCATTCTTCACAACCCCAGTGACGCTCTTTCTGCCCACTGGTCCTGTTACTTAAAGTATAGTGTAATAATACTGGTTTCAGGAGTAGAATTTAGTGAGTCATCACTTACATACAACACCCAGGACTCATCACAACAAGTGCCCCCCTTAATGCCCATCACCCGCTTAGCCCATCCCCTGTCCAGCTCCCTCCAGCAACCCCCAGTTTGTTCTCTATTGTGAAGAGTCTGTTTTATGTTTTGTGCCCTCTCTCTTCTTTTTCTTTCCCCAAGTTCATCTGTTTTGTTTCTTAAATTCCACATATGAGTGAAATCAGAGGGCTTGTCTTTCTCTGACCGACTTGCTTCACTTAGCGGAAGACACAATAACTGTCCTCTCTTGATCATGCTCCTGGGCCCCAACATTCCACATCAGTACACAGCTTAATAAACTTCAGTTCGAGTTTTTTTCTCATTTGTCTCTTGTAACAGGGATCCCCGCTGAGAACCTAGAAGGATAGAAGGAAAAGATTTTCTTTCTCCCCTAAAGGAAATGCCTATCATAGATAGCTGTGAGAAGTAAAGACATGATTCACTTTCAAAAATACCAAATAAAAACTGTGCTGTCTAGTTAACAGCAGGTTTACAACCTATTGGAAATATGTACAAACACACCCACCCCCCAAGGGAGTCCCAAACCTTTAGACACTTCACTTCCTGGTTCTTCTTTCCCTCTCTGTTTCACGGGCTTATTTTTGTGGGATTTGCAACGAGCAGGTGCCAAAGAACAAAGGGCGGAGGGACTGAAAGTCTCTGTGTCACCTCGGGGATCGTACATTTGTTCCAGACTACTTTTTGCCTTACATAGGCGATGTCTGGGTAAGTCTGTAACATCTTTAGTACTCAGCCAATGAGGAACCAAGGAAGGGATTTGCAGGCTGGGAAATAAATTGTCCCCTCTAACTGCCCCGGGTGTGCCTGTGCATCAGACACCTGCTCTTGCAAGAATGTGGATTCAAGCCTCGCTTCACTGTGCTCTGAGTCTCTGGGTCCCTCCTTTGATTGGGTTGGTGGGCTTAGTTCTCACAATAGCCACACGTTCTTATCTGCTGTCCCCTTTCCTTCAGAATCTTGTGAAAATTAGACATCGGGAACCTCCCTGAGATGCAGTTGGGAGGTTTTGGTAGGCAGTGGCAGAACTAACAGGAAGAGCCGGACTTAGGGATTTGAACTCGCACATGGATACTACTCCACTGCTCCTGCAGAAGGAGGGCGCTTTCCTCCTCCTCTCCCTTCCCCCCGGCAACACCTCCACTGGTGTTCAGAATTTCCTCCAATGGACCTTTAGTTCATAGCAACTCTTCCAACTTACCCCTTTCCTACTTACAAAAGCATGCCTCTCCTTTGTCCTCCTCACCCAGCCCCCCGACTTGCCTAGGGTTTTGCAGCAACTTGTTTGCCCCGGACTGCAATTCTCTTTTATTCCTGAATAAACCCATCCTTTGCTGGTGAAATTACCTGCAGTGTCTATTTTTAAGGTTAACAATCTTAAGATGCATCTTCTGTACTTTTAAACTGTAATCAGGATTGTTTTTCTTTTAAGCACTTAAGTAATTACATAAGTAATGTTCTTTGCAGAAGATTCAGACAAATCAACAAAATTCAGTCATAATGTCACTCACCTATCAGAGAAAACAGTGATTAAATTTCTGGACATTTTGGACTTTATAGTTCTTTCTCCAACTATCAATTCAGAAACAAAGCAGGATCATATTATAAAGACTTTTCTGTGTCCTCCTCTCAATTAATATATCATAAACATATTTCAATATCAACAAATATACATATTTGTTATCATTATAAATGGAAATTTTGTTATGACTTAGGTTGTCTATAATTTACTCAACTAATTGCCAGGTGTATATAATTTTTTCTTTTTATAAACAGCAAATACACATCTTCTGTTCAAGTTCATTGTTTATTATGCAGTAATTTGCTTAAGATGAATTTCTATATGTGAAATTTTGGGTTCCAAAGGTTGTACATTATGAAAGCCTTTACCAAACTGCTCTCAAAAATATCTGGCAATTTGTATTCTGTATGTATATTCTGTTTATTTCTTTTGCCATTTGCCAATTTGGTGGATAATTATTGCATTTTGTTGGTTTTGGTTTGTACTGTTTATACTGTGAGGAACATATTTTTATATACTCACTGGAAATTCTATAATTAGTCTATTCATGTTCTTTACCTATGTTTTCATCAGGTGGTCATCTACAGTGTTATTTATTTCTCAGAGTTTTAAAACATATGTTAAGCATATTGACTATTTGTATAGCATATCTTCTGTAGGCTTTTTCCAATTTGCCTTCTGGTATTCAGCTGTGTGGACTTGGTGCACAGGGGCCATCCTTGTATGTGTTGAGTATGGTTTAGCAATTCAGACTGTCTGTCTTCTTCTCTACAGGTTCTATGTTTTTATCAGAATTTAAAAGTAGTTCCCCACAAAGGTATGGGAATATTCCTCTATATTCCTTTCTACTAATTATAGGATTTTAATACTTAGGATGAAAAATTTAACCGACCTGAGGAAAAAAAAGAATCAAAGTTGACCCAGAGTTGACCCTATTTATTGAAAGTTCTGTCCATGCTTCCTTTACCGAGTCAGCCATCCAAGCAGCGTGTGGTGTCTGCTCTAATCCAAAAGAAAGCTGTGTCTTCCTTCAAGGACACTGCAGATCCTTTTTTTTTTTTGATTTGGGAGCAAATGGCTCCAAGTGGGCCCTTTGTCCCCTTGTTTCAGGCCTCAGGATCTCAGCCTCCTGATTTGAAGCTACTTCCTAGTGTAATTGGGGTAACCCCAGTTTGGATGCTCCTACGTTCTTTCCTCTTTTCTTCTCTGCCTCATCACTGGGCTGCTCAAGAGTGGGTTTTGGTGCACCTCCCCCTCCTGGCTGCCCTTTTATGTGAGTTAAACTGCTTACCACTGTGGGGAAACAGCCAGGAACTTCCACAGACACTAGACAAAGAGAAGCTATGAGGTCCTCAAAGCAGTGGACCCTGACCCTAGTTTCTAGTTTCCCACTGAGACCCACACTCTTGTTTGTACCTCTACTATCCACCATGCCCTAAACTATTCTGATTCCACTTTTAGGGCACACCAAGACAGAAGTGTCATGTTTCTTTGGCTGGGAAGGCAAGTGGCACCTTGGATTGGGTGACAGTGCACTTGACCTTCCTGACAAGGAGCTCTGCTGGGCATTTTCTCAAATTGTACCCCTTATAGGGACTCAGTCCCATTTATCCATTCAACAAATAATTATTGATCCACTGCAGTGTGTCTGGAACTGATCTAAGTGTTGGAAATAGAAAATAAGCCAAAGTTCCTGAATTTGTGGAGCTTGTGTACTGTCGAGTATTTCCTTTGCTCTTCTCTGTATTGCAGATAATGACTTTCGCACCTGTCCTCCTGCTATTCCAACCACCTCATCACTGGATTATACTTTTCCTGAGGTCAGACATCCAGGTCTTATTGATCTCTGGTTTCCCCATTGTACCTGGCACACATCAGAGATTCAATGGTTCCCCTGTATATAAATCATAGAATAATGCTGACTTTCCTAGGGATGCTGTTTCTGTTCTCATCCCACCTGTAGGGATTAGAAGAATCCCAAGGGGCATTTTGGCAGAGAGGGATGCAGAACAATAACTTGTCACTTTTATTCTACAGAAACACCGTAGAGTGGTGCTTTCAATTTTGGTACTGTGGACACCTCGGGCCAGATTATTCTTACTGTTGCAGAACTGTCCTCTGAGTGGTAGGGTGTTTAATAACATTCTCAGCCTCTGTCCACTAGATGCCAGTAGCACCCACCTCCCGGTTTGTGATAACCAAAATGTCTCCAGACATCACTAACTGGCCTCTAGGGTATAAATTTGCTTTCATTGAGAACCACTGCCTTAAAGATTTGTGGCAGATTAAATATGGCCACAAATCTTTGACTCTCTACTTTTTGAGACATTAGAGGGTCTGTGTTCCCTCAAACCTGGGTGGGTTCTGTGATCACTTTAACCAAAATTATACTGCAGACGTGATGCCAGGCCGGCTTCTGAGCCAAGGCCTGAGGGAACAGTTTGATCTGGGAGTTCTTGGTCACCATGTAAGAAATCTGTTTGCCCGGAGACTGCCATGCTATGAGAGCCCAAGGCATGTGGAGAGGTGGAGAGGCTCTGGGAGGTGTGTGTGTGTGTGTGTGTGTGTGTGCGTGTGTGTGTGTGTGTGTGTGTATGTGTGAGAGTGAGAAAGAGAGGGAGAGGAAGATGGAGAGAGAGAGACATACACACACTGAGAACGCTCAGGTGCTGTCTCGGAAAAGGATCTTCCAGTCCCAGCTGCCCCAGACCCAGTGGGTCAGAGATGAACTGCTAAATGAGCCCTTCCTGAATTCCCCACCCACAAAATGATGAGCAAAATAAAATGATTGTTTTAAGTCCCTAAGTTTGGGGATAATTTGAACACAGTGATGGATAACTGGAATTAATTTTTTTTTTTTTGAGGAGAAAGCAGTTCAATAATTGATTATTTACCATACATAAATCACTGATTTAGGTCATCAGCATAGTTTCTACAGGCCAAGTGCAGAGGAACATTAGGGGTCTGTGGTGACACTACCATTACTTCTGTTTCTGCCAGGCAATCCTCATGATATTCTGTCCCTTATCTTCCTTCTATCGGGTTGACAGTATGAAATGAAGAATTGTTAATGTGCTTTCTTCTCCCCATTAATATTATTTAGTTTTGAAATTCAAAAGTACTTTATCATTAGCTAATTCATTTAATAGCTTTCTAAAATGTGCAAATTGATCTATCTCAATTAGCATTTGATAATAATAGAATAAATTAGAAGAGAACTTTTATGTTATCCTATCCTCATTACATACAGATATTGTTAGCGAAAAAGGACTATTTGCTAAGGGAATTATTTTGCTCTAAGTCACTAAGTGAATTTAATTAGGGAAAAATGAAATGTACCAAATGACGGTAAGCATGAAATTGTTTTTCAAATGCAACTTTTTAAGAAAACATTTTCCTCCTAACTTGAGTAGTTATGTTGTGAAACCACATCACACTACACTTTAGGCACCTGTGATGACCTAGCAAAATAACTGATATGTGCATCAAGATACAAGTCCTTTTAGGGCTGCCTTGGAAGTGGTATTGAGTAAAGGAAAATTTCCTGGCCGTGGGAGTTCAGACACCTCTGAATCTCAGTTCCTTTTCCTGGAGAGCAGCGTACTCAGTCCCTGATGCATATAACTGTGAACTTTTAGGTTGAGATATTCCCAATTTTCAGTACATATAATCTACATTGAAATTGGCTCCGATTATAGTGACAATAAATAGATGAGAAAGAGTTTCTTACTAGGAAAAAAAACTTCTGGGCACCTGCGTGACTCAGTCAGTTGAGCAACAGAGTCTTGATTTTGGCTCAGGTCATGATCTCATGGTTCTTGCATTCAAGCCCTGCAGAGCCAACAGAACAGATGCAGCCTGCTTGGGATTCTCTCTCTCCCTCTCTCTCTGCCCCTCCCCTATTCATGCGTGCTCTCTCTCTCTCAAAATAAATGAATAAACCTAAAAAATTCTCTCACGATTGGCTTATTTAATATATGGCAGTAGTCTATCCACATTCTTCCATTTAATCCTTACCATCCGACACTGTTGTTTTCATCATTTCTATTTTATAAGTGGAGAAACACACTCTGAGAAGTGAGGTAAAGGGATGTCCCAAGGTCTACAGTCCAAGTGGAAATCCACACTTTGGATCCTGGTTCTCTGGACTCTGGACTCTGGACTTGTCTTGCAAGGGCCCTGCAGGATGATTGTTCTTTGATCGGCACATGTCACGCAGGATGGAAGTGCTGTGCCCAAGGCTCACCGGGTTGGGGCACAGCACAATCAGGAGTAGAGCTCTTAGAATCACGTATGAGCAGGTTGGTTAAGAAGGGCAAAGTTCGTTGCTTTGGATATTCCTACTGGTAAAGACATCATAGCTGCTGGACTAAATGCAAACTCCTTAAATACAGGCTGGTTAACTTGTTTGGAGTCCTGGCCCTCATGGTGCCCCGAGCTGAGAATCTTGCCCACAGTCGGTGGGTTGAGCTAACAGTAAGTCCAGCGTGTGATTTCCTGGCTACATTAAAATCTCCTGGGAACTTTGAGAAATCTGGGAATCCTGAACCTTTCTGATTCAATTGCTCTGTGTTGGTGGACCAGACATTGGTGATTTAAAAATACTTGTTTTCAAAAGGAAAACCATTGCTTTGGATGAGGAATTTTCTTTCCTTCTTCTTCCAGTGGATATACTCTGCGTAATAACTGTGTTTATTGCCAGCTGTCTCCTCCCTCCTATGCTAGATTTGTGTAATAAATAGTTCGCAACAATTGTTTGTCCTACAATTGTCATGTGATAACATGATGTTTTGGTGACTTTCCATCCTTCTTTTTAAATTTTTAAAAAAAAATTTTAATGTTTATTTTTGAGAGAGAGGGAGAGACAGAGCATGAGCAGGGGAGGGGCAGAGAGAGAGGGAGACACAGAATCCGAAGCAGGCTCCAGGCTCCGAGCTGTCAGCACAGAGCCCGACGTGGGGCTCGAACTCACAGACCGCGAGATCATGACCTGAGCCGAAGTCGGACGCTCAGCCGACTGAGCCACCCAGGCACCCCTAAGTTTTTTTTTTAATGTTCATTTATTTTATTTTTGAGAGAGAAAGAGAGATAAAGAGTGAGCAGGGAAGGGGCAGAGAAAGAGGGAGAATGAGAATCCCAAGCAGACTCTGTGCTGTCAGCACAGAGCTCGACGTGGGTCTTGAACTCATGAACTGCGAGATCATGACCTGAGCCCAAACCAAGAGTTGGACGCTTAACCGACTGAGCCATCCGGACGCCCCCATCCTGTTTTCAGTCGTCTTCACGGCAATTTCATCTTCAGTGGTAAAGTCGCTGTGAGGTTTACCGCTGTCAGGGCCGTGGGAGAACTTGAATCTAAGTCTGCTGTTGCCCTGCCAAGTGCAGAAGGAAGTCTGTCAGCGAGTGGCCCCAAGCTGTCTCACATGTTTCCCGGTGTGAATGCTGTGACTGTGCATTTCCAGCATTTGCTCTCAGATGACCCTTGAGTGTCTTACTGTTCTTTTTAACTTGGAATGAGTCCTAGAAAAAATGCCATCTAACAAGGCTCCTCCTGTCCCTTCCACATTCTGCACATTTTATTTAATATGCAGGATGGGGTAGCCGGTAGCTGATGGTGCCCCAGCTCTGGACCTTGAGACCCACAGGGCGCTCTTGACAATGAGGGTGGAGGGAGCTGTGTGGCCTCTGAGCTCTTTCCTGATGGTTTGCCCTTCCCTCACCTCACAGGGCTCTTCCAGATCTTTAGGGCCCCACTGTCCCTGTGGTCTAGTCACATGCTGGTCTCATGTTTCCACGGGCCACTTTTGATATAACCTTAGACTCTTAAGAAAATAGTGCATCTGATCAACCTGGCCTGCCTGGTCAGCCTCTCAAAGGCAAACTAAACAGGGGTTGCTCACCTTTTCTGTCCCTGGATCTTTGGCCATCTGGTGAAGTCCACGGACCCATTCTTAGATCAAGGTTTCTAAATGCATAAAATGCTAAATTTATAAAGGAAACAAATTGTCTAAAAATGCAGTTATCGACTTTTAAAGCATAAATTTGCGATATGCTAACATAGGTGCTTTATTAATGAATGAAATGACGTCTGAGGTGCATCCATGACTAAGATAATTTAGAAGCGGTGATGAATGACATCTGCAACAATTGTATGTGAAATGAAACAGTGCTAGAGACCCGAGGCCCGGGCCCTGTTCACCTGGGTGGGCTGCCTCCACTAATAATCAAAGGCAAGGCTACAGTTTCCGTAGCGGTGAGTGCAATAAAGGCGTGATTTTTTTCCCTTCTGAAGGCCCCGATATGTTGTCTCTTCAGCCTCTTTACATACTTACGAAATGGAGTTTGGTAGAGTGTTAACAGGCATTAGGATTTAAAACAGCTCTGTGGTTAGAGACACTCGGAACATGGTCCGTCGAACAAAGTGAAACAAGTTCCTTTATTGCAGAGCTTTTAAGATCCTTCAGATCCGTGCAAAATCTCCGGGGGGCTGTTTTCAAACCATTGCACCGAGTAACTCTTCAGAGGAGGACATCCTGAGGCCGGAATGCGCTTGAGGAGGTCCTCTTGTAAGCAAGGGAGCAGATCGGTTCCCGATGCAGTGCGCCCCAGCCCCACCCCAAGGACACGCAGGAATGGCTTCCTCCTATGGGAGGGGAGGTTGTCCGGAACACCGGCAATCGTGCCTTTCCAAGGATGCGGTGCCCTGCCCGCATCTGGTGACCTCGCAGCCTGGATCTGTCAAGTGTGCCCCTCAGGAGTGACTTTAGATGCTTGAGGAGAGAGGGGCCAAGCTGCCCACGGACACCCTGCCTGTGTCCAGTCTGCATTTCAGGCCCTGTTTCCTCCTCATGGCCTCGAACACTTCCCTCAGAGACTTCAGGGAAATGAAGGACACATCCTTCCCCTAAGGGGCGTGCGTGTTCTTTCTCTCTCTTCTTTCTCAAACACGGATACGTTACGCGACTCACTGAGCATGCGTTTCGTGCCAGTCGCTGTGCTAAGAGGTTCGTTCCTGCCCGGTGCCCTGGAGATTATGATACAGTTTCTGAATAACAGTCTCCATTGAGGAGAAAGCAGGTGGTGGCTGACTTCTGCAGTCTGGGCCTGATTGGCTGCTACAGGCTACGTGGCTCTGAGATTGGTGGCCGCTGTAGGAATCCAGAGGGTTTAGGTGACAGCTTTCACTGTTTCTTGTCTCCCATAGGTGGGGAGGGATGGGATGGAGTGAGGAGACCGGGTTGGGCGTTTCGAAGAACGTGGAGTGTAGGGACATCAATGTTCAGACTCTCAGCCTGCCTCCTTGAGAGGCCCAGCTGCTGTCTCTTTCTAGAACCCGCCATCTTTCTTTTGGATGACCAAAGAAATCATTCAAGAGTGAAATGAAGCAGTCCTTATCTCCCTTCAGGATCTGAGCTCAATATTTTGAAATTGGAGGGTGATAATTGACCAACTACACATCAAATGAATAAATCAGACCTTCATTGATCACCAGCAATTTCATGCCATAATTGATAATAAATCGCTGCTCTTGAAAATACTCCTGCAATAACATCAGTGCTGGACATTATATTTTTATTTCAGAAAATGCAATCTCTTTTCAACCACCTCAAGCTCACCCTGCCAACTTAGTGCTTTTACATACTCCCAGAGTTTCAATCTCCACTTACCAGCTTTTGCTTGTTTGAAGTTTGAAAAATTTGAAGCTTGAGGCAACATGTCCACTACTCAAAAAAATGTTTTCTTATCATTGGTATGTGCCATGTACATAAGCTAGGTAAGTTGGCATATGTTTTATATCTAAATGTTTGCTATTATAGATGTAGTTTCTTACATATACATCAGATAAGTGATTTGAAGCTCTTTTATTATATGGTTTTGGTTGAGAGAGACTTTTATTTTCTCCAGGAAAACACAAGTCCTTTATAATTGTTTATTACAAACATTCATTTATTGAACGTGTACTCCAAGCCAGGCACTGTTTTAGGCATTTGGATACAGAGAGATGTTTAATGCAGTCCTGCTTTTGAGAACAGAACAATGGAATAATTTCTGTGTTATCTAAGAAATAGTTTGATCCAGGTCTAGGAAGAAAAGAAGATTAAAAGGCAAGATTAAATAATCTAGTTATTCTGAAGAGATTATCTGGGGAAAGAGACATTAAATTCTTAGAAATTATTGCATAATCTTATTCTGACGAAGAGGGCTAAACGTAAAAGTAAAGCAGAGTTTATTGCCCATACTTGAACCTGTGCCCATTATATAACATGTTTAAGAATATTAAGTGTGCACGTAAATACAGTAGAATCAAGGCCAAATATCTTCATTAATACCCTGGCTAAGAATTTGAACATGCCTGTGGACTTCTCTGTGTGTGTTTGTGTGTGTGTGTGTGTTTATTTATTGGGATAGCTATACATAAGCTTCAATAAGTCTGAATTTAAGGTGTAGGCTTTTATCCAGGAAATATATTACAAAGACTCTGGAGAAAAAGCAAGTTGATAATTTAATGAAAAATTTGGAAGATCCAATGAAAGTAAGCCTAAGCTCTATGCTGGCAGAGGTTTTTCTAAACTCTTCAGACCTTTTTTTAGCTTCAGGTATTTAAGAGTCAACGCTGTTTTGATTTAAAGGTTTAAACAGCTTACCGTTTTCTAACGGAGATTTAAAGAATTTGAGGAAGGGCAGGCCAGTTAATCCTAGATGTGAATTTGTCTGAAATACTGATTCAGGGTTTAAAAAATCATAATAGTTGGCAGAAATTGGGAAGCATTTTAGTCACGTGATCTACCTTTGATGTTTAAATTAATCTTCAAATGCTTTTTGGAGATCAAAGACAAAGGTGCAGGACTCATCCACCTTGGCACTCTGCTGACTACAATCAAAATATGCACACAGCCTTTGTGATCCCATCCCCAGCCCCCAATTTACATAGCCGCTGGATTGTTGCTTCCCAGGTGAGTCAGTGTAGGGCGGTGACATCCCAGGCAGGCTCTGTTTCCATCTCAGGGAGGGGAGACAAAGCTCTGGTGAATGGAATAACATGCGGCGAGAAATTGTGAATATGGACAGTGAGTAAGAAATGCTCAAAGCCAACACTGAAATAACTCTCGGTTTCTTGTACAGTTAGGATGGAGTCTGAAATAGTCACTCTCGCAGTTTAGAATTTAAACTCCAGATAAGAAAGGGAGAGCATCCTGGAGGCTCCTGAAGTGCAGTGGGAAGCACTTTGGACAGAGAGGTCTGGAAAGCTGGCCCATCCTAGTGAAGACCTTCATAGGACAGTTATAAGTGACAGGAGGTCGGAAAGGATAGGGGACTCTTGGAGATCGTGGCTTTAGCTTCCCTCTTGCCCTTCCAACAGCCCCCATGGGGACACTGGTTGTGGCTTCACCACTGCTGATGGGAGTGTTCTTGGAAAGTCACTGCCCTTTTCAGCCTCAGAACCCTCTGCTCTACAATGGAAATAACCCCATGTGCTTCATGCAATACAGTGTTGCTGTAGCATCATGTTAAACCCAGTAGAGTAAGTAGCACACTTTTAATGGCCATGAAACACATTTTAGGAGTGTGTGTGTGTGTGTGTGTGTGTGTGTGTGTGTGTGTGTGTGAAAGATTTTCCAGTCCCCTGTATTTGCTTACTTTTAACCTTGATTCTCTGCTATGTTTACTGTACCTCCTCCTTTTTATTTCATTTTATTTCTTATTTGTTTATTACTTTTATGTGAAATTTATTGTCAAATTGGTTTCCATACAACACCCAGTGCTCATCCCAACAGGTGCCCTCCTCAATGCCCATCACCCACTTTCCCCTTCCCCCCTAATCCCCATCAATCCTCAGTTTATTCTCAGTATTTAAGAGTCGCTTATGGTTTGCCTCCTTCCCTCTCTGTAACTTTTGGGTTCCCCCCCTTCTCCTCCCCCCTGGTCTTCTGTTGAGTTTCTCAGGATCCACATATGAATGAAAACAGATGGTATCTATCTTTCCCTGCCTGACTTATTTCACTTAGCATAACACTCTCCAGTTCCATCCATGTTGCTACAAATGGCCAGATTTCATTCTTTCTCATTGCCAAGTAGTATTCCATCGTATATATAAACCACGTCTTCTTTATCCATTCGTCAGTTGATGGACATTTGGGCTCTTTCCATAATTTGGCTATTGTTGAGAGTGCTGCTATAAACATTGGGGTACAAGTGCCCCTATGCATCAGCACTCCTGTATCCCTTGGGTGAATTCCTAGCAGTGCTATTGCTGGGTCATAGGGTAAAAAAAAATTAAATATAGATCATTTTATTTTTTAAATAAAGATTGCATATATTTAAGGTGTACAACGGGATGATTTGATATACATATGCATAATGAAAAGGTTACTACTGACAAGCTACTTAACATATCTTTTCACATAGCTACTATTTTGTGTGTGTATGTGTGTAGTGAGAACGGCTGAAATGTACTCTTCTAGCAAGTTTCCAGGATTCAATATTAACTATTTATTATTATTATTATTATTATTCGTAACTATATTATTAACATAACTATAATTATGCTGTACATTAGCTCTCTAGACTTATTAATCCTACATAACTGTAACTTTTTACACTTGGGCCAACATCTTCCCATTTTCCCAACTTCCCACTCTTCCCACTCTTGGCCATTGCTCTTTTACTCTCTCCATCTATGTATTTACCTTTTCAAGATTCTGCATATAAGTAAGATCACACAGGGTTTTTTTCTTTCTTTCTGTGCCTGGCTTATTTCACTCAGCAAAAGACCTCCAAGTTCATCCATGTTGTTGCAAATGGCAGAATCTTCTTTTTTAAGACTGAAAAATATTCCATTATATGTATCTACCACATTTTCTTCATCTGTTCATTCATTGACAGATACGTAGGTTGTTTACATATCTTGGCTACTGTGAATAGTGCTGAAGTGAACATGAGAGCATGGATTATCTCTTCCAGGTACTAATATCATATGGTTATATACCCAAAAGAGAGATTTCTGGGCCATATGGTATTTTTATTTTTGATTTTTTGAGGAACTTTCATACTGTCTTCTACCATGGCTATGCCAATTTATATTCCCGTCAACATAGTACAACAGTTTCCACACCTTTGCCAACATTGATGTTTCATTTATTTGATAGCAGACAACCTAACAGATGTGAGGTGATATTTCATTGTGGTTTGGATTTGCATTTCCCTGTTGAGCACTCTTTCATATACCTGTTGGCCATTTGTATGTCTTCTTTGGAAAAATGTCTATTAAAGTTCTTTTCCCTCTTATTAATCTTTGTTCTATTGTTATATGGTTGTATGACTTTATTATATATTTTGGATATTAACCCCTTACTGGATGTATGATCTGCAAGTATTTTCTCCCAATCCATAGATTGTCCTTTCAATTTGTTACTTTGACTTTGTGGAAGCTTTTTAGTTTGAGGAGTCCCACTTGCTTATTTTGTTTAATGTTTACTTATTTATTTTGAGAGAGAGAGAGAGAGCAAGGGTGAGTGCATGTGCATTGGAGAGAAAGACAGACAGAGACAGAGACAGAAACAGAAACAGACAGAGAGAATCCCAAGCGGGGCTCAATCTCGTGACTATCAGATCATGACCTGAGCCGAGATCAAGAATTAGAGGCTTAACTGCCTGAGTCACCTAGGCACCCCAACCCTTGCTTATTTTTGCTTTTGTTGGCTGAGTTTTGGGTGCCATATACAAAAAATCATTGCCAAGGCCAAATTCGAAAAGATTTTTCCCTATGTTTTCTTCTAGAAGTTATGGTTTTTAGTCTTTAATCTATTTTGAGTATATTTTTGTGTGTGGTGTAAGATAAAGGTCCAATTTCATTCTTTTCCATATGAATATCCAGTTTTTCCAACACCATCTATGGAAGAGATTATCTTTCCTCCATTGAGTATTTTTGGATCTCCTGTCAAATATCTGTTGACTGTATATGCAGGGGTTTATCTGGGGGCTCTCTGTTATGTTCCATTGGTCTGTGTGCCTGTTTTTATGCCCCTACCACACTGTTGTGATTACTATAGCTTTGCAAAGTAATTTGAAATGAGGTCTGTGATGCTTTCAACTCTGTTCTTCTTTTTCCAGGATGTTGTGACTGTTTGGGGTCTTTTGTAGTTCCATAGGAATTTTGTAATTATTTTTTCTATTTCTGTGAAAAATGCTATTGGCATTTTTATAAGCATTGCACTGAATCTGTGGGTTGTTTTGGGTAGTATGAACAATTTTAACAACATTAATTCTTTCAATCTGTGAACACAGAATCTTTCCATTTTGTAATATCTTCAATTTCTTTCAGCAATGTCTTATAGTTTTGAGTGTGTAGATAATTCACCTCCTTGGTTAAACTTATTCCTAAGTATTTTATTCTTTTTGATGTGATTTGAAATGGGATGATTTTCTTGATTTCATTTTCAGACATGTTATTTGTATGAAAAATGTGCAGCGAATTCTTATATGTTGATTTTGTATCCTGCAACTTTACTGAATTTGTTTATTCTAATGTGTGTGTTTGTGTGTGTGTGTGTGTGTGTGTGTGTGTGTGCATGTACATCATCCTTCTTATGATGCTAAATGTGTAACTAGGAGGAAAGTAAGGGAGACTATAGACTAATTATAACTAAGTTGGCCACATAAAATTTCCTTTTTTTCTCAGTAGTTTACTTCAAGCCAAAACATTTTTTGAACCGAAATATTTAAAACAACCGCGCCTTCACTTTCCTGTTGCAGACCAAATAAAAAAGGCAGCAGTACTTGATGAAACAGAGCACTCAAGAGTAGTTTCTTCTCGTTTGCCAGGTGCCTTGGGAATGCTACTCACCCTGTGCAATATCCAGGCCTTTCCCCATTACAATGAGCAAAGTTAACCTATTTCACATGATTTTTGTGAGAAAATGAAAAACAGCTCCATTGCTCAAAGTGAGGAGCCTTTGTAAATGCCTGGTGATGATGACAATTTTGATAATAATTATATTGGAGACACCTTAGTGGGAAGTGGTTTTGCCGATACCTTCATTCTCATTTCCTCTCTTAACTTGGGCAGGTCCAAAGGGAAGGATGCACGCCAGTCTCTGCTTAAGGGCGTATTGGGTTTGTGTCGTGCAGTAATAAGAGCTGGGATCCTGCTGTGATAGCAATCAGCAATGTTGACCTGTACGAAGGCCACACCCCTAGGAAGCTGACTTGGACTGAAATCAATGTTGGCTGGGTCATCAACTGTACTCTCCCAGGATTTCTGGACAGAGTTGTATACAGGTGCATGGATTTTGGAGGCTGACAGGAGGGAGTTATGTTAAATATTTAACAAGTATTAAGGCACGGGCATGGGCACAGCCAGTCAGAAGGTAGAGACGGAGCAGGGGCCAAGTCATCGGCTTTGGGTTGTGGGAAGGTGGGAGGGTCCTGGAGAGGTGCCCAGGTAGCTAGAGCAGTGGGTACGTAGGACTGGGGAGAGCTGGGAAGTGGCCATTTACCAACCAGTACAACACTGTTTCAGTATTTCACTAACCATTGCAGCTCTATCAGTATGGGCTGTCTGCCTTGTGGAAAGACCTGCTTTTGATCTTGGCTGAAGTGTTGGCCTTGGACAAATTGTTTTACCTCTCTAACTTCCAGTTCTTTCATGTGGAAAGTAGGGATGTTAGTGATACATTTTTTATAAAGTTGCCCTGAAGGTTAAATGAGATAGTGAGTGAAGAATGCTAGCTTAGTGCCTGGCTAGCAGAGAGTGTTCAATAAATGGCAGCTGTTATATTGTTATGGTTATGTGCTTTCTGCCTGTTGTGACTGGTATTTTAAAGGATTTTAAATGGAAACAGCTTGGTATGTATTGAGCCCTTCTCTGGAAGAGATTAGACATTGCTGTTTAGATTTTATTTGTGCATAGATTTCTGCTTAAATTTTATGATAATCTTAAAAACACTGATAGGAGAAAATGCAAAAATGATGCTTTAATTTGCTGTGTTATTACTACCATAACTAAATAATAACTGGCTCACAGATTAAGAGTTTCTGAGACGTAGAAAAAGTCTTCACTGTGTGCTTAAAAACAGTTGCTTCATTTTTTTTTTTCAAGTTACTGGCGCTCCTCATGTGAAACACAGCTATGTTTAGAGGCTTTTTTGTTATCCTGATATTGGACAAGAGAAAGGATAAAGGAAATGAACTCAGATGGGGATGACTTTTATTTAAGGTTTCCTTAATCTCAACAAAATGCCTTGGAACATTCAAGACATGCGTATCAGTCACAAAATGTTATGAAATAATATGCAAATAAATTATTTTGAATGTACAAAGGAGCCTACAAACTAAAATAATATTTTGAAGCAAATCAATTTTTCAAATTTTTTTATTTTATAAAATTTCCCTTTCACATATGTACTTAAATTACGGTAGGCATGTGTGTGTGAGCGCGTGTGTGTGTTGAAGTATGTATTCTTTTTTATTTTTTTTTTTAAATTTTTTTTTTCAACGTTTTTTATTTATTTTTGGGACAGAGAGAGACAGAGCATGAACGGGGGAGGGGCAGAGAGAGAGGGAGACACAGAATCGGAAACAGGCTCCAGGCTCCGAGCCATCAGCCCAGAGCCCGACGCGGGGCTCGAACTCACGGACCGCGAGATCGTGACCTGGCTGAAGTCGGACGCTTAACCGACTGCGCCACCCAGGCGCCCCTGTATTCTTTTTTAATAAACAGATTTTTAGAGCTGTAATTCACATGCCTTGCAGTGCATCCATTTAAAGTATACAATTCGGTGGTTTTCAGTATAATCACAGAGTGATGCAATAATTACATAATCAGCATGTAAATAGAGAGAGTATTTAATTTCCATGTATTTGTGAATTTTTCCCAAATCTTTTATCCATTCGTAATGACTTTCCATTATGGTCAGAGGATACCATTTATATCTTTTCAACCCTCTAAATTTTGGGAGGATTGTTTTATGGCCTCATATGTGGTCTATCCTGGAAAAAGTTCCAGGTACACTTGAGGAGAAAGTGCACCTGTGGATGCTGCGTGCAGTGCTGTATAGACGTGTTATGTCTTATGGCTTATGGTGTTGTTCAAATCTTTGGTTTCTTTGTCATCTGCTTAGTTATTCTATCCACTGTCCTTTACTCTGTCTAATATTGAGGTGTTAAAGTCTCCGGTGGGTATTGTGAATTGTCTATTTCTTCCCTCAGTTGTGTCTGTTTCATTTCATGTATTTCGGGCTCCCTGTCAGATATCCTGGGTCCCAGACTGGGAGCTGGGGAGAGGGAGCCCTGTGGTCTTGGCAGCTCTCCTCAAGAGAAGGGTTTCCATCTGTGGAGCGGATGTGGAATTTCTCACCCGCTTGGTGATAGAGACCCTCCCACCCAGATAATTCTGATAATTGATTATATGTATATTAACTTTTTGGCTGGGGGGTGACATTAGAATAAATATTTCTCCTTTCTGTAGTGACACTGTTTCAAATGCATTTTACTCTGTGTTAACGTCTCATCTACCAAAATGGCATCCTTAGCATTATTATCTAATTACTCAGACGCATTTGTATATAAACTATATTGGTAAGAATATATGGTTCTGGAGAACATTTTATACAAACTTGGTTTTATAATCCTGATCCAATCTTTTAAGTTTTAAGCACGAAGTTCATCTCCCCTGGGCACCGACCCCAACCGTTGCTCGGGTGATCTGTTCATTGCTGTTACCTGTGATGATACTCAGACTTTTTTTGGGTCTTACTTTCTGGTAATTATTTGCTGTTTTGAGAATGCTTCCTAAATAAATCTTGTCTGCCATCCCTCTCCCCGCCAGTTTTTGTGTCTAAGTCAAGTCTTTTGTGGACGTATAACAATGACTCTATCGCTAGTTAGTAACAGAAGGATCTCTGAAAATTATGGTTTCTGTCAATGCACACTGTTACCTCAGTTTACCCTCTGAATAATTAGCCCTTGGCTTTACATAATGCAAGTAATTGTAAGTATCCTTTCCCTGGCCTGTGCATTATTGTCTGTGTTCAGGTAGGAGCTTGCTCTGTTTTTGTTTTGTTTTGCAAACAGATTATAACGGGGCATTAAAATGTAAGTTGCTTTTGCAGGGCCCGGGTGGCTCCGATGGTTGAGTGTCTGACCTTGGCTCGGGTCATGATCTCATGGTTGGTGAGTTCAAGCCCTATATTGGAAGCCCGCTTCAGATCCTGTGTCCCCCGCCCCGTCTCTTCTCTTCTCCCACTCATGCTTTCTATCTCATAAGTAGACTTTAAAAAACTAAATAAAATAAAATGCAAGTTGCTATAAACATTTCTTAAATAGGACTACTCTTACACTTTTTAATTTTTTTTTTAAATTTTTTTTTCAACGTTTTTATTTATTTTTGGGACAGAGAGAGGCAGAGCATGAATGGGGGAGGGGCAGAGAGAGAGGGAGACACAGAATCGGAAACAGGCTCCAGGCTCTGAGCCATCAGCCCAGAGCCCGACGCGGGGCTCGAACTCACGGACCGCGAGATCGTGACCTGGCTGAAGTCGGACGCTTAACCGACTGCGCCACCCAGGCGCCCCCACTTTTTAATTTTTTAAGTTTACTTATTTATTTTGAGAGAGACAGAGATAGTGTAAATAGGGGAGGGGCCGAGAGAGGGAGAGAGAGTTACATTTTCTGACCTAAAGTATACACACATTCTCAAGGAACCTTTCTTCTTATGATAGATTTTTATTTTACACAAAATGAACGTGTGCAACTTGTAATACTTTAACACCATGTAATATTTGGCCCTTCATATCTTATTTCTTTTTTTTTTAAAGTTTATTTATTTATTTTGAGACAGAGAGAGAGAGTGAACAAGAGAGAGAGCATGTGCATGTGAGTGGGAGAGGCACAGAGAGATTGGGAGGGGGAGAATCCCAAGCAGGCTCCATGCTGTCAGTGCAGAGCTTAATGCAGGGCTCAAATCATGAACCATGAGATCTTGACCTGAGGCAAAATCAAGAGCCGGACACTTAACCAACTGAGCCACCCAGGCACCCCCTTCATATCTTATTTCTGTTTGTGGAGAGATATTATTTAGGAATTAAATTTCTCATTTATTGACTCACCTGCCACCTATTTAAATACGTAATTTCTCCTGTTGATTATAGAGACTTGGTGCTAAGAATGAGAGAGCTATTTTGAAAGTATCTTAAAATTTATAAATTTCTTTTTAGTTACTTAAGAAGAAAACGCCCTTGATTCTTTGCTTTGTATCTATACCCTCCCTCCACACTTAGAGGCAAATGAAATAAACTCTTCACCAGCATTAATGAATCAATCAGCCTCACACATCTTCAGCTTGAGTCCAGAGATAAGAGAATGGGCCAAAATACTGAGATGAGTGGGCCTTATTTGTGAAGGAGCCACAGAAGCCGGGGGCATGCATGAGACTTTTTTTTTTTTTTTTTTTTTTTGGCTCAAATTGATGTAACCTGGAGTTTGTTTGATCTTGGGAGTTAAGTGGGTCAGTCTATCAAAGAGCCATTGTAACAGAGTGCCTTGAGGAAGTTGGTGCCGGAAAGAAGACATTTTTAAAACATGCACACGGAGTGAAGATATCTGGGAAACAAACCCTTTTAATATTTTTATTCATAGATACAGTAATTCACTATCCTGCGTCAAACGCCTGGAAGTGCTGGCATGGAGTGAGGACAGGACATCTGCTCCCTGGGGCTGGGCACATGCCATCAGCCTGAAAGGAGGCCCACCGAGAATGGGTGAGTACTTGGGGGTAAAAGGAAGTCTCCCCATCCCAGCAGACACATCGGGAGCACCCAAGAAACTGAGCACATACTGTCTCCAACCTTAGGCAGAGACTCAGAAAGAGCCAAAGTTGTTGGCTTTGCTGGAATTTATGGCCCACTGAGCATGTTGGAAGAAGGCATGGGTATGTAAGGGGCAGACACTTTCATCCTGTGGGACACCAGGGAAACAATGGCAAAACTAGAACACAGAAGACATGGTTTAATTAACGTAGCAAGTTGTGGGCAGTGTTCTGCCTGAGCTGAGAAAGGAATTCAAAAGCCTTCTTGCCGCAACTTTCTCAGAGACAGAATTTCTGAAGTTCTTGTAAATAAATAAACAGCTAACACGTAATGAGCACTTACTGTGTGTGCAAGGCACTATTCTAAAGAGTTTTATGTGCAAATAATTAATTTTCATTACAGTAACTCAATATGCTGTAACATAGCATAGAGCATACTGTTCTTTCCCATGGTTTATTGATGAGACAATGGATTCTATAATTGAAGTCAATACGGCACACTGCCTCTGTGGTTTCCAGAGGTGGCTAGGTACTTGGTGAGCATGGTCAATAATATTGATCAGGAGGTAATAAAGCATTACGTGTCAACACTGAAGGTGGAAGAGGAACTGGAAGAACCTGGAAGAGTGTGTTGCTAAAAACTCATCAATTTAGTATGATGACCTACTTGGAAGTGATCTTTTCCTTAGCACAGAGCTTCTGGGATGTGAAAGGCACCCACCTCCTTGCTCAGAAATGTCTGAGGGCCAACTTTAAAGGTTCGTTGGAAGCCCCATTGCACATTTTTGACTGATAAAGCCATTGAAGGGGAAATTTAACTCCTTCTTCCTTTGTAAAAGAACCTCCACGGAGGCAGCAACCGGACTCCCAAGAGGGTTGATCATGTGGTCAGTTAACAGATGACAGCAGACTTAGAATTTGAGGCTTCTCTCCAATACTCATCAATCTCACCCTAAATTCATTGAAATACTAGCATGTGTTGGTTTATTTTTTGTAAGTCTGGTGTCTTCTTTCCCTTTTCTTCCCTCCCCCCTTTTCTTTCCTTCCCCCACCTCCCTTTCCTCTTTCTTTTCTGTTTTCCCTTGCTCTTTTATTGAAGGAATATTCACTGAGCACGTACTATATTGCAGGCAATGTTAGGTGCTGGGTATTCACTGATGCACAACAATAGATATGGTCTCTGAACCCCATGAAGTTTATCATTTAACGGGTGAGGCCACCAAATAGCCACATAGATACATAAGTAAAATCACAACTGTGAGAAGAGCCCCAGAGAGAGCACATGATTTTGTGAGACCACGGCAGGGCTCTTCGGCCTAGTCAGGGAGAGCAGGGCAGGGTTGTCTGATGAGACAGTGATTAAGCTAAGGAACAGAGGGTGGATTGGAACTGGACAGACAGGTGCATGAAGAAGCAGCCCAGGAGAGCAACTCATGTGGCAGCTTGGCCACCGAGTCTGTGACAACATCAGACAGAAAGAGCTCTGTTTGGGGAGGTGCAGAGAGCAAACGGGACTGGTAGGAGGTGAATCTGAAAGGTAGGGGGCAAAGACAAAGAATGGAGGGCGTAGTGGGCCACATTCAAGGTGTGTCTTTGTCTGACGAGTCATAGGTCAGAGGCATGGGGTGGTACAGCCAGACTTGCATCTTGAAGAGAGCACTCCACCTCCGGGAAAGGCAGACTTGGATGGAGAGCAGGGCTGGACTTGCATGGACCCTTTTCAGGTTATCGTGCACGGCATTTTGGGCCTGATGTTCCTCTGCGATACCCTTTGAAGCGTAGGTCAACTATAGGTGCATTGGGGCTTCAAGTTCTCCTGTTATCATACATTGTCTTTTTATGAAAAGTACCAAAAATTGGGAAGTCAGACAAGTCTAGGTGTTATTGCTTAATGAGACTATTACAGAAATCTCATAAAGTCTGGTTGTTGGTTTAACAAATATAATCTGAGAAAAAAAGACCTTTGATTCATGCTTGTAGAAACTTTAGTATCAAGGATACAGGCATCGTTTTCAACTTATTATTCAGGTAGTTTTATCTGATTTTTTGGACTTGTGTTTATGGTAAAGTGAAGGTCGAAGTGAAGCCTATAATGACTACAACTATCTCCACTGAGGCCACTTAATAAAAATAAAATCACTAGATATGTATTCTCTTCTCTCTCATCTCAATTCTTAGCTCCTCTGGTTGTTCCCATCTGCAGCCTCTGCAGCGGAATTCAGCATCTCCAATGTGTCCTTTGGTTTTCTCTGTTTAATACTTGTGGGTTGACAAATCCCAGAGGGCTTACTAGGCTCTGAGGATGGCTTTGAGGCTGAAGAGGCAAATAGCAGATGGTCTAGGGATTTGTGATGTGTATATCACAGAGTCTCTTAGCAACACTATCTGCACTTAAAAGAGGGCTAAAAGTTTAAATAAGTCCCTGGATGAATGAGATACTATCGTACAGTTGATCCTTGAGCAACACAAGTTTGGACTGTGTGGGCCCACTTATATGGGGATTGTTTTCTGTAGATATGGTATAGTGTCATGTTATTTTCTTAACACTTCATTTCTTTAGCTTACTTTATTGTCAGAATACAGCATGTAATACGTATAACATACAAAATAGGTGTTAATGGACTGTATATGTTATTGGTAAGGCTTCCGGTAAGCTGTTAGTAGTTAAGTGTTTGGGGAGTCAATAGTTACGTGAAAATTTGTGTACATCATGGAGGACCTTGCTGAACCCCATGTAACCTACTAGTGTATTTGAGGTAACAAATACCCTGCAACTGAGGACAATAATTTATGTCACAATAAATCTGAAATGCAATGTTTTTTTTTTAATTAAAAAAACTTTAGGTACACAAAACATCAAAAGTCAATGCTTCCTCAAAGATCCATTAGTTTTCAGAGCTTTCTTGGCTTTGCTTAAGGTACATAATATTTCCAAGACCATTGTGAGAACACTCAGAGGGGCCATGGTGATATGAAGGAACAAATTTGGGACAGGAACTTTTATAGCAATAGCATATGCTATAGGTACAGAAACCATCCAACTATCACGGCACAACTGTTTATAGTAGATAAACAACTGCTTTATCTACTATAGTCACCCCCCCACCCCCGCAAAATCCCACTTCAACTCTAACTTGAAGCCAAATTCATTACCATTTTCTGTCTGTGGACTATATACAGGATATGAAAAGTAAGGAAATTGTGATTATTTTAGGAGGGAAGACTATTCTAGGTAGACAGAGAGGTTCATTCCTTCAATAAATGTAAATACACATTAGCCAGGTATAATGGAAAGCACTCATAAGAGAGCAGTGAACAAGGTATAAGTCTTATTTTCAAGGAGTTTACAGTCTAGTGGGGAAGGTTGACCATTAAAAGAGCAATGGCATACTATATATAATAAATGCTACACTATACTCAAATGAAGCACACGTAAGAGGGGGCACCTGCCAAGATAGACTTTCTGGAGGAAGTGGCTTCTACACTGATAAGAGTCAGTCAGGGACAGTAGGGAGGAGACTGAGGAAGGGGGTTTTTCATACAGAGGCAACAGTATGTACAAACACCTGTAGTATGGCGCCAGCTGGGAAGTGAGGAATGCTTACCACACCATATGGAATAAAGGACTTAGGGAAGAACCCCAGTGGCACTGGACTGTGAATATTGCCAGGCTTAGCCATGGCTGGCTCCTGCTCTTGAGATAGATGAAATGAAGCAGGCAAGGCCTTGGGGTTTCAGCAGATTAGGGTCTGGGGGTGATAACAGTGTCTGACATCTCCCAGGGCAGCCACATGGGTTTCTTAAGGCTCTTGTCCCTCCCACACATTGCATTCTGTTATTTCCTTACACAAAGGCTTGATATTAAAAAGGGCTATGATGAGTAAAAAGAGAGCACCCTTTGTCCTAGAGACCTTATTCTAATGGAGGAAAAGTACTTCGATATATTTTTTCCTCCTGAATTTTTTGTCTGTTGCTTTCAGTTGTGATCCCTTCAATTTCCTATACTTTCTGTAATTTATCAGAATTTTCTGGGCATTCATTATTTGGGTGATCCCCTTTGTTGTTTAAAGGAAAGAGAGCAGGACCCTCACACAGAGACCCATGGTATGGCCCTAGACAGGGGCAGAATCCTGGCATCAACTCTTGGGCCAGAAATCAGCCCCCCAACTTGCCAACTGAGGGCTCTTTGCGGATGAGGCCTAGGTCCTTCATTGTGGACCAGTACTTGCTCCTGGGAGGCCTCAGAAAGAATTCTCCTGCTTTGCTGGTTGGTGGTCAGGCTAAGGCAGCAGGTTGAAAGGAGGGCTCAGTTGGAGCTGTCCGTGTTACTTACCCCATTGAGTGCCTTGTCACCTTTTTCCGGGGCTTTGTTGCTCAACCTAGCTGCAAGCCATTCTGCCTTCATTCTTGATCAGGACCCTTATCATATTGGTCAAGCCACTGATATTTTTGGTTGGATTTTAATCTTGACCTCATCAGCTCCTTACTCAACTGACCACACTTTCTCCACTCTGCCTGAATCTATTGCCACATTGTTCTGCTCTGGTTTCTGCTGAATGCCCTTGGATTTCTTTTCTAGTCAAAAAATAACTCTGTTTTACTGAGAGCAATGAACATGCTCTCAGGTTTTGTTTTGTTGTTATTTTTTTTTCAAATTTAAATGAACATCTGAAAAAAGCTTTCTGGCTATTTAATTTCTATGGGATGAAAGGCAGCTCTCATCAAAATAATAATGGAAACTGAGACAGGTCACTTTTATAAGCTGTTGTCTTCTAGAGCTGAATATTTGATTAAAAGTCATAAAATATCATTTGCAGCCAGTATATCTAGGGTTGTATTCCATAGATGTGAAGGGAAAATGTCAGCTCAAATCTTAAAAAATGTGAGGAATCCTGAATTGATTAATTTTTCAATTATTCTTGATGACAAATGACTTGTCTTTCAATTCCAGATGAAAATCAAAGGGTGTTCATCAGTTCCAGGTAAATGTTGACTCTTCTGTCTCATAAAAAAGCACTTAGACTTGATGGATGGAATTAAAGGGTGAAATGGGGTCTCCTAGCAAAAACAAACATTCTGACAAGATTGCTGATTTTTCTTTCTTCTTGCAAATTAGTTAACTTAGAAGTATTCTGATAGCAATTATTAGCCAAGTTTTAACCTATCAGCATATTAAATGACCTGGTGGGTCTAAATTAAAAACCACCTATAATGTAAAAAGCACTGAATAAAATATGCCACAGATTTGAGGCTTGACATATATATGAAATAGCTATGCCATATTTCAGATATTCAAGATGGCTTACTGGAGCCTAAACATATGTGACAATGCAAAGTCTACAGAGTTTTTTTTTTTTTAATTTATTTATGTATTTTTAAACACTTCTTCCCCAATTGTTCTGGATAAATCATAAAGATTTTAATATTTTTGCTCTCCTTTTATGATATACTACCTATAGTTAAGCATGTATGTACTACCTTTCTGAAACCTTTTGTGCTTTTGCTCTAATTCCCTGTCTCTCAGTATGTACACCATGAGGATTCTGGGGAGATGGAAGTTTGAATGTATCCCAATGCTCCCCTTTATTAACTGTTCACTATTCCCCACCTTTCCAAAGCCAAATAGCAGTAGGATTTATCAGAAAGAGTGGCCCAAATGTGGGCCAAGAGTGAGGCTCAGGCTCTGCCACAGCCTGGACAGTCCCCGTATGGGGTCTGGGGATTAAAAAGCAGAGATCACTGGAGTTGGAATTTGGTGGGATTATGAGGAAGTCTGAGCTCTTGAGGATCTGTGAATTTCTCAGAAGATGGCTAGAACTTACCCATGTGCAAGAATCCCTAAGGAGACCTGCTACACTTCTAGAAAGAAAAATTGCTGAGTATATGGGCCGAGTCTATCCCATTTACCCTTCTCTAGGCTGGAGACTAAGAAGACCAGAGAAGGGAGATGCTTCCTCCTGGTACCATGGACAGGGACTACTGCTTACCTGCTGGAACACCGCCCCCTGACTGGGGAGGGCCTGGATTTCTGTGCACACACGCATGCATGTGAATGCACATACATTCACATGCATAAACACACATACATACATGCACACACATGCACACGAATGCATACACACATGCATGCACATGCACACACTCACATGCACATGCACACACATGCATGCACACACACACTCTCTGTTATAGGAGGGATTGCTCTCACTTGAAGCCTCTCAACAGCTTTATCTGAGCCCCAGTGAGTGGATAAAAACAGACAAAATGACAAACAAGAAGAGAAAGGAAGGACAGAATGACATGTGAAATTACAAAAATAATTAGAATGTATAAGATTTATTACATATAGCACACAAGACTTTCAGAACTGAAAATGTGACATTTTTTCTTTAACTGGTGAGGATGAAATTAGTGCTGGGAAGACTAAGGAAGGACTGTCTCAAAACATAGGATAAAAATATAAAGAAGGATGAAAGGGACACATCCCAGCAATGTAACACACAGAAAACATCAGCCGTGAAAAAAACTTCTGAAAGTTGCATAATTAAGCAAATAGTGGAATAATATTTCTCTGAGTTGAAGTAGGACTTAAGTCTGTAGAGTTAAATGTGTCCCTGAAGTTCGTCGAAGACTGATATAAAGGACACACACGGACATATTCTGGCTAACTTTCTGTTGCTGAGAATAAAGAGAAAAACCTTAACATTCTTAGAAAGAATGAATAGGTTACTTATGAGGGACAGACAGAAGATTAGAAATGGCTCATTTGCAGCTTTGGAAGCTCATCAGATAATATGCATAGATTTCCAAGAAGAATTCTTATTCCAGGATCCCTATATGCAGCAAAGATATCATCACCTGCCGGGGTGAGTGATATTTACACATATCCAGGATTCAGAGGTGGTATCATCCATAAACCCCATCTGTAGACAATACACAGAAATAGACTCTAACTAAACAATAAATGTACCACCACAGACACTTTATGTGGGAGAGGATTAAAAGGAGGAGGAAGCAGAAGTTAGGAAGAATAATCCTGCGGTAGTTACTAAAAATCTACAAGCAAAGGAAATAAAAAGAGAGAGAGACAAACCAAGAAACAGATTCTCAACTATAGAGAAAATGCTGAGGGTTGCCAGAGGAGGGGCAGATGGCTTAAATAGTGATGGGCACTGGGGAGTGCAGTTGTGATGAGCACCAGGTGATGTATGGAAGTGCTGAATCACCACATTGTACACCTGAAACTAATATAACACCGCATGTTAACTGGAATTTAAAATAAAATAAAATAGAATTAAAAATAAATAATTACATTCAAGTTTTAAAAAAATCTAATCATCCAGAAGCAAAAGCATTAAAAGTGTTAAATTACATCACTAGAACCTAGGAGTCAGTGTTGTGAGTGATGGTACAGAAAGGGAAAGAATAAGTGAAATTTCTCATTTAGGGGAAGAGAAAGCAAAAATATCCCAAAGATTTCCCATGACAGGGGAAGGGGCAGAAGAAGAAGAAGGGAGAATATAATGTTAGGAATCCCCGATGGCTGACAAAACAAATAAATATGTGTTTGATAATGAGTCTGAGGAGAGGTCACTACTAGGAAAGTGTCAGAGGACAGGAGGACCTTCTACATAAACAATAATCTATAGGGATATGAGTGTTGGGGTGCCTGGTTGGCTCAGTTGGTTGGGCATCTGACTTTGCTCAGGTCATGATCTCACAATTTGTGGGTTCGAGCCCCGTGTCGGGCTCTGTGCTGACAGCTTGGAGCCTGGAGTCTGCTTCGGATTCTGTGTCTCCCTCTCTCTCTGCCCCTCACCCGCTCACACTGTCTCTCTCTGTCTCTCAAAAATAAAAGATAAACATTAAAAAGAAATTAAAAAAAGATAGGGACATGAGTGTTTACTTGACCAAACCCGTGACAGAAGAAAAAGGGAAAACCAGAAAGTGAAATACAAGATGGAATGGAAAAAGCCAAAATTAGAAATAAAATGGTGGGAAAATAGTTCTTGGAAAACAATGGAAACAGAAGGAGAGCAAGGATGACAACAGTATTAGGCAAGATGAAACCTAGGGATAAAAATTAAAATACTCAGTGTAACAGAGTGACATCTTACAATCACAAGATACCCACTCATTAATAAGAAATATCATGAGGGGCACCTGGATGGCTTAGTTGGTTAAGCGTTCCACTCTTGGTTTCAGCTCAGGTCATGAGCTCATGATTTTTTAATTTAAGCCCCACATCTGGCTCTGCACTGACAATGCGGAGCCTGGTTGGGACTCTCTCCCTTTC
Organism: Prionailurus viverrinus; assembly: GCF_022837055.1. Classification (NCBI taxonomy): domain Eukaryota; kingdom Metazoa; phylum Chordata; class Mammalia; order Carnivora; family Felidae; genus Prionailurus; species Prionailurus viverrinus. The sequence continues at coordinate 90,933,281 of NC_062572.1, read as the reverse complement.
TATCTGCCCTCCCCTGCTCATTCTCTCTCTGTCTCTCTCACACTAAATAAGTAAACCTAAAAACATTTAGAAATGAAATAAGAATCTGATTAAAATAGTAGTAAATTTTGGGGTGCCTGGGTGGCTCAGTTGGTTGAGCATCTGACTTTTGATTTTGGCTCAGGTCATGATCCCAGGGTCATGGGTTTGAGACCCATATTGGGCTCAGGGTGGAGCCTGCTTGGGATTCTCTCTCTCCCTCTGCCCCTCTCCCCCACTCTTGCTCTCTCTCTCTCTCTAAAAAAAAAAAAAGTAGAAAATTCTTATGTACTTCTTTTGAAATCAGGTTCAGTAGGTCAAAAATCAGTAAAGGCAGAAAGAAATTGAATAATGATAAATTTAAATATATAATTTATATCTTTGGATTAAGAATATAGTTATTTTTCTCTTCTTTATGTTTAGGGAAATAATAAAAACTGGTCATGTACTGGCCACAAGGGAAACCTTAGCAAAATAACCAAGATACTTCACAGGACATACTCTCTGGTAATAATAAGTGAAATTATAAATTGACAACAAGAATATGAAACATAGTTTTAAATAATATGAGAACAATGGAGAAATCTAAGAAAGAATGAAAAGGATTACATGACACAAAAATATATGGAATAAATGACAGTTGGTCCTTGCTGCCTTGATTAATAAGAGTATAGGCCAAGAATATAGGAGTTTATACTCATTTGAGAAATTATAATAGAACAAAGTTAAGAAAAGAAAGTAGGAAAACAGAATTAGCAAAAATAGAAGTTGAAATATATGTGAAAATGTGTACTAAAGATAAGTGAAAAATATCTTATTTTTTGAAAAGCCCTATAAATACATAAGCCCTCTAAGGAAAAAGATACAAATTAAACAAGACTTAGAAACAGGAAGGAGAAACAGAAGAAATGAAAATAATTATAAGAGATTACTATGTGCACTCGTTGGCGTCAAATTTGGAAACCTAGAGGACATTGATGATTTTACAGTAAACAATAAATTGTCAATTTGGAATGAAATAGGAAATTCAAATAGACGTTAGAAGATACTAGATATGGGATGAAAACCTATTGTTACAAGAACACTAAGAGTTGATAGTTTCATATATAAGTTCTATATAATGCTTAAAGAAAATTCCCAAGTCATTTATATTAACCCAGATTATATATATCAAGATGGGAAGATCCCAACTCACTTTCTGAAGCGTGTAAAAATTAAATACCGAACATATACAGGTGGTACAAAAAGAATAATGTAGATCAATGTCACTTATGAATAGGGGTATAAACATTTTAGATACAGTGTTAACAAATAGAATAAAAAGAATACTACACTGACCAAGTCGCGTTAATTCAAGGAGAGCAAGGAAGGTTTGATATTAAGAAATATATCAACATAATACATCAAAAAGTGGAGGAGAAAACCAATATGGTATTGTCAGGGGTCATCAGAAATATTTGATATTAATAATTAACAGTAAAAATATTTGTTCATTTTTGTTGTATTGATAAAGTAAAAACACTAAGATACAAATAAATGGAAACTACTTAAATGTATTGAATTTTTTTCCTTTCTTTTTAAATTTTATTTTAACTCTGGTATAGTTAACATGCAGTGTTATATTAGTTTCAGGTGTGCAATATCACTAGTGATTCAACACTTCCATGCATCACCTGGTGCTCATCACAAGTGCACTCCTAAATCCCCATCATCTATTGAAATTTCTTCTCAAAAATTGTCAATGATTAAAATGTAACATCACAGACTGATTTCTAAAGACAGACAAAATTATTCACTTTTTAATGAATAGGTGAAATTAATGAATCAGTGAAAACAAAATCACTCAAATTGTTTTGCAGATTCTACTAAATTTCACGGGAGAAAAAAATGAAATAATTGCTGTGCAGTTTGGAAAGTAAAGCATCCTCGCAGAAGGATCCTTTCTGGGCTACCTCCTGTCAGGGAGGAGGTCAGGGTGAATTCTACAATGTCACAGGGTACTGGTTAAGGAATAGGTTTTACTGATAAAAGGGAAAACTCAAAGACCAGAGTTTATAAGAGAACAGCGGGATGTGTGGAGACCCAGTTTGTCATCCTGGAAAGCCTTGATGGGCCTGGGCATCTCTGAACATGGCTCGTGTTCCATCCCCCAAGGATGCTGCTATTCTCGTCAATCTCTCTTCCTGCAGGATGAATGCAAGGAAGGAGCTTCTTCTGTGGAAGTTCACAAAGACTGAAACCAAGCAGTCTGGGTGTGCAATGATAGGTATTTCCAGTAGTTTCTGGGAGAGCCAGTTGCCCTGCACCTGCAGATCTTGGTGAAAGCATGGACCTTGATGGCCATGAGGTATCATAATGACCTTCGGCCGGAGGAAGAAGGTCTCAGCTGAGTTTGAGTACAGCTTGCCTTGCTGGCAAAATGGGACACCCTAGAATGAGTATCAGGGTCACTTCTGCTTCTTGAATAATGGAGAGAAAAAGCAAACTATTTCCTTTGCCTGGCAATATGATTTTATAAAAAGAAACCCAGAAGGCTTGACTTTAAAAGATAAGTATAAAAATAACAGAAAAATCAATAGCTTCTTAATTGTTATCAATTACCAGCTGAACACAGAAATGTGAAAAATGTAATTCACAATAACCACAAAAGCTATGAACTATTCAGGAATGACTTTAATAGGGAATCTATATTAAGAATTATTATAGAAGTTTTGGGGGGGATAAAAAAAGTTTTTTTTCAACTAGCATGAAGATATACCTGACCATGGATGGAAATGCTTAATTACTGAAAATCATTAATACATTTTTCTAAAATTTATACATTATAGACAATTAAATCCTAATTAGAATGACAATTTAGATAAAAGCTCACGATAGAAGATAAATGTCTGAGAATGAGCAAGAAAATAATGTCAGATATCAAAAGGTAATACATAGTCTTACCTTTATAAAAGGTAAATAAATTAATAAAGCTTAATAAAAGCTATTTATAAAATAAAAGAGAATCATAGATCTCAGATATATGGGAATTTAATATGTGAAAAACTTAGTATTTCAATTCAATTGTTATACATATTATATATATATGTATATATATATACATATTATATATATATAGTATTTCAATTCAATTGTTATACATATTATATATATATTATATAATAGTCATATATATATAGATATATATTATATATATAATAAAAGCTATTTATAAAATAAAAGAGAATCATAGACAGATCTCAGATATATGGGAATTTAATATGTGAAAAACTTAGTATTTCAATTCAATTGTTATACATATTATATATATATATATTATATATATATATTATATATATAATATATATATATAAATGTTGCTAGCACAAATGGAAATTTATCTAGAAGAAAATAAAATTGGACCCTTACCTCATACACACAAAAAACACAAAATTTCATGTGAATTCAAAAAGTAAATGAAAAAAAAACACTTAAATCTTAAAAAGATGTTTGAGATGACTAAGAATTGAGGATACCTTTCTAAGGAAGATAAGAAATCCAGAAGCTATAAAATAAAGATCCCACATAAGCAACATAAACAGACGGTGGCTTAGAAAAACAACGTGCAAAGCATACTCTATCTTTTCTTCAAGATATAAACGCCTGAATGTGGTGGGAAGGAATAATATAGATACAATCATCATATATGATATAATTGCATTTGTGTGCATGTGTGTGTGTGTGTTTATAGAAAGATGTGTGAAATATGTTCACCAAGTATCCATGCTGGTTCTTTCGGGAGAGTGGTAATTTACACTTTTATGTATTTGCTAAAAAAATGTTATCATGATCCTGTTTAATTTATATATCCAGCAAGAAGCTTTTTTGTTAAAACAAACAAACAAACAAACAAACAAACAAACAAACAAACAGAACAGAAAGAATCCACATCCTTCTGGGCATGGTTGTGGGCATTTAAGCCCTGAGACCTCTGGTATTCTGAGATTTGCACGAGACTGGCGCTGGTTAACAAAAAATTAACCTGTCGCTTCTGCAAATGCTCTCCTGTTTGAACACTGTCATCAATATTGGATTCATTTTTAGACAGAAACCCTTGGTCAGGCAGCATAATGAATCTGGTATTGCCCTGTTTCTTAGGATTTTGACATTCATATTTGTATCTTTTATTCTCTCCTTGCTGATGGCAGCAGCCTCTACTCCCCAGTCAGGGCCTTGTGGGTTTCCTGGGGCTCCTATCTTGTGAATACATGCATCACAGGACAAAGGGACAAATCGCCGGAATGCCATCAAAGGTACTCTGTCATTTATTTTGTGGGTGTTGAAAGGCACCAGCTGCCCTTCAGAAAACCAATAACCCTCAGGAAGAAAATGGTATATCATACGCTTTCTCTGCTTTAAAAATATGACAGCAATTGTGTAATGTTCCACAATTTTAGATTATTAGTATGGGAAGTGACTTTTGGTCAGATACTTCCTGACCTGGGTCTAAGTGGTTGCTCTCCAGGTTTTGAAGGGAGGCTTGCAGAGACCCTGAAGGGGACATAAACATTTGGTGAAGGATCTGGACAAGGAACCCTCCACAGCTGTAAGACTGATGGAGCTTGAAAGGAATTTAGGGGACCCTCAGTTTCTACTTCCTGACTTTAAACAGGGATGTGCCCACAGCCTGAATTTTTCAAATCAAATCTTTTTAACCACATGCTAATTTAGATTTTCCTTGTTTCCCACATGTATGGTGGGACCTTCAGGGACAAATAATGTCTTTACATTGAAATTTGTTAAGAGGGTGCTATTTATTAGGACCTTTTTTTTTTTTTTTTTTTACTAATGTTAATCTGTGTTTTTGGAGTTCATAAAAATGGTTAAACAGAGACGGAAGGAGATTCTTTCACTTGGGATATCATAAAGATGATGGAGGTGGACCAAACTGTACTGTAGAGTCAGAGACATCCAGATATTACTTGGTTAACCCAGGCATAAGTAGCTAAGTGCACATGTATGAGTGTGTGTGTATGTACATATCTAAGGACGGGTGGCCTCATCTTTTACAAAAATCACCTCATCTCTTACTGAAAACACCGGTGTGTAATAAGTAGTCTGAAGAGGCTTGAACTGTGATGCTAATTTTCTGTTTCTTCCAGCTCTGAAACTAGGGAAAACCATCCATTTTCGTTCAGTGCTGGTTGATTTTTCTTCATCATCTTGGCTCTGTGTTCTCTATTAATCTTCCCTTTGTTCACAGCAATTATACTCCTGAATAATTACTTACTTGCATCAGGGCGTTGAATACCAGTTGGTCTATGATTGTTTATTCCACAAGAATGACTCTCCATCTGTACAGGAGGGTGTCTGTCCCTGAACTGAGGGTCCTTCCTCAGCCTTGGGGTGCAGGAGCTCAGGCATCTACTCTGGCTTTTGCCAAAAGCTGGTGTGACACCGGGAAGGGTTTTCTATTACAGAAACAGAAGTTACCAAAGCTATTTCTTTTTAAGTTTATTTTTATATTTTGAGAGAGAGAGAGCAAGTGGGGAAGGAGCAGAGAGAGGGAGAGACAGAATCCCAAGCAGGCTCCACACTGCCAGCACAGAGCCCAACAGGGGGCTCAAACCCACAAACCATGAGATTATGACCTGAGCTGAGATCACGAGTTGGATGCTTAATGGACTGAGCCACCCCAGGCACCCCTCTTGATACTTTGGGCACCAGTATTAAATACCACTTTTGGCCATTGGTAACCGGGATTTGTGCCTAAGCATTTTAAGTCAATTAGGCTAGAGAGTGATAGCATTAAAAAATGAAATGAATTTCCATTATATAATAGTCATCACATTTTCATTATACCTGATTGTTGTCGTCTCCTCCTCCTCCTCCTCCTCCTCCTCCTCCTCCTCCTCCTCTCCTCCTCCTCCTCCTCCTCCTCTCCCCCCCCCACCTTCCCCACCTCCCCCACCTTCCCCACCTTCCCCACCTTCCCCACCTTCCCCACCTTCCCCACCTTCCCCACCTTCCCCACCTTCCCCTCCTCCTCCTGCTCTTTTCCTGCTTGAGTGTAAGACTGTAAAATCCTGTGTTGTTCTGTCTTAGTGCAGTCTTGGTCCATGTTGCAATGCAGTACATTTTAGTTTCTGGGTGTCTCTTGCTGGTGGATTTTGCCATCATTTACTTGAATGAAATAAATCACGTTAGCAAGCTTACTTATATTCACTTTTCATTAATTAAAACAGCATATTCTGAGTGTTGAGATCAAAGACTTTTTGTCATTAAGAAAATTTGGATTTCTGTATTGGTGACTGAGTCCCAGATTAAAGATAGTTTTGAAAAATGTATGTGGTTTTAAGAACAGAGTGAGTAGATGGAAAACACTTTGAAAACTGAAAACTGCCGCTCTATACATTTGTAATACCATTATTTTGGAAAGAACTTGGAAGATTATGTATAATTTTTTTTTTATCATCATCAAACCTGTGCAGCAAACATGGCGGCAGGTAAAATGCAAAGGCATAGGAATGTTTTCTTGTTTTCTGATTCCTAACTCAGTTATGAAAATTGGTGATAAACAGGAAGGTTATCACTTACTCTTCTGGATTCTTTATAGCACAATACCACTTATGGAGTCTGAGTACCAGAAAGGAAAGAAAACACCTAGTAGCCTTTACACCACTGTCTTGCTTTATGAAGTAGACCTGTTTTCCTTATATTCATGGGAAAACAACTGGATTGTACCTGTTTTGTTTTCTTTTCTTTTTGTTTCTTTTCTTTTCTTTCCTTTCTCTTTCTTTCCTTCTTTCTCTTTTTTCTTTCTCCCTTTCTTTCTTTCTCTTTCTTTCTTTCTTCCTCTTTCTTTCTCTTTCTTTCTTTCTTTCTTCCTTTCTTTCTTTTCCTTCCTTCCTTCCTTCCTTCCTTCCTTCCTTTCTTCCTTCCTTCCTTCCTACTTTCTTTTCTTTCTTTTCTTTCTTTCTTTCTTTCTTTCTTTCTTTCTTTCTTTTTCTTTTCTTTTCTTTTCTTTTCTTTTCTTTTCTTTTCTTTTCTTTTCTTTCACCAAATGGTGGAATAAAGAGTAGGGAGATGATTAGATGAGACTGTCATTTTTTTATTGCCATGGCATCCCTTGTACTCAAAGTATATAATTGTTTCTGTGAGCAGTAAATCCACATCTATTGATCCTGTTTCAAGACAGCATTCTGAAAAAAGATGGAGAAAACAACACATTTACTGAAAAGAATAATAATAATAATAATAAAAGAATGCTCAGGTTTCTATAAAACTGCCTTATTATAAATGTTTCTTTGGCACATGAGCCCTTTAAACACAGAAATTTACTGTATGTATAGTTGCCTTTCCAGGAAGTGGTTAGTCTTGAACTGAAAGCTTCGGGAACTTGTTCCCACACTGGATGGTAGTAACTAGCGATCCTCTTGGGTCAGGACATGGCGACCTCACAAAGTCCTGGCTGCTGTATGCCCAGATGCGTCCTGGGATGGGATATCCACGGCTGAGCATCCAGCTCAGCCCTGGCCCTGCTGCCCACAGGGCCAATTCACTGCTTGGGCTTTGTGACTCTGCCTGCTGTTTCTCCTTCAGACATTTGACTGGATGCCTGCTCGGCTCCTGAGATGCCCAAGGGAGTGTCTGGAGAGGGTTTTGAGGTGAGAGCCTATGTTGCTCTTTATTTCTCACTCTGTCCTGGGATTCAGACTTGATTCACAATGTTGGCTCTTTCGCCCAATATTCATGTCTCCATTTGACCCTGTCTCAGCTTTCTCTTTGTTTCTGTGCCTTAGTTCCTTCTCTCTGGGAGACATGGTTTTGGAGACACAGAGCGACGTCAGTGTTTTTGTTAGAAAATGCGCTGGGCGATATTAAGTGGCTTAGGTCATCGTCAGTAGGAAGAGTTTATGCAAGCTCACGGGGCTCTTCCAAGTGCCTGTGTAGCAGACAGAACAGCAGAGCATTTATTCTATGCTGAGCCGTGAGAAATGTAGCAGGAAAGTGCTGAAAATGCAGAAAGAAAGTGCTCCCTTCTCCCTTCCCCTGCTAGACAGAAATCAGACGAGAGGCTCATTGAAAGGCCACTGGACTTTTTTTTTAATTCTCAACTTCCTTTATTTTTCCAACACTAAATTGCAAGATCTGTGCTCTATCATCTACTAAACATACTTTATCTCTTCTCAGCCCTCAATGTTCTTACATATTTATGGTGGTATAGTCTTTTTTTTCCTTTTCTCATAAATAATTTCCTTTGGGACTTCAGATATTTGAGGAAGTGTAGGGGGAAAAAAGGCTTGAGAAATTTCCTGAAGGATATTTATAGTAGGCTTTTACTGAAAAATTGCTCTGAAGATGTTAAATAAAAGAAAGGAATGCATGGAAAAGTTGTGTCCCACCTGCATGAGCACTGGTGGATTCAGTCATCACTTCCTGAAATTCTTAGCCCTGGTTCTCCATAGGAAGTAGAGCTGGGTGGGCATATAGGTGACATCCTGTGGGAAGTGGTTCCTGGGAGCAGAAGCAGGGATCTTGAAGTCAAACGGGGCAGGTAGGGAAGCCAACCCAAGTGTGTTTTCCCAGGTTGGTCACTGCTATGAACAACTAGAGCTAGACTCATTCCAGGAGCCATGTAGGACGTGCCTCAGAATGAATCTGCCTGAAATCTGGACACAGGATCATGTATTTGCCGGCCTCCCTTTGCCATTGGTCAAGAGCGGGTTCCCAGCAAACCTTACACTTTCAGAAAGTGCGATGTGTGCAGGGGCAGCTGCAGGGAGGTGCTCTCACTGTACAGAAGCCATGGCTGCAAGGGTGGGCTGTGTGCCTGCGAGGTGGGACACAGGAGCTGTCTAGTACGATGGACTTGTAGTCATTGGTTCTCAGAATACTGTTGATTTAGGAACAACACGTGACAGCCAATGAAATTAGCAAAAGTTTAGGAAAAGGAAAATGGGAAAATGAAAAGTTGAAGTTAATTGCTTAAAAAAAACTGTCGAGGGTAAATTACTCTTTAGGTATAATGCCAATCATAATTATAAATTACAACTAATTTTTGGAAGTCGCTCAAATGATTTTATAGGGTATGATTTTTTAAGAATTTTATTTTATTATTTTATGTTATTTTATTTTATTATTTTATTTTTAAAGTTTATTTATTTTGAGAGACAGAGAGAGAGACAGAGACAGGGAGAGGGAGAGAATCCTAAGCAGGCCGCACTTCTGTCAGTGCAGAGCCTGACTCGGGGCTCAATCTCACACCGTGACATCATGACCTGAGCTGAAATCAAGACGCTACACCGACTGAGCCACCCAGGTGCCCCTATTGCATATGATTTTAAAGAATAGGTGTTTAAAGTGACCCTGTAAAAGTTAAATTTTGAGGCTGATAGGGAATGGGTCCAGGAGCTGGATTTGGAACCATTCATAGACGTCCAGTCACTTACTCTGAGAATGAGTTAGGACCTGTTACATGATGAGCTTTGTGTGGAGCACTCGGTACATTAGGATTCATCTTCTGTTTCCCTCTGAAGTGGTTTATGGGCATAAGAACATGGTAAAGAATTACAGTGTGGGGCGCCTGGGTGGCGCAGTCGGTTAAGCGTCCGACTTCAGCCAGGTCACGATCTCACGGTCTGTGAGTTCGAGCCCCGCGTCAGGCTCTGGGCTGATGGCTCAGAGCCTGGAGCCTGTTTCCGATTCTGTGTCTCCCTCTCTCTCTGCCCCTCCCCCATTCATGCTCTGTCTCTCTCTGTCCCAAAAATAAATAAACGTTGAAAAAAATTAAAAAAAAAAAAAAGAATTACAGTGTGATGTCACAAGTACTTAGCAGAACAAGTACTGAAACAGTAGGGGGAGTGGGCGACGTCGGGAAGGGCTTCAGAGAGCAAGAGATAATGATGTCCGGGTGACATCCTGTTGTCCATCTCCATTCTTGAAGCTCTGAGAGGTTTTAAGGACCTTTCTTATGGCAATGACAGCTGTTTTGGTTTACCCTGGCCCTCCCAGATTTATCTGCAGAGTTGAAGAGCGAATGAATGAACCAACCATCCCCTAACTCTGCGTATTTTGCGGGGAGGATCTGGGTCCAGCTGGTTGCTAGCCCAGCTGCTGAGATGGCTTGCTCATAGCTCGAGGTGGTTCTGGTCCCTACTCCCTGAGGAGGCTGTGGTTGATGTGACCTTGACAGAGGACTAAAATAAGAAAGGAACACAAAGTTATCTAAATTCACTGCACCCATTCACCCTGTTCAAAGTCCAGCTTCCTTCTAACAGTGATACTGTTGGGGATGTTCTGGCTTCACTGTTATAGGGGTGCTATCCAAGTACTATGACTGAGGGCACTGTTTTCCACTTCAAAACTAAAACGACAGTGTGCATTATGGGAAGCCAAAGATACTCTGTCTGGTTGGAGAATCTTCCTCTTGTCTGTGTGCTGAGAAAGGGGAGTCTGCAAATGGGGATGGGAAGCTGCTCTTACGCACAGGGATGGCTGCTGTGTGGGTAACTGGTGGTCATCCAGTCCATAAATGATGGAGAAGAGGGGCTTACTTTTCCCTGTTACCACCCACCAAGGAACTTGCAGTGTCATGTACTCATCAGTGCGTCAGCATTGCATGTGGGGCTTCAGCAAGAGAGTTCTGAGAGGTCAGAGATCAAACTGTTGCTTGCATGTAGCAGGAATTTTAGGCCTCAGAAACAGGGAGTCCCTGTTTGGTTTCCAGTGTTTACTAGAACCAGGAAGAGAAGCCCGGGGCTGTTTAGTAAACAGGGAAGTGGCTTTAGTCAAAAGTGTGAGGAGATAAATTTGTTGCTATTCTGGACTATTTTCTATTTTCTTCCCTTGTCAAAACTTGCTCCCAGGTATCTTCTAGAATATTCTTTCCTGTTAAAATGGTGAATGGCTGCTAATGGCAACAACAGTGGAAGTCCCCCGCCCCCCCAAAAAAAAGGCAACTAATTAAAGCGTGTGTTCTAAGCACTGTATTAGGTCCCTGTACCCCAGTGTTGATAAAAGTGCTTTCAACAATAGCCAAATTATGGAAAGAGCCTAAATGTCCATCAACTGATGAGTGGATAAAGAAGAGTGGATAAAGTGGATAAAGTACCTGGCAATGAGAAAGAGTGAAATCCCGCCATTTGCAGCAATGTGGATAGAACTGGAGGGTATTACACTAAGTGAAATAGGTCAGTCAGAGAAAGACAGCATATGTTTTCACTCAAATGTGGAGCTTGAGAAACTTAACAGAAGACCAGGGGGGAGGGGAAGGGGACAAAGATAGTTACAAACAGAGAGGTAGGGAGGCAAACCGTAAGAGACTCTTAAATACAGAGAACAAACGGGGTTAATGTTGGGGGGGAGAGGGGAAAATGGGTGATGGGCAGTGAGGAGGGCACCTGTTGGGATGAGAACTGGGTGCTGTATGTAGGTGATGAACCACGGGAATCTAACCCCAAAACCGAGAGCACGCTGTATACGCTGTATGTTAGCCAACTTGACAAGAAGTTAAATTAAAAACAAACAAACAAACAAACAAATAAATAAGTAAATAGGGGTGCTTACTGTGTTCTAAGCATTGTACTAGGTGCCTTTTTATTTCATTTCTTCAAATCCTCATTTCATTCTATTTCATTTCTTAAGACGTGCTGGAGAGTAGATCTTGCTATGCCTGTTTTAGGAACAGGCAGTGGGGACTCCGAGAGATTGAGTAACCTGTCTGGGGTCACACAGCTCTGCTCACTGACACATCTGGTTGGAATTTTACCTCCGACCCCCCCGCCCCCGCCGCCACACACACCCTCCAGCTAGTTTTGTGAACATAGGGACCTACTACGTTTTAGGCAGGTAGCTTCTAGAACACTGCCTATCACACGGTAGGCATTCACTAAATATGTGCTAAACAAAATAATGAAAAAGACGTAAAATGTATGTCTTTCCATGAATTGCTTGCTTTCTCTTACCAGACAATAATTTGCACGCAAACAATGTTTCCCTTTTTGTTCTGACCATCTGCCAATTTCAGAATTAAAGTTTATATTCCACTATACAATGATGTCTCTCAATTTGTGATTTCCAGCATAATTTTCTTTCACCTACTTTTTTAACTTGGCTCATTTTGTTGTTGTTGTTCTGTTTTTGCTCCTACTATTTGAATTTTTTACTGCAAACTGCGTGGTATCATTTTTGAACAGGAGGGTCTGGGGTGGGACCAGGATCTTGGGCTCCCGGGGATGGAGAGAGAGCGGGGCCTGTGTTTCCTCAGAAAGCAAGCCAGTAAGAGTCGTAGTCTGTCTCTGAAGACCACAATGTAAACCCCACTTTCGTGACGTAGAATTTTTTCCAGCCAAATCCATAGATCACATTTAATTTTCCTAACTTTGCAACTTAGTAGACTAGAAGGGTGTGTGGCTGCAGGTGCGCTTTGATGAGCCGTGAGTAGCAGTGTCCTGGGCTCCCCTTCTGGGTGACTTTGCAGCCAGATTTCTACATTCATCCCTATGAATGTAGAGACCCCCTGTCTTCTTCCTATTTTTGTCTTCCGGACCTGATAAAGACAACAGCCAACATTTAACGTGTACTTACTCTGTGACAGCATCTTTCACACAAGTATTTCTTTCATGTAATGGATACTCAAAAGGTCGGGTTGAAAAACTACATATTGCAGGATGAGTCCCTCCGTTCCTAGCAGGGCTCTGGGCCATCCAGTCTCCCTCCTCCCCGACTGTCCTGCTCATGCAGGCAGAATGCACACATGAAAACCCACTAACCTAATGTGCTCTGGAGACTGTCTCCTGGATGCCGTCATCGGCCCTCCGTGCTAAGGAGCCGCTCACGGATTCTGCGCTTGGCCGTGTTGTGGTAGGAGGAAGGGAAAGGGCTCGAGGACTTGCAAGATGCGAGAAGTCTGAGTGCCTTACCGTCGGGAAGATTAGTTAGAACATCTCTGCAATGTTGAAAGAGAGACGTGTCTCTTGTGGGAGCACTAATTCCCAGTAGAGAGGAAAACAAAGGACAAAAGAATAGTCATTACCGGAGAGAGTTGTAACCTAATGTCTGGTGGCTTTGGGCAAGTCACAGCGGCCAAGACCCAGTGTGTTCTATGCCTTGAAAAGAAGGGATTGGCTTAGGGTGGGCAGGGCAGGAGCAGGGGCTGTTTTCGTTCTGTGGATGGTGCCTGCCAAGTCATCTTTGCCCTGGCTTGTTATGAAGCCGGCTCTAAAGAGTGTCCCCTTCATTTGTGAGAGAGCCCTCCACCTATAGATGGTTGATGCCGAAAGCATGGGTAGACCCAGATTGCTGAATGGCCCCAGCAAAGCTCAGGGGTCGAAGGCTGCGGGACCCCCACCTAAGAATCGTGGAGGAGATAACTTGTCTCAGAGTGTCTGTCAGTTCATTCACTAGTATGGTAACCCGTCACATTTTTATTTCGTTTTTTTTTTTTTTATTGTGATAAGAATACAACATGAGACCTACTCTTCATAAAGTTCAAAGTGTATGAGCAAGCATTGTTAAGCATCAGGCATCGCGTCCTACAGCCCACCTCTGGAATGTATTCACCTTCGTCTTGTCTCATGAGGCTTTATGCCTCTCAGCAACCTCTGGTTTCCGTCCCCCAGTCCCTGGTGACCACCAGTGCACGCTGTAATGCTCAGTGTCTGACTGTCTTCTGGCTTCACATGAGTGGACATGTGCAGTACTTGTCCTTCTGTGCTTACGTCCCTGAGCAAAATGTCCTCTAAGGTCACCCATGCCATGGATGTAGCAGGATCCCCTTCTTCGTTAAGGCTGAATGATGTTTCTGTATGTATTTACCTTATACTTTAAGGAAGTTGAACAGTATTTTAACAGTATTTAAGAAAAAGTTAAACAGTATTTTTTAAAAATTTTATTTTAGAGACACAGAGAGTGTGTGCACATGAGCAGGGTAGGAGCAGAGAGAGAGGGAAAGAGAGAGAGAGATTGAGAGAGAGAATCCCAAGTGGGTTCACACTGTCAGCACAGAGCCCAATGTAGGGCTTGGACTCATGAACTGTGAGATCATGACCTGAGCCAAAGTCAAGAGTTGGACACTTAACCGAATGAGCCACTCAGGTGCCCCTAAACAGCATTTTAACACTAGTCCCGTCAGTTAGCCAAGTTTCACAAAATAATGATGCCAGAGGCTGATGGGCCCGGGTTCCAGGCCCCCTGGGCTCTCCCGGTGCCCAACCCTGTGGCTGTTGCTTGTCTCGGTGTCTGCCAGTGCCCACGGGGAGGGAGGCCCCGTAGCTCCTGTTCCAGAAGGCTCTGCTGGTGGTAGGGGGTGGTGATCACAATTTTAGTCCTTTTATCACAATTATACTCATCTCCACCCCACAAAGGACAAGATTTAAACACAATACTTCTCAGAGAATCTGCTCTGTGAAGTCAAAATGTGGAAGGCCATCCGTGGGAGTGCTGCGTGGCGGGCGGAGAAAGCCCCTTGGGCGTGTCCCTCGTGTCCCTGAACGCCATTATCTTCCTCCCCACAAAATGGTTCTATGGGCCTGAAATGCAACAAATTTGTCTCTTGGACTGATGTCAGATCAGTTAATCAGAATCGACCCCTTTCCCCTGACCTGCGGTTGGACACATCATCTACTCCATCACCGATCTTACTGAACCTACACCTACTTGCTATTCATTCCGGAGACCCCACCTCATCCGCTTCCCTTTTTGTTTGTTCTCCTGCGTGTTTGCAAAGCTGGAGATGAACTTCACTGAGATGGTCTGATCAGGTGTCCTTCTGTCCAGTCTCCGGTGTCTTCAGCCACGGAACAAATGGCATTGAGGGACCAAGAATCGGAGGAGTAAGAAATCCTCCCCCTGATTGTGTTCGGTGAGGTATGCTGTGTTCACTGCAGCCTCCTCCTCTAAAAACCCTGTGCGCTGAGGGGCTTTCATGCTGGTGTGACCAACTGAGGCCCATGGAGCTTGAGGGGTGTTATTCTTCAGAAAGTTGTGGAGGGTAGGGGCACCTGGGTGGCTCAGTCGGTTGAGCGTCTGACTTCGGCTCAGGTCATGATCTCCTTGTTTGTGAGTTCGAGCCCCGCGTCTGGCTCTGTGTTGACAGCTCGGAGCCTGGAGCCTGCTTCGGATTCTGTGTCTCCCTCTCTCTCTGCCCCTCTCCTGCTTGCACTGTGTCTCACTATCTCTCTCAAAAATAAACATTTGTAAAAAAAAGTTGTGGAGGGAAATTCTGGTGTGCAGGTGTCGACTGTTGTATCCGCAGTTTCGAAGAAATCACCGTAAATCTTTACCCCTACCTCCTAAATACAGTAGAAACTTGGAATGTCTGCAAGTAAGCATTGAGTTTCTCTTCTTTTATCCTGGTTTAAAATTATAGGATTCTTTTCTATTGTTTCTTTGTTCTAACTGTGCCTATAATGTGTTCTGTCTCTCCACCCCAGCATTAAACATTGACTTTTAGGTGAACAGCAATGTGGGGGGAGTGGGAGAGGGGCCCCTGGGAGGCTTCCTCTGTCGTCATTCAGCTGCCGCTCTGTTCTTGGGATGTGAATGGGGGCGACTTCATGCAAACCCACCTCCCCTGTTATGAAACCGACCCAGTGTGTGTCTCTTGGGTGTCACCTGGCATATGAGGGACAGCTCATGAACAAGATGCAGGTCTTGGAAGGCATGTTTTCTAGAGCCCTGGAAGCCAGCCACCTGTCCGATGTAAACCTTGTCCACTGGCCGGTCCTCAGGGCAGGGGCTGACCACGACAGACCCTGAGACACAGGGCTGGTCAGAATCACAGTGTGTTCTGGAAAAAATGGACCCCGAGAGTAGGCATTCAAACCCTCCTCCTAGAAAAGACAGAAAGGACTAAAGGAAAAGCAAAACAGGCAAAGAACACATTGAGGCTTGAACCATGACCCTTCGTGCCCTGTTGCTACGACGCACCAAGCCTAACACACAGATGCCCTTCAGAGAAGGCGGGGTGGGCCAGGCGACTGTAATGCTGATCCTGGCACATCCCCAGCAACGAAGCCACTCGCAAGGGCAGGCTGGGGCCTGTTCCCACTCTATAAGAGCTCTTGCTTTATTGTCTGCTTTGTTTTCTCTTGCTTTTTTTTTTTTTGCCACTGTACGGGCCGTGGGGTGGCAGGTGGGAGGAGCGAGACCAGACCTGGTAGAACGTCATGCGGGCAGAGTTTTCTCTGATCAATTCCCTACTGATTTGGGCTCACCCCAACATGGAGGCATTCTTTCCTGACGAGGAGAACTGCCTGAATTCACACGGAAGGTTTGCACATGAGGACAGATCAGAGAGGCAGACAGCACTGCATCTGGGGCTCCCTCGGCCTGGGGCGTGGAGCTGTGTGTACAAGCAGGCGTCCCAGATGGGCCCCTGTAAATGGGCATTCTTTAAGTATTTGCTCAGTAAGGGACAGCTATCCACTTTCCTGTGAGCACATTTGTGTTTCTCTTTTCATAGTTGAAAGAAGAGATTCCTTTATGTAGCAGAATATAAAGTTTTAATCTCATTAAAATTACCCTTAATTTATATATTTCCTGTCACTTATCACTGCATCATGCTGGTTTTTCACATGTATTAAAACTAGAGGCACCTTAGGTAGATGCAGTGACCAAGCGAATCAGGCCTTGTGTCTGGAGAAAAACTGACCAATGCAACTGTCGTGGGTTTTTTTCTTCACCTTTTTTAAGGCAAAGGGATATAGTTGATATACAAAAAAGTGTGCATATTTAGCATATGCTGTTTGATGCGTTTGTACGTGTGCACGAACCATGAGACCATTGCCACAATCAAGGTAACAGGCATGTCCTTCACCTCCAAAAGTTTCCTTACGTCCCTTTCTTTTTTGTGTGAAGACTCTGTTTTCTTATTAAGTTTTTTATTTTAATTCCAGTATAGTTAACAGAGTGTTACATTAGTTTCAGGTGTATACTATAAGGATTCAACAGTTCCATATGTCACCCGGTGCTCATCACCACAAGTGCCCCTTAATCCCCTTAACCTACCTCCCCCCTGCCCCCACCCACCTCCCCTCTGGTGACCATCAGTTTGTTCTCTACAGTTAGGAGTCTGTTTCTTGGTTTGTCTCTCTTTTTTGCCTCTTTGCTCATTCGTTTCGTTTCTTAAATTCCAAGTATGAATGATAACATATGGTATTTGTCTTTCTCTGACTCACGTGTTTTGCTTAGCATAGTACACTCTAGCTCCACCCAGGTTGTTGCAAATGGCAAGATTTCATTCTGTTTTATGGCTGAGTGATATTCCATTGTATATATACACCACATCTTCTTTATCCATTCATCTATCCATGGACACCTGAGCTGTTGCCGTAATTTGGCGATTGTAAATAATGCTGCATTGTGCTAAGAACTCTTGATATGAGATTTACTCTGTTAAATTATTTTTAAATTTTTATTTTTTTAAAGTTTACTTATTTATTTTGAGAGAGACCGAGACAGTGTAAGCAAGGGAGGGGCAGAGAGAAGGAGAGAGAGAAAATTCCAAGCAAGCTCCGCACTGTCCGCACAGAGCCCGATGTGGGGCTTGAACTCACAAAATCGCAAGATCGTGGCCTGAGCTGAAATTGAGTCAGATGCTCAGCCAGCCGAGCCCCCAGGTGCCCCTACTCTATTAAAAGTTTAAGTTCACAGTGCAGTATTGTTAACAGTAGGTGCTGTCTTGTGCACCACATCTCAAGAGGTTATTCATCTTCTGTAACTGAAGCTTTATAGTCTCCCTTCTAGCTTGTGTCTGATCTCAACTCCAGCAAAGTCAACTTTCTGTTTCCCTGCTTTCACCCCATGCTTTGTGTGAGCTGCCCCTGCCAGCTGCTTCTCTCTCCCTTCTTCCATGGCAGGAAGTCCTCTCCTCATCTGAAACATCATCTGACCGCAGCAGAGTCAGATTTCATTTATCCCTCCCTGTCATCCTAAATACGGTGGCTGTTCCTCTCATCAGAGCTCTCTTTCCTCCTGCCTGTTCTTTCATCTTTCAGTCTAGAATGGTGTCAAGGGCAAAGCTTATGTCTTGTTCATCATCACACTCCTCAGAGAGCATAACACTGAGCCTTACAACTGGGAGCTGTTCCGTAAATCTGGGCTCTTATTACTGGGAGAACCAATGACATGGCTTACGATGTTTTTGTAGTGACTTACAATGTGAATGAGCAGAGCAAACACTTAGGACCTCACTTATGGCTCTTTGCTACCAAAACTCAAAATTTCCATATTTTCTATAGATGGCAATATACTTAACAGAGTGGTTTTAAATAGTTGCAATCAATGCAATAGATGATGGTTCACTTGAATATATTAGCATCTCTCTACTGAAACTCTACACTTTTCTCCGATTGCATTCTTACTATGGAAGCATTTACCCCCATGGACTTTTGTAACCCGCAAGCTACAATCATCATCATATCATCACCCACCATTTCAAGGATCAGACACCATACTACAGTCATTCATAAGCATCTTCCCATACTTCGCAAGGGAATGATGCACAAAAACAGAACAAAACAAAACACCAGACTCTGGATTGAAATGTAAAATTAAGTGCAGTCTTACCTGTGGGTTTGAAAGGAGGAGAGAATGAAGACAACCTTAAGCAACTTATAATCCGTGGCCAATGATGAACATGTAAAGCAATGTGGACACTGTGGTCCTACACATAATTCCATGCAGTGAAAGCAGCTGGTTTTATAGAATATGTTCTGAGATATGTTGGCTTTATTTTAATTATGTGGGAGAAGCTTGAAGGAGAATAATGTTATAATTATATATAAAGTTTGACCCCAGAATTTCCTTTCAAAGGAAGTGTGCACATTACAATTTCAGCAAACAATTGGCAAACCTTTAGTTGCTGTTTTTTCGGGATCAGAGGTAGGGCTGACCTTCAGGGACTGAGGCTGGAATGTTTCCAGGGCTCCAAGTCCCATCTCTCTTGACATTAGCACAGCGGCCTGAGCTGTGAGCGACTTAAAGGCTGTGGAGCCTCTGCAGTACATGTTCTCTTCAACCTGGGCAGAGCACGTGGGAGATGTGTCCTAGGGGACGAATGTGCAGGTGGAGACTCAGGGCTGCAGCACGCAGGTTCCTAAATGGCTGTGGCCCCAGCTCTTTCACTTAACTAACCACAGTTTGTCTTTCTGTGGAACTCAGTAGACGGGTTTATTCACCTCCTCTGATAGCGGGAGCCAGCAACGGTGTGTACGAAAGTGGCAGGGACTTCCAAGTGCCCTCAGCGTGGCAGAAGCTGGGAAATGGTGGACCCTCAGGGAATTCTGCCCTGGTCTGAAAAACATTATGCAGAGTAAATAGCTGATCTCTTAATCAGTCAGGACGGGCCCCAGGCAAGGGCAGCACTCCCGATGGCTGCAGCCTTTTCTGGTACTGCTGTAGCTCACAATTCCCAACCCCGTGGGTCTCAGCACTTGGCAGAGTTTCCGCTGAGAAGAAGGGCCCCTTGCAATTCGTGGTCTCCATGTCCGGCTTCCAGCAACGTGACCTGGGAGGGAACGTATCCATCACCAACTCCCTACTTGCTAGAGGGCTGTCTGCAAGGCCCTTGAGTGACCTCAACGCTACCCCAGTTTCCAAAGGCTTTGGGGACTGGCGTTCCAAGTTGCACATGACATTGACTGTCCTCCGTACCTGGACTTGCAGGAGGAGAGAGGCAGGACACTCTGATAACAGGAGAAAAGTCCATGTTCCCCGGTTCTATAGAGTTCCTGGAATTAGAGGGCTACCTTAGGCTTATTTAAAGAGCGAAGGAAAAACAGCAATTCACATATGTGGCGTGACTTTGCACATGGTAAGTCACCTTGTCAAGGAGCCATTGTGGTCTTTGGGGTCAGTTTGTGTCAGTTTGTGTATTGTTGTTCCCGCTCGCAGATGGTAAAGTTGTAGCCCCCGGAGATTATGACTTGCCAAAGGCGAGTGTCCCCCCAAGCCTGGTTGGTAACAGGGCAATCAGAAAAGAAAACAGATCTCTGAGCTCTAAGGGTTAACTGTGCCCAACCCGGCTGGGCCCTGACTGGGCAGCAGGCTCCGCTGGAGGGGTGGGATGCCCAGGTCACAAGCAGAGCAAGAGAGGGACAGGCGAGGCGAGCTGGGGGAGTGGGGTAGCAGCAGACAGAGTCCTGGGGGGAGTTTGCCTGTGGCCTGGAAGCCCAAGGCCCACCAGAGCTGGGGCAGGGGAGTGTCCTCTGCCCTCAGGGATGCTGCTGCTATGCTGTGTCCCACCTCTCAACCTGCTGCCTGACTCACACTGCTTCTCGTGACATACTTATAAATCCATGAAATGATCATGTGTCATCGTCATGAACAATGAGTATTCTTCCCCTTGGGGGTTACTTATTTAGATTTTTAAATTCGAAATGTACAGATTCTATAACTTTGAATGACCTGAAGATAGTTCTGAAGTTCTCTTAAGTGGCTTTTCATACGTAAAAAATGAATTTCAGAACTCAGATGATAATCTTGCTGCTCTAATCAAAAATGGCATTTGAATTTGGCAGGAGAAGAATACTGTTACTGCCTTATTTCTAAGGAAGATCCTCCGGAGATATGCTCACTTAAAAAATTCTCTATCAAAAAAAAATATTTCTCTATTTTCTTCAGATAGATAATTCTAAAGGAAGTCACACATACATTTGCAAATGTGACAAAACTTTTTTTCCCCAGGCAGGCACTCTAGCGAAGAAAAATCACTAGCCATATTCTTGGTGTGCCTGAGAGCAGGGTTTCACTGGGGTAAGGGGATGCGCCTTTCAGCAGGTGCTGAACTCAAGGAGGGGGCGGCTCAGAAGAACAGGGTAGTGGAGGTCAAGTAGACTGCAGTGCTATTCAGTTTAACTGCTTTCTTTCATAGCCAAGAGAGTAAAACTCTGTGCATGACTTTCCCCAGGCTACACGGCTGGCTTAGTCAGAACTGGGTTGGAATCCGGTCTTCCAGCCCAGTGCTTTTCCCCATATGATCCATTACCCCCATAGATCCTGCCCTTTGGTCAGTATCTTAGAAGAAGACATTTCTAAAGCTCTGGTCACTACTCACGAATAGACACTGTGTATTTATTTATTTATTTATTTATTTGATGGCTCATAAGGGACGATGGAGTGAAACAGAACAATTGATTACATCACTATGTCCATGTTTAGGATATTGGTACTAAATTTTTTTTTTAAGTGTAGATTAAACTATATTTTGTTTTCATGCAAAACACTGTGAACTACTAAGACATTGGTCTACCTGTCGATTCAGCAAGTACTTACTGGATGCCTACCATGTGACCACACACGTATGTCTGGGGACACACACGTGACTCGGGCATTGTCTGAGTCCCTGTAGACCTTCTCACCTACCCGGCACAAGCGTGGCCGTGCTAATGTTGTCTGTGATGTTTGCCTGGTTGTCTTTACAGGTAGACTTGTAGGGATTTTGGTTCATCCCTCTCTCTCTCTCTCTCTTTTTAAAGTTTATTCATTTATTTTGAAAGAGAGAAGAATGCACAAGTGGGGGAGGGGCAGAGAGAGAGAGAGGGAGAGAGAGAATCCCAAGCAGAGAATCTGATGTGGGGCTCATACTCAAGGACCGTGAGCTCATGACCTGAGCCGAAGTCAGACGCTTAACCAACGGAGCCACCCAGGCACCCTGGGATTTTGGTTCACCTCTTAAATTGTGCACTACTTGCTGCCAGGCACGGCTGGGCTATCAGCAAATATTGTGGGCCTCACTACTAATTCGTCGTGTTAAAAGGGAGCAGATGCACAGCAACAGCAGTGCTGAAACAGTGGTGCTAATTTCTTTAACATGCTTTGCGGCCATGCTTGTTCATAGTCCTGGATGTTCACTTGGAGTCTGAGCTACAGCAGCTCCTTTTTGCACAAATGGGGGGATGGTTTTCCTTGGACTCTACGCCCTCTCCAGTTCACCTGCCCACCGGCTGCTGCCCTCCTGGTGTGACAGGCCCGGGTGGCATTTCCCGCGATGGGAACCCCTGTGGTCTGTTCTCTAGATGTGCATTGCCTCGGCAGTGCCGGGGGTGGAAGCAGTTAGTTCCAGCAGGGCATCCTCGACCTGCCTGCGTGTGATCAGCTCCTGACAGGGTCAGGGTCATAAAGTGGAAGGATCCGATTTCGTGCTGAGTCGGTGCACCAGTGTGTCAAGCATCTTGCTTGAGGGACGGGAGTCTGATGATTTTATTTCAGGGACGAGTGGCATTTGAGCTGGTGAGCACTGCAGAGCCTTCTGGGGTGACACGGACCTTTCGGCAGTTCCCCTGGAGGCCCCCTGCCCCACTTTTAATTGCAAGCTATCTTTGTGTTCAGACTCGGTTCAATGTCAGTACACTGTCGGATGACATCAGGGCTCCTGGATGACTGTCCCAGTTCTGGGAACGAGCTATCTGAGCTCTTGGTGATGGGGGGACCCTCACCCCGACCACACCCCGGCCACAGGGAAAACCAGGCCCCTCTGAGCACTTTGGAGGGTGTGAGGGCCTGCCTGGCTGCCCCAGATGGCCTCAACCTGTGCGTGGTAATTCTCACTCACTCTCGGTGTGTAATGTCAGCAGGTGTCACGTCTGAGCCGATTTGCACCCAGTGAGGAGCAACCACAAAGCCCACACATTTATTTCGACTCTGAACCCAGGTCACTCAGCACAAAGTGACGATTTTACTTGTGTGTACTGGGAAGGGAGTAGAGAAGAACATTCTTTTCCCCTCTTTGCAAAGTATTTAATATAAGCTTACGTCCACTCTCTTCCTATGCAAAGTAATTAAATTTCTCTACTTCTGCATCTACAGCTACACCAGGAAATGACAATAAAAGCATTATGAAGGTGAGAGCCCAAAATGATCTTTTAAATGTGAATAAAAATAGGTGACAGAGGGATAACATTAAGGTTCATAATTTCCAGGAAGGTTTTGTAAGAGATGTGAACGGTAACCAGGGATCTGGATTTCCAGATCGTCTGAATTTCATATAACATATAGTACAACCGTAGCGATGGATGACTCTGTGTATCTCATTGTTTTAGTCCGGAGACCTTTACGTGAGGGCAAATCACATGGCAGAAATGTGACTCCCCCATGGGGAAGACCATGTTAACACCTCGCCATGACTCTGGCTGGTCCTTCTCTGAGGTCACACACATAGGGGCCAGGAGAAGCCGTGGACTGGGGTTCAGCCTTCCAGAGCCATGCTGGGGAATGGTGATCCCACTGCCACATGGTCAGGTTGCTCCGGAAAAGGGGAGTGGGCTGAATGGGTAGGCATGGTGCTTGTCACAAGAGTGTATTGACAGTTGGCCTCAAGGGCCACCCCGGCTTCTCAGTGGGTCTTTCTGCAAGGCCCCGTCCCCTTCCTCCTGCTGCCTGTCAGTGTGCCCTTCCTTTAGGCTCTGTTTCCATTTCTTAACCATTCTCTAGACTTTAATACATGTCCAATTGCCAATTCAGTTCCTTTATTTCTTCATTAAGCATGAGGGGGTCCAATTGCCCTTTAAACTGACATGATATCTACTACTGACTTTTAAATACTCCTCTAACAAGAGACCTTACTTACATACTATTTAATATTTATATAGGACATTTTAAGAGAAAAGACACCTTGCCCAAGAGGAAACAGTTTTGCACACTGTTCTTGCTCATTTCCTTCAGCAAAAGCGGGTTAGAGCTAGTTCTTTCATTTTTATTTACTTATTTTTAAGTGTTTGTTTATTTTTAAGAGACAGAGAGAGCGCAAGCAGGAGGGGGGCAGAGAAATAGGGAGAGAGAGAATCCCAAGCAGGATCTTTGATGTCAGTGCAGAGCCTGACACGGGGCTTGAACTCATGAACTGTGAGATCATGACCTTAGCTGAAGTTGGATCCTTAATCGACTGAGCCACCCAGACGCCCCTCATTTTTATCAGTAATAGGGAAACGGAGGCAAGGGGAGTCGGTGACTCTGCTTTCTGTCTTGGCACCTGTTTGTTGAGTCACTGTCGACCCTCAGCTCAGCCTGGGCCTCTGTCTCATGCTCATGCCTCTGTCCCACCTTCAGAGTCTATGTGGCTGGACACCGTGTTCGGGCCACATGTAACTCGTCCTAGGAGCCAAAAGCATCTTTGCCTTTCAGGGTAATGTCTTTATTCAGAAAAAAAAAAAAAAACCTTCAGGAGAGTTTTTCTGCCAGTTAAATTCATAACAACAGATGAACTTTCCTGTGTTTGTATTCTTAAGATACGTTCTGATCTAACATTTGATGTTGTCTTTTATTTGCTCACACAATCACATGGCCTGGAAAATACCGTGGAAAACCACAAGAAATGTGAGTCTCTGCAGTGTCCCCATTTCCGCTGGTGGCAGAGCGGGAGAGAGTTGGAACTACATGGGGGCCTCCTCAGATGTTCTGAGAACTAGAGCAGAAGTTTGAGAGAGGAAACTGGAAACAGTTCACGGCAACAACCCTCCACTGTCCAGCTATTTGATTTGGGTCTGGGGTATGGAGGGTCTGCTCAGTGCATTGATTTGGTGGAACCACTCCAGTAACTCTACCCCTGGAAGGGTCTATGAGTCGGCATATGGTGGGAGCTTGGGGCAGTTCCACCCCTGTAGGGCTCAGTCCCTCTCAGCAGGTGACCCTGTCAACGGTGGACGTCCACCAGCCACCATCAGGCCTCAGTCAGCTTGGCCGGAGGCCTTTCACCAGTTCCTGGCTGCTGGCTGGCCATCACAGATTTCTCCCCATTGACGATGACCTTAAAGAATCCTTGAGCCCTGCTAATGGCAGGCTTTTGAGCAGCTAGCGTGACACCTTTCTTTTGTTTTCTAGTGACAGGTGTGTTTTCACTTGTATACCTCCCATGAACTTATATAGGTCAAAACTGTTTGCCAGGAAACAGGATAATTACCAGAAAGAGAAGCCCCGGAGAGGAAGTGGCATATGTGATACACACACTTGTAATATATCACAGTGCTTTCACTTTCTGTTAATTGATTAATCAATCAATCGATAGATCACATAGTACTAGAAAGGACTGCTTATGTACATTGTAAAATAATTTTAGAATATTATTTCAGAAACAGGTAGCATTAGAGATAATCATCACCACTGCAAAGTCTTATTAAAAACGGTATATTTTGCCTAGGGAAGAATGGTCCTCAGAGTTTAAATGCTGTTAATTTCGTGTACTCCATTTAACACTGGTCTCAGATGATCTGAGACAAAAGGTTTCTGTGGTAAATTATATCTGGGAAGCATGCCAACTAGATTAGCTCCCAAAGACTCTGGTATATCTTAGTAATTACCAGGCTCTGAGAAAACTTACAGAGAGAAACCCATTTAACGCTATATAATGATATTCTAGTATTTTTCCTATTTTTGATCACAAGTACTTTTATTTATTAATACAACAGACACCTATTTGAGGGCCTGTCAATTCTTCTGGACCTAGGGGTACAGCCGTGATAAGGTCTTTGCTTTCATACGCTTATGTTGTGGAACCTTTATTTTTAACCAAAAATTTTCCTCCAAGTGATAGCAGTTCATAGGACGCATGCTCTATGCCACATATTTTGGGAAACACAACTATATGTTGATGAGCTCCCAAGAAAAGTGTGCATTTTCCAATTAGAATGCTTCCAGCCATAGTCTGAGATGCACAAAATTAGAATAGGAATCTTCTAGATAGTGAATGATGTGAGAATGACTGGAAAAGTATAAAACATGATACCTGCCTCTCACTTTGTCAGCTCCTTTTTTTAAATTTAATATAATTTAATGTCAAGTTGGCTAACATACAGTGTATACAGTGTGCTCTTGGTTTCAGGAGTAGATTCCTGTGATTCATCGCTTACATACAACACCCAGTGCTCCTCCCGACAAGTGCCCTCCTCAATGCCCATCACTCATTTTCCCCACCCTGCCCCCACATCAACCCTGTTTGTTCTCTGTATTTAAGAGTCTCTTATGGGTTTGCCTCCCTCTCCGTTTGAAACTATTTTTTCTCCTTCCCTTTCCCCATGGTCTTCTGTTAAGTTTCTCAAGTTCTACATATGAGTGAAAACATATGCTGTCTTTCTCTGACTGACTTATTTCACTTAGCATAATACCCTCCAGTTCCATCCACGTTGTTGCAAATGGCAGAATTTCATTCTTTCTCATTGCCAAGTAGTATTCCTTTTTATATATAAACCACATCTTCTGATGAATGGATAAATAAGATGTGGTTTATCAGCTCCTTTTCTTTAAAATATAAAATTTATTGTCAAATTGGTTTCCATACAACCCCCAGGGCTCATCCCAACAGGTGCCCTCCTCAATGCCCATCACTCAATTTCCCCTCCCTCCCTCCCACCCCCCATCAACTCTCAGTTTATTCTCAGTTTTTAAGAGTCTTTTATTGTTTGGCTCCCTCCCTCTCTAACTGTTTTTTCTTTCCTTACCCTCCCCCATGGTCTTCTGTTAACTTTCTCAGGATCCACTTAAGAGTGAAAACATATGGTATCTGTCTTTCTCTGTCTGACTTATTTCACTTAGCATTAACGCTCTCCAGTTCCATCCACATTGCTACAAAAGGCCATATTTCGTTCTTTCTCATTGCCATATAGTATTCCATGGTGTATGTAAACCACAATTTCTTTATCCATTCGTCAGTTGATGGACATTTAGGCTCTTTCCATAATTTGGGTATTGTTGAAAGTGCTGCTATAAACATTGGGGTACAAGTGCCCCTATGCACCAGTACTCCTGTATCCCTTGGGTCAATTCCTAGCAGTGCTATTGCTGGGTCGCAGGGTAGATCTATTTTTAATTTTTTGAGGAACCACCACACTGTTTTCCAGAGCAGCTGCACCAGTTTGCATTCCCACCAACAGTGCAAGAGGGTTCCCGTTTCTCCACATCCTCTCCAACATCTATAGTCTCCTGATTTGTTCATGTTAGCCACTCTGACTGGTGTGAGGTGATATCTCAGTGTGGTTTTGATTTGTATCTCCCTGATGAGGAGCAACGTTG
Organism: Prionailurus viverrinus; assembly: GCF_022837055.1. Lineage (NCBI taxonomy): Eukaryota > Metazoa > Chordata > Mammalia > Carnivora > Felidae > Prionailurus > Prionailurus viverrinus. The sequence continues at coordinate 90,906,281 of NC_062572.1, read as the reverse complement.
AGCATCTTTTCATGTGCCTATTGGCCATCTGGATGTCTTCTTTTTTTTTTTTTATTTTTATTTTTTATTTTTTTTTTTCAACGTTTATTTATTTTTGGGACAGAGAGAGACAGAGCATGAACGGGGGAGGGGCAGAGAGAGAGGGAGACACAGAATCGGAAACAGGCTCCAGGCTCTGAGCCATCAGCCCAGAGCCCGACGCGGGGCTCGAACTCACGGACCGCGAGATCGTGACCTGGCTGAAGTCGGACGCTTAACCGACTGCGCCACCCAGGCGCCCCTGGATGTCTTCTTTAGAGAAGTGTCTATTCATGTTTTCTGCCCATTTCTTCACTGGCTTATTTGTTTTTCAGGTGTGGAGTTTGGTGAGTTCTTTATAGATTTTGGGTACTAGCCCTTTGTCCGATATGTCATTTGCAAATATCTTTTCCCATTCCGTCAGCTGCCTTTTAGTTTTGTTGATTGTTTCCTTTACAGTGCAGATATCAGCTCCTTTTTGTGCCACAGGGACATCATCTTGTGAGGGCCTCACACTTGGCCCCAGGGCAACTTCAGGTCATGGTCCCTGTTGGTCTTCTAGGATCCTTAGGCAGATTTCCATTAGTCCAACTCCCACGTTGGACCTCCACCGACAGCTAGGTGGTGAGTAGGCCTCAGTGTTCTGAAATGGTCCCTTTTGTCCCCTTACTTCTGTGGGTCTGGTTTGGCTTCACTGAACTTCACTGTCCGCTGAGCTCCTGGTAATTAGAGAATTTCTTTTCTGTTCATAGGATGCAAGCTCTGTATTTATTTCCTGTTACCACTTCACTAGACACAAATCCACATCTTCATTCGAGTACGTGACCACATCCAAACCAGGTTTTAGAAATAAGTTTCCTATCACCGTTCAGTGGAATATCTTGGTTTATTATTTTTCTGTTTTCAAATTAGTTTTGCTTCTAGCTCATTCCTTTATCCCAATCATGTTAGTTTGCACAAAAAGCCACATTATGGCTGGGAGTTGTTAAGACAGGCTTGGACCACCCCACAGCACCCCCCACCCCCCCGCCTTCTGAGAAAGGCAAATGAGTGCTCATTGCTGTAGACAAACTTCAAATGTCCTAGCTCCTGCAAACCCCTCAAGTTAACCCAATACAAATATCACTTCCACAGTCTCAATCAAACCTCAAACACTGTGCCAGAAATTAATATGCTAGAGCTCCAGATGACCAGCGTTATGAAAAGCATTTATGCATTCTATGGACTGTGACTACATGTTTAATATCCAATTAAAGAATAGGGACTTTTGCTGGTGATGATAAGAGACAAACAAAGTAGTAATTACGCAGAGAGATATGGGTGACGCGTGATTACAAAGTACAAAATTAGACACTGACTGGAATTTTCGTACCTCCACTAAGTTGTTCCCAGAGTCAGACTTTGATTTTGGGATTCTATAATTACATAATCACAATTTACACTTGTCCATAAAAAGTGTACCTATAATATATGCAATGTTTCCAAGGCATATATATTTTTTTCAGGAACCACTTGGACATTCTGGTGGAAGAGTTGATTTAGTGTGCAATTAGGAATGAAGTTTCCAAATTAGACTGAGACCAGATTCTGCATCTGGGAAATAGAAATTAGGAATGGTGCCAGATCTTCCCCAGTGTCTTTGATTACCCTTCAAAATCCTGAAAGTTTCAGAATTAGCATCAGTAGACCTAAGAACAATGTCTGTTAAAGCGACAGATGGAATAATTGGCTGCCTTTTCCTCCAGGACACAGATTGTTCACACAACAGTGATCAATTTCCAGTTTCCCCCAGCACCCTTCAGGGCCCTGACTACCCCATACGGTGGGGTACCCTGGGGTAGGTGGAGATCAGGATGCGTTTCATAGTCTTGGGGATGATTTCTAACCTTGTGATGCACTCTGGCATGGAAGGAAGAGCTACTATGTCTGTGTTCCGCTCAGCAGGTCGAATGTTTTTGACATTTATAGAGATGGGTATACTTTTCCATATCACAGCTTTATTTATTTATTTATCTATCTATCTATCTATCTATCTATCTATCTATCTATCTATTTATTTTTAATGTTTATTTGAGAGAGAGAGAGAGAGAGAGAGCGAGAGAGCGAGCATGAGTTGGGGAGGGACAGAGAGAGAGAGGGAAACACAGAATCTGAAGCAGGCTCCAGGCTCTGAGCTGTCAGCACAAAGCCTAACATGGGGCTCAAACTCATGGACCATTACATCATGACCTGAGCTGAAGTCCAACACTTAACTGACTGAGCCACCCAGGCGCCCCATATCTTTTAAAGACTCCTTTTAATTGTATCCACCCCCGCCCTGCACTATGCCAGCATACATTCCATAAAGGGGGTCCTTTTCGTGGTTTCCTTCAAGGTCCCATCTGAAGCTTTCACTCTCTTCCTTTGTGCTCTTGGCATTTTGTGAAACACACATTCAGTGAACTCTGTAGAGGTGTCTAGATTGTCATGGGCATCCCCGATACCTTAGCATCAAGCGTAGCACTCAAACATGCATATGTGTTCTCAGAATCTAGTATTCACAGGGCAGGTGAGGTGAATAAGAAAGTTCCACCTATACAGCAGACAGCAGAAGGATAAAGGATTCTAACTCCCATGTGGTGAAGCTGTCTGAAGCCCAGTGGAGAGGCAGAACACAGAAGTTCTTATCTCCGAGTTTAAAAAGAACCAAAGTTAGAGAAGATGATAACTATCCTAAAGTTTCTATCGTATAGCTGTAGGGGTGGAGTCCTGAAGGAGCAGGTTAGGGGTTTGCTAATTTTGATGCCTCCTATATGTGTCCGGGTAGAGATCAGTTAGTTTCCTTAACACTTAAAAAAAAGTGCTTTGCATTTATTTTGGAGGCGTCAAGGAAGCAGGTGTGGGGGGTGGGGAGCTGAGGAGCATCTTGAAATGAAAGTGGTCCCTACTCTGTAGCCTGAAAAGCTAAATTTTGACAATCAGAAAGTCAGGGAGCAAAACTCCTGGGCCTGTAAGAGAAATAGAAAAAATATAAGAGAGAACTTACTTTATGCTAGACTTTATGGTAGATGCTTTGCCAACATTTTGCTATTTAATCCTTAAAACTGTATCATTGGCCCAATTTATAGATGAGGAAATGGAAGATGTTTGGGATGAAGCACCTTTGCTCCATGCCACACAGGTCATGCAGAGAAGAGCTGGGGATTTGCTCCGGCTCCTCCGGCTGCACCAGGGTAATTTTCTGTACCAAAGCAGCTAAGCATAAGGATTCAATATTTGAATATACTGTGAAATGATCGTCACAATAATTCTAGTTGCTGTCTGTCACCACACAGGGTTACCAAAATTTTTTTCTTACAGTGAGAACTTTCAAGAACCACTCTTCCAGCAACTTTCAAATATGCAATAGAACACTGTTGGCTGTAGTCACATACGCTAAGTTATATCCCAACACTTACTTATTTTATAATGGAAGGTTTGTTCTTTTTGACCATCTTCACCCATTTCACCTCCCCACTTCTATCCATCCTTGCCTCTGAGACCACCCATCTGTTTTCTGCTTATGAACTTTTTGAGGATAGAGATGGAATCTTTTGCTTCTTCGGGTCACCTCTTGTTTGCTCCGTAGTGCTTTGCACATAGAAAGTACAATCAATAGTTCCTGCTTTTATTTGGAAACCACACCCATAAGTCCAAAGATTGTACTTCTGCTTGGTCTTATAATAGCAAGACTGACTTTTGAGTGAAGAACGCTTTCTTTGATTCCAGCCCTTAGCACGTGGAGATTAGTTCGCTGAGCCTTTCTCCTTGATCTAGGACATGCCAACTGAGTCTCATGTTCCTGTGGTTCTCATCAAGGAACCCTGAATAGTTTTCAGGTCGGACACAAAAACAAAACCAGCACGCCCACATTTGACTGTTGATTTTCACTTAATGTAAAGAGTTTTGGTCTCTTGAAACAACACACAATTGCTTGCCACTTATTTGAGGCACACTGTCTGTGACCTCGTCCTTTATGGAAACACCATGACATGGGTTTACAATCAGAGTTGGGCATATGGTGGATGTATTTCAGGAACCCTAAGAAGGGCACAATATTTCCCTACTCATTGTAGTCAATGAGTACCTATCTTTGACATGTTGCGAGTTTATTTATGGAGTCCAAATTATGAGAGTTAATCCTGTTTTGTCAAAGCCTTGTATGACATCCCTCTGATTAGGACTGTGCATGGTGATTTATTTTCAGCAACGGAACATGGCATGATGTGCCATCATTATTCAACATCTCATTTGAGCCCTGGCAGATCACTTGGAGCTATTCTGCATAGGCGAGTACTTAGCATAGTTAATGTGCTTCGCCAACAGTTGACATTCTGATCAAAGATTTTGAACACAAAAACATTTCTAACTTTTTCTTTCCCTTTTCCTTTGGTATTTGTTTGGTCTCCTGGGGTCAGTTTTATTCAGTGAGAGAAAGAATATATATTTTCCTTTAGTGTTAGAAGTTTTACTTAATATATATTTTCCTTTAGTGTTAGAAGTTTTACTCAAGTGTGTCTTTAAAAATGGGGAAGATAAAGGGAAAGCATTTTATCTCCCTGGTGTTGTTTTCCTTTTGTTTCAGGCTGGTTTTCATGCACTGTTGGCAGGCGGCACGATGCACTATCAGCTCCAGGGAATGAGGGCTCACCACGTGAAACTGCCGTGTGCACACGTGTGACCTTGGGTCAGTCACTCAGCCTCTATGGGTGTCCCAATTTGTGAAGTCAGGACAATGATACAATAACATTATTCTAATATTATCCAATAGATGGTTATATATGTAATGTTACCCACCAGAGATAGCTCACCATTAAAAAACATTTTTTTTGAAGTTTTTAAATTTATTTTGAGAGACAGAGAGAGCAAGCGGGAGTGGGGCAGAGAGAGGGAGAGAGAGAATCTCAAGTAAGCTCCACACTGATGGTTTTAACTCACGAACAGTGAGATCATGATGGGAGCCAAAACCAGAGTCAGATGCTTCACCAACTGAGCCATCCAGGTGTCCTGACATTGGGCATCATTTTGAAATCTGAAAAGAACAATGCAAACATAAAAGTATTTGTTCCTGTTTGCTTTACTTTCCATGTTCTGTGCCTTTTGAATGCTTTGGGACTGAGTTTTAGCTTACTTCCTTCGGTCTTTGGGAAATCCCTGTGCTGGCCTCTTAAGACCATCTTGATGCGTCCGTAGCTTTGATCTACTGCAAATTCCTGCCTCTAAACCTTTGCTCTTGGGATCTCTGAATTCACATTTGCCCCTTTTCCTTCTCTAGCATCTCTTCGTCTTCCTGTTGTTTTTTCCCCACTGCAGACCATTGTCTGTTTCTTCTGTATCCCAACATTTTCTTCTTTCATCCACCTGTTTTTCCTTCTCTCAGCCTCTGTTTTGCAAGTACCAAAAATAGCTAAAATTCTAAGAGTAATTCATCCTCCTCCGTGGATGCATTTCATGCGTTTCCTGCTGTAGCTTTAGTGGCCCCAGTGGCCAAGCTCATCTGCTCACACAGCTTGACTTGTCCCTACTGGACTTCTAGCTACTGCCCAGGGTTATCTCCGGAGCTCACGACCAGACTACCCACCAACTTCCTGCACATCTCTGCGGACCACTTGCTGGCACCTCCAGCTACACACACCCAAGCTGAGCTGTGTTTCTTCTTTTCCAAACCCTGCTCCCAAAGACCAAAACCTGAGGGGACCCCTCTCCTTCCCCATCTCCTAGAGGTATTTCATCAGCCACTCCTGGAGTATTTGTTCTTAGGTCTGTTGGTGTCTCTCCAGACATCCTGCCAGGACTCTGTCCGGACCTTCCCCATCTGATTCAGCATGAACGTGTTTGTTGTGCATGCACTAGATGGCAAACACCCTGAGATGGAATATGTTACAAGTCTGCATTCTCAGTGACTTGCCTGTAGTGCCCAGCACGTGTTTTCAGAGCAAGAGGTTGGATATCCCGAGGCTGAGCCTTCCTCATTGTTCAAATATACCTTTGGGAGAGGGTCTCTAGAGGTCTGCCCCATGGTGTTCACCTCAGAAGAACTAGTCAGGGTGTGAGCTCCTGGATCACGTGGGTGTGGTGGCTGTCAAGGGACCCCTTTGACTAACTTTGTGTCTTATGAAATTTGGTTTGAGTATTCCTTGTGAGGAGACCACCTAGTTGTTGTTGTTGTTTTCAATGTGTATTTATTTTTGAGAGACAGAGACACAGAGTGCTAGCAGGGGAGGGCAGAGAGAGAGAGAGGGAGACACAGAATCTGAAGCAGGTTCCAGGCTCTGAGCTGTCAGCACAGAGCCTGATGAGGGGCTCGAACCCACAAACCGTGAGATCATGACCTGAGCTGAAGTTGGACGCTTAACTGACTGAGCCCCCCCAGGAGTCCCAGGAGACTACCTAGTTGTTACTTAGCAGGGAGTACCTTGCAGAGGTCTTGTAGACTACAGAATGGTGCTTAATTCACCTAATTAGCTAAATGTGACACCACACACACACACACACACACACACGCTTTGCAGAAAGGAAAGGTTTAAGTTCCGGAACAGGTGGAGGGGTCATCATCATGAGTGTCAATGAGTGTTCTCCACACTTCTCCTGGGCTTCGTAGAGTAAGAGTAGCTGCCGAGGGTTGGATTTGTCCTGCGGGTGGCACATCCTGGGGATGGGGAAGCCCTCTGGTGGCCAGGATGTGTGGTTGCATCCTGCCTCTCAGCCACTAGATGCTACTTTCCTTATCTGTTGAAGCTATGCTCTTATGGCTATCTCTGCAGGGTAAGTGTGCCTGTGTATGTGTGTGTGTGTGTGTAGCAAGCTGAACAGTATGCTTATGAACAGTTTCATAGCCCTTTGTGACCTGCAGGGCATTTATAGTTAGAACGTTACACGTTGGTCCTATGGGCTGGGAGAATTACCACCCCTTTATACAAAAGAGTGTGGAGTGAGCGAGATTATGATTTGCCCAAGGCCACATAGCTTCTAAGTGGGAAAGCTGGGGCTAGAAGTCATGTCTCCTGTTCTTAACTCTATTATTTTATTTTATTTTTGAGAGAGAGGGAGAGAGAGAGAGAGAGAGTGAGCAAGCTGGGGAAAAGGGCAGAGGGAGAAAGAGAGAGAGAGAGAGAATATTAAGTAGATTCCATGCTTAGCATGGAGCCCAACTCAGGGCTTGATCCCATGACCCTGGGATCATGACCTGAATCAAAATCAAGAGTCAGAGGCTCAACCAACTGAGCCACCTAGGCGCCCCTGGCTCTAAATCTAGTGTTGCCTGTCATGAAAGACCTATCAGTTGCACCTAATGAGTTTTTCAAGAATTACCTACCATTCCATGTCATGTAACCAGTGAGAGTCTGGGCTTCAAATGCTTTCCTCTAGTAGAAAAATGATTGTGTTCCAAAGTGGTCACACTGGGTGTTAAGTGGTTAGCTCTCCATTCAGCTACCCAAATGTGCCTCAGTGTTGGACGAGAGGGCTCTGTTAAAATAAAATTAGAAAAGTGAGCAAGTCAAGGACAGTGTGGGACAGTTCATTCTACCTCTGCCGGTGGTGCCACGGTGACATTTCCAGGGAGTCAGGGGTGGAAGTCTGACGTCTCATCCCTTCATGCCCCACCCTGTGCATTCTCCTCTTCCCTACCCTCTTTTTTCACCACTAACCCCTGTCATTTGCCAACCAGTGAATGAGTCAGGGGCATTGTCAAGTGAGCCTGCAGACAGAGGACTGTCCTTTATCCAGTGGAGAGTTACAAAGGGAGTAGAAGCCATGTTCCCTGGGGTGAGCAAGGTTTATGGTCCAGCTTTTCCTAATGTAAAGGGCAGCTTTTAGACTCAGGAGTGGATTTTGACATCAAATAGCACCAAGACTGCCTTTTTTCCTGGGATAATGTGTTTAGCTTCTGTCAGTAAATAGCAGGGATGTTCAAACAATATACTGGCAGCTGCTGAGCTGACCTACTGCATGTAAAGAATCAACTGAATAGAATTCACCAACATCAACCACGTACATAACACGATGGCATTGATGGATCTGATTTAGATGTACTCTCAACTCTATTTCCAACAAAATTGCAGTCCAGTTAGGACATGATCTTTCTGTGTCCTTTTCCAGGCAATTAATGAATCCCCAAAAACTTCCTTAAAATGTGTGATTGCTATCTGTCTGCTTTCAGCATAACCACAGTTTAGCCACTATCGTGCATTCTGGTTTATCTTTGGTGTTATTAGCAGTTACAGCATGCCCTCTAAGTAAGGCTGCCTTATTCTAATGCTTGGGTGGGTAGCTTCTCTGCATTGCTATCTTTGATAGGAGACCATAGAAAGTTTCATCTACTTATGGGCATTTGCATAGCTGACATGAAGAAGATAGGCTGCAGTGAAAGATCAGATCTGATGGAGGTAGCGATTCTTAAAGGAAATAAGAGGAACATTCTTCCAAGGCTATCTGTAATCACCACTGCACCTGAAAAACCAGACTACATTTTCTGAACAGCATTAAATTCTGACAGCTGTAAAAGTCACACACATTTATTCTTGCTTCACATCAAGATTTAGTGGACAGGTTTACTTCAAGCATCATGTTGAGCTGATAAAGTAAGAGAGGGGGGAAAAGAAAAACATGCTCACTACTTTTACAGCTCTAAAGTTAATGGCTTAAAAAATATGTGCACTTACTTTTTTTTTTTTTTTTTGCATGGTTCGTGGAAAAAACAGTGCCTCAAGTTATACTAATGTTGTCATGGTGATTCTATGAAGGCTCTTTTCATCTTGTGGCTGTAGATTTACCCACAGGCACTGCTGAGGCATCCTGAGACCATTGTTCCAGGAGCTACAGGCCTTGGGGGACATGCACTTAAGGTATTTGTACACTGGCAGGATTGTCAGTCACCCCACAGTGGGCTCTCCCACCAGGGAATTTAACTCCAGAGTGGATACACTCAGGGCCTTAGCAAAAGGGAGTAGGAACGGAATAGAATACAAGGGTAGGCAGATGTAGATAGAGAAGAAAGAGAAAAGGATCAAATCCAAACAGAAATTCTGAAGAAGCTGAAGGAGAACCTAAAAAGTCTACTAAAGGTGTTATTTCCTTGAAGAGTTAGGGTCTCCACCCATTCTACAATGAGTGATTTTGAGTGAAGGACATGTGACAACACATTTCCCTGGCCAGAACACTGGTTCTCTGTGACTTTGTGGCCTCCTTTGGTGTCATTGTCTATTAGAAAAAGCATGTGGCTACTGTATGGGCAGGAAAGCCAAGTGCTGCATCCCTGTCTGGTGGGCCACTGAAGGGTTGAAGTGGATCCCTGCATGTGGCATATGGAAGTACCATAGGAGGCTCCGGGGTCTTCTAGTGCCGGGGCTGTGCAAGAAGCTAAGGACGTCTACTCGTTTTCTGGAATGTTCCTCATGGAAGTTCTTCTACCATCACTAGCATCAAGAGAAGTCCAGGACATTTGATTTTCTTCTTCCAGCAACTGTGACTTTCCACTTAATATTGGGTTAGAACTCACATTAGGAATATTTTGGAATTATAGGAAATTTTAATGGTCATTAAGTATAAATTCTAACAGGAAAATGACAAACTACTTACTCCCAAATAAAGTGAGGACAGTATTTATTTTCTACCAGCATAACCCGAAGGAGTACAAACCCCGTATGATATTCTGAGAAACCTCGTCCCCTCACGCACCCCTGTACCCGTTCATCGTAGCGTTCAAAGCCGCTGTTCACGTTGACAGCAGTGGAACTTGAACGGTTCCCAAATCTCACAGTCTTGCAAGCTGAATCCAAATGCTTAAATGCAGATGACCCTCGGCCACAGGACCCAGGTGACGGGGGCAGGAAGGGCTTTTATTTCGTAGACTCCTATAAACAAGCTGCTTATAAAAAGGTGGAAAAGAGTTGTGGTCCTGTCAGTGCTTTCGACGAAAGACCTGCGGCAGTTGGGAGAATCAAGTGAAGCCGAATTTAATGTTCCCATTAAAGTGTTTGAAATTTTTATTCATGTAAGAAAAATGCCTTTGCTTAAAGATAGTTCGAGGCAATAAACAACAATATGGAGAAAACTTTGAATTTAAAGCAGGTTTTAAAGAGACTACTTTCCACAGGCAAGTTTTCCAGCATCTTGGAAGAACCCCCAAGAGCTCAATTTAAAATTTACAAAAGTGTACTGGGTTTCAAGTTCCTGAATTCAGCCAGTGGGGAAAGATGATCTTGAGGGAGGAGATGTAAGCATGGAATAATAGCCATCCTGTGGCGTGACTGAAATCTCTCCAGCGACACGGGCACTCAGTCTTGTCTATAGACCCTAGATGCAATGCAGACATCTGGGAGAGTATGAGGGGCAGCCTGGAAAGTGTGGGTGGGAAGAGGCAACGAAGAACCTAGGGGAAAGCAGAAACCAGACAGACACGGAGGCGCAGCGGTACCTGGGACTCTAAGACACAGCCTCTGGAATGTAGACTGTGCAGAGAAGCCCATGAATAGAACTAGAATGATGGAGTCAAGGCAGGAGAGAAGGCAACAAAAGGAAAAAAAGAAGTACTTTGTACTGATGTAATAGTGAAGGCTCTCAACTAAAGGATGACCCTTTCCAATATCCTGGGGCACAGGAGGAGTTGTCCAGCAAGACCATATGCACTAGGGACTCTCAACAAGTCAATGGTATAAATGTAAGACATATTTTTGGCAATTCAACTTTACAAAAGTAAGACGTTTGTGCTATGCTTTAGCTTACTTCTCAAGAGCTAGTTGGAGAAGAGATCAGCCCTGCCAGGAGAACCCAATGGTGATTCCACCTAGTTGGAACAACAACAACAACAACAACAACAACAACAACAACAAACCTAAGCATTATTCATTACCTTCGAATGCAAGCAGTGACCCTAGGAGATACTGTGCCCTGATTGCAGAAAGGAAAGAAACAACAGTCTTCAAAAGTAATTGAAAATGCTAAGATTTGATCACATCTTCAATTGCTCATTAACATGTACTTGTGGAGGGCCTAAGACTCCAGAGAAAGTACTCAGCACAGAGATGTTGTATCTGGAGTATAGCAAGGAGTTAGTAAAGCAAGGAGGTGTGGGAGGGACAGACATCTGAAGACCTGGAGGCCCCAGACTGGCACGCTGCACGTGGAGAGGTATGCCTAGAGCACGGGGTGGGGGTGGGAGGGTGCACAGGTCGAGGTAGGTAGGCATGAACTCAGAAAGGGCCCTGGTTGCCATTGTAAGGAACTGGGGTTTGTTATGAAGCTTACCAGGAGTTATTGAGGGATTCTAATGACAGCTATGATGTGTTCAGTTTTGCCTTTTAGAAGCATCGCTTTGGTGGCAGAGAGGAGAATGGCTTGAAAAGGGTCATATTGGAAGCCAGAGGACCAGTTAGACAGCCACGGCAGGCCCCCCGTGAGAGGTGTGGGAAGCCTAAGATAAGGTGCTAGCAGTGTGGGTCCAAGGGCGTATTCAGGAGAGTGAACTGGAAGAGACCTATAATCGGTCAGATGTGGGAGGTGGAGCGTCTGGAGTGACCATCAGGATTCTGACTGGGGAATTTGAGAAGATGGTTGACACTTCTCATCAAAAGAAGGAAAATGTAAAGGAGGTGGACTCTGAGGAAAAGATGAGAACCAGAGACCGCTCTCCATCTCTCCCGTTCTCTCTCTGGTGTGACATCTCAGAAGGGATTGTATAACAAATAGTAGAAATTCAGTATATGAAAGATCACCGTTGGAACATAATTCTTACCTTTGAGCCAAAAGAATAGTTATATAAACATAAGTTTCCTCTGTCTTCTCTCTCATGTATGCACAGGTGTGTGAGAATACACACACATGCACACACGCTCTTGCTTAGGAAGAAGAATCAGATTCAGTTATACTTTCAATGACATGCCCTTGAGAAAAGTCGTTTTTTTCATGGATTTTCCATACACCATCTGGGATGCCCACACACTTCCTCGAGTGTGGAGATGCTCTATGTGGCATTGGCACTTTTTTAGGGTGAATAATTTTGTAGGTCTGCTGTTTACATCAGTGGTTTTGCTGTCCTAGTCTCAAAGAACTTTGGGTACAGAATGTCTTTTCAAGTTCCTGTTCTTAAAAGGCTTGACATCAGTCCTTCCTGGAAGGGGAGCCTTCAAAACAGGGAGTTCAGCTGAAATTATTTTAGCTGGCTAAGTTTTTTTTTTTTTTTTTTTTTTTTTTTGTATTTTGGTAAACTTCCATGAACACATTTGGATTCCCACAAACTCATACATTTATGTCTTCACAGTTCTATATTTTAACAAGGTCTACAATGACTTACTATCCTCTTCATTGAGTTATTTTTATTGTCAGTCACTTCTTAGACATGTCATGGTTCCAGACATGTCACACTCCTGATGGCTAGCCCTGCCTCAGTTTGTAGGTACCTCTTACTTGCCTCATGTGCTGTGGCTTCCACAACCAGGTGGTGCGCAGGGTGCGGCTGGCCAACTGAGGCCAGACTGGACCCCCTTACATCCTGGCCATGGAGCTTTGATGTAAGTTTGTGTGTTGACTCATCTTGAGCACAAAGATGACTAGAACTGCAGAGTCTTTGCATAGATGTGGCTTTTTAGTCAAATCTTCTGCATCCAGATGAATTTTGATTCCAGGAACTCAACTTTACACTTGTCTGTAGACTTGGTGTATGGATCTAGCCTGTGGTTTATAAAGACAGCGTGATGTAAAATATGAGGCACAATAATAAATACAACTAAGCTTATAACTTACTAGTTTAAATTATACCCAATATTTAGCATATTATGTATTAAACATTATGCATTAAATTGAATATATTAGATACTTATAATAAATATAAAATAATAATAATAGTAAGAGTCAAGACTAAAGTAAGACACATTCCACTACACATATGCATGTGTGTGTATGTGTGTGTGTGTATGTGTGTGTGTGTGTGTGTGTGTGTGTGTGTGTGTGTGTGATATGCATTTGTGTGCATGTGCATATATTTGGCAGTAGGCCAGGGTTTGGTGAGAAGGGGGACTGGGACATTTTGCTCTGGGTAAGGAGAGTGGAAAAGCTACTGAGCTACTGATCTGAGCTACTGACCTTGCTGGGCCATGTGGTGCTGCTTAGAGCTCAACCTTGTGGCCCTGGGTAACTGTGAGCAGTGAGGGAGGTGGAGAATGGAAGGGGCAGGGGGAAGGAGGAACTTGGAAAGGGTCAGTGAGGGGTAGGGGAGCCCAAAGCAAAGACAAAGGTTTTGCAGAAGGTGCGGCATCTGGTTCAGACTCAACCCCAGATTCATCCTGGGACGTCCCACAAGTCACTTAACCGCTGACTGCCATGTCCCTCCCTGGTAGAATTGGGACACTAGAGCGTGACTGCAAGACTGAGAGATGCCCTGTGCAGACTGCCAAACACTCAGCAGGTTCCCACTGCAATATGGCGGCCAAGAGCCGAGAGAGCCAGTACTCTGGAGCTCTGGAGCTCTGGAGTTCAGGGAGTGGTGGGTGTGAGGACCACTTACCAGCTGCATGACTTTGGGAAGCAGTTAACCTCCATACACCTCATTTGCTCATCTGTAGAATGGAATGACCAGAGTGCTTCCATTGCTGTGTTTTGAGGAGGCTAAAACAGTGAGACAGGGCCTGAAGAGTGCCTTGTCAAATGCCACGTACAACCTCAATGTGGGAAAAATGTTAGCTATTGCTAATAAGTGATGGCCATCCGAGATTTTCTCATGTCCAATAATACTGTTTCTGACCTTTCCCAGGGCCACAGGATGTTTTTAACATGTAGATAGTTCTTCAACTGTTTGTTTTCAGTTTTCTTTTTTGGTCCACTTGAACACAGACATGCCTGTAGAAGATGTTCAACTTGCAACTTGCACCCAACACATCAGTCCAAAAAGGCAACTTACAGCGCAAAGACTCAATCATTCCACTGGCTACATCCCTAAAAATCTTTTTTGCAGAAAACCCTGCAAATAAATCCAAGTGTATCGCGAGTCAGAAAATTGAGTTATGTCGGTAGCCTGTGCCACCTTCAGTTGTATTCTGAAGGGGAAGGGGCTTTGTGAGGTGGACCCAGAGTTCTCCCGGAGACACTCATTCACTGGACCCATCTGCGCAGAGGCCCCTTGTGTCTCCCATGGAGATGAAATGCTGTCGAGAGCCATAATTCCCGCCAGCACGAAATAGCGACCAGTGCCCGCTGCAGACCTGAGGGAACCCTCATTGCTCACTCTAGTTATGTGGCTCTACACCAGGGCCACATTGGGGAGGTATTTTCACATCGCATACGATCCTGCTGCTGCGGTCTCAGAGGCTTGAGACTGCTGTGTGTTCAGCTTTTGTGATTTCCTCTTGTTGCAATAGGTTAATTCTGAAGCTCAGCCATGGGTGTTTGGGAACAGGCTTCACATTTTGTGTGTCAGTATCTTTGCCAGGCTACCAAAGTGCTCTCAAGCTACGCAATGTCAGAAGCCTGATTGTATTGGAGGTAGCAGGCTGGGGAACTGGGATGGGTTGTTGAATCACAGTGGGAGAGGGATCTGGTTCAAGGCCTGAGACTTCATTGTTCACTCATCCAATACTTGTGCCTTGTCTGTTACACACTGGGTGACAAACTCTATGAAGGATACGATAATAAATACGACCTTCTTCCTTCCCTCAAGGTGCTTCCATTCTGGTGAGCCAGAGGGACAGATAGATCAAAAGCGATGGTGGAGTTAAGTTCAGGTGCTGTGGGTCCTTTGCCAGCCTAACGGGGACTGCGTCCTCAGAGGAGATTTGGGGCTGAGGTTAGTTGGGTGTGAGAGCCGCTGGTGAGAGGAGAGTGTGGAGGGAGCCCTGACAGAGCAAATAGTGTGTTTGCCAGCCTGGGGCGGTGGGCGGGGGTGGGGAGTGGGGAGGAAGAGAGCATCCTGAATCAGGCTGAATTGTTAGCATTCAGTGTGTTTGTCTGAGCATAGATTTCACATGGTGGGGGTTGGTGAGGTACAGGCCTGGAGAGAGAGAGGAAGGATCTTATCGTGGCTTTTGAAAGTGAGACAAGAGTGTTATTTTGTAGGGTGATGCGGATACGTTGAAGGGTTTTAATCAGGGATAAAATAATCAGACATTTGCAAGGCCCCCTTCCAGAATTCACTCAAGAGACCAAATTACAGATCTGAAGATTGCTTGATGAGTAGAAAATTAGAGCAAAGGAGAAGATGATGTGAAGAAACGTCCCCAACCAAGGAGGCTGGCTGGAGGGTTTGTGTCTCTGTTGTCAGTCGTGGGATGTTCTGTCCAAAGAACTGATGCAGTCAGGCAAAACCCTTCCAGCTGTTGACAGCAGCCTCCTTTCTGGATAATTCCTGCCTCCAGGGCCTGTGCCATTATTGCATCACTGTGCTCTGTTCCCAAGATTAGTGCTTATCTCACACCCATCTCTTGTTAGATTGGCATTTTCCCAATGAGCTGTCAGGCTCCAGTCATTAGCGATATACCCAGATTTTGTTTTTTTTCCAGTGGGTTATCATAAGAATGATGGCAAGCTCATGTTGTCTCACTCTGGGGACAGACGCTGTTTGTGGCCAGCAGCTCCTAGTGCACCAGAGATTAGCCCCTGTAGGTTAGCAATACGAACAAAAACATAATAAACGCATGCACGCATGCATGAATGAATGAACGAATGAATGAGACCTGATTGGATGAGAAGCGGCATGGTGGGGGTGAAACACTGGAAAAGTAAAGTAGAGGTATTTAGGTTTGATTTCTCCTCTTCCATTTGCTGTGTGACTTTGGGTGGATGATGAGATTTACTGGGGCTTTAGTTTTCTTGTGTAAAATATAGTTAATGGGGCAGTCCTCATACAGCTGCTGATAAGACTGGATGAGTTAATGTCTTGGAAAATACTTTGTAAAGTGTTACTTTATCATATAAAAATAAAGCCTGTATTAAAGTGCTCACATTTTTACAAAAAAAAATTACCAGCCCTTTTTTATTTTAATCCTCAGAAGAATCCTTTTTTTTTTTAAATTTTTTTAACGTTTATTTATTTTTGAGACACAGAGAGAGGCAGAGAATGAACGGGGGTGGGGCAGAGAGAGAGACACACACAGAATCGGAAGCAGGCTCCAGGCTCTGAGCTGTCAGCCCAGAGCCCGATGCGGGGCTCGAACTCACGGACCGCGAGATCGTGACCTGAGATGAAGTCGGACGCTTAACTGACTGAGCCACCCAGGGGCCCCAAAAGAATCCTTTTTTATTCATAAGAAAACTAAGAGGCAGGTGAGCTGCCCTGCTCATGGCCCAGGAGCTGTGCGAATAGACACAGAAGGTCTCCTAGGTCTGTGCTCTCACTGCTACACCCTTCAGCTTCTTAATGCAAACCAAAGGCTCATTTAAGTGGCTTCCACCACTAAATCAAGAACTCTGTGTACTTTTCTCCCTTGGAATTGGAAGTGCAGACACTTAATTATAACTTTTGATTGCTTGAAATTATAGGGCTATAGAGTTACTGGCACATGTTTCTGAGGAAAATCATACTCCAAACCCTGCGATAATCATCTCTGGTTTTTCGTATTCAAGATGGACGCAGGGAATTTGGCACCATTAGTCATAAACTCGCAGTGTTTCCTGGGATGACTTGAAGCCGACTCTTACAGACATAGGCAGGGGTTGTATGTACGTATGTCCACGATTGACTGAAAGCTCCATGAAGGTACACCTGTGATGTCCTGTTCATCGCAGTCTTCCACAACCTAGCACAAAAAATCGATCCTTGATGGATGAATGAATGAATGAATGAATGAGCTACATTACCCTTTGCTATATCCCTTCTATTGAGAATGTGCTTGCCTAGAGATTACCCTTTTATTTTATGATAGACACGCTACACTGTATTAATTTGCTAGTGTTACCATAACGAAGTTCCACAAACCAGTGGCTCAGACAACTGAAATTTATTGTCTCAGTTCTGGAGGTGACAAGTCCAAGATTAAGGTGTCAGTAGGTATGATTCCTTCTAAAGCTGTGAAGAAGAACACGTTCCATGCCTCTCTCCTAACTTCTTTCTGGTGGTTTACTGGCATTCCTTTCTGTTAGAAGCATCACTCGTATCTTCTCTGTCTTCATCTTCATGGGAGATTTCTCCCTCTATGTGTGTCTATGTCCAGATTCCCATTCTTTTTTCCTCTTTTTTTTCAGATTCCCCTACTTATGAGGACATCAGTTGTATTGGAGTAGAACCTACTCTGATGATTTCCTTTTAACTTGATTACATCTGCAAAGATCCTATAGCCAAATAAGGTCACATGATGAGGTACTGGGGGTTAAGATCCAATATACCTTTTTCCGGTGGGGGAGCAATTCAACCTATAACAAGCATCATGTTTTCTTGTTATTTTTATTTTGTTTTCTATAATTTTGTGAGTCCTGGCAATGGATATTAAGTATGTCATTGGTAAATCGCACCCCCCCCCAAAAAAAAATTGACAAGATAGGGAAAGACTAAAGAAGATTGATAAAAGGTTCAATAACATTATCCTCATCTCTATTCATAGGGTAAACAAAACAGACCTAACTTGGGATATGGGGTGGGGTCTTACCACAGTCTGTGACAGCTTTCTGCTGATGTGGCCTGTTCCTTGGCCTTCTGTTATTCAAATCAGCCTGTAATACTGATCCCAGTCCAGATGACCACCTGGGCTTCACCCCAGTTAGTTACCAGTAGGCATATCTAGAAGATCCATCCCTCTTTTTTCTCCCCCCCCCCCGCCCCTTTGGTAGAGATGGTTCTGGAAAGAATGCAGAGCCCCATGCTATTTTTATTTTGAAATAGAAAATAAGATCTTTCGCTATACCTGCTAGGTTTTTCTCTCTCATTAGAGTGAAACAGATCACTGCCTTGTGGAACAAGTGTTCTCTCATAAATGGCAGACAGAAGTTCAATGGTATCAGATCAATACCAATTTCATATTTAGGCCTGGGGATTATTCCCTGACAAGGCAGATGGGGCAGGGCATTCTGTCTGCTGCTAGAATTGTTAGCACATGTCTTACATGGGAGGCCAGAGGGCCGAATGCTTCCCTAGACAGCATCTTTAGGGTGCCGGGCTGATGTCTCTGTCAAAAGAGAAAATACTAAGATCGCACCCATGAGAAGGGACTCTTTATGCACGGATTTTTTTCGCTTGTAGATTTTCAGTCTGAAACCCTGACCCATGAAGAGGGAGAAGCTAAAATAACTAGAGGCAGCAAGCCAACTCAGGAGAGGTGATTAGACTCTGGGTGTCTTGTCCAATGAGCATTAGTGGGGCTGTCCCCAAGGCCGCTTTGAGGAAAAGGCTCTGGGTGCAGTGCAAGATGAACTGGGGATTGAGGGAAGAGGAATGTGCAGGAATTAAGGGCTACATTTTTACCAAATCATGTTTCCACCTGACATTTCTGCAAAGTTCTTCTGTATAAATGGCTTTGGATTTTTTCAACAGAGGTTTGAGATAATAATACTCGAAATGAATAATTTTTTTGTTTTTAGGCATGTGGATAGAAATTAGCTCTTTCTTTCGGTCTGGCATTGGTGAGCTCTGCTCCTGGCTATGAAATAGTTACCAGGCAGGACTGGGTTTTTGAGAGAGAGTCATACGGGGCCTGGGGTGTGTTGAGAAATAGCAGACTCCTGGGGGATTGTTGGCTGATGGAGGGTCGCCTGGGAAGCCTGCTTCCAGCTCTCAGGGGAGGCTTCCACTGATTTATTACAAGGAATGGCTCGTGTGATTATGGAGGCTGAGAAGTTCCACAATATGTCATCTGCAAGCCAGAGACCCGGGGAAGCTGGTGCTATAAGTTCTAGACTAAGGACAGGAGAAGAACAATGTCCAGCTCAAGAAGTCAGGCAGAGAGAGCAAATTCTTCCTTCCTCTGTTCTTGTTCTATTCAGGCCCTCTGCATATTGGAGGATACCCACCTTCATGTGGAGGGCAATCTTCTTTACTTGGATTATGAATTCAAATGTCAATCTCATCTGGAAACACCCTCACAGACACTTCCAGAAGTCATGTTTAACCAAATATCTGGCACACTATGATCCAGTCAGTTGACCCCAAATCAACATCACACCGTAGTAGAGGGGTGCTCTGCTGATGACAAGTCAACTTTGCTGGCCCGTTGTCCACAAGTGCCCCTCCCCCTCTGACCCCAATAGCAGTCTTAAGACTATTTAGTTATACAAAGACTCAAAAAATGCACCATGCCTTGCTTGTCACATTTGCTTCCAGTCAGAATTCCCAGTTCCCCCCAAATTCCCATTTATAATTTAGTTGATCTAAAAATAAACCATTACAGCAAGAATTAGTCATACATACTAGGGTGTGAATGGTTATCTTAATTTTCTTGATAATATTTGCTATATATTATGGTCAAGAGAATGGACTCAAGAGGGGTCAGGCTGCCCAGATTTGAATCTTGGGTTTTGCACTTACTACTTGTGAGACATTCGACAAGTTATTTATCTTCTCTCTGTCTCAATTTCCTCATCTGTGGACTTCTCCGATGATATTTGCTTGGGAGATACTTTCGAGAAAGGGTCTTTGTCAATGACATCTCACCCATTCCTATGCCTCGTGCCCAAAGCTGCCTTCCTAGAAGAATGTGGGTATTCTATTAACCTTAAGCACATTGAGTGTGTCTACCTTATGCCAGATTATGTTTCTTCTTCATATCTTACACCTATAGTTTGACATCCCTACTCTCTAAATGGGAAAATCTCAGCTCACAGAAGGCTAGTCCTTTGGGGGAATGTTAGAGCTGGTTTGCAGCAGCCCTGGGGTCCAAATCCTGGCGCTAGAATTCCAGATCCAATATCCTACCCCTTGCGCCACCACCAGTCGTCCACACATAAGAGATGGCTTAGTGCTGAGACACTGACAAGTGTTGTGATGGCCCAGGACAGAGGGAGGAACCTGCACGCCGATGGGTGCCACCTGGTTCCATGTTTTGGGGTAGCTAGCTCTTCAGTCTTTATGAACCTCAGTTTCCTCAGATTTGCCAGACATGCTACTAATCTCCTCTAAAAGTATACATTTTAAGAAAGCAGTACCAGCGGAAAGTTTGTACTAAAACTTTGTACTAGAATCAGTGACTTGCCATATAAGTACCTGGGTTGTTATAGACATCCCCCCGCGAGCCTCTTGGAGATTTTTCCCTTTCTTCTTCAGCATCTTTTGGCATCTTCCCTACGCCCACCATGCACTGACATTGTGAAGAGCTTTGAGACATTTCGGATGAGGCCTTTGTATATGAAATTAAATGTCAACCTGCTTGAGTTACCTCCAAATTTCCCCGGGAGACCTCTGCTGGCATTTAATTTCTGATTAATATTATCCTCTCTGAAACTTTTAAAGCCCAATATGTTTTTCTTAAAAGTGGCTTTTTTTTTTCATTTTAAAAGATACCTGGGAAGTTCATGCTCAAGAACTTACTATACGACCTGGATCCATGCACTCTTGAAGAGCCCCAGGTGCTGCGTGCAAGCATGCTGTGTCCATTTCTGCACTTGGTCTGGTGCACTGATGTCAGCCAATCGAATGTCTGGTAGTGCTCATGACCCTCCCCTTTATGTGCTATTAGAGAACCAGTGTCATTTGCTTGCTTGAAGCTCTGGAAAGCTGGAAGCATTTCCTAAGGTTGAGGCATGTGACCTCTAATCAACATGCGGGAGAAAGCGGCGTGTTCTAACACACGGTTTCTGGCTGACCATCTGTTCAGAGAGGAGGGTGCCTGTGATCTGCAGACTTTGCCTTTCAAAACTTAGTTTCAGAGGGAAGATCTAAGGAGAATTAATGGTAAAAAAAAAAAGGCGTGTAAGGGATCATATTAATCAGTTTGCAGTCACTCAAACTTCAAAAAAATTTCCTTTGAAAACAACTAATTTGCACAGCCTCTCGGCCTGTAATGATTCTCTATGAGTTATCGGCACGGATTTCACATCAGAAGCTGTATGCTGCAAAATAGAAGACCTTTAAACCTCTGTTCAGTTGGCTCTCGCGCACAGAGACTAATTTTCCTCTCCCTTTACCTCCATCCTGCCTCTTTGAAGAAATTGTTGCAAGGAGGGATTTTATGCATGACCTGTTTCAGGGTCACTTTATGAAGACAACTTTCCCCAAAGCCCTTCCCCAGCACTATTTCAGGAACACTTCTTTCCCAGCCAGTGTGTTGTCAAGGTCACGTGCCTGACTCTTGTGCAGCTGTAACCAGTTCTCCTGGATTCGCCCAAGGTGGGAGCAAGTCTTTACAGGAACACAGAGCACAGGGCCAGGGAGGGGACAGCAGGGTACCGCCTGGCCTTGAGCCGGTGTGGCGGGGGCATTGAAGGAGACAGCTCCCAAGACACGGTAACTGGCATTCCGGTTCATGCCCTTGGACCTACTGTCAGGACCGGGTGTGCGGAAGGGGTTTTAGATGCACAGACCATTTGTTCTAATTTAATTCCTATTTTAAACATTTCAGTTGACCTAAAGGGACTCTTAAAAGTTTATTTGGTGAAACTTGGCTTGCCCTAAACTGTAGAAGAATCTTAACAGGATCATCATTCCATGGCCTCAAGATGCTGACTCACTGAGATTATGACTGGATTAAAAACAGCAAAAACAAAAACCAAGGAGGACTAAGTCTTTTGTGCCATATTTAATCTTTGCAAAGTGGGGAAAAATGCCTTCAAATCATGATATTCAAAAGCATGGCCTGGTTGACACAGTTTGCATCAGGGGAAAACAACGTGGGTTGTACGAGTCTGGGATGTATTATGGTGAAGGCCTTTCCGAGCAAGGCCCCCCGGACTCCACGAGGGTCTGCACTGGTTCCGGGGTTCCGGGCTCCGGAAATGATGAAGAACAGCTTCTGATTTCACAACTGGATCTTTGCATCCCCTCCCTTCCCGTTCATATCCTATATCGCAAGTTTATTTATAAAATACCTCACAGTGGAGTAATTCAAAGATTGGTGGATCTCAAGTGGCTAAGCTGGAACTGGTTATCAGAGGAAAAACACATACAGATGTTCACCTGCTGGACTCGCCCTGTTTCATCCACCTGTTTGATCTCAGGGGAGCTGCAACGCCATTTATTTCAGCCGGTAGGGAACAGATCCTAAAGATACTGAAACTGTTTTCTATTGAGGATAAACTCTGCACCGTGTTATGGATCCTCACCGTTTCTTCTTGATAGTTGAGAAAACGAGGCCCGGAGTTGAGAAGTGATTGTCAGGAGGTTACTCAGCTAGCTAAGAATTTTAGCCAGAACAAAGAGCCCTATCTTATATTCCTCCACTGACCCCTTCTTCCTCCCATACCGACTTCCTTCTTGAGCTATACTTGCTGATGCTTCCAAAGTAGAAATCCTTGCAACACCATCTCTTCACTGCATTTCCTCGTTGCTCAAGATTTTTACAGATTCAAGATGTTCTTTGAAAAGAGAACTTTCCTGAAGTAAGCAAGAATTCCAGTAATGCCCCAAGGCAGACTTTTTTTTTTCTTCCTTTTTGGCTTCAGCTTACCCCTGACTCATGTCTCTTGATAACTGAGTTCTTCTATACCAAGAACTTTAATGATTTTCGTCACTGGCTCTTCAGCCGTTCTTTGGCCTGATTTGTTCTGTTTTCTTGGGTGGTTGGCCATGAAACTGGAACCTTGAGAAGGAGGAGGCAAGCTCTTCACACTCTTCTCAGCCAGAGCTGATGGTGGCCCACGGATGTTGTAGCTTAAGATGGTTTTCTTGGATAGTACCTTATGTAGAATTTGTAGCAATTTTAGAATTTCTGAGCAAACCATTGAAAATGATTTCCTCCCTTTGTGGCTTTCAAGAGCTGGTCTCAGCAGTAAGGTGACAGACTCCATTGACAACTCAGTAGCCTTTGGAAAGGAATGCTCTGGATGATGACAGGTGCTACCAAGGGTCTTCTGCACCTGACCTTAAAGGAAACAGGGGGAGGTGAGTGATGGGAGATGAAAATGTATGATGTTTTTATGCATGCAGCTGGTGCTCGGAGTTTCTCTCACCATAAACATAGAGACTCCCCACGTGTGCCCATGTAAGGTGACATTCAGGATAGGTAATGATGAGTGTGACAGAGGCACTGGGCACTCAGAGTGGACCGTTACAGGCGGTGCTCTTGGAGAGGGGGCCTGGAGCTCTCCATACCCTTCCTCACCCAGGAATTATTTCTTTAGTCTGGGAATCATGGGAAGGTCCAGCAGGTTCTAAAGAGGTGCTGGACCACCCAGGGGTGGGGGTGGTGGCTATTTACTAATGAAAAAGGAAACTTTTTTATTTTAAGTTTATTTATTTATTTTGAGAGAGAGAGAGAGAGAACAAGCGGGGGAGGGGCAGAGAGAGAGAATCCTAAGCAGGCTCTGTACTGTCGGCGCAGATCCTGATGCAGGGCTCGAACTCACCAACCATGAGATCATGACCTGAGCCAAAATCAAGAGTTAGATTACCCACCTGGGCCCCCCTGAAACAGTGGTATTTGACAATCAATTCCATCATACCCAGTGGAATACCGGGAGCAGCTTACACCAACTGATTGTTATCTTCTTGGGAATTTTGTGAGCTGGTTTTTAAACATAGCAATTATCACACATTAAATAATGTAAACTTGTATTTAAAACAAGCACAAGTGATAAATACCCCAAACTCTACACTCGTTTATTTAATACCTTTTACTTTTATCTGTGCTTGCGAGGTTATTCACACCTCTTATGTCTGGATTGTGGAAATGCTGAGTAATGGTTTACCACTGCATTCTCTCCCAACTCTGTGCTAAGTGTTGCATTTTCATCCTGAAATTGGCTGGCTATAAACCAAGCTTTCCTCCCAGTCTGTTGACTGTCAAACTGGTTGTTTCTGGCTGGGTATCTGCCCTACTCCTTCTCTGGATTTCTGTTGTGTTGAGCCTTCAGTACTCACCAGGACTTACCAAGGGACCTGGCTGCCAAAGTCACTAAGAAGATAGAAGCCATGAACTGGATCTTGCACAGAGGGTGATCCCTAATCACTAAATATGGGGGCTTTTTCTCCAGAGTCACCACCCCCACACAGTTGGTTACTCTGTCTTTCTAAAGCTGTCTCCTCCACTGACTTGCTGGCCACCAGATTTCACCAATTCTTCTAACTCTATGTCAACTCTTTCTCCATCCATAATCTTTGTCCTAAAATGTGGTGTTCTTCAAGTTGCTCCTCTGGTCCCTCTTGCTGGGTCCCAGGTAGCTCTACTCGAGACTCATGCAAATGTCCCTGGTGGACCAAACTACTCAACATCGCCAGCACCAAATCTGTCATATCTCTCTTATCCAAAAATATAGGCTTTGCTTTTGATTTGTCTGTAGTTATTAATGAAAGACCAATTTCCCCAGTCTCTCAGTTTCAAAACCCTTAGTCATGTTTAAATCTTTGTGACATAGTTTTTGTATTTTTGTCTTATTTCTCTTCTAGAGTATAGGCTTTCAGGTGAGGGTCACTGTTGATTGTTCCCATTATGCCTTCTACGTAATGCCAGCCTTAAAAAATACCGAGTATATTTTGTTAAAGTGTACAGTTCATTTAGAAAGTGATAATATTTTATTTAAATGTCCTATAATGTGGGGCAAACCAATACCCCTTTATTTCACGGGAACAAGGTGGAAACTAAATCCTGATGGTTGTGTGAACAGAAGCCACTGGAAGGTTACTTGAAAGAGAACATCTTATTTATTTGCCTTTGGCTAATGGGGATGAGAAAAGGTATGTGTGGTGTCTGTGCCAGAGAAGATAGAGAAGCTGTTTCCCTGGCCGTTCATTGTGACGTCCGTTTCCTCACAAAGGGAGTCTTGGCAGGAGATGGGGAGAGGCTCTCTGCCTTCTGAGTGCCTCAGCCTGTAAATGTGTTTTTTTTTTAACTTTTTTTTTGGTGTTTATT
Source organism: Prionailurus viverrinus (assembly GCF_022837055.1). Lineage (NCBI taxonomy): Eukaryota > Metazoa > Chordata > Mammalia > Carnivora > Felidae > Prionailurus > Prionailurus viverrinus. Next base: position 90,881,331 of record NC_062572.1, on the reverse strand, counting down.
TATTTTTGAGAGAGACTGAGACAGAGTGTATGAGTGGGGGAGGGGCACAGAGGGATCCGAAGCAGGCTCCAGTTTCTGAGCTGCCAGCACAGAACCCAACACGGGGCACGACCTGAGATCATGACCTGAGCCGAAGTCGGATGTTTAACTGACTGAGCCACCCAGGCGCTCCAGCCTGTAAATGTTTTAACCAGTGGTCCCTCCTAAGGCTCCTGCTCACATCCCAGTTCCTGGGAGGTCAGGGGAGGGGTGGGGTGAGTCCTTTCCACACATTTCTTAGACTCCTCCATAGCCTCATACGTCCCCAGGGCTGAGTGCTTCCGATGAGGTGCAGAGAATCCACGTTATGGTTTCAGAATAAATGGGATTTTCCTTTTATCATTTCCCTTTTCCTTCTAACCTATATTTTAGGTATCCGTGTTTATACAAATTCAACTTTAACATGCAGTGCTTTGAAGATGAGGTTATTTCGATATTCATGAACTTGTGAGATTATTCAAAGAAAGCAGCATATAAATGGTGGCTATTTGAGTGAGTGAACACGAAGGTACATGTGAGGGTCAGAGGGAAAGATAGAGGGAAACCGTGAGATTTGATTAATAAGTGTAGAAATGCAGGGGGAAAAAGCACTTTCTGAAAAGAGGAAAACAAACCCCATCATCAAGGTATTTCAGTCAGGATTCTTATAGGAATTGAGCAGACCACAATGTGGTAGGATTTGGATAAACAAACACATTTTCAAAAAATGTTCATGCATGTGTTTACTGTAACCACCCTAGACATTTTATCACATGGTAGGATATTAACAATTTCAATAATATCCACCATTTACCAGTTAGGCGTTGACCACATATTTGCCAGGAACTCTTTTCTATAATTCATATATAATAGATACCATTTCAACTCGGTCCTTCTGAGGACTTTGTAAATTGTCATCCTGACTCACATTTGGGGTCCCGGAGACTGAGAATGGGTAGGGCCATCGGGACTTGGCCACGTGATGCAGTCGTGAGCAGAGAGCGGGGGCCCATGTCCAGCTAGTGGGGACGCACCCCAGCTCACTCCCCGTTGTGGTGGGAGGTCTTCTGCAAACACTTTGCCTTAATATGTTAAGTGGGTTCTAAGATGAATATGTGGAGATTTGCTGGGGAAAGAACAAGCAAATATTTTCTATTTGTAGTTTTAGAAACTTACAATCTGATTTTTAAAAAAAAGACATTTTTCACGCATTTCACAAAATAAATTGGAAGTTATGATTCCTATTTAAAACATCCCCGAGAAGTGTCAATGACCATTTTAAAAGAGGTGTTTGGGGTCTGGGCTTTTGTTTGGAGAGGAAGGCATACATTAAGCACCAGTGTATGTATATATTCAACACACTTACATCGAAAGCTATGTTTGTGATCCTCAGAAGCTCCCTCTTCAATCTTACAAGAATATGTAATTTTCACCAAATGTCTTCGATGTAACACAACCCATTTGTCAGTCTCATGCCCTTGAAGAAGCTGTAGCTGATTCCTGGTTATCGACTGTCTCCTCTCTCTCTCTCTCTCTCTCTCTCTCTCTCTCTTGTCTGTCTGGGGGAAGAAGAAGCTGTATAGACCCTTGCATGGATGGAGAGTCCCACAGACACCTGGGAGAGCCCAGAGCAGACCAGAGAGAGGCTGACTCCCAGGATTCCTGGCTCTACCCGGTGTTTCCTTTTATTTATTCAGCATTGCTAAGTTGATCAGCATAAGGCTTGGTTCTTTAATGACTCCAGGCATTTCTCTGAGCACCACAATAATCATTGGCCAATTCACGTTTTTCATTCCCACCCAAGCTTCTGCAGGCAGTGACATGTCACTACCTCTGCCCACTGAGAGCTTTCCATGGGGCGCAGCTGACCCCCTGCTGGGATCCTGCCCACATCTCACTTGCCTCCCACACCTGGGGCATACCATCCATGGCCAGTGCTGCCTCCAGGGGGGACTTGGCAGAGCCTTCTTGGAGGGCAAAGGACAAACACAAATTAGAAAGAAGAGGCTTAAATCTCCCAGTTGAAAATAAGGGAAAAAACTTCTGTCCCCCTCCTTTTTGTTTTAGATCAGTTACCTGAGAAAACGTGCTATTGTAAATTCTTTCCCCTCTCTAAAGTGTATATAAATCCTTTCGCAGAGTAGATGGGTCTCTGGTGAGCTTTAGGACCCAAGGGCCTTTCTCAAGGGTCAGGAAGCCACCTCTGAAACACAATCATCTGGGAAGAAGCACCCCCATCTCCCAGTTCCCGTGGGGGGCTAGAAGTCTGACTCCTGTGGGAGCTTGCTCCAAGCTGCAAAGCTACCTCGCGTCCTAAAGGTATGAGAAGTTTGTTTTTCCTCTGAATAGAGCTATGCAGCTCACACAGATGCGCACCCCCAGGACCAGGGGACTCTAGGATGAACTCTACATTGACAAATGGTGCCACCAAGGCCTCTCCTGGAGGACTAGTTATCGCTTCACCTTGATAATGTGTATGTGATGTCTTGTATCTGCTTGGCTATGTTCGGGGTGAGATTTCCTTCTGTCTTTCCAACCTCTTAGCAGACTGACTGCGATGCATGCCACATTCTGGTTTAGAGCTTACTCAGTAATAGAAGTGTTTTCTTTCCTTTCTACCTTTGCGGAGAGGGCTTCTGGGTTGGGAGGAGATTTTGCTTTTATTTACATTTCCCCCAACAAGGGATAGGGGAGCATCTGGGAGAGTCCTTGTCTTACTGGCAGAGAGAAGCCGGACTCCTGTGGAGTCTTAAAAGGGGTCTGTGGACACCTCTCTTCCCTGCCCATATCTGGCACAAGGTCAGTGTACCACGCTTCACCCTCCTGCCTTATCACCCTGAGTCATCGGGGGACAAAGTGCAATCACCCTCCACTCACCCCCTGAACCTTCTTTCTGGGACCCTCTCTGAGACAGATGGCCCGTGCCTACACCCCACATTTCCTGGGGAGGAATCCTCTCCCTATGCTTTCTTCAGCTATCTCCCCCATTTTCCAGGCTCCAAGGGCCTGTGAGTGAATGGCTATCAAGTGAATTGTCCCCCCTCAAATTCCTACGTTGAGATCCTAACCCCGAGGACCTGAGAATGTGCCTGTTTGGAGAGCGGTCTTTAAAGTGGTAACTGAAGTAAAATGAGGTCCTGCAGGGGAGGAGAAAGTCTTCCCTCCACCCTTCTTGGATATGCAGCCGGTCTAAGCACGAAGCTGACCTAAAATTGATAAGCAGGAGGAAAAAAACAATCGGTTTAATTACATACGTATGCATGGGAATTTCACCCAAGTATGAGACTCAGTGAGGCGGGCAGCCAGATGATTGAGATCTATGCCACCCTGAGCTACAGAAAGGACAGAGGCTTGGAGTTTCAGTGGGGAGCGGGTGGGGCGGCGGGAGACAAATTATGGGAAAGGGAGGGAGGAGATTATGGTAGAGTTTACTTTGTTATGCGGATGACAGTCTCTCAGGTAACAAAATTATCTCTGGGAGTAGTCCTCTTTCTGGAACTATACTTTGACTAATGGAACTTTCCTTTACAAAGGGGAGATACGTATTTTAAGCGGTTAGGGGGGAGGTTAAGAACTTTTTCTGTGTCTGCTGGTTTCCCATCACTTTAACTCAAAGTGGCACCTTCTGAACCCCTTCAGCCCTAATCCAACGTGCCTGGTGTCCTTGTCAGGGGAGAAGGACACACACCAGGGGAAGGTCCCGTGAAGACACAGAAAGAACATGAACCGTCTGTGAGCCCACAAGAGAGGCCTCACAAGAAGACAGATGCCTTGATGCTGGGCTTCCAGTCTCCAGAAGTGTGGCAAAACAGGTGGGTGTGGTTTAAGCTGCTCGGTCTGTGGCATTTTGTTACCGCAGTGCTAGCAAACTGACACTATGACCCAGGAGCCTTTCCGCATGTGTCCCCTGGTCATCTTACTGTTTTCCCGACATGGACAGGGAGTCACAGGGGGCCTCAGAAACTTCGGCTGTAATAACACAAAAAACATCAATGTGGTCATTTCCTACACGCGTTGATCGAAAAAGTCTCCCGACGCCTTCTCTTCTGTTTCATCAAGGCGGGTACACAAATGTTTTAGCAGCCGAGGAAAGCTCTCCCTCCATCCTGTCCCGTAGTGGGCCCACGGGTGCCTCTCATGATAATACCAGAGACTACTGAAACAGGTTATTTTCTTAGCGCCCTTTTGCTTGTAGTCTGTGTGCTTTTGAGACAGGAAATCTATTCCGAATTTGAGTGTGTTTTTGATGCCACGATTCTTCCGTGTTAGGAACTGAGCTATGGAAGATATTTTACATGTGATTTTACCTGGAATTTACTTTTGGTTCATCCTCAGTGTGTTGGTTTTGGGGCCGATTCCAGACACCTGTTTACATCAGCTCCCCAGGGCGTGCGCCCAGGTGGATGGCAGGGACCCTGCCTCGAGTGGGCAAGAGAGTGACGATCTTCCTGCACCAGATAGAAAATGCAACTGAGTGAAATTTGATTTGTGGCTTGTGGACAAGTTCACTCCAGGCAGGAATAAAGCATTTGATTAAACTGCCATTTACGGAATCATTAGTTTCCTGCTGTGCACGCTTGATTGCTTGTGTGCTTAAAGCCCGCATCTCATTTGTGATTCACTGTGTCAGGAGTTTTGAGTGGAACGCAGCCTGTTGCTTCTTCCATGCAGCTTGAGTTTCTTGAACTGCCCCATTTTGTTATGCTCGGAGACAATGGTGAACACGTTGGCTGTGGAATCACAGCAGTGGTAGTCATGTCATTAGATTAGAAACCAGGACAATTGTCCAGTCATCATGCCTTGTAGAGGTAGCACCAGCCCTGGTGGTTATGGAATACATAATACTTGGATGGCATTTTATTAATTAGCATTTTCCCCTGCTTGCCTGGGATGACGGTTCGTGAGTTCTAAGTGAATGTGAGCACAGACAACAAAGAACTGCCTCAGTGTCCCAGTTACCATGCCAACTATCTTCTATTCACTTTCTGATGACATTCTTGATTGATTCTTTAGGGAACTCTGGGTACCACACGAGCTTAAGGCTGTCTTTCTTCTTGCTATCTTGACAACAACATTTCTCTTCTCTCCAAGGAAAGTATGAGCGCTTCTTCATGGTGGGTATTATTTCCACCTGAGTTTTGTAACTTTTGTTAGGAAATACGTATCAAAATTAAACAAATGATGCCATTCTTACATGGATAAAGATTTCTCTCTGGCCGTATTGGGGCTTTGCCTCAAGGGAGCAACCAGAGCTGCAATAGCCTGTGTGATCCGCTAGGTGGAGCCGCTGGAGAAAGTATTTGCATTCAGCGTTTGAAATGATGGAAGAAATAAATAATGAGACTCTTGATGGGTCTGTGGATAAAGCGATGACTGTTTGCCTTTTTTGACAACGGTGGTAGAGATCTCTGGAATAAAATATCAGCTTGACAGCTTCTTATCTATCCGGCACAAAATTAATTACGTTTCTAGTTAAGCACATTAAGAGAAAATAGACTTTTGATTCAAATTTAGGCATGCATCTTATTTTATTTCATTTGTTTTACCTCATTTTATTGATTTTTTATTTACAGCAGTTCCTACTTTTCTGAAGGCAAAAAACAGGGGAAAGAAAATGAAAGAATAATCCTCTGTTGTCTTCATTTGTATGTATGAATGCAGCCTTCCCCGTGAGGTCTCTATCCTGTTTGGCTTTAAGCCTTCTCAGGCAAGATATTACCTCCCTGGTAATGGAAGCGATGAACAGCTTGGGCATATGTGAGGCTCAATACATATTCAATGCACAGCATTGTTCTCCCATTTAACAAACATCTTTATTGAAAGACAACACACGGGCTCTCTGGAGCCACGTAGAACAAACACACCCTGAGATTAAACCATGGACCGCTCCCCATGTGCCCTGCTCTCATTCCCCACTCTTACCTACAAAAATGTTTCGTTTTGTTTGGGATTAGTTCTGCTTAGAGCTTATCCAATCTAAGCTTTGATTCAGGTATTTAGCCAATTGCTATTGGTATTAGAATATGTTTGTGAACTTTGACGTTACATTTTACTGACGCAGACTCTTTTATTAGCTAGAGGAGAGGCGCTCCTTCCCTAGTGAGCTCAACCACTATTATGGGTAGATGTGAATAGTTATGACCTCTCTGGAGAGTAACGCGGAACATACAGTGGCATTTAAAGGGCACGTATCCTTTGACCCAGCCATTCCGGGGCTTGGGATACAACCGACCTGCATGCTTGCACCAAAAGTCAAAGGCACGTGTGAAGATTTTTTTTATTGCAGCCTTGTTCATAAGAACAAAAGTCTGGAAACAACCTAAACATCTACCACTAAGGGATTGATTGAATGAATGAGGGTATGTCCATACAAGGGAATGCAGTGTAGTTATTCAGACAGATTAATTACACTGACTTACTGAAATGTCACCCATATATTGACATCTCTTCAAACAACATCCAGGAACAATTAAGCAAAAAAAATGCAGAATGGCATTTGTGACATGTTACCATTTGTATAAAAAGTAAGGAACCATAGGGACACCTGGGTGGCTCAGTCAGTTAAGCATCCGACTGTGGCCCAGGTCATGATCTCACGGTTTGCGGGTTCGAGCCCTGCATCGGGCTCTGTGCTCACAGCGTGGAGCGGGAGGCTGCTTTGGATTCTGTGTCTCCCTCTCTCTCTGCCCCTCCCCCACTCGTGCTATATCTCTGCTGTCTCTCAACAATAAATTAGTGTTAAAAAAAATTTAAAAAGTAAGGAGCCATTAATTATGTAGCTACAGGTTTGTGTGGATGCTTAGATGGCATAGAAAAATCTGGAAAAATGAGCAAGAAAGTGACAGCTGTTATCGTCAGGAAAGGGAGCCAAGGGGAAGGGGGGGCATGTTGTTTCTCTATATTGTTCGTCTTCTGTGTGTATCTTGCAAAGTACATTATGTGAAACAAAGTGGGTTCACTCCCTAAATGAAGCATCAGCATCTGGGGCATCGTCGGGTGGTTCGGGGGTGTTGGTGACCCCTGCGTCCCCGGACCTGGCTGGGGCCTCAGGGTGGACTCTGAGCCGGCTAACACCGAGGAGCAGGGGGAGGCCTTGGCTCTCTGTGCTCTGGGGCCGAGGCCCCGCTTCGCCTCCAGGTTCGGGCTTGTGCACCGGCCTTTCCCTCTGCCCCCACTCGGCCTCCGTGCAGGGTGACAGCTGCTAGGTCGCCACAGGACAGAAGCCTAATGGGCCCGGGAAGTAGCTTTCCAGCTCTCTGAGGCTCGCTTCTTGGAACAGGCTGAGAGAGCGACATGATGGATGCCTCGACCGCCACCTCCCCGGGAGGACGCATCGCTAACTTCATTGCTTATTGACTCAAGGCCCTGCTGCAATATGGTGTGAGGGACGCGGGGATTTGCTGACTCTCCCAAGGTTACGGGGATTGTCACTGAAATGCATGTGATGCTCTGAGCCGCCTTCCGACTTTACGCCTCAAGTTTGTGCTCTTCCTTCTTTACATTTAACGCTGAGTTAGACTCCGGAAAGTTATGGCTTTGCAAACGTAGAGCTCTTAATGCCAGGAGGGCACAGCGCTGGGCGACACGAATGTTCTAATTAGACCATTAGCTCCATAATGACCGCATTAAGAAAGAAGGGAGGGGGTGGAACCCACACAGCGTTCTAACTCTACAGCAATTGCTGCAAGCATTTTTTCGAATTACTGCTGCCCTCATTTTTTTCAGACCTGCAGCTTGGATGCGGTGCCTGTCAGAGGTGCTGCTGGCCATGTGAGCAATTTGCAGCGAGCAGGTTCGAGCTGGTGCCGCTCCGGTGGGCCGGGTCGGCTGGTCCGTTGCCTTGACCGGCCCAGGCTGTCGCGGGCTAGCTTCTGGTTGGTGTGGTACAGGATCCTGCCCTTCCCGAGAGGGCTGTTCACCAGATCTGTGGGGGAGTGGGGACCGCGTGTCACTTAACGGCCGGGGCTACAGTGATGCCTTTTTATGGAGTGGACACAGCCAAGATCCCAGCCTTGTCAAGGATTGGTCCTTTTAACGGATTACACGTCAAGGCTGACGAGTCCGCTACAACCTTGACTGTATCTTTCCACGTGAGGTGCATAGGATCGGCCATTCAGCATACTTTCTCTTGGAGGCACATTTCTTTGTTTTTCCTTCATTAAATAAATAAAGCCAAGCTACCTATCTTTAGGTAATGTATTTTCACTTTCCCCCCACCCTGCTGTGACTCTATTAAGACGAGCTGTTTTAGCCAACCTACACTGGCTGGCACCTGGCTCTCCCAGGGGGTGAGGAAGGGGTACAGGGCCGCAGGGGGGGCTGGGCCAGGCCAATCTCCGCGGTGTCCTCGATGTTTGGCAATATTCGGATTAAATGAGCTGTGGAGAATGTGCCAGAGGGAGACTATTGCTTGTAGAGTGTCAGGGCGGGACTTGTTGGAGTTCAGTAACTGCAGGATTCCTTAACAACTCTGGGATTTTATGGTGAGGCGGCTGACTATTTCAAATGTTTGTTTAGCAATTTCCTGAAGTAGAAGTTGGTTGAATAAAACAAACCGAAACATCAGCCTTCACTGGCTTTCACCGGCTTCGCTGGCTGCCTGTCTCCAAATAGCTCTACTGTGTTCCTGATCCCAGGGGGAGCGAGGGCTTGGGTGGGGGCCACTGCTTTCCCTCACGTGACTTCTCCTAACGTCACATCAGTTTGTCTCCTTATCCCTGCAGCTCTAGGATCGTAACCTTCAGGTGGAGATTCCCGGGGCTTCCTTGTAAAGCTGTGAGGGAATCAAGAGACCAATCACAATCCTCAAGTTCCCGTTTCTCAGGAGACCAGAGGAAGAGGGGCCTTGATGTTCTCTGCACATTCTTCTGCAAGCTTCTTATTTTGCCTCAGCGGACGGCATTTTCTCATCCGCTCTGTCGGTCCTGTTCTTTTCTTGAAATGTCATGGGGGGTGATCTGATGTCCTTGTTGGACGCAGCTTCCTTTCTCTTTCTCGGCTGATGATGAGTGACCTTAAGTTCTCTTCCACCATGTCTCTGCTTGTCTCCCATAGGGGCACGTGGGCAGAATGTCCGAGTCTAACTTTTTGCAATTAGGTTGTGTTTTACGGAGTTCGAGTATGGAGACCTGGAATCAGAGGTAAACACCTTCCTTGCTGCCTCCATCAGGGGTGACCCTCTTCCCCTGACTAGATGATCCTCCTGCTAAGAGAGACACGAGGACATTAGGTGACTCCACCGGGTCCCTTCATTTACTGTCCCACAGGATGCACTTCCTTTACCCTGGATATGGGATATTTCCCCTCTTGTTGTTTTGTGATACCTGTTACCTTTAGAACTGGCTGAAATACCTAAACTCTGTGCCGACTCTTTCAGTAGATGTTACTTTTCATTGGGAGAGTCATTCAGTTAGACCCAGTGACCTCTAAGTTGGGGATCGCATCGAAAATTACAGAACGCCCAGTTAAATTTGAATTTCAGATAAACAACAAATAGCATGATTTTCCCCTTGAAATTTAAGTTTACCTGGCAATCCTACCTCTACCGCTACTACCCAAACACACTCTGTCTGAGAATTCTTCTCTAAGAATACCTTGCCGGTGAGGATTCCCTTTTCTCTCTGCGTCCAGAACATCCCCAAGAAGGCTCATCTCTACTCTTCCTTTTGAATTATCGAGGAAGAAGCCCTCTACCCTGTCGAAATTCTTGTGATTTGCACACATTCCTACCCAGTTGACGTTGGTGACTGCATTAAATATATTCCTGAAAAATGTACACTAAATTATTAGAGCAAACGAGAAGGGCGGGTGCATTTGTGTTTTGAAACCACTATCGAAGTTAAGAGCAACGTTCTCAGGTTGCCCGATTTGGTATAATAACAGGCATCTCTTTGCCTCTGCAGCTCATTTGCAGTGAATGTCTTTTGTGATGAATTAAATGGATTCAGCCCGCTTCAGCATTTAAATAATCACAGCTGTTGTTTATTGCTTCGCATTCTAAAAGCAATAGAAGTGCTTGCTTAAATAGCCCTTTATGCCAAAACACTCAGAAGTGTAGGATGCTTGTAGATGGCAAAGGGGCATGGTTATTTTCCCGGCAAATGGAACCTTTTCTGGAATAGTGACAGAACATCTGTATTTACCAAAGAACCTCAATCCTCTTATCAGGGCTTGGGAAGTAAGATCCCCCCCAACGCCCAAGGTGGCTACTCTTTTGTAGTGGAAACAGGAGGAAACTTGAAAACAAGGGAGGGTGGTGGGTGGGGTCTGAAGCTACCATGGCTTTTATATGAATTGCAAATCATACTCTGAAGGCAGAGGCACTGTGGGCCTGGGACTCTGAACATAAAAGTGGAACGTCCGACACCCCAATATTATGCTGCTTATACTCACTTTTCCACTTAATAGGGTGTGGTTTGTGTTTTGTTTTTCTTCCCCTTTGCTCTTGAGTTTCCCTTCTTTTATGTGTAGTGTTTTGCATATAGTAAGTTCTGAGCACTTCCTGGCTTTTTTTTTTTTTTTTTTTGCATATTCTCAGGTGGTAAAAACACTAATTAAAAGACTCTCTTGAAGACCGGGAGAGGCCGGCTAATTAGCCATCAAGAATTCTCATCAGTCTTTGACAAATGGTATTGGGAAAACTGGATGTCCCTATGCAAAAGAATGAAATTCTTCTCCCCCTTTCGTACACTGTTCACAAAACTCAACTCACTATGGATTAAATATTTAAATGTAAGACCTGAATCTATAAAACTCCTAAGGTAAACATAGGGGCAAAGCTTCACGACATTGGTCGAGGCAATGATTAAGGTTCTTGAATCTATCACCAAAACCACAGGCAACAAAAGCAAAACTAGGTTTAAATAGGCCAGTGGGGCTACATCAAACTAAAAAGTAGCTACTTGGAAAAGGGAAGAGCAGAGTAAAAAGCGATCAAAAGAAAGGGAGATTTTTTTTTTTTACAAAAAATCTGATAATATGTATGTATGTATGTATCTGATAATAGGTGAATATCCAACAATTCAATCGTAGAAAGAACCCCCAAATAACCTGATTTAAAAATGGGCAAGGGACTTGAATAGACATTTCTTCAAAGAAGACACACAAGTGGCCGACACGTGTATGAAAGGATGGTCCCATATCGGCAGGAATCATCAGAATTGTGAGGAAATGCAAATCAACATCACAACGAGAGATGGTCTCACACAAATGAGGATGGCTACCTTAAAAAACAACAAAAGATAACAAGTGTTAGAATGTAATGTTTAAACCCTTGTACACTGTTGGGTTTTAAGCAGTGTAAGCTAGTGTTGAAAAATAGTGAAGTCACTAAGGAAAACAATGTGGAGGTTCTCAAAAAATTATGCTAGCACTACCCTACCGTTCAGAGTCCCACATGCAGGTATTCAAAAGAATTGAAATCAGGATCTCAAAGAGATATTAGCGCTCCCCTGTCCATTGCAGCAATGTTCGCTATAGCTAAGACGTGGAAACAGCCTGAATATCCGTGGACAGAGGAGTAGATAGAGAGAATGTGGTACATGCATACAATGGGATATTACTCAGCATTAAACAAGGGAATCCTGCCATCTGCAACAACGTGGCTGAATCTTGAGGACATTATGCCGAGTGACGTAAGCCAGTCGCAGAAGGACAGGGACTGCCCAGTTCCACTTACGTGAGGTGTCTAAAATAGTCGAACTCCCAGAAACAGAGGGGAGGCTGGTGGTTACCAGGGGCGAGGGGACAGGAGACGAGGGAACTGCCATCCAGTGGGTACAGGGTTTCCGTCACACAAGGTGAATGAGCTCTACAGGTCTGTTGTACGATATACCACCCAGGGTTAACAGGGCTGGAGAGTGCACTGAATTTGTCAAGAGAGTGGAGCTTACGTTAAGTGTCTCTCTCTCTCTCTCTCTCTCTCTCTCTCTCTCTCTCACACACACACACACACACACACACACAGACTTCTTACCTCGAGTCTTTTTTTTTTTAAACTCCCAATCTTCTTCCTTTTTTAAAAATTTAAATTCAAGTTAGTTAACATCCAGTGTATTCTTGGCTTCAGGAGTAGAACCCAGCGATTCAATTTTATACTGTAAATTACCTCCTCTTGGACCTTACCTCCAGAGTGCAAAAGGAGCCTTTTAGCTAATGACAAACCGAGTCGCTATATATGGATGTTATAATTTGAGGTTTTCCTAAGATTTGACAGTCTGTTGGTACACATAAAGTCGAATAATGCCGACTAATAATTGTACTGGCCCCTCTCCTCCAGGCTCACTTGAACCAAGGTAACTTGGACCCCTGAAAATTTTTCTCTCCCTGCTCACAGCAAAAGCATTTCAGTCTCCAAAGTCAATCTTATGTGTGGTTATTGGCCCTGGGACTGCTGACTCAGTCTCATAGTACACAAGAGCCTGATGTATCAAATCCTATTGCCCTAATTAATTTATAATGAAGATTGTAATTGCCGTAAGGACAAGAAAATCACATTCTCTCTAGCGCATTCTCCTGCTGAAGCTGAGTCATGTGGAGGCCAGATTATGTTCGGACAGTGAGCGTGGTGAGCATGGAACTGAGAGCAAGGAGAGCCTGTCACATGACTCAAGTATTCACGGCACGTGAGGGTCGTCTGCTGCTGCGTCCAGGTCCGCAAATAGATGCCTTCCGCTATGAGAACTGGAGTGCCAGAACTGGTACTGAGAATCGATTACTCACTTTTTTTCTTTGTGGCTTTCTTATTTCTAAGCCTCTATACCTTCTAGATCAGACACGGCTTGTGTCTCACATCCTCTCTGTTTATCTTCTACTCCATTCATATTGCTGGGAACCACTTCACACGATGTGACCTCACGAAATTTCCCATGGTTTCGTGACCTCCTCTTTGTGTTCCAGAGCTTCTCTGAGGCTGAAGTGTGGGGCTCACGTGTAAAGCTGGCAGTGTGAGGGGTTCACACCTGGACTCGGGTACAAGCCCAACAGGATAAGGGGTTCACACCTATTGGGTCACCATTGACAAAGGAGTTCTGATGGATAAACCTTCCTCTTTTCTGAACAGTTCTTTATACACTGAGGCACTTTATACATCATTCCTCAGGGGGGCCCAGCAGAATCGAGCTCATGTCCACAATGGTGAACAGCTGAAAAACATACCTGTGTGTTAGTTTTCTTTCCCTGTTTTGTTCTTCTCAGCCCCCACTTCTGTTTCTGAGATCACGTGGCTCCAAAGAGTACCTGTACTGGGGTATGTCTCTGGCTCTGCTTTCAGGAAAAGACGGGGGGATGGTAGTTTGGGGGCTGGTGTTCTAGAACTGGACCATGCCCTAGGGGGACTGAATAACCAGGGTGTGAGAGCCCTGGGTGTGTAGATGTGTCCCAGTGATTCACGCTGCACCAGCAGTGATTTGGGATAAGTTTCAGCTAAGAGAGAATTATGGTCATGAGAGCTTTCTTGCTTGTGATTCAGCATCCTTCCAGGGACGTGAGGGCAGGTCCCATGGTGATGCTGGAGTGCACCCTTGAAGCTGAGACACATAATGCACTACAGAAATGAGCTAGAGATCCCCAAATGCCTTGGCATGGTATCGAGAAGGGATCAGAAGGAAGGCTCAAGGTGGAAGAGATGTGGGGATATATTTATTATGTGAGAGCAGAAAACCTGTCACCAGAATTATGTTCCTTGGAGAGGCTCAGAGGACACACCCTTTAACAAAGCAGTATGGGAACCCTGGTGAGAGGGACAAACACCAGTGCCTTTAAGAATCCTGGAATACCATTGGCACACCTGGGTGGCTCAGTTGGTTAAGCGTCTGACTTTGGCCCAGGGCATGATCTCATGGTTCATGAGCTCGAGTCCTGCATCAGGCTCTGCACTGATGGTGCAGAGTCTGCTTGGGATTCTCTCTCTCTCTTTTCTCCCTCTCTGCCCCTCCCCACTTGCCTTCTCTCTCTCTCTCTCTCAAAATAAATAAGTAAACTTAAAAAAGAAAATGAATCCTGGACTACCACGAAGAGACACCCACGCCCTGGGGTTGGGGATGGGTTCCATGCAGAGTCAGTGGCCCAGCCACCTCGATGAGGTTTCAGGTGCCAGTTGTTTGGAGCACACTGTCTTATCCTCTTTCAGATAAATGGCAAGTGATTGCATTCACCTTCCCTACTCGTAAGAAGGAGGCATATTGCTGGGTAAGACTCTCTGGCGTTTGGAAGCAGAGTGTAGTTCAACCCATTTATCAGGTGACTCAAACGCTTTCAGTTTTGAAAGATTCCCAGAACAAAATTGAGCTTTGCAGCAGGTCTAGCTGCAGAGCAAACAGCTCTGTTGATCAGAGTGTATGACTCAGCAAGTCAGATGGGTAGAGAAGTATCCGTGGTGGACAGCGGTGCTCATTAGAGGTGTAGTAACCCCCACATACAAGAGTCAGTATAGACCCCTTGAGATCCGGAGCAAGAACATACCTTCTGCAGCAAGGAGCTACTCCCCACTTGAAAGGCACTGTGTTGCTGGCCTGAAGGCATGGCTGGAGGTGTCTGTGGGAGCTGGGTCTTATCTGACTCACCCAGCCAGTGGGCCAGGCAGGTGTAGCATCAGATCTTACACTGAAACTGTTTCTTTGGCGATCACTCTCGAGCAGGTCTAGAGGTCCTGTCAGCTACATGAACAGGCCTGTGCACCTGTGCACCTGTGTCACACTAACACCTTGGCTTACAGCTGTGGCCTTGGAGGTTTGCTGTGACCACTAACAGGAGAAGAAAGACCCGGGCCTTGTTTCTGGACAGTGGGCTCCATATCGTGGTGCTAGAAGAGAAGGGAGTTCAGCCACACTGTGGCCTCACTCAGGGGCAGCATGGGAGCTCGATCAGCCACTTTGGATAGAGTGGATGCGTTCCAGGTACTGGTATGTTTGCAGACTTCTGGCCTGTGTCAGATGGCTTGGCTGTTGCTCAGGGACCCAAAGGAAGATGACAGGATGCACGTAAATTTAGGAAGAGGGTGTCAGTGGTCTCATGACAGTGGGAACATACGTGAGCACCTTGTGGAATGGTAAGTAATGGCACCGGCCACAAAGGTGACTGCTCCGTGGGTGTCAGCCAGCCTCTGTCCTTAGCCCCAGTGCCTTAGGACGGGCCGTGAAGAGAGTTGGTTAAGGTGTTGGGCGTGAAGGCCAAGTACAAGCTGTCGGCATGTCTCCCACACCATGGCAGATTTAGATAACACCACCATTGCTGCCCAACTTGTCATCAGCGAAGTGACATGGTGGCTTGTGTGGGGGCCAGCCACTTGGGGGCAGGTGCTGCTCAGTGGACCAGCTTTGCCCCAGGTGGGATAATCACGCTTACCCTGCCAGGAGAATGGAAGGGTGTCCCGGAGGTGGGGCAAAGTCCAGTTCTGTGGCAGAGCCTTTAGGATTGCAGTTGGGTCAAGGGGGGCGCTATGGACAGTAGGCCCATGGGAGCCACTGCTCTGACTGGATCTCTTTGTCCAGCCTCCGCTACAAAGACCTGACAGGCGGTGGTGGTAGCAGACGTAGTGGCAGAAGTGACTCACTTTACTCAGCACCCTGTGTGCCTCCCAACCGTCCGTGGGATCAAGTGCTCCTGTTATGCCCATTTACTGAGGAGGATGTGGAGGCAGAGAGTCTTTAGGTAACTTGCCCATGTTTATTGACACACCTGGAGAGACTGGATTGGAATCCAGCATCGGCCTCCCGGCCGGGACTCTCGACTGCCTTCTGGTGTTGGTTCGCTCTGTGAGGTGTGTGTGGTCCCCGAGCCCTGCTGGTGGAATTCTACAGCTCCAGTTCTGGGCTCTGAGTTCTTGCTGTGGATGCACCACACTCTGTCCATGCACTGTTTGACTGTTCTAGAACCCAGATTCGGCGAAACTTCTAGATCGTGCGAATCACTCCGTAGACTGGTTTCCAATCTCTGTTATTGGCAGGTGCAGGCTGGTGTTTGCTTCCAAGGGAACTTTCAAGTAATGAACAGATATTTTTAGGTAAGGTTCTATATTTCAGACCTTTCACTAATTAATATTGGCCTTTCAGTTAACCCAAATCAGCAAGGGTTCGTACGTATTGATTTGCACTTATTTTTGGTTTTCTCCTGTGAGTATTCTCACGTGTTACCTTTTTCATTTGTCTATTGTGTCCCCAAGGACATCTCAAGTTCAGAAAAGCTTAATTTGATGGAAATATTCCTTCTCTATTAGTGATGACTTTCTTGTAAGCGTCAACTATTTCCTGATCTGTTTGGAATCTCTCCTCCCTCTGGGCCCTGTGCCCAGTAAACTACTCCAAGTAAACACTTGATAGGCACCAGTGGCCCACAGTGCCACAGCAGCCACGCTTACCACTGCCTTCAAGAACTTGTTTATTGATCCATGTTTCTCCTATTACTGATCTGAATATTTCCTAACCTGCCTTCTTTTAAAAAGAAGGTATCTTAAGAAAAAGACAGCATGGGGCACCTGGATGGCTCAGTTGGTTGAGCTTCAGACTTTGGCTCGGGTCATGATCTCACAGTTCATGGGTTCAAGCCCTGTGCCAGGCTTTGTGCTGACAGCTCAGAGCCTGGAGCCTGCTTCGGATTCTGTGCCTTCCTCTCTCTCTGTCCCTCTCCCACTTGCACTCTGTCTCTCTCTGTCTCTCAAAAATAAATAAATGTTTTTAAATAAAAAAGCAATTGGCATCTATTTCATGTTGATAAAAGGACTTTACTGTAGCTGCTTTCTCTTCTGTTTTGGAAACAAAGACAGAATGACTTTTATTCTTTTTTAAGTTTATTTATTGATTTTGAGAGAGACAGAGACAGCATGAGAAAGGGAGGGACAGAGCGAGCGAGAGAGAGAGAGAGAGAGAGAGAGAGAGAGAGAGAGAGAATCCCAAGCAGGCTCCACTCTGTCAATACAGAGCCCAACATGGGGCTTGAACTCATGGAACCGTGAGATTATGACCTGAGCTGAAACCAAGAGTCAGACTCTTAACTGACTGAGTCACCCAGGAACCCCAGAATGACTCTTTTTTAATGCTCCACTTCCAGTCTGGCAGACAAAAGTATTGCTTAGGATAAGCTGCTTCAGGGCTGGGGTTGATACTATGTTCATGCCCCTGCAGCATGGTGCCAGGAGAGACAGACAGAGACAGAGGGACAGAGGGGGGCAGAGAGATAGAGACAGACACAGAAAGGAGGGAGAGAGAGAGGCAAGGGAGGGAGAGATAGAGAAACAGAGAGACACAGAGAGAGAGACAAGGAGACAGGGAGGGAGAAAGAAGAGAAGAGAAAAGAGGACAAAAGAATAGAACAGAAAGAGAAGGGAAGGGCAGGAAAGGACACCATTGCTGGGAGCATCATGTAGAAGGTCTGCATGAAACCATCCCTGCTCCTCCTCCTGCCTCATCTGTCCTCGTCCTTGCTGCTCTGGGGCTCAGCTGCCCTTGTCCCCAGAAGCACCATGTCCAAGGCTATAGTGACAGCTGGGTCAGAGACAGGAATTACAGAGGACAGAAGTAAAATAATTGATAAAATGGTGGGTAACAAGTGTATGCACTAAATTCACCTGATTGACTTAATTTATGAGTTTTGAGAAAAATTTAAAAGCTGTTTATTAGTTTGCTGGGGCTGCCGTGACAAATGATCACAAACTGAGTGGCTTAAGACAACAGAAATGTATTCTCTCACAGCTCTGGGGGCTGCGGACGGAAATTAAAGTGCCAGCCGGTTTGCTTCCTTCTGGAGAACCTGTTTCAGGCCTCTCTTAGCTTCTGGGGTTGCCGGCCACCCTTGGCCTTCTCTGTCTCATAGACACTCCACCCAATCTGTCTCTGTCTTCACATGGCCTTCTCTCTCTGTGTCTCTGTGCTGAGCTGCTCCCTGAAGGAGGAAATAGTCATTGCATTGGGGCCCACCCTCACCTACTAGGACTGCATTGTAACTTGATCATATCTATGAAGATCCTTTTTCAAACAAAATCACATTCACAGGTTCCCTGGGTTTGAACTTGGACATATCATTTTTGGAGGCAGAATTCAATCCACCATAGATGCTCATGAAGAAAAGTGTCAATTGGAAATAAAATAATAAATTAAAATAGCAGTTTTTAAATATTTAAAAAAAATTTTCTTAATTTATATTTTAGAGAGAGGGAGAGAGGGAGAGAGACAGAGTGCCAACAGAGCAGGGGCAGAGAGAGAGGGGAAGACACAGAATCTGAAGAACGATCCAGGCTCTGAACTGTTGGCACAGAGCCCAAAGTGGGGCTTGAACCCACGAACCATGAGATCATGACCTGAACCAAAGTCAGACACCTAACTGACTGAGCCACCCAGGCACCCCAAAATAGCAGTTTTTAAATGTATCCCTTTCCTCCCATGGAAAAAGAAACAAAAGAGGTACCATGAGTCCTACCAAAAGAAAGCTCCTGTGTGGAGTCTGTCGGATCCTAGTTTTGCTCTCTGTGTCCTTGATGACCGCTACGCCCAAGGTAAGGCCTGTGATGGGGAAATGAAGTACCTTGCAAGGACAGTGGCAGTCATTCAGTGGGATTCCTGGACCCTCCTGTCCCCTCTTCTCCCAGCACGTGTGTCCCAGCAGGTGAGTTCTGCTTTGGTCCCGGAGGCTTTCCCACTACCATGGTAGTGCTCTTCCTTCGTGGCCGCACTCTTCCTTCGTGGCCATGCTGTGTGCCCATTTAGTTTGTCCTCTTCTTACCATTGCTGCTGCCTCAGCCATTGGAGAGAAATCTTCCTGCAAGAAGAAGGACCTCAGATACCCCCGATGATGTCAACACTCCACATGGCTCCTCCTCCTCCGGCTCACTCCAGGGAAAAACCCTGTGCCTCCAGCTTGTCCCTGGAAGGGCTTGAACTACACATCTGGCACCGTGACTGTTCCAGCTCTTGTCTGACTTCCAACCCGCCAATCTCTGAGGCTGACATGCAGGCAATTGCTTCTCCCCAGGATCTACTGTGAATAAAGGGGCAAGTTTTGAATGGCCCAGCTCTTCCTTCTGGTTCCCCCCAGCTGCTCACTGAGTTAGTTTTCCTGTTCCTACAAAGGAGCCTGGCACCGTCAGGTATACGGCATCCCCTGCCCCGACTGGGAGCCTGGGGCGAGTTCCCCAGAGCTGTGTGCAAAGCAGGTGTGTGAGGTGTGCAAGGGGTGTGTGTGTGAGAGAGACTCAGACCCATGCCTTCCTAACGAGGAACTGCCGTCCACAAGTGGGGCTGTGTCTTCTGTCTCGCCCTTCCCCACTGTCTTTGCCAGGCCACCCTCCCCCTCTAGTTCAGAGGCCTAATTCTGGTGCTCAGAACCCTAGTTTTGAATCCAAAGTTCCCTTTACTGTTCTTTGCAGCTTTCTACTAAAAGTGGCATTCATGGAAATCTTTCCTCTAACCCAAGGGGACATTGCAGACCAGACCCCTATCATGACATTTGTCACTCTTCCAATAGCTACAAAGGTAAAGCAATCTCATTATATACATTATCTTGGATACAGAAAATGCTGAGAACCTCACTGGAATAGGTCTTGCCCAGATCGGAACAGGGCTGTGAATTTATTGCAGACACATTTCCAGTGGCTTCCCTGCCATGTTTTACCTTCGCCAAGTTTTATTCTTACATTAGTTAGTCAGGAAATGACTGTTTCCAAGAAACTCTGACAACATCCTGAGAAAGAATGACTGAGTCAGAGTTTTGCATAATCAGGAATCCTGAGGAATGTGGAAGCCCATGGACAGGATGCAGCAAAAACACAATTTGCCAAGTGGCTGTGCCTGGGTTTGAGGAAAGTACAACTTTCAAAATGCTTCTCATAATTTGAAAATAGGATGGGAAAGATAGGCTTTTGATTCTGGACTACAAATAGCTTTCTTTCAAGGATCACTGTGGCTGGTGGTCATCGGGACCTCTTCCCTTTGGTGGGGTCCCAACCCCAACTTAGGCACATTTGACCACTAGTGTCCAAGGAACAACAGATAAGTGCCATTCTGGATTAATTTTTGATGCATCTGTCCAAAGTAAAAAATTAACCTGAAGCTGCTTCCCAGTGTTGCCAAATTTGCTGCTTTTAGGAGATTTGAAATAGCTCCTTGAACGAGGAGGGATTCTTAGAAGTTCTTCAACCTTTAGGCAGAATGCTTTGAGTGTTCAATGACAACCTCTAGAAAATTCTGAGGGCCAAAGCTGATGGCAAATGTGGCCTGAGCTGGTGTCTCAAACTCTTCCCTGACTACATGGGTAACCATCTGGAACAAGTGTGGGAACACAGAAGAAATCCTTGGCCTTATAGAGCCCACCCTTGGCTTTCCTGCTCCAACACGCCTCCCTGTACAGATGGAGATTATTTCATTAGAGCAAAATGCCAGAATAGTAACATTCTTTTTCTTTCCCATGTTCTGTGATACGATCTTTTATCTCTTTGCTGAATTAAACCTTCAGTTCTGAGTGTGTCTTTGGAAAGCCTGCTCTCCTAGTAGGCTCTCACATGTTCAAAGGTAGGTAAGTAGGTGAGGAAGGAGGAGTTGTACAGGGTGAGGGCCCAGCTGATGTGCATAATCTCCCACAGACCTAGGAGACTTCAGGCATGTTAGAAAGTCTAAGGAAACCTTTTTGTTCTTTGGCCAGCATCAATCAAATTATAGTTGGAGTGATTTTCCAGCATCTTGCACAAACTGGGAGCTAATTTTGAAGCATTTCCATCTTTTAATTTCTTCTTGCCCACCTCCTGTCCCAAAGGCGTAAAAATGCTGGCATGGTCAGAGACTAAGAGCAAGCTGAAGGCTAGGGCTGCAGATATGGGGCAGAGACCAAGTAAGGGAAGGGGAAGCTGCAGGAGAAAGCCAGTCAGGAGTGCACAGCCAACAGGGCTGCAGACTGTAGCCATGGGGAGGGACAGAAATCAAGTCCAAGTGGCATCAGAGGAGATTCGGCTTAGTGGGAGGCAGTGAGCAGTGTGGTGGCTGAGCCTGGCAGTAGGGTCAGAGCAATGCTTCTGGGGTAGAGGAAAATCTTCCTGAAGTGTGGAAGTCCTTGTTACAGTGGGTCCAGTCAGGGCATTCCTTGAATTAAGGGAAAAGAATAAATGGAACTCACAAGATGAGGACGTGGGAATGAGTCCGAAAATGAGACTCCAGCCTACTGACTAGGGTTTCAGAGACACATAAACAGACCATGTGCATGGAGGACAAAGGGGTCCCCAAGTGACTTCCATGTATGACACAGTTCAGGGATGCAGAGCCATTGTTCTCAGCTGTGGTCAGGTCCAAAGTCTGCTGGCTGGTGGGTACAGGGCTTGTGCTGTCCCCTGAGATGCTGTGGGGTTGGGGAGAGACTGTGCAGAGTTGATGGTAAACATGACCTGTAGAGGAGCTGGTGTGGACCCAGGAGCTGAGCTTCACACATCCACTTCTTGCCTTCTAGAAACCTGCCCTAGTAACAGTAGCTGTGCACCCTTTGTGCCGCTCCTCTGCCCGAGGTGGACAGTGCTCATTGGTCACAGCAGCACAGCAGAGTGGTTGAGGGCACGTGTTCTGGAGTTAGGCCTGTGTCTTCAACAGCTTCTCCTCTAACAATGCATGGGTAAGTTACCTCATAAAATGAAGAGTCCTCATCTGCAAATATTACCCATCTCAAAAGTTTTTAGGAAGAGTGAATGAAATAATTGTATAAAATATTTAGCACAGGACCTGGCCCATTATTTGCTCTTAATAAACAGAATCCCTGACAATGAAATATTTATGAAATTATGTGTGAAGTCATTAATAATAAAATCATTACTAACATTCTTCGTATTCCCTACTGCTGAGTGAAGAATTGGCTTTACCCAAAGGGATGTCTGGCCTTTGTCCCTGGCTCCTGGGAGGTAGCCTCTAAATCCGTGGAATTATCCCAGGGATTGGCACCTCTTCGTGATTTGTGGTGGGCTGCTTGACCAGATCTGATAGCTCATGCTAAGATGACTCAGGGTGAGGAGCTGGCCAAACCAGAAAGATCAACCATGTGATGTGAGGGGTGGCACTTTGGACAGCCACATGGGACATGGTTCAATCAGTCATGCCTGTGTAATGAAACCCCAACACAGACTATGGACACCGAGCTCAGGGGCCCCGAGGTGTTAATGCTCTGTCTGCATATTTCCGTAGATAGACACTGAGAAGGTGTCCCGGAGGGCATGGAACCTTCCTATTCCCTGATTCCACCCTATGTGTCTTAGTCCATTTGGGCTGCTGTGACAAAACTACCACAAACTGGGTGGCTCATAACAACATAAATTCATTTCTCACAGTTCTGGAGGCTGGGAAATCCAAGATCATGACACTGGCAGATATAGTATGTAGGGAGAGCTTCCGGACCATGGATGTTCCACATGTCCTTACATGGTGGAAAGGGTGAGGGAACTCTCTGGGGCCTCTTTATAAGAGCACTAATCCCATTCATGAGAGTGCCACCCTCATGATCTTATCACCTCCCCAAAGCCCTCCTCCTAATATCGTCTCACTAGGGGTTAAGTGTTACACGAATTTGGGAGACACAGACATTCAGTTTGTAGTAGTGTCTCTTCCTTTGGCAGGCACTGATTGTTATCCCTTTGCTATAGAAAGCCCCTGTGATTGTAGCATGGTGTTTTTCCTGAGTTCTGTGAGTCATTCTAGCAAATTTTCAAATCTGAGAGAGTCCATGGGCATCCGTGAATTTGTAGCTAGGTGATCTGAAGGGAGGGTGTCCATGGACATCTGAGTACCGGTGGCTGGTGTCAGAAGTCTTGGACAGACCTGGCAGCCTGGAGCACAATGCTCTTAACATGGACTTTCATTCCAGGTACGTGCTGGTCTCACAGCCTCAGAGTCCTGCTTAACACAAGGCTCTGGGCAGCCATTACATCATTTGAATTGCATTTGAGAAGTCTGTTTGCAGTCCTTGTCCTCTTCTAGCATTCCTGTGCTTAAAGTCCTTCTAGAAATGCCCACCTCCTATTAAATTACCCGCTGC
Source organism: Prionailurus viverrinus (assembly GCF_022837055.1). Taxonomy (NCBI): domain Eukaryota; kingdom Metazoa; phylum Chordata; class Mammalia; order Carnivora; family Felidae; genus Prionailurus; species Prionailurus viverrinus. The sequence continues at coordinate 90,858,324 of NC_062572.1, read as the reverse complement.
AATTATTCACATATTCTAAAACCACATCATCACACTTGTGTGCAGTTGCAAACTTCCAGTTCCTTCGTGTACTTTCTGGAAACCCCATATTCCTTGTACAATCCTATGAAGCATATACTACCTTGTACAGATAGGGCGTGCAATGACATTGAATTGATTGCATAACTATTGACTCAACTTTTTTGAAGTGCAAGGCATTGCTAAATGGTCATATGGCCAAGCCATAAGCATACAAGGGACAACAGTTCATTCTATGTCTCCGAGAACCGAGTTCTCACCCCTGCCCAGAGAGAACTTGCTTTCGTTGTGTCACTCTTGGCTCTCAATTAAGCCCATCGCTTTCTACAGAGTGAGTGCAGGGTATCTTCCATGGAAGAGGGGGGCACCTTTTATTCAGAGCACCTCCTACATTTACTTCCAGCCTCCCCATTCTCTCTTGGTATGTGCTTCGTTCTAGATGGTGGGCAGTGAAGTCTTTAATTACTGGCATGCAGCCTTCAAGCTCTCTCCTGTCATGCAGTTGAGGGGTCCATGTGCTAGAGATGGTGTAGTTCCCAGATGGTGAAGCCACTGGTGTCCTGTGTCCCTGAGTATTTGTGGAGCAGTGATCCCACCCACACTTTTTGGACATGTAATGTTAATGAGAAATTCATCTTTGTTTTCCTCTTTAGTTTTGGTTTATTTGTTTTGTTTCCACGGAATGACCTAATGTTATCTTGATCAATGGACAGACTCATAGTTCATGGTAGTGTGTCCAACCACACTGCAGCTACTAGCTGTGACTTGAAAGTAAAAGAAAACAGAGATTAGCATTTGTCCTGAGTGGTGGTAAAACCAATAATAAAGGAAAGAAGAGGCAAAATTCATATATTTTTGTTATGCTTCTGTTATTTCATCTTTAAATTGGAGAAAAAGCTGTTTAAAATACTAGTTTTGCAATATATACTTGGGAAGCTAGATGTGGTATAAAGCCAGGTTTCTCAAACCTGGCTTTATTGATATTTGGGATGGGTAATTCTTTGTTATAGAGGCTGTTGTTATACACCATCAGTGTTTAACAGCATCCCTGGTCTCTACCCACCAGATGACGATAGCATCACTCACTATCCCCTCCGAGTTCACAATCACAGATGTCTTCAGACATTGCCAGTGGCCCCTGCTATGCAATGTCATCCTCTGGTTGAGAACCACTGGCACAGAAGAAAGAAACTCTGGCTTAGAATGGGAGGGCTTCTTAAGTTTATTTCTGCCACTCACTAACTCCCTGATCCTGGGTAACCGAGGCCATGGAGGCTCCAGTTTCCTCATCTATAAAACTGAAATAATAACCACTATTCAGAGCATTCAGAAATTCATGTACACAACACGTTCACTTTTTAAGCTGTAAGGCACTGTGCATATGGAAGTTAAACTCCTCAGGTTGCCATTTATTTTCTATGTTGTGCACAAAAAATGCTTTTAACATAAGAATGTGTACTTTGTGATTTTCTTATCCTCATGATTGAGGGATGCTTCATAGATCATCTTGGGCTGTCAGGTTCGTGTGGGATACCTTCCTGCTTGACTTTCATCCCCTCCCTTTTGATGCCTGTGCCTGTCTTCATATTTCTCCCACCTGCTGGATCTTGTCTTTGGTACCCAGAATACCTTGAAGGTTTTCTACCCTTCACTCATCTGAACCTTTCTTGCTCAATCTAAAGGAACATGTTTCCCCTCCTGCAAAAGCATCAAACCTCATTCCCTTCAGGTTTGGCTCCCGGCCACTGAAAGTGCTAGATAGTAATGTGATGAACAGGTTGAAAGCTAAGACGGCGAGGTTGATTGGCTTCTACATCTCTCGAGCATCATCTCCACAGTTCCATTCCATTTACCCTTACCAACGTTACAATTGCTTTGTGTCCTTGTCAGTACTTGACGTTACCATTCTCTTCAGTTTCAGCAATTCCGGTAGGTCTGTGTTGGTATTTCATTTTGGTTTTAAGAAGGCATTCTCAGAGGTGTGTTCCCTGACCTAAAGAAAAGAGTAATCCCTCGTTACAGGATATGTTGAGAGACTATAGCATCGTGGACTTTCAGGAGACAGGAGGACACATTTTTTGTGAACTTGCTACGTGTTAAACACAACATGAGACATTCCACCCAAATGATTACATTTACTGCTTCCAACTGTTCTATACATGAAGCTTCACTTTTCCCCCTTTATGGATTAAAAAAACAGACTTTGGAAATATTTAATAATTTACCCCAAATCTCATATTTATGAAGTTTTGGCTCACGGCATATCATGCAGATGACTGCAGGTTCCTTCTCACATTGGCACTGATATGGGGAATTGCCTGTTTCTAATCCAGAGAGAGAATAAAATGCTGCCTGTGGAGAGAGAAGTTCAGGGCATTTTGAAGCCATGTTGGGCTTTGTGTGGGAAAGGCAGAAATTGGACCTGGCTGTCAATGTGCTCGGGGCACTTCTGGGCACACCTGTCCACGTTCCTTTGCAAAAACGCACACTCTGACCGGGTAGGCAGTCATGCTTTCTGGCTTGCTCTTTAAATGCTTTAATATCCCTTACCTCCTGGTCCCCAAAGCCCCGAGAAGAGATATGGCAGATCCTATCTTCATGTTTGTATTGAGCAGCTGGTACTGGGAATATTTTAGTGATCGTTCAAGGTCACAGAGTAGACAGAGACAGAGCAAGAATCAAGTTCAGGACCCTGTCTGCGTAAAAAATGTCATGATGTAATCCCACATGACCTGATTTCTCAAGGGTCCTCTGTGGCATGCTTAGGTCCAATCGTCTCATAGTTGTCCTATTTTGTTGATCTGACGTTGGCTTCAGGAGGAACACAGTGAGTGCAGCAGCACCTATGGTAACAGTTCCTACAGACAACATTCTCTGACTGCTTCCTCTGTGAGGGACTTTGGCCACACACCTGCTCACGGTAGCCCCTTGGGTCTGTCTCCAGATAAGACAGAGCCGTGCAGAGGGTCAGACATCTTGCCCAAGGACTGAGCTGGAAACCCAGGCATGTGAGGCACATGAAACACCATGTGCGTTATGCAGCCTTCTGTGAGTATGAAATGTGGTTTTACAGACGGGTCTTCAGGGATCATGAGCGTGGGGCTGGATGGTGTGATTTTAGACCCTGGGGTCAGGGAGACTCCGTGATGAAGCCTTGCCTGCCAGCTTTCACGCGCTTTCCTTGTAACTTCTAACTGAACCAGATAAAGCAGCCACATTCTCTACTTCCTCTCCTCTCTACTCTTCCCACTTCCTTTTCCTCTTCTTAGTTTTTGGATGGAAATGGCATTATGGTTCATGCACCTTTCTGTAGTGCAGATAAATCAGCTGGCCCTACCCAGAAAGCACTGCTCCACTGTGAGCCCGACTATTCCTTTTGTTACAAATGAAACATTTTGAACATATTCTGGGTTATTGATGCCCATGTACCCAGTGCTGAGATTTTTAACACATGTGAATATTCCACAGTATTTGCCCTACAACTTTTAAATTAAGAAATGAGATGTTTCAGGTTAGGTTGAGAGTATACCATCCACCCCAGATCAACTTCACAAAACAAAACTTCTGATTTCCCACCAAATATGTTCATGCCTCAGACTCCTCCCTGTCAGTAAAAGGTGTTCATGTTCCCCCACCTGCTTAGCATGAAGGATCTTTCCCTGACTCCCGTCTTTCCTTCATGCTGCACCCCTGCAGTGCATCAATTGATCCACGATTTCTCCCAAATACACAATCTCCCTGTATCATCATCTCCCTCCCAGGCTTTGGTGATCATCTCCCAGATGGTCCCCCTGTTTCCCCCCATCTTCTACAGTCAGTCTGTCACACCACAACCCAGTGATTCCTAAAGAGCAAATTATATCCAGTCACTGCCAGCTGTGGACTGAACATTTGTGTCCCTAAAATTCCTGTTAAAACCTAATCCCCAGAGTGAGGTAGTAGGAGGCGGGGCCTTTGGGAAAGGCCTGGGCAGAGCCCAGGCACGAGGCCAGGCTCGAGGCCAGGCTTCGAGCCCAGGCTCGAAGGCACGAGGGCAGAGCCTTCACGAATGGGATTAGGGCCCTAATGAGAGAACCCACAGAGCTCCCTAGCTCCTTCCCCCAGGTGAGGACACATCGAGAAGATGGCCATCTGGAAAGTGGGTTCTCACCAGACCCTGAATCTGCTGGCACCTTGATCTTGGACTTCCGGCCTCCAGAACTGTGAGGAATAAATGTCTGTTGTTTATAAGACGCCGAGTCTGTGGTATTCTATTATAGTAGCCTGAACGGACTGAGACACTCCTCACATCGTATTCAGAAATGATCCACATTTGTCATGGTGGCTACCAGGGGCCAACACCATCTGGGTTATTGGTCTGTCTGGCCTCTTGCCTCCCTCCAGCTCTGGCCTGTCTGCTGCTCCTTGAGCACGTCAAGCTCATTCCTGCTCTGGGCTCTTCCTTCTGGAGAGCTTGTTCCCTAGATCTTCACTGGCTCCTTCCCTTCCTTCCCTCAGATCCCCACTCAAGGGCATGTCCTCTGGGAGATATTCCCACACAGATTCCCTGCATCAGTACACTGCATTCTCTCCTTCTGCTCCATTTTTCCCATTGTGTTTATAAACAACTGAGATCATTACATATTCATTGGTTTGTCTCTCTCACATCCCTGGACTCGGAATATAAACTTCGTAAATTTGTCTTGTTCTTCACAGCATCCCTCATACCTATATGTCTGGCACATAGTAAATCCTTAATACGCACTTATTGAATGGGTGACCAGATCTCATTAGCTTGCTTTCCTCCAAAAGTGGCTACTATTTTTAAGTTGATTTGTTTTAAGCCTACTTCCACATTGCTATATTTATCACATATTTATGTACCCATGTAGATTTCATGTAAACCTGAGTGCAAAATTTTCACACAAATGACATCATATTGTACATATTGCTTTGCAACTTGACTTTTCTTTTCTGGTCCCAAAATGTCTTTAGGATTAATCCATGTTGACCCTTGTAGGTTTAGTTATACAACATAACTGTTGTATAGTGTTCCACTGAATGAATACATGGTTTATTTATCCATCCCCCTACTGAGTTATAGTTAAGTTGTGTTTATTTTGGAGGGAGGGGTCTCTCATGCGCATGGGTGAGAGTTCCTCTAGATAAGACCCATAGAAGTAGAACCATTGGACCAGAAGTTAAGGGCAACTGCAACGTTGCTGGATCTATCAAGTGGCCAAAACTGTTGGTATCATTTTATAAAGTATAATTCCATTTCCCACATCCTAATCAACATTTCTAGTTATAATATTTAAAAATTTTACATATCTGACAGGTGTCTTATGTATCTCATTTTCATCTTGCATTTCCCCCACTATTACACTTGTGTCTTTCTCCTCCCCATATACTTATTGGTCATTCAAGTTTCTTCCCTTCTAGGTTCCTTGTTCATATTTGTGCCCGTTTTGCTCTTGGGTTGTTTGTCCCTTATTGGTTTGAAGGGGCTGTTTATGAATGCTCTATAAAAATACTTGGTGGTTTATTCGCATTGCAAATATCATCTCACAATCTGTGGGTTTCTTTTCAATTTATTTATAGTGTCTTTTTTTCTGTATGTGTCTCAAATTCAATGCAGTATTGTCCTTCATGTTTGACTTGTCTCTATATATTTTAAAGAAATCCTTCCTAGCTCTTACATTATAAAAATGTTCTCCTATATTTTCTTCTAAACTCTAAAGTTTGCTTTCTTTTCTTATCTTTTCAGTATGGTATGAGATAGGGATCTAATTTATTTTTGTTCTTATTATTTTTTAAATGTTTTTTAAAAATGTTTATTTTTGAGAGAGAGAGAGAGAGAGAGAGAGAGAGAGAGAGAGAGAGAGCGCGCGCAGGGAAGAGGCAGAGAGAGAGGGAGACACAGAATCCAAAGCAGGGGCCAGGCTCTGAGCTGTTAGCACAGAGCCTGACGCAGGGCTTGAACTCACGAACCATGAGATCATGACCTGAGCCAAAGTCAGACGCTTAACTAGCTGAGCCACCCAGGTGCCCCATAATTTCTTTTGATTTTTAACACATGTAGCCATGTAAGCCAGCACCATTTAAATAATTTAACTTAGTTTTCTGAATAGGTAACACATTCTTTTGGTTTGAAGACCAGAATAGTGTTACAAAACACATACTGAGTGATTTTTTTCCTAGCTTTACCCCACGCATCTTCTCCTCCCCATCCTGCATTGTTCTGGGTTTCTCCATGCAAATAAAACAAATAGGAAAAGATATTCTTATTTTCCCTTTCTTAAATACGAATGACATGTTTCCATATCAGGCTTAAACCTCGCTTTTCTCAGTTAGCCATTTTTCCTAGAGCCCCTTCCATGTGAGTGAGCAGGGAGGGTTTTATCTCTCTTCCATCTGAGTAGGGTTCTGTTGTGTGGAGCTCTCAGAGTGTGTTTCACCAGTGACCTAGGGATGGACATTGGGACATCCCCAGACCTTTTCTAGTTATTGCCGACTGAGCATCAGTGAATGAAATTATACATACATCCTTTCACATGTGGTAAATTCCCTGGAGTGGGATGTCTGGGTGAAAGGGTGCCCGCACGTGCATCTGTAATTGTGATAGATGTCGCCAATCAGCCTTCGTAGCCACTGGGTTCCTCTGTCTGCTGGCAGAATATGTGACAGCATCTCTTTCCTCACAGCTCATCAACAGGAGGTCATCAGACTTGTAAACTGTTGACAGACAAGAAAGGGAATCAAGGAGATTCTTGACATTTTCCTCCTTTCATTGTCCATTTTAGATTTTTTAAACCTCGAGTTATAATGAACATTAAGTACACAAATCTAAACTCTACAGTTATATGACATTTTACATTTTACTCATGCACCCTCCACTCAGGTAAAATACAGGTATTTTCCACTTCTCTAGAAGGTTCTTTTACTCTGTCCCAGTCATTGCACCCCACCGATAGCAACCACTATTCAGATTGTTATTGTCACATTAATTTCCCCTTATTTTGAATTTTATGTCATTGGAATCATAGAATATATTCTCTTCTGTGTAAGATTTCTTTTCCTCATCTTATGTTTTTGAGATACATCCTTATTATTTTTTTAAAAGTTTATTTATTTTGAGAGAGAGAGAGAGAGAGAGAGAGCAGGGGAGGTGCAGAGAAAGGGGGAGAGGGAGAGGATCCCAAGCAGGCTCCGCACTGCCAGTGTGGAGCCCGATGCGGGGCTTGATGCAGGGTTTGAACTCATGAACCATGAGATCATGACCTGAGCCGATGTTTGATGCTTAACTGACCGAGCCACCCAGGTGCCCCTAGATACATCCATATTCTTATAGGTATCAGTAGTTTATTTATTTTCCTTGTTGTGTGGTATTTCATTGTATGAATATACCACAGCTTATTTATTCTATGTTGGTGGATATTTTTATTGTTTACAGTTTGGAATATTTAGAATATAGCTGCCACCAACATTTTTGTGTATGTCTTTTGGTGCACAGTAGTGTTTATGTTGATGAGTATAAACTCTCTATCTTTATCTCTGTCTATCTCTCTCTCTTTATATATAATCTATATCTGTATCTACATATATCTATATATTTATCTATGTGTAATGTTATCTATATCTATATCTATATCTATATCTATATCTATATCTATATCTATATCTATATCTATATCATCTATCTATCTGTATTTATATCTAAAGATTTGGCCGGATAGAGGTACTGCAAATTTTACATAACTGTTGTCAAGAACCCTGAGGTCTGAGGTTTTATCCTTGTTGGAAGCCAACACATTGGCCTGCCAAGTTTCATCCACAGAACTACTGGATCAGCAATGAAGGCAATTTATTAGAGTGAGCATGTCTGATGAAGGGCTGTTACCCAAAGTATAGAAAGGACTCTTAAAACTCAACAATGAGAAAACAAACAATCTGATTGAAAAACCCACCAGAGACCTTAGCAAACACCTCACCAAAGAAGATACACAAATGGCGAATAAACATATGAAAAGATGCTTCACAACAATTGTCGTCAGGGAAATGAAAATTACAACAACAATGAGCTATCACAACACACCAATCAGAATGCACCAAATCCAGAGCAGTGGCAACATGACATTCTGCTGAGGTTGTGGAGAAGCAGGAACTCTCATTTATTGCCAATGGGAATGCAAAATGGAAGACAGTCTGATGATTATTATAAAACTAAGCCTACTCTTGCCACACCATCCAGCAATGGCACCCCTTGGTATTTCTCCAAAGGAGTTGAAGAGAGTTATGTCCAGATAAAAGCCTGCATATGGATGTTTACAGCAGCTTTATTTATAATTGCCAAAACTTGGAAGCAGCTGAGATATCCTTCAGTAGGTGACTGGACAAATAAACTGTACCTACAGATATTGGAATATTATTTAGCACTAAAAAGAAATGAACTATCAACCCAGGAAAAGTCATGGAGGAAACTTAAGTGCATGTCACTTAGTGAAGGAAGCCAACCTGAGATGGCTGCGTACGGTATGGTCCAACTGTGGGACATTATGGGAAAAGCCAAACTATGGAGACAATAAAAAAATGAAGGTTGCTAGGATGAATAGGTGGAGCATGGGGGGATTTCTAGTGACGTGAAACTGCTCTGTCTTGACACCATCATGATGGGCACACGTCATTGTACGTTTGTCCAGACCTGTAGAATGTACACCATCAAGAGTGAACCCTAAGGTAGACTATAGACCATAAGCTTTGGGTGATTGTGATGTATCAGCGCAAGTTCATCAGCTGCAAGAAGTGTGACCCTCCAGTGGGGGCTGTTGATCATGTGGGAGCGGAGGGTGTATGGGAAAATCTCTGTACCTTTGATGGATCTTAGTGTTTTCTATTATGTCATCTCTGGTCCTGGGTTGCAAATGCTACAGGTGAGGAGCACATGTACTATCCTCCATAGTGCATTGCCCCTCACGGTTAATGATGGCAAAATTGGAACACATTTTGGATGAGGCATCAGCCTTGCCTAAATATAGTTTTAACAATTAAGGAAGTGATTTGATTGTCTGTAAGTTTTTCAATGTAAAATCTTTAGAAAGTTCTGTTAAATATAATGGTCTATCAAAAAATTGTGATATTTAAGAAATGGATTGTTAAAATTTTCTCATGTCTGAAATCAAATGTTCTATAAAGTTCTATAAACATGATCAGACTGAGAAAGAGCCAGAATGATTGGTGCCCTGGCAAAAGATATGGGTGTATTTATTTTGAGAAATTCCTCTGTTTTTGGCCTAGGGTCATTTCTTCTAAGTAAGGTCCAGCACCAGGAGCCCACCTAAAACACTCAGAGGGGACATGGAGGGAAAATGATTTCTGTGAAATAGATTGGAAATAATCAAGAGGTGGGGGTGTTTTTTTTTTTTTTGAACTTAAATGGCTTGACCTTAAACATCATCAAAAGAAATTATGGAGTTTTAACTACTTTTAATTTTATCCTTATACACTTCACTACTGATCTTCAGCTTTCTCCGTGTTAGGAGTAGAAATAATCTGTAATTCTTTATTCCCTGTAATAAGAACCGTAACACTTTCCTGACACTTTAAGCCATCTGAGGTCTAAGGTGAGGTAAGTTTACTCGCCATCCCTTGCTTACTGTGAATAAATAATGAACAATAAAAACCATCCAGTGTTACAACAGGAAATGCTGGCCCATATTTGTCTTATTTGTACTTGTAATGAGAATTGCTGTCCTCATTTTCACTAGACATATGCCAATTTACCAGTCAGAGTGCAAGTTTAATGGCATTTTTGTGGCCCATTTTGTATGAAGTTTGTTTAAATCTTTAGATTTATTATCTCTCTACGAAGGTTTATTAGGATTTTTTTTTTGTACTGTCTTTGCACAGACTTTCCCACAAATTTTATTACAAATTAGATCCTTCCAGTTAGGAGATAGTTTTGATTACTACTTGGGGTGTTTACTGGCACAGGAGAAGTGAAATGAATAGCAAAAGGAAACTTCATTTTATTTAAAATTTAAATAGGCATCAAGAGTCTTTGTTGAAGAAAGTCAGTTCATATGGCAAAGGGACCAAAATAGGCACAAAAAACACACTTTTTCTCTTAAATAGTTTATGTCTGCAGTAACTCACAGTTACTCGCAGTAACTGCTAGGCGGATTGTTTTCTGTGCTCCTTCTATGTCCAAATTACTTTCTTTGCAAAACGTGAAATGCTAAAAAAAAATACATAATGTAATCTTTTGGAAAAATTTACATTCCTAAAATTTACAAATATCAAAAACTTACTCTTTTTGCTACTATTCTGATGTTCATAATGCATTTGAGAAATAATGACAAGAAATGTGAGCTTTAACATTAACACACAAATTATAGTATTTATAAAATATTTTTTGTAGAATGTTTTCTTTTTACCATCTGCCATTCTGAACCTATATTCACAAATAAAGTAGAGTTTACATAATCTTCTGAGAATAATCTACTGTTTCATATATTACAAAACCATAGGAATTCCAAATCTAAATATTATTTAGTTGTTATATAATTTGAAATTTAAAAACACACCTTTATCTTAAAGCCTAGAAAATATAGAAGTGAATGTATGAATGACATAAAATGTTATTCTCTAGAGATCACTTATCAGACAGAATTTGGCATAGTTAAACCAGTCTTTAAATATCATATACCTGGGGCACTTGGGTGGCTCAGTCATTTGAGCATCTGACTTTGGCTCAGGTCACGATCTCATGGTTTGTGAGTCTGAGCCCACATTGGGCTCTCTGCTGTCAGCCTGTCAACGCAGAGTCCATTTCGGATCCTCTGCCCCCTCGCTGTGTCCCCCTGCCCCCATTGCTGACACTCTCCCAAAAATCAATAAATGTTAAAAAAAAGTAAATATCATATATTTGTATTAATCTTTTAAAGTAGAAATGCTGGGTGCTACTATCCTCATCATCCTTCTGAAACTACTAGGCATGTCTTGAGCACCTGCTGTAAGGCCTGTCTTAGATGCGAGGACTAAGAAAGGCACAAGGTAATAATAGTAATCTAACATTTCCTTTTTAAAATTTTTTATTTATTTTTGAGAGAGAGAGAGAGAGAGAGAGAGACAGAGCACAAGCAGGGGAGGGGCAGAGAGAAGGAGACACAGAAACCGAAGCAGGCTCCAGGCGCTGAGCTATCAGCACAGAGCCCGAAGCGGAACTCGAACTCACGAACTGTGACATCATGATCTGAGCCGAAGTCGGACGCTTAACCGACTGAGCCACCCAGGCACCCCATTAATCTAACATTTCTAAGCACCATGGCTGGCGTTAGAGGGAAGGCAGGAGGTAGTCGCCTCAGGTACAAAGCTTGAGGGGGTGCCCAAATTTCAGCAACCAAGGTAAAGAATATTCACTTGCCTCACCCTAGTTCCCACCCCGTTCAGCACTTACTACGTGCAGGGTCCTGTGCTAAGAACTTTATTTGCATTTTTCCTATAACTTCTTAGGAAGGTCCCGACCTGATTTTAATGGTGGAGTCACTTATGGCCAAGTTGACACAGTAATTGGTAAAAGTAAAATTGGGACCCAGGTTTTATATTGTGAATGGACTTTTTTTTTTTTCTTTTAGAAGTTGAATGTCTATGTAGCACAGGCAGGGATGGAGGTCAACAAAGGTGAACAAAGACAAGTCTGGATGGATGGATAAATGGATAGCACAAGGGAATATTATTCAGCCTTTAAAAAGGAAATCCTGCCATGTGTGACAACATGGATGAGCCTGAAGGACATTGTGCTGATTGACATAAGCCAGGCATAGAAAGACGAATACCGCATAAGGTCACTTATATGCGGAATCGGAAAATGTCAAACGCACAGAAGCAGAGGGTGGAATGGTGGAATGCCGGACACTGGGGGTGGGGGTGGGGATGGGGATGATGTGGAGACGTCAGTCAAAGGGTACAAGGTTTCAGTTTTGCAGGATGAGTAAGTTCTGGAGATAAACTATACTGCATGATGACGACAGTTGATAACACTTGAAATCTGCTGAGGGTAATGTTTTCACCACACACACACACACACACACACACACACACACACACACAAAACACAAAAGCGAAAAGGAAGGAGAATGGGAACTGCGAGGCAATGGGTTTGTTCATTAGCTCGCGAGTGCAGTAATCATTTCACCGTGTAGGTATTTCAAAACATCAAGTTGTATACCTTAAATATATATAATTCCTACTGGTGATTTACACTAAATAAAACTGAACACAAGTACTTTTGCTTAACTTCTCTAAGAAGACTTGGCACTCACTTTAAGGCTGTAGTCTCATATATTTTCATGTTAATCATGTACATCTGACCACTCTGACTCGGGGACCTTTGACAAATTTTCTCTTGGTGTTTTCTGTTCTGTTAAAAAAAATCACCCCCTTCTCTTTTCCATATGTCTCTAATAAAATTTCTGCATTCTTAAACCTTTGAATGCATTTAAATGCTCTGTCTTCTATTTCCGTGTTCGAGCCACAGCCTTAAAATAAAGGTGTGAAGAGATTTGAAAACAGGGTTCTAGCTGATTACTTCTTTCCATCAATCTTGAGGATGCTTGTCAAAGTGAAGCTTTGAAAGAAAGGTTGTTTTTCAGAAGAAAAGCTGAATACTTAAATGAACAAGGAGCAAAAGAACTTTTGTATTTTACTTCTGTGCAATTGCTACATTTGAACATTATTATTGACTGTTTTATTTTTTCCTTTGAGGGAACATTGTGAAGAATTGAGTGATTAAAGAAAACCTTTTCAGTTTGTGCTGTTTGCTCCCAATAATGTGAATCAAAATTACACTCTGTAATCACAAGGCTTAAAGGAATGGATTCTGCCTTGGCAATTTTTTAGACTTCTTCCTTGTTTTTTTTTTTTTTTTTTCCTAAGGAAAAACCCACCTAAGGACTCTGAAATAATAAGACAAAAGACAGAGGAAAACAATAGAGATAATGTGTGGCTCCTCCTTCACCCTCCTGCTGGCAGGTGTTATCATCCCTACTTTGTTGATGAAAAAATTAGTCTCAAAGGCACAAATGAGCCTCATACATCAGTTTTCCTTTAAGTGATTTCTCTTTCTTCTCAAGTATAACAAAATCATAGAGAAAAATACTTGAAATTACCCCTATCCTCCAAATGCTAGATTTATTCAACAAACATTTGTTGAAATCCTCTGTTCTGAGTGGAGACAACTTGTATACCACCTCAGAGGGATCGTGGTGCAAGAGGGCGAGGCGGCGCCCCAGGGGGCATCAGGCCAGCTTACCGTGTGCCCGGCAGCCCTGCCCATCGTATGGCTGAGCGTCACAAATGATCAGGATCGATGATCCTCTCTGCTACTGTGTTCAGTGCATTCAGACACTTCCAAATATGGCTAAGCAAGGGTCTCTTTCCTACACACTGCACTCATGAACTATAACTGTATACGGCACTATCAAATTTGGGCAGTGTGATGAAAGGCATGATTTGGCCCCATTTCTTGATGAGCCTTCATAGGCAATTTTGAAAACCTAATTGCATCTCAATACTCTCAACTGTAAAACTGAATGCTGATCATGATGATGCCTGACTTCTCCATGGGTTCTGGTTATGGAAAGGATGAAAGAAAATAAATGTTTACGAAAGCGTGATCCGAATCTGGGTTCCCCTCTTGGTGGGCGTCAAGCCAAAAGACACAACCAAAGATCAGAAAAGGAAGAATTTGACTTGGAACAAGTAAGGAGAACACCAGGGATATTTCCCAAAGCGGTGTCTCCCAGAACGACAAAATTGGGGTGCGTGCATATTCACGAAGGGGCTTCAAAGGAGAGTTCGTTATAGAATTGGGGCAAAATTCATCCTACTTGACAGAGTAGGTCAAGGATGACTGAAATCAGGAGGGCCAGCAAGGGGCAGCGTCATTAATTCTCTGGCTTCAGTTAGGCCGGCGTTTGAGTGCTCAAAGGGGTTTAAATCCTGCAAAAATGACTCAAGAATGTGTGTTGGGTCAACTTTTAGTTCTTAAACAGTACTGGGAGTTTTACCACTGATTTATTGTCTCTGATATGGTTAGGTTATTTCCTGGCCTGGTAGAGACTGTTAGTTTTGGCATTCCTTTGGTCCCTTAAAATTCTTAACTCCTGAGGTTTTGGTCTTCCTTTGTAATTCCAACACCTCCTAGGAAGTTCTGCAGGAAGTGCTTTTGGCAAATAGAGGCAGTTGCTATAGATTGTGAAAATAGCTGTGGGCCTAAAACAACTTCTGTTAAGTCAACAAAGCTGTATCTCATCTTTTTTTTTTTTTTTTTAGGGAACCCCTAACTCTTTCTGCTTACAGAAATACTTGTCAAGTCTACATTTTTAATGTTTCCATTATCATTGTTTTTAGTTTATTATAGAATCCTGTTCTAAAATTAACCTCATTAAAAACATTCACTAAAGGGGTGGAAAGATTAAAGATCCACATTTTTTTTCCCAGTTGGTGTTGCTTCTAATAGAAATGATTAGCATTTGTCATTTTATAAATTTAAAGACCACTTTGGGTACCTATATTATTCTATTTCAATCTTACCAAAAGCCTGAAACAGATAAGTACTAAACTACTAAATTTTTAGCCCTTTTTCATGTGATGGAAAAATGGGCTCCCAAAGTGCAGTGTGCGTGACATCAGTTTACCAATAACGAGTGAATGTCCCATATCCCGGTTTTAAACATGAAAATGCCAAGGGTAGGGGCGCCTGAGTGGCTCAGTCGGGTAAGCGTTCAACTTCAGCTCAGGTCATGATCTCGTGGTTTGTGAGTTCAAGCCCTGCATCAGGCTATGTGCTGACAGCTCAGTGCCTGGAGCCTGCTTTGGGTTCTGTGTCTCCTTCTCTCTCTGCCCCTCCCCTCCTCGCATTCTCTATCTCTTAAAAATAAATAGTAAACATTAAAAGAAAAAAGAAAATGCAAGGCTATCTTTAGGGCACAGTATTCCTCGGCTAGTCTCTGCCTGTGATCTGTGATTCAGGAGGCTCAATGGAATAGCACCTTCAGTTATGTTCTGCTCCCAGG